>NC_035109.1:36371189-37012727 GCF_002204515.2 Aedes aegypti | reverse complement strand
TTGCGCTATCTATCCAGCTTTCATCGTCTTCCTTGTCTCCCCCACATTCAGCATTGAAATTAAGCCCATCCACGCGTAGATACCTTTCGTTGCATTCGAGGAAGGAAATGAGCTTCCTCGAGCGTCCCGGTACGGTGATCTGAACCGAGTGGCATATTGACTCCTCTTGTTTCGTTCGATTGCAGGTCTCAGCAGCCGGCCTCGGTGTCCTCCGCACCGGAAGACCAGCCTGCCGAAGCACTCGGACGTGAAGAAGCGCTTCCTGGAGATTGCGGACACGACACTGCCGGACGAGGTGAAGGCCGCCCTCCGGCTGCCGGCGTTCGATTCCTACGAGTGGGAGGACTGGGACGTGATTCACCTCATGCAGACCATGTTCGTCGAGCTGAACCTGCTGGAGAAGTTTCAGATCCCGCGGGAAACGCTGCGGGAGTGGCTGTACGAGGTCTACAAGCACTACAACGACGTCCCGTTCCACAACTATCGGCACTGCTTCTGTGTGGCGCAGATGGTGAGTACATACATTTAGGCGTAACCGTTCGAGATGCTTATAAGCTTGCATTGTTTGTTTTGCGGTGGTGGCTGCTGGTTGGAGCGCAATATGTTTATGGACAAAGTTTTTTCATTGCGTTTACTTCCGAAAAGTTGTGTTTGACTTTGGATACAAATTTGTAAGCTTTCGGTATACTACCTGTTCAACCATTTGTCTGTGTAGTGGGGTTAATATGACCCCAAAGCACTTTTAAGGGCTGCAACTTTTTGTTAATTACCCATCCTTTTTATGCAATTTCCTAACACATATTGTACTTTGTATGTGTCTTGAAATCATCATCATCATTTTCTTCTGCTTCTTGGCATTACGTTCTCACTGGGACAGAGCCTGCTCTTTCGCTTAGCTTTCTTTGCCAAAGTTGCCATTTTCGCATTCGTATATCGTGTGGCAGGTACGATGATACTCTATGCCCAGGTGAGTCATGGAATTATCGATTACGACAAAAAACCTTGACCTACCGGGATTCGAGCTGAGACACCTTCAGCATGGCTTTGCTTTGTAGCCATGGACTCCGAAAAATTCTGAACTTTCTTTCTGGTATAATTATATTCAACTAGTGGTCCCAACAAACTCCCATACAAAATAACAGATTATTTCTATCCCGTTTTTCCGACTATTCTGGAGACTTTTCTAAACTTTTCCTTCACACGATCACGTCGGAGCCCCTGATGAATACGACAGTGAAAGAATTGTGCAAATCCGTTGACCCGTTCTCGAGCCATTTCGTGACATACAAACACCATTCCATTTTGATTTAAGCAGATTAAGTTTTCTGTCTAAAACTGCACAAAATCGAAAAACCAGCCAAATTATCGCTATTTGAATTTGGGGTGAATATGACCCCAAGGCACAAATGACGAATTTTTTGGCACGGACATAGGGTTAAAATTAGTCACTCAAATTTCTATCAAAGTTAATGTTTTATGGTCCCATTGTCGTTTCATATGAAGACACTACCAGTCAAATTGTGCAAACAATCTCCCTTCTGTCATCATTATTCGTGTCAGAAACTTTCAAACCACTCAACATTTGCATGCGTCGTCCACAGCCGTTGATGAAACTTTTCCGCTATTATGATGAGATATGATCCCACTCCAAGGCTGGCGAAGGGCCACATCAACCATTGTGGTGGAAGTGCTTCTTCTAAGTGCACCCATGGACAACACTCTGAGATGTGTATTATATGTGAGAATCTGCGTGTGTGGAATAAATCCAACATCCAACGCTTATTTTATGCAACGATGCCTTGGGAATCCATGAGTGACGATGGTATCAAACCGTCCGCATTCTTTTGGGAAAGAAATAGTTCTCCTTCCGCAACAGTAAGGGTATCTGGGGTAATATGGAACCCCAGCGCTAAACAACTTTATAGAGATTTCATGAATATTTTGAAAAGTTTAAGATGTATTTCGTGAAAAATTGCTCCTGGTTACTTCGCAAATAGCCCGTAGGTGTAAAACAACCTTATGGGTGCATATTACCCAAAATTCCCTTACTGATTCAATCCATCATCTTTGTGTCCATTTTTCCTGCTTAGATTTATTCTCTGAATGCGAAAAATGGACGAAAGCATTGGATTGAGTCTCTTCGTTCTGATTTTTGCATTGTTGTCTTGATGGATTTGTTGGAATGCTTCTAGGTCTTTGTGCATGAGGTGTTATTCAGACTTGAGTTAACGTATTCAAAGATATACTCAAAATCGAAAAAAAACGAAATGTATGTACTGTCGCAATTGATGTGTCTGTTTGAGTTGTCCTTAACAGGATGCCTGTTGTTCAGTTTGGTTAATCATCCCTGATGCTCATCACATCATCTTGAGCAGTTCAGTTACAGATGTGAGAAGCTCCAGAACAGATCTAATACATTATATTACAACTAGGCGATCATCCATTTCTGCTGTGTTGAGAAAGTCACGAGTTGACGAACTGGAGTGTGTTATACAGTCAGTGACATAAGTTAGTAACCAAATGCTGTTTTTCCATACAAAATGTCCAAGTTTGGGGCGCTGTATCTCAGCTTCTGGTAGTCCAAAATGGCTGAAATTTGGATGACGAACTACAAATAACTTGAAATTTTGCCTGTGAGAAAATTAATACATTGCAGTCATTTTATAAAACGGTAAGTTGTGGGTTGTTGGTCTATTCCACAAAGTTGTTCAATTTCAGAAGTTACACAAATTTGCAGAACCCACCAACTTTCCACGATTTACCGACTGTATAAGGAATCCTTATCTGATCAATTTTGATAATAGTAATATAACTTCGCAGATTCTACGGAACTGTATACTGAATTCGTTGGATCAAATTTCATGGATACTTTCCGGACGTTGAAACATCGAATAAGCTGAAATTCATCTGCGAACCAGCAACCCAGAGATCATATGAAGATGTTTATTTCAAATTGTATAAATGTGCAGCTTGGTCATTTCCCACGAACTCGTTCACTACAGACGACAGCCGACGGAAGATGATCTGGGATAATATCTTATAGGCCGCATTTAGAATGGTGATCGCTTCTCACAATCCAACTTGTCGCCTTTCTTGTAGATGGGGCATATTACCCCTTCCTTCCACTCCTCCGTTTGCTTTTTTGTTTCCCAGATTGTGCCTATTAGCCGGTGCCTCTCCGGGCTCATCTTTTTGATTTTAGCTCCGAAACCATCCTTACCAGCAGCTTTATTGTTCTTGAGCTGGTGAATGGCATCCTTGGTTTCCATCGCCCGCAGTACTGACGACTTTCAGTGCCATTCAGGTGTTCGTCGAAGTGCTGCTTCCACCTTTCGATCACCTCACGATCCTCCATCAAAATGCTACCATCCTTATGCCTGCACATCTCGGCTCTCGGCACGAAGCCGTTGCGGGATGCATTGAGCTTCTGATAGAACTTGTTTCTGTTTCTTGAGACCGGCATAGCTGTTCCATCTCCTCGCACTCCGTCTCTTCCAAGCAGCGTTTTTTCTCCCGAAAGTGGCGGGTCTGCTGTGGCCGTTTCCGTCTATAACGTTTCACGTTCTGCCGGGTCCCTTGCTGCAGCATGACCGCCGCGCTGCATTCTTCTTCTCCAGAATCTACCTACATTCCTCGTCCAACCAGTCGTTCCGTCGACTCCGTCCCACGTACCCGGCGTTGCTCTCAGCTGCATCGTTGATGGCTGCTTTTACTGTTCTCCAGCAGTCCTCAGGGGCTTCATCCAGCTCACTTTCTTCCGGTAGAGCAGCCTCGAGGTGCTGTGCGTATGCAGCTGCGACATCCGGTTGCTTGAGCCGCTCTAGGTCATACCGGGGCGGCCGTCGTTACCGTACGTTGTTAACGACGGAGAGTTTTGGGCGCAGTTTAACCATCACCAGATAGTGGTCAGAGTCAATGTTAGCGCCACGATAGGTCCTGTCGTCGATAATGTCGGAGATGTGCCGTCAATCAATCAGAACGTGGTCGATTTGTGATTCTGTCTGCGGTGGTGATCTCCAGGTGTATCGGTATGAAAGGTTGTGCTGGAAGTAGGTGCTACGAATGCCCATATTCGTATAATAGTTTGTCTCGAAATTGAATTTAGTATGAATCGATAATTTTTTGAAGATAAATAAGTGTATGTCGAATATAATCGAATGAATTCTGTGAAGTACATAGGGTGCAGCATACCTCTAGGCGTTGAACGTTCTATGGAAATTTCTGACTTCGACTACAAAAAGGTTTCCAATTCATAAAATTGCTTTTTACTAAGCGATTTTAGTAGGCTATCCAGAATTAGTGACGAACTCTTCATAATTTCATCAGATAATGATCGTTTGTAAGCGTTTCAAAAATGCTAAAACATCATCAATTTTTAATATTAGAAAATAAAGCCTAGAATGCTTTCGATTCGAACGGAAACAGCTCTGGCTTTAAGTGCAATTCTAACTTCTTTTACTTATGTATTCGTTTTGATTATTTGATTAACAGAATTTATATAATTCCGCTTAGTATATCCCGTTGTACGGTATTCTTTAACATATTCACTTACCCGTTACAACAATGTTCAACATCAATGACATCACTTTGAATAAGTATTTCCGTACGATGCCTTTGCTGCAAAGGTTCGTTCGATAATAACATGAAACCTTTAGTATTGCACTGGCTTAGTCATTTTCCAAATGAAAATTAAGTTCGGTGACATCGAAACACGATGATCTACGGTGTTGCATTTATATTTGCTAAAATATTGAGTTCTGCAACTAGGACTGAACGGCATAGTAGTAGCGTTTCTGATTAGTAATTTAAAGCTCAGAGGTTCGAGGCTGGTTCCTAAAGAAATTTCTCATATGAATCTTTCACACATTTTCTAGGATATCTTCGGACATTTTTTCAAAGATTCCTTCAATAATTACTCCAGGGAATAGTAAATATTTTTTGCAGCTGTCTTCTCAGAAAACAGCCTAGTAATTGTTTCTTGAATTTCTTAGGGAAACTTTCACATTATGAAAATTCAAGAAACACTCCAGAAACTACTTTATTAGCCTTTCTAAGAATTTTGCTTTCAACTACTCTTCAAAGTTATATTGAAAGTCTTAAGATTCCCTCATCTACCATATATGGCCAAATATGATCATATTGCAGAATCCTATCATGAATTACTTCACAGTGATTCTTCCAAAGATGCCTTAAGGTTCTTTTCTAGGTATTTCTCTAAAAGGTTTAAGGCGGAAAAAAGGATAAAAGGACTTTCAGGAAAGATTTCATATCAAAAATCTGCCAGTGCCATTTCTGAAATAAAGAAATTTTAGGATAATCTCGGAGGAAATTGTTTTCAAAAAACACTTCCAAAATTTCTTCACCGCCAAGAAATTTTCAGAAAATGTTATCCTCAGATTCCGGTATGGTATTTGTATGCTGTTAGGATTTCTTTCAGAACTTCTTAAGTAAGCTACCAGTTAGTCCCGGAGACGCAGTTGACAAAGCACGTGGACATAACATAAAAATACACGTTCCTCCCGAAATCATGAATCTTTTTCCTTGTTAAGAGTGTATTCTCAGCCAACTTGCATGCAAGTTTTCCAACTTGTATGGCAATTTATTTCCTTAATTTGCCACAGAATTCAAACTTCATGTGTAAAACAATACTTATCAACAAAGTTCATTATACTTTTGACGGTAACATGTTATTTTTTGGTGGTTTAGAAAAATATTGTATTTTGCCATATAAAATAAACGGTGAATTTTATATGGAGACTGCAAACATGTTGAAAAAATTGATACAAACTAAAGTTTATCGTAAAATTTTCAATTAAATTATATCTAAATTGAAAGTGTTAGTCCTATTTTGCATGCTTGATGGATTATATCACACACAAATTTGATTAATCATACTTTAAATCTCATGTAAACAGCAATGAAACCAGTGTTGGAGGCCTGTAGCTAAAAATTGTGACGTGCTGGAATATTTCTGAGAGCGGCATCATATTCAGCAACCCCAAATCTATTAAAGACACATAAATTGATCCTTGAGACACGAAAAATTGTTATTTTTTGTTACGCTGTGTTATTGGATTATAAATATTCCCAATATTTGTTGAAACATTTCAAATTACACAGCATAACAAAAATGGCATTTTTGCGTGTCTCAAGGATCAAATTATGTGTCTCTAGTAGATTTGGGGTTGCTGAATCTGATGCCATTTTCAGAAATGATCCAGCACGTCACAGTTTTTAGCTACAGGTCGCCAAAGTTGTATAAAACACTGATTTTAATGATGTTTACATTATATTTAAGGTACATTTCATCAATCTTTTTTGTAATCTAATCCACCAAGCATGCAGAATAGAACTTAAACCTTCATTTCAGATATAGGGAGTCGATGGCGATTATGGACCCTTTGCGTATTATGGACCCCCTACAGAAAAACATAAAATAAACCCTTAAAGCAACTTTATTCCTATGAAAATTCACCGGGGGAACTTCGATTGCATTGTTAGTCAGCAGTTTCAGGCAAAATATTTGGTTTGAAACGCATAAATACAGATATATGCACAATTTTGTAAATGAAACCACACAAGAGGGTCCATAATACGCATTCCCATGAAGGGTCCATAATAGGAAACGTTAAATTTGTAAACATTTCTATTATGGACCCCGGGAGGGTCCGTAACAGGAATTCGGACAACAGTTTTCCAAATGCATATTTCGCTGGAAAAATCGAATGATTTTGTATGTGTCATATCCGTACTATGAAGTAAAAACGTTGAACTTGTTGGTAGGCTCCACAAAACGTATATGCGTCTTAGGAAAAGCGTCGAGAATCAATTTCAGCTACTAAGGGGTCCATTACTAGCATTGACACCCTAATTTGATTGAAATTGCTGGATAAAATTTCGATAAATCCGATTTTTTCAACATGCTTGCAGTCTCCATACAAAATTTTCCGCATCGAAAGTATTATAAACTTTGATGATAATTATTGTTATACACTTCTTCTTCTTCTTTCTGGCATTACGTCCCCACTGGGAGAGAGCCTGCTGTTCTTATGAGTTCTTCCACAGTTATTCACTGAGAGCTTACTATGCCAATGACCATTTTTGCATGCGTATATCGTGTGGCAGGTACGAAGATACTCTATGCCCAGGGAAGTCGAGAAAATTTCCAACCCGAAAAGATCCTTGACCGGTGGTATTCGAACCCACGACCCTCAGCTTGGTCTTGCTGAATAGCTGCGCGTTTACCGCTACGGCTATCTGAGCCCCTTATTTTTATACACATAAAGTTTGAATTATGTGGCAAATTAAGCAAATAATGCGCCTTACAAGCTGGCGAACTTGCATGCAAGTTGGCTGAAATAGTCAAATTTTGCATTTTCATCAGCAAATATCTCGAAAACTAGACGTGCTATGATATTTCTGAAAACGGCAATGGATTCAGCAACCCTTAATTAAGTGAATAACAGTATTTTGGTGCTGGAGACAAAAACGTGTTCCGCAGTGTTATGTTTGACCCATTTCCATCCCCGACGATGGGATAGAATTAAGTACACCCGATTCTGTTTTTGCACGGGGGATGCGTACCGTGCAAAAAAAGTTTTCAGTTCAAAATTTCAAAAACCGTGCAAAAAAAAGTAACACCATTTCTCGACGTTTCATGCAAAAATAACGTTTTGTCGGAAAAAAATGTATGGAAACTTTTTTTGCACGGCCGTGTAAAAAAAATCCGTGCAAAAACAGAATCGGGTGTACAGTGACTGGTTGGCTTCACACAATTTGGACCCCAAGAAAAACAATAATATATTTGTAATCTATGGGCCATTTTCCAACAAATTTCCACGTTTAACCCGTATAGGCCTGAGTGAAAGAAAAACAACTAAAGCTCTCACCGTTCAGCGAATACGAAACGGATTTTAATCATTTTCTGTCAGTATACTTGCACACATATTTAGTTACGAAAAGAGGCTAGAGGATCTGGGGAATGTTCTTGTGGCCGGAGTTATTTTGGTGGATCACTGGGTCAGGTCAGGTGAAAAGGATGCTGTGCGTTTGTGCCCCTTGAGGTAGGCAAATTTCAAGTCACAGATGATTTCCGGAATTGGCTATAATGTGGCCACTATATTAATGAATTTTAAGAAAATCGCATCAGTGTACACTTTTTGAGGAACGATTGATTTGGATAACCATGTTTCCTACATTTGAGTGATCCTACAAATGTCCATTTTCAGATCCAGGGACACATCAAATTGATGATAAAGTGGCCAATTTGTGTCTTAAAATCGGTGTCAAGCTTATGGGAACGCGTTTTAGTGAACTATTATGTTTGATTGCTACTTTTCGAGAACTGAAACGGTCTAGTATCCAACAAATCTATAGTCGGTTCATCCGGGTACTAGGACCGAGTGGCCACATCCGGTACATTCTAAACAGTCCCAAACTATTCATTTATAATGTAGAATATCAGATCTGAATGATTTATGCAAATTTCATTTGCATTCATTGCAATTCATTGCAAATAAATAAAGATAACTTGGCATGTCCCGAAAAAAAGCCGTTTTTTACCCGACTTGACCCAGTAACCCACTGGAATAACTCCGGCCACAGAATTATTACCGAATTCCTCTGGCCACTTCTAGACACTAGACATGTGGGCCAGTATACTGACGAGCAATCATTTGAACCCGTTAAGAATTTGCTGACCGGTGAGGGTTTTAGTATCTTTGCTTTCACTCAGGCCTATACGGGTTAAATCAGAAGACAAAATCATTTTGCATGTCGTTTAGATAGTTGGGACTGAAATTAATTTGACTTAATCAGTTCGTTGCAACATGTTACGCACATAAATTGAAAGCATCCGACATTCATTGAATGTAGAAAAAAACCTTTTTCCAAGTTTCGGGGCCAAAAGCATCAAATTCAAATCAAATATCGATTTGCTATTGTTTATCGGTGGATCAAACCATGCACAAGCATATTAAACAAACAGTATCTTAGGCTTTGTCTCCAATTAAATGTCATCAAGTGGCTCGGTAGCGTAGTTGGTAAAGCACTCGTGTAGCATACAAGAGTAGTGGGTTCGAATCCCTCCTGAGCACGTGGATATTGTTCATTATTTCACTCATAATTTATTCATCTTTACCACGCGTAATAAGTCTTTACAATTGAATTATGTTTGACGTATCACCATGTGAGCATTTTATCTCATGAAGGAAGTTTTTCTCTTCATTTTTGCATGTTCATTGGCTTGGTTAGTCTGCGGAAACAATAAACTAAAACAACAACTCTAAACCGCTACCTCAGATGGCCCAACATACGACCATTAACGTACATGCTTTTTTTTCGCTTATGCGATATTCATTTTTGAACGGGTATCCATTCCTATTACAGCTATCTTTCTCTATTCCATAAAAGATTCATGTGATATTGTTCTGGACATTTTATACCTCCTTCCCCTAAACATTACATAACTTCAATTTACCCATTTTACGCTAAATCAAGTCATTCTTTCAATTAATTGATTGCCAGAAAATAGCGCTCTTCCTAATTGCGCAATGATATCGTTTAAACAGTGATTGCCTCTGACTGTGATCGTGGCAGCTGCCAGCAAAACATGTTTGTTTACATCGATCTTGCCGCGGCCGCGAATGCAAAGTTTCCCACAAAGCGTGAAAGCTCAAACGCGGTAGCGATGACTCGCGCAAAAAAAAACTAATCGCTGACCATTTTGTTTTGAACATTTGTTACACTCATCTGCTGCAGCAGCAGTCCAGCATAAGATAGTTGCTCCACCGATTTTCCTCCTCTTCTTGGCATTACGTCCTCACTGGGACTGAGCCTGCTTCTCAGCTAGTGTTCTTATGAGCACTTCCACAGCTATTAACTGAGAGCTTTCTTTGCCTAAGTTGCCATTTTCGCATTCGTATATCGTGTGGCAGGCACGATGATATTCTATACCTAGAGAAGTCAAGGAAATTTGCATTATGAAAAGATCTTGGACCGACCGGGAATTGAACCCATCACAGCTTTGCGTTGCAAACGCGAACGTCACCACTACGCTTCGGAAGGCCCCAACGAATTTGTATCCGCCTTCCAAAAAGCGACTCATCAATGCGCTTCGTCATGCTACTTGTAGTGCCTCTGCCAGTAACCTACTCGACTAGTATCGGCGCGATTTGGTGGTAATTGGAAAATAAATAACTTCGCAGTTAGTTTCTCGTAGTAGCTCACAGCTCACGTTGTCGGATGACAACTCGGGTTTTAATTGTTGCAAAGATCGATCGAAGCGAAAGGAAAAAATCCCTCAACTGTGGAAATTAGATACGAAGGGTGTGGATTTTCCTCCCCGATTAATCACGGCTCGGTGGTTAACCTTTGTGTACCCAACGTCTGTTTTTCGAAGATATCCAAATCTGCAATCAGCTATGCTTTTCAACATGTTTTTCCAGCGATTTTTGAGCAGTGCATGATAAACCCCATCTAAACAAGCTCTCCCTTTGGGGCTCTCGTTCGCTGCTGCTATTTATCAAACTTGTCAAAACTTGCGAAACATTGCCGATCATGGACCGATGCAGATGGGATATTTTCCTACGCTTGCATTGATCGTGCTACCAAATCAAATGAGAACGAATTCTGCAGCGCCTAGCGCTAGATATGTTCTGGGGGTCCAAAAAAAAAAAAAATAAAAATCGCTTTTTTAGAATATTTTCAAAATTTGAAGTTTTTGATGGCCAAAAATTTTCTACAAAATGATGTAACTAGTCAAAATATACAACTTTGTGAAAATGAGTAGGGTTTTAAAACCCAAATAGGAAAATAAAATGCAAATTTTTATTTAAAAAATGACATTTTTTTTTAAATGACATTTTTCATGATTCTTTGACGTGAATAGCAACTCTGCCAGTGTGTCTCGAATGGGATAAACATGCAGCCACATTATATCCTGGAAAACTTTATTAATCAAATGCATCTATATCATTCATGGCAACTAAATTCTTATTCGAGTTAAATTAAAAAAAAACATTTCTGATTTCAAACTCTTTGCTTACAGACTTAGATATTTCAAAAATTGCTTTATCCATGGTACTATTTAGATTTCTCACTATTTCATTCATCCCGGTTTTTAACGCGTCGTTTATCTGAGCAGCAATTTGCTCCCGAACGCCACTGAACGAATCAGAGATCGAAGTCGGGAGGATTGTATGACATTTGCCAGAAAACCATTTGCCAGAATCAATTCGCCAGAATGATTTTTGCCAGAAAACCATTCCCCAGAATGTACCATTCGCCAGAAAGCTATTCCCCAGAATGGACCATTTGCCAGAAAACCATTCCCCAGAATATTTTTTTTTGCAATTCATTCTCAACCTTAATATCAATTTATCGACAAATTTATGGAAAATTTAAGGCTACAGAATTTTCTGAGTTTATGGCGGAATTGACGTAAAATTACTATTTTTGCTATATAGCAGACCAAAAAAAGAGAGATAAGATATTTGGCACGAATTAGTATAGTCGAATGGATATGTTACTGAATAGTGTATCATTGCGAAACGTCACAAAACAACTAGGGTAAAAGCACCGGTTTTGACTAGCCTAAGAGAAAATGTCAATAAAAATTAAATGGGAAGCCGTATTTATACTACATATATGTCAAATGCAAGCTTTCAATCCATATTATGTGTGTAAAATATCAAAACTGTGCTAAAACCATTTTTTCGCTTTGAAAATCCCGTTGGTCAATATAGGCCAACGGAACCAGTTTCAGCCAGAGATTTAACTTCGGTTCCTAAATTGGCCAATTGCATTGATTTCTCATGAGAGTGGCCAAATTAGGTGTGTGGGAGTTAAAATTTTAAGGAAAATGAATTGTTTTTCTTATGTTTTGAATCAATTTGGACGAGTAAATGAATGTAGCTCTATCTTAAGAATGTGATCTACTGAACCTCAAAGATCTCATGCTGATTGGCTATGTAAAACGGTGTATTATCCACTATGGCTACAACTGGCGTATGGCCAAAACGGGTGCTTCTACCCTATAAATAACAGCCTTTCATTGAAAGAAGGGAAAATTATATTTGAAATATGATCAGTTTAGAGCTAATAATTATTTTAATAGTATAACCCTAATGGCTCAGCCCAACGTTCTTGCGATCAATTTTTTTATACATTATTCAATCCTTGAAAAGAACGTTAACGTTTAACAGTCCGTCATCGTAATCATCGTCATCATAGAAACTTCAAAAACAGCTTTTCTATTCAAAACTTAAAATTATTCGATGAAAATGTGTTCACTGTGTTTTGGTAGGAAAATAAAGTACCTTAAACACATTTTCTTGGTTTTGAACGAAAAAGCAGTATTTACCCTGATTGTTAGTTTTAGCTATCTGATACCGTAGATATTTAAAAACTACTTGGAAGAGTGCCACGTGGCCAATATTTACAGTGTAAACCGAAAAACTCACAGATATTTTTTTTTCTTATTCAGTCATTTGCTATACGGAACAAGTCGGTTATGAGGATTTATGTTTTTGGAATCACCCGAGTCATTGAAGATTACAAATTAGATGAACTTTATGGTTAACATTGCATAGTAAACTCACTTTCAGTATTGCTTTTTTATTAAGGGACAGGTGTAGACTATCTATCCACCGATTTTTTGCATTTTGCATGCTACCAGTCTTTCTTAGATTTATTTTTTCATCAGTAGTTATTAAAAATTGATTTGAAAATATATTGTTTAAATAACTTCCATTGTTTCTGTTAGCAGCAGGCAGCAAAACACCTTACCAGTATAATTATTAAGAACAGCCAATGATCTAAAGAAGGGCAAATCTCCTATGAAGCATATAAGTCCTTGTATTAGTTAACCCTAAAGAACAGCTTAATATTCAAAGAAGGGAAAATCATTGATAGATTATTGAGAATACAGTGCTAATAAAATAGGCTGGAAGATGATCACTAGAGTGGTTCAAAAAATCGTTTTTGCTCCACACCACTCATTTGATTCTAGATCAAATTCTGAGTGTCCTCCCAAATTTTGAGCTCATTTGGATGAAAACTGAGACTGCACAAGCTCTTCAAAGTTTATATGAATTACTATGGGAAAAGCAAGCAATTCATTCAATCGGTCATAGTGTTTGCCCATGTGCTCTTGAGGATTAGAGCTACGTTGATACTGTGAGATACATTCATCTGCTACAACTTTGCCGAAGACCGTTTTCAAATCGGATGCCCCAGTAATTAGTTATTGATTTTTGAATAAGTTGTAAAACTTTGGCTATAATTATAGGGCTGTTCTGCAGGCATCATTAAAAAATGCAGTAAAACATAGTAGTCATGATTTGTGCGCGCCAGGTGCAGCAATGTTGCCTGTTCAGAAGTAAAATGAGCACTGCTTAAGAATTTGTGACTGTATTTAAATCAATAACTAATTACTGAAACTTCCGATTTGAAAATGGTCTTCGGCAAAGTTGTAGCAGATAAATGTATCTCACAGTATCAATGTAGCTCTAATCCCCAAGAGCACATGGGCAAACATTATGACGGATTGAATGAATTGGTTGCTTCTCCCATAGTAATTCCCATATTAACTTTAAATGGCTTGTGCAGTCTCAGTTTTTATCCGAATGAGTTCAAATTTTGGGAGGACACTCAAAATTTGATCTAGAATCGAATGAGCGGTGTGGAGCAAAAACGATTTTTTGAACCACTCTAATGATCACCGTAACATTAAAAAAAAGTTTTTTCTTAGAAACCCTAAGAAGACGGAAGTCTTCTACCTTCTTCTTTTTATATGAAGTAATGTCTCAACTGGCCTGCATTCCCAACTTATTGTTATTACAAGCACTTCCACAGTTATTAACTGAGAGTTTTCATTGCCAATTGACCATTTATGCATGTGTATATTATATTTCCGATACGAAGATACTCTATGCCCTGGGAAATCGAACTAAATTGCAATTCGTAAAAACTGGTGGAATTTGGATCCACGTCCCTCATCTAGGTCTTGCTGAATAGTTTCATGTTTACCCCTACAGCTATCTAAGTTTATAATACCGAAATAAGCCAGCCGCCCTAAGTCTATAATACCAAAATAGGTTTAAAACATTTTTTCAAATAAGAATTTAAACATCTTACGAAACTATTATTTTACGTATAATTAAGTAAATCATAAAAATTCGAAGGATTTCACACGCCTGAGCATTGCTTTATAAAAAAGAAGTGATGAGGTAATATATTTTTCTGGGAAATGGTCTTTCTGGGGAATGACTTTCTGGGGAATGGTCCATTCTGGCAAATGGTTTTCTGGCAAGTAGTCCATTCTGGCGAATTGATTCTGGCAAACGACTTTCTGGCAAATGGTTTTCTGGCAAATGTCATACAACCCACTGACAAGCTTAGCAACAGCTTACCTCCAGGTTTCTGGTACCATAACACTGCCCCATGGGAAAAAAAAACGAGCCACCATCTTCGGTTCCCACTGGAAAGTGGTTCCCCAAGACAGTTCAATGCCAGTAAACAAATACCGTTTTGATTCATATTACGGACAGCTTCAAATTACGGACACTCTACTTTGTATGGGAAACATTTCACACGAAATGTTTCAATTTTCGCCGTTCAAAAGTTCTCAATTTCGAGGCGCTTTTTAGTAAGCTTTTTCCATAAATATCTTTGAAAATTTATAATGTCCAACTACCTCGGATATCTATTTAGTGGTTTGACGATTTCAATTGATGATTTGAATGTTCCAATTATGATTATCATGAGCTGTCCGGAATTCGATTCAAAGTGTCCGGAATAAGAGGCAGAAGTTGGGAAGCGTCCGAAATAAGAATCATGCATAGGCCACACATTTTGATTTATTTAAAATTATTCAAGTTGCCGAAGCGTATTTTTTACCCACCATTTGTAAGATAAGGGCTTCCTACGCTCGATAACGCTAAGGTATCATACATAATGATTTATTTTGTATGTTCTATGCTGGGTTATACTTCACTGAGTCCTTAAGTGACCGTAATATGAATCAAAACGGTAGTCGTTTCGGGACGAACAATCTAAAATGACAAAACGCAATTTAGGGGGAAAATGTGTTTAATACTGCTTCAAGCTGTTTTAAACAGACTTACAGTTGCAAAAGCAGTTTGATACAATGGAAAATTATTATAGATATGATTTGGCCAAAGTGAGTAATTACTCTAGAGTTTGATGCTCACTTAAAAAACATGGCTACTTAGCAGTGGGCTACTTTCGTCAGTGGTGTGCACATGTAAAGGTACACACTCAAACCACAGTACATGTGATCGGTATTTCAAAAACTAATACTGGGGCCCCACACTGCTTGCACTCAGTCATTTCGCTAAGCACTTATACACTACCACCAAACGAAACTTGCATGCAACACTTAACACAGATGGAACAATACAGTATACAAAAAAGTTCCCAGCCTCCAGCAATTGCTGGGGCAAGATTAAATGCAAAATTTAACGAGGACAAGCGTTAGAGACAATTTGCCTCATACTTATCGTGTTTCAAAATACAATTTTGCTCGCGATGGAAATCGTTGTTCCGTAGCAAGTCCACTATTTCACACGTAATTTAATTTGTTTATCACTGCACTGCAGAAACAAACTACAATGTTCGCCATTACTATCAAAGATATTTTGTTAATTAATTTAATTTAACAAGAGTTAAAAAGTTTAATTGGTTTGATTAAACAAGATCCAGTCGAGAAAATGTTCTCAGCGATTTCTACGCAGATCTATCTGCATTTTTTAATTCACAGAAAACATAAATGCTCTTTACTTTTCTAGTTGCCTCCGGCATTCTTTCACTCTAAGATAATCAAAAAAAGATTAACATTTCTAGCGAAATATGTTCAACTATTCTCTCAAAAACCATTCCGCGATCATTTTCAAAATTTCCCGAGTAACTTGTGTAGTGATTTCTTTAGAGCATCTATTGTTTCCCCTGAGAAGTCGTCCTAGGATTCTTCCGAAAAGTTCAACAGAGATTCATCCAAGTATTTCCAGAGACCTTTTTTCTTTAAACAGCACTAGCGATTTGTAAAAGATTTTTTTTCCACAGAATAACTTAAAGATTTGGCAATTCAAACTTGAACTTTCAAACAATTTCTTCAAAAAATCCTAGAGATATTCTTTCAGGATCTAGAATCCCATTAATTCTGGAATGAATCCATAAATAACCTTTAGAAATCTATCCACTCTCCATTTTAGATTGAAAACTACTGCAGTAATACCTCAATATTTGTTTGAGGATTTTACTCTACGAATCACTATACAATTTATATCAAATTTATAGAATAGCACTCACAAAAGAAGTTTAGGAATTTCTTCCATTTTTTTGGATAATTTTGACGATATTCAAAAAAAAAAACTTTAAATTGCTTTCTGTACAAAAATTCTTGTAGTTGTTTCTTCGTATTTGCATCGTAAATGCATCGGTAATCTTAGCAATTGTTTTGCATGAGCTCTGAAGTTTCATGATACTATGGCGAACAGATTGATATAAAAACCAATGTTTTCGAGCTTGTAGAAATTCCAAACAAATATTGTTTTGGAGGTACCATTGTAAATCATTGTGGGAGAACTGTAGAATTTTAACGTGAACATATTGTCGATATTTTTAAGAACATTGCCATACAAGTCGAATAGTGAAAGTCGTAACGTAATATTTTACTGAATTTAAATCTTGAAGGAATTTTTTGGATAATCTTGAAAAATTATTGTTAAGTTCCTGATGGACTTCAAGAAATCAAGAACAATACGTATGAGAGATCTGTAATTTTTCTAAAGTCCTAGAATTTACTTTTATTCTTAAGATTTTTTAATGTGTTGCGAAGTTCCTCAAGAAAACGTCATGCAAAGGAAGGAGATATAACGCCATCGGCACCCATCGTTAGAATTCCAATTTTATGTCACTGATCGCTAGTTTTCGATTAAACTTAAGGGTGGTCCTTTCTGTTTTCTCAAATTGGTTGACCCCTCGTACGCCAGCTAGCTGAACAGTTTGCGTAAAAGCCCATTTTTTGATAAATCTTGGGTATTTCTTCACGGGATATGTCTCATATTTCGCTTGGAACACATAGCAAACTTAAAGGCATCGTATAGAGGAAGGATATAGCTTTCATTTAAACTTGAAAAAATTTTGGCGGCCGTTTCGAATTTGGCCGCCATCTTGAATTTTGTTAGAAAAATCAATTTTTCACCATTAGCGCACCGCTAGTTTTGAATTCTGAGATCACCATCAGAAAGCTGAGGAAAAATTGCGTAAGATAGGCTACAAAAACTAGGTGAGCAAAGGTATTTTCCATATGATATTAACGATTTTCTAAATCATGTTCTACTATTTTGACGTATATGGCGAGTGCAATCAATGCAAACATGATTTTTTGTAGAACAAAGAAACAAGTTTTCAATCGTTGGTGTTTTATTTAAGACAGATGAAGAATAGAAGTATTAATTTGAGTGAAAAAACCTGGCGGCCATCTTGGATTTTGACGCCATCTTGGTTTTAAGTAGTAGAATGAGTTTTCACCTTGTTAGCACTCAACATGTTGAATTTCAATGCTACCGTTACACTTATTCTTTTTTTCTTCACGTTACGTCCCTACTGGAACAAAGCCAGCCCTTCTGCTTAACTAGTTTTGTAAACAAATTATCAAATAGGATGTTTTTAACGCTTATTTGCTACCTGAATGATTCTTCTGCATATCTTCGAGTTGTAAAATAGCATTATTTCTTTCATTTATTTGGTCTAGAACCATTGATACAAATAAACAATCAGTTGAACAGCTGAGATAAGATAAGAAAGATAGAATGTGATTGATTTTTTTAACGGAGGCCTTATAATTCAACATGATGAGCACTGAGATGGTAAAAAATCATGCAACTGCTAAATACCAAGATGGCGTCAAAAACCAAGATTGCCGCCAGTTTTTCTAACCTCGAAATTATACACCTGCCTTTCGGCATTATATCCACATTAGAACAAAACCTGCTTCTCATCATTCAATTTCGCTATTTTTCACATGCATGTTGGGCGGTACTAAAAACGATACTTTATGACTTAGAAAATCAAGGATGTCTTTTGCTTCAAAATTTAAGACTTTCATAATAAATAAATGCACCTTTGTCAATGTTTTACGTTAGAACTACAGATATTACCACAAGGCTTACTAATGTCCCGACACGCAATCTATAAACTTCATACAATGAACAACAAGGCATAGGGTAAAAAAAATGTTTGCTTAATACAGTCAATGTTTTTTGACGGTTTTTATTTATTGAATTTATTTATTCATTATTTCTGAATTCAAAGAAGTGTCGAAGAATTATTCTGTTGTCAGAAATCGCATTAAAAAAGAAAATTCCTGTTTAATAACCTGGATTTATAGCTAATAAAGCTGAGTATCAGGCTCGGTTCCAGTAGGGACGTAACGCCAGTAAAATGAAGAATAATAAAAAGAAGAGTATACGTAAACTTTTTTTATTGATAGCCTCTAAATTCGACATGATATGGTGGAAAATTAATTCTTCTACCTAAAATCAAGAAGGCGTCAAAATCCAAGTTGGCCGCCAGATTTTTTCACTAAAGATAATCTTCTTATTCTTTACTCGACTCGTATAAAACACCAAAGGTTGAAAACTTGTTTCTTTGTTGTACAAAAACTGATGTTTGTATTGATTGCACTCGCCATATACGTCGAAATCGTATAACATGATTTAGAAAATCGTTCATTTGATAGGGTAAATACCATTGCTCACCTAGTTTCTGTAGCCTATCTTACGCAATTTTTCCTCAGCTTTCTGATGGTGATCTTAGAATTCGAAACTAGTGGTGCGCTAATGGTGAAAAATCGATTTTTCTAACAAAAATTAAGATGGCGTGCCAAATTTAAAATGGCCGCCAAAATTTTTTCAAGTTTAAATGAAAGCTATATCCTTTCTCTATACGATGCCACTAAGTTTGCTATGTGTTCCAAGCGAAATATGAGACATATCCCGTGAAGAAATACCCAAGATTTATCTAAAAATGGACTTTTTCGCAAACTGTTCAGCTAGCTGGCGTACGAGGGGTCCACCAATTTGAGAAAACAGAAAGGACCACCCTTAAGTTTTATCGAAAACTAGCGATCAGTGACATAAAATTGGAATTCTAACGATGGGTGCCGATGGCGGCCTGGTTTCAGCGAGAATTGCTCTAATATGGATTTTGTCAATAATTATTAAAAAAATTCTTTTGAAATGTTTTAAGGAAGATCCTTACAAATTTCTTAATGAATATCTCAATAAATCACTTCGCCCATTTATTTTGTTAAATGTTTCTTTTCAAGTTCCTTGACCGCTATGGTAATTTTGGAAGCAAAAGTAATCCTGGTTTTCTTTTAATAAATTTTCTCCGAAAATTCGAAGAAAAGCGATATAAAACGCTTTTCGTAGATAATTCTTATATAATCTGGGGATTGTAGTAAAATTTCCATAACTTTTCCATAACATTTAAAAATTTTCTGGCGCCATTTGTGATGTTATTTGGAAATATTTGTGAAGGACTTTAATGAACTTAGCGAAAGAACTTGTAATACGTTTTAGGAAAACTATATGGAAGAATTCATAGAGAAATTTGTAGAAGAATTTCCAACCAGAAATCTCAGTATAAGATTTACAGTATCAATTATTTTTTGGAGGAATAACGAGGAAAAATATTGAACATTTGAAAGGTAAGGTTTTTTTTAGTTGAAAGTTGGAACTCGATTCATGATGAAAGTATGAACATAACACAATATTATATGACTTATTTTCCTAAGGCAGCGTCCATTTATTACGTAACGCTAAAACTGGAAATTTTCGACCCCCCCCCCCCTTCGCTTTTTGTATGAAAAATTTAATATTTTTGTATGAGCCGATACACTTGAGCTTACTCCCCCCTCCCCCTTGCACCCCTGTTCCTACACCAATGTCAATAAAAGCAAGTTTTAACACGCTACAGGAAAAAGTTCACGATTTCGGCCATTCGTCCCACTGGGCCATGGATTTATATGACTTCAAACACAAAACTTTAAAAAATATTTTTTTCCACTATAGGATAATTCAAATTGTACCACTTTCATTTGTTTTACAAAATCCTCTTACCAAATCAAATTGTTAGTTTGTTGGTTAAAACAAGTATTTTGTCGAGAATAATAATAATAACAAATTAAAGTGGATAACCACCGTCATCCCCAAATATTTTATCAAATTGAATAATTTTTGTCAACTAAATATTTCATACGTATGAATTCAGACTTTGATTGGTGAAAAATTTTTTGAATTGGGTCCCAAAATGTTTAATGAATTCTTGTTTATATTTAATTATACGAAAGAGCATGTTATTGCAACTACTTTAGCAAGTTTTCCAGCTCAAATAACGGCTATAACATTTTTATTCTTCAATTTTAAAAATGGTTCCAAGTATGAACCTTGACACTTGTGATCTTGTTTGACATTCACTTTTTCGACAAAAATGCCACAGGGCATATAGTTTCAACACTGTGGTTGTTCCTATCTGACATTTCGGAAGGGACACGGAAAACAAAATATACCCAACATTTGAGTTTAAACCAAGAGGTGTGACAAAATCTCAAAAATCATAAAAAAATGTTTTTTGTACTTAAACCAATGAAAATCATTTAAAAATTTGGTAAACATGTGTTTCTGCCCTAAACTTAGGCGTTTGGTACTAAAATTAAGACAGGGCTTTAGGACCCTATTGAAAAAAAAATCTGGTAGATACAAATATGATAAACTTAGTAAGTATCGGCGACTTTATGACATTCTTTTAATCTTAAACATTTTTCTTCTACAACGGATTATGCACTGAATAAAACTGTAACTCATATGTGCATGATAAAGTTACAAGTTCATGTGAGGTCATTCTAATGTGCGTGTTTGGTTGGTTAATGTATATAACTTTGTGTGGTAAAATTGTACAACTCTGAAATTTTTAATAAATGTGATGCTTCATTCATTTTTCAGTAATTGATTCTAACGTAGCTTTACTGTTAAAACTCAGCCTATCTTGTGGGCTTGGAATCGAAACCTTCTTGAAATTTTAACTTTTTGCCAAGGATTCTTTTAGTAAGTGTTCTTGGATTTACTCAGGCTCCAAATGCTTATGGCTTGTAATAATTTATTGACCATTTAACTTTGATGTTTGTAAAATATCTGAGGTTTTTTCAAAAGTTGAGAGGAATTTCTATGACAAACAATCTTTCGAGAATTTCACAAAGATGTTTAGAAAAATCTTTGGAACAGCTTCAGAAAGCATATATGGATGATTAAACTGAAATGCATTAATAAAGTTCTCCATAGGATCTATTGAACACTTCATTAAAGTTTTCCTAGAGCACACTTGTCCTACCCACGGTTTTGAACGTGGTCTCGTCTCTGGATAATTTCAAGAGAAATTTGGAATTGGCCACTTTTGCCGATATATTCGGTACATGTCCGGCGTAACCAAGTCAATTGTGAACAGTCGTTGATGTTTGTAGTCACTATTTCCACTCATTATTTGAGGAATCATGAAGTTTAAGTTTTCGTACGAATGATTTCAATAACATCGCTTCCCTGCGAGCTCTCCTAGAAGATATGTGCGCAAATAAACGGATTATCGTATCAACAGAGTTTATAGATACCTAATTCTATGTTAGGTTAGCCAGTTCCATAATGTGTCACATATTCTTGCTTTTAATATTGTTTGTGCCACTATAGAAACACTGTTGGTATGTATTGTAGAACTTTTTTCTAATTTCTGTGCCTATAATAGCACTAGTTTCACGGCGTATAGGCAAAACACAATTCAAAATCATATTTTTGCAAAACACTCATATATTTTTTCTGGATTAAAAGTTTTCGATTGATGTTAAAATGATCCCAATTCTGCCTTTATATTGTTTGATAAAAATTTGTATCTCTTAGTAGTGCTACTATTGATACAATAGGTCTACTTTAGGAGCAAGAAAGCCCAAATTTTCATTGCAACTAATTATTTCGACCATCGCTTGAACAAAATCGAGCTTTGAATCAATGGTTCTTTGAAAATTAGTTCTTGACCTTTATGTCAAAAAGTATTTTGCAGCGGTTTATAGAAAATCAAACGTAAAAAGCCACTAGTACGATCATATGGGAGACTGTCTACTAAGGGCACACCGTTCCAACTTTTAAAATGTTTTAAATTTTTCAACTGTTGATCAAATATTTGGAAATCCTATAAACCAGACGATGGGTACGCAAAGGTTAAAACAACCGACTAATCCCGAATGCGTAGCAGCGCCGAACAATACGCTGCGACAAAGCGGGAATCTCGTCATCGTCATCACCGAGTTGCAAAACCGGTTCGTTCGTCGAAACGCACATCGCATCGCCCGCTTGACTACCACTTCGAACCACTTGTGTCGAGTCGAGACGCTTAGCAATTATAATTTAAATACCGACCAAATCGACTCGTGGGAATTGTGCACTTGAATCGTTCGCCATTTAACATCACACTTTACACCTCATATCTGATATAGGAGAAACATTTCTAATTCGCCATAAAATCCTACATCGTAAAAAAAGAAACATTGCGTGCATCATAGATCAAATAATGTGTCTCTAGTAAATTCAGGGTTGCTGAATCTGATTCCACCTCAGAAATTTTCTCAGTTTTGAGCTACAGGTGGCCAAAGTTGTATAAAACACTGGTTGAATCGATTTTTTTTTTTTTCAACATGCTTGCAGCCTCCACACAAAATGGTTTGTTTAAAATACAATAGTTTTCTAAATCATCAAATAATAACTTTTGATCATCGAAAGCCTTACATACTTTGATGATAAGTATTCTTGAACACATAAATTTTGAATTCTGTAACATATTAAACTAATAAATCGCCTTACTAACTGGTTATCTTGCATGTATACAAACTTTTTGTGCTATGATTTTTTTTTTCGAAAATGGCAATGGATTTAGCAACCCTCAATAAGGTAAATATGAAGTGATTGTTTGGTGCAATAATACCGTTGATTTATTTCCAAACCCCCTCTTTCTTTACACGAGTGAACTTATTGCTAAAACACCACCCATCAGCAGCGTGACGAGCGACCCGGCCGCCACCCTCCCCCCGGCCCCCGTCAGCACATTTCCGTGCACCACGCGCCACTTGCCACGCAGCAGTGCCTCCTCGTCCATCACGTTGCACAACGGACCCTCGCAGGTGCTGAACTCTTCCAGCGTGACACGATCGCTCTCGCCGAAGGTTATCTCGAAAAATTCGAAGTACGCCTCGCGGAGGGCGCTCTCGTTCTTGCCACATCCGGCCAACCGGTGGTAGCGAGTTTCCCCTCCCAGCTGGCCCTCAATGCGGATCGAGCTTTTCATACAGGTGGTTACATCCGGGTCCTCGCAGTACTGCATCTCCTCCAAGTTTTGGCAATCGGACCAACTTCGGTACTTGGCTACGCAACTCCAGCATCGCATGCTGCTGTTGTTGTTGTTGTTATTGCTGTTTCCTTCGGTTTCTGCTCCAGCGAAGCTGCCGCCTTGCATTGTGTTTTGGCTGGTCGTTGTCTCTAAAATTGAACAAGCAAAAGTTGACATGAGACACTACTATTCGGGTGAAGGTAACGGTCTTGGCCTGTTTGTTTGGGGATTAGACTGGTTCGCGTAATGAAATATGTGGCAAGATGTGTTCGGTTTCTCAAAATACAGTGACTCTAATTCATGTTCATGTTCATTTGGCCGAAAAATGACACTTATGGGAAACTATAAATGCATTTCAGAAACAAGATGTGAAGCTCATATCGCGACAATAATCACTTAGGCAGGGATGACATTCTCCTAGAAATCTGGCAGCCGCACTCTGACGGTTCCATTCTTAACGTATGGCTTTGAATACGTTAAGAATGGAACCGTCAGAGTGCGGCTGCCAGATTTCTAGGAGAATGTCATCCCTGCCTAAGTGATTATTACTAACGGTCAATTCTTAATCATGATTGGGTAGCGTCAATGATTTTCCTAACTTTATCAATTGAATTAATATCCTATTTTTAAAATAACCTTCTTTTTCCGTGAAAATAAATGGAGTTATTATGTCAACAATCACTATCACAGTATTACCCAGAAGAAAAACTTTAGGAAACAGTGCTCAATAGCGTTACAATGGTTGAGAGCACATATCTCAGCCATCAGACAAATAAATATTAGTTTTATTGCACCGTTGAAAACATTTAAGACCAGTATTGAAGGGAAAAATAACGCGATGGGAGGGCACAATCCATTAGCCCATTAGATTAAAAACCAGTTGGTATTGCACTGACACATTTGAAAAAGTATCAGCATAATATCTGCATGTCAAGGCATATAATAATACTTTCTGGATGAATATGAACTATGAGGACTGAGTTTTTTTTTTTTCAATTTGAAATTGCGAACTGCAATGTCAACATGGCTGCCAAAAGTAATGACGGGCTACTTAGCCTTAAACATTCACTTTAATAATAACCAAGGGCAGTAAAACGCTGAGGTTGATCAGAATACATTTAACAACAAAGAACTAAATTAACTAGAACTACTACTAAACAGCCTAATTTTGTTAACAATTGACGAAAATTGATATTTAAGACTCTAATTTTACGTAACAGACTGGAGTTATCAGAATAGCACTTAAATGACAAATTATTCAAAATCATTTCGGCTAGACAGTATTAGTAATGACACTACTACACTACTATTTCAAACAAATTCTGATGGAGCTGCTGATTTTCACAATGCTTCCTTTTCAAGGGAATATAAGTATTTTGCAAAAACTACCATGTCACAATACGAATAAAAAAAAAACAGTGTTCATGTGGGCACATTAGCCTAGTCCGTCTGAGTATTGGTCCTGGTGGAGGGGAAGCTTGGCAAAAGCCAGACCGAGGGTTCAGCCTTGACAAGTTAAGCTGTCAGGCAACTCCAACTGAAAACCATACAAAAAAATCATGCATCGATCAAGAATTGCCACTGAAACGTTAGAAATACGAAATCGATCTTTTTTTTATCATTTTCACTAGAAACAAGGACGATTTTACAAATGTGGGAGCCCCGAAGCCAGAGTCCAGTGAAAGCCTTTTTCATAGATTTTAAAAGGTTATTTGTTAGTAATTGGATGTAAGGTTCTTATTACCCCAGAAATTAGTTTTCATTTGCTTATGACAAGCATATATTGGAATAAGTATGTAGGGATGAAAATCCTATAGTTACTAGATGCTATTGAATAATAAAATTTTCAACCTTACAAGCTAAATTATTGCTGTTTGTATTTGAGATGCAAATGTTGAGTAAACGTCCTCCAAAGGACACCTAGCAACGATTACATAAATCAACGCCACCCTAGCAAGAAAAATCTATCTTTTACATCGCATTTCTTGTGAAAAATCTTACCGCGTTTGGTGTTTCCGCATTTGATATTTGCATTTCAAACGCACACAGCAATATAAGTTAAGGATGGCACACAAATTTTTTGATGCATATTGTTTCTAAGTAATTGTAGATCTTTTTGAATATCGTTGACTCAAAATGAATATGAAGGGGAAGGATAATCATCGGGGCTCATTTTTAATTGGAACATATAGTTACACGTTCAAATCACGTTTCTTGCTACTTCTAGCACTGTTTTGTTTTGATTATGCGTTCTGTTTCACAGCGTTACATTTTACTTTATTCCGTTCCATTAGCGATATAACGTTTGAACCATTTTTAATCTGAACGATGCACAAACTAGCTGGGTACAAATTAAAAAGTGTTCGGATTGAATGTGGTCAAATAAACGAGGGTACCCGGTATGTTATTCTTCGAAAAAAATCGGTAATCAGAATTTCAAAATTGAGTATTTTTTAAGCAAATACTGAAAATGAAAACAAGCAAATTCAGCCATTCCATGAAAAACCGATCTAGTGGGTCTCCGAATTCCGTGCAAATTTGCTATTTTGTTCCTTATCCGAAATAAGGATACACGTGTTTTTGGATTTCTTGATTAGGGTGACCATTTCCGAAATAGGGTAACCAGAAAAATCGCGATTTTGCAAAATTTTTATTTTTAAAAAATTTATAACTTTTGAACCGTTTGACCGATTTTTGATCTTTTTGGACGAAATGATGGCTAAAAATTTTGACTTTTCAGGAAAAATATAAAATTTCACAAAAACTGCGTTTTTTACATGAAGAAACTCAATAGTTTCCTTTTTTTCGTGTTTTGAAGGCCTCGGGATCAAAGTGGCTATTGCTGCTCTCATTTTTTCTTAAGTTCAGAAAATTTTACGTAAACTGTCAAATTTTCAGCGATTTATGTTTTTTAGTTTTTGAGATATATTTTTTTGAAAATTAAAAATCAGTCATTTTTCATCGGCACAAACTGTAGATCTCAGCGCATTAGATTTGTAATGTTTAAAAAAAAATCATAACTTTTGAACAGCTCAACCGATTTCCAATCTTTTTTTATGGAATGAAAGCTTAAGGTCTCAACTTTTCAGAAAAAATAGAAAAAAAAATAGAAAACTTTGAAAAAAAAAAATTTTATATTAAAAATATTAGAAATTTTTATATTTTTTTACGTTTAAACATATTTTTATCAAATTTTTCAATTTTGTCTAAATATTTGAAATTTTAAGCTTTCATTCCATACAAAAAGATTGGAAATCGGTTAAGCTGTTCAAAAGTTATAATTTTTTTTAAACATTACAAATCTAATGCGCTGAGACCTACAGTGTGTGCCGATAAAAAATAACTAATTTTTTATTTTCAAAAAAATATATCTCAAAAACTAAAAAACATACATCGCTGATACGTAAAATTTTCTGAACTTTCAAGAAAAAATGAGAACAGCGATAGCCCCTTTGGTCCCGAGGCCTTCAAAACACGAAAAAACGGAAACTGTTGAGTTTTTTCATGTAAAAACCACAGTTTTTGTGAAATTTTATATTTTTCATGAAAAGTCAAAATTTTTAGCCTTCATTTCGTCCAAAAAGATTGAAAATCGGTCGAACGGTTCAAAAGTTATAATTGTTTTAAAAATAAAAATTTTGCAAAATCGCGATTTTTCTGGTCACCCTATTTCGGAAATGGTCAACCTAATCAAAAAATCCAAAAATACGTGTATCCTTATTTCGGATAAGGAACAAAATAGCAAATTTTCACGGAATTCGGAGACCCACTAGATCGGTTTTTCATGGAATGGCTGTATTAGAAGGTTTAGAAGTTTTTCAAAGAAACAAAAAAAATGCCCTAAAAACCTCATATGTTTTTATTAGATATGTTTGTCTTACGTTTTTGAAAGTGTAAGTGTTAAGTTCTTGTTTTCAATTCAACCTAAGAATTGGTTTTTCAGTGCTAATTATTACTTTACATATGGAAATTTTTAATTTTTAAGTGCTTTATATAATTTTGTAATGCTTGTTCAAACAATTTTATTGGTAGTTTGAAAGCTTTCATAGGAATATCGAGTGATTTTTTTTATTTCTAATTTCCAATTTATCAGTGTTTAATTGTATGGAATATTAACCGATAGGAAATATATGTGATAAGTACTTATTTTGACTTTTTTCATCGCCTAAAGTTTTCTCACTATTGCTTACCAAAATGACATTTTTTTTTTCAACGGTATTAAATTATAATCTCCGTGTGAATGTATAACGGATTTTCCAACATTGTGCCATCTTTTTCACACAGTTTACAGAAAATTGAGATAGAACGTGATTTTTATAATTTACATAGCGTAACTCAAGGATTAAATTATGTATCTCAAGTAGATTTGAGGTTGCTGAATCTGATGCCGTTTTCAGAAATGTTCATGTACGTCACAATTTTGGGCTACTGGTTGCCAAAGTTTTATAAACACTGGTTTCATTGATGTTTACATGAAATTTAAAATATGATTTATATTTTTTAGTGATCTAATCCACTAATAAGCGGTTTCTTCACCATCGCTTAGGCCTTAAACCTGGTTTAATCGTATGGGTAAGCGTGGTTTACGGCTTAAGCAAAGGTGAAGAAATCGGCCCTAAGTATGCAAAATATAACTTAAACTTTGAATTTTGATTAAATCGACGTTTCCAACGTACTTGCAATATCCATACAAAATTCTTTGTTTCTCTTATATGGCAAAATAGAATACATATCCGAACCATCAAAAAATAACTCTTGAGCATTGAGAGTATGTATTATGAACTTTGTTGAAAAGTATTGTTTTACGCATGAAGTTTGAATTCTGTGGCAAATCAAGCATTGCCATACAAGCTGGTAAACTTGCATGCAAGTTGGCTGAAATAGTCAAATTTTGCAGCAAATAGCTGAAAAATAGACGTGCTATGGTCTTATGGAAAACGGCAATGTATTTAGCAACCCTTTATTGAGTAAATATGGTACAGTGACACCTCCATGAGTCGATGTTCCATGACTCGATATCGACTCATGGAACCATACTAGAAACAAAATTTCATGGTTACTATGATGGTCCCTAGAAACAGCTTTCCAAAGGATTTTTATTCCATGACTCGATATTTCCATGAGTCGATGGTCCCTTCAATATCGACTCATGGAGGTTTCACTGTAGTAGCACCGGTTTTGGCCATACGCCAGTTGTAGCCATAGTGGAATATACACCGTTTTACATAGCCAATCAGCATGAAACCTTTTGTGTTCATGCATTTACTTGTCCAAATTGATTCAAAACATAAGAAAAACAATTAATTTTCCTTATAATTTCAACTCCCATACACCTAATTTGGCCAGGGCACTCCTAATTTGGCCACTCTCATGAGAAATCAATGCAATTGGCCAATTTAGGAACTGAAGTTAAATCTCTGGCTGAAACTGGTTCCGTTGGCCTATATTGACCAACGGGATTTTCAAAGCGAAAAAATGGTTTTGGCTCAGTTTTGATATTTTACACATATAATATGGATCGGAAGCTTGCATTTGACATATTTGTTGTATAAATACGGCTTTCCATTCAGTTTTTATTGACATTTTCTCTTAGGCTGGCCAAAACCGGTGCTTTTACCCTAGTGATATTTTGATGCTTGAGACAAAAATGTGTTCCTTAGTGTTATCTTATTGGTTACTTTTAATCATGTTTAATCTCAAAGCTACAAATTCAATCAAAAGCTTTACAAATAAACAAATAATTAATTGCACTGCGTAATCAAGTCAAAGAACATGCCAAAATGTAGAGAAAACTTCCTCTACGAAATAATGTAGGATTCAAAAAACGTCGAAAATAATTGAATTGTGAAGCAATTGTGAAGTCCACGACACTGGTTGTATAATATGCTTGCCCATAATCCAATCAATCGATTGACAACGGAAAACTGAATAAATTCTACGCTTTTACTTCAGAAACTTGAAAAAAAAAAATTTTGTTTACATTTGAAAAAAATCTGACGACTTCAATTTCTGTGTGTAATGTGTTGTAACGGCGTGGATGCGATTTGAGTTGGTCTTTCGATTTAAACTGGAAAATTTGCATGAAAATAGCCCAGGGGGTCCAACATATATTCGTTACCCTACATTGTCAATAAAATTAGATTTCATTATCCGAACAAGTTGCTATTCTAGCCTTAATAGAAGTATACATTTTCAAGAAATTGCAAACATTTGAAATCCAATAAAAATAGGCGTGTCGCCTTATATTCGAGCTCAAAAAAAAGGTATTTATT
The DNA here is from genome assembly GCF_002204515.2 of Aedes aegypti. Classification (NCBI taxonomy): domain Eukaryota; kingdom Metazoa; phylum Arthropoda; class Insecta; order Diptera; family Culicidae; genus Aedes; species Aedes aegypti. Next base: position 36,983,004 of record NC_035109.1, on the reverse strand, counting down.
ATCGATATTGTCTAATAACTTTTCCTGCACTGCTACTGCAATAATGCCTAACTGACATGAGCGATTTCCCTTCATCGATTCTTTCTTTCGCTAATAACTACGCTAAATTAAATAAATCTGTAATATTTCCTGTAAATTAACCAAGATATAATGATTCTTCATCATGTTTTCTGCAATAACGCAAAGAGAGCCACGATGAAGAGAAATCGATGAATGCAGATAAGCCCTAATATAAAAAAAAAACAATGCAGAATTATCGAATCGGAGCCGTTCAAACAAGGCTAGTAGCCATGTTTTTTTAAGTGGGCATCACTCAAGAGTAATTTCTCACTTTGGCCAAATCGTATCAATGATCATTTTTTATTTTGTCAAACTATTTTCGAGGCTAACCATAAAAAACGTTTTCGCTCAGAATCAAATAAATTAAGCGTTTGCAACGGTATGTCTATTTAAAACAGCATAAAGTAGTCTTACACATATTTTCCCTACAAAATTAGTGTCACCATTGCAGATTGTTTGTCCCGAAACAACTATTTGTTTACTCACATTGAACTGTCTTGAGGAACCATTTCCCAGTAGGAATCAAAGATGGTGGCTCGTTTTTTTCCCATAGGGTAGTATTGTGGTGCCAGAAGCCTGCGTTCAAAAAATCAGACAAAAAGTGACCTTGAAAAAGTATGAACCGATTATTTTCCCCTATTCTCCTTCGTTCGTTACTCGGGTTTATTATAACGATTGACACGTGCCTTCCTTTGCGCGCCACGGCACACATGTACCTAAACACAGTTTGCTGCACTTCCGAACTCTGAGCATACACTGCCAAACAACAAAGTTGCCCCGCCCACCGGCATACAAGCAGATGAAAGATAGAGAGAAAAATGCCCACTTGAGTGGCAAAGCACATTTTGCTTCTTCCTTTTGGTTCGGGTAGGGGAAATCGGCCTAGTGTATTGTGAATTTCTGGAGAAGAATGTACGAAGAATGGAGAGCGAAAGATGCGGCGCATGACGTGCAACAGGGAATGAACAGCTCTGTTTTCCGTTCGCTCTCTTGCGAGAAACTGAACCCTTCAAAAGATCCGGTTCACTGAAATGAGTGATTCGGATCGAATCCGTTCACTAAAATGAGCCGTTTTTCTCATCTCTAATCGATGAAAATGAGATGAAGCAAAGCGCCATAGCTTAGTGCTGTCACTCTGGAGTAGACCTATTCATATTTTCAAAAATGTCGGGAAATCAACCAGTCAACCAATATTTAGATTTTTTAATGTTAAAATGAACTTCTGGTCAAAATTTCAATCAATTTGGAGAAAAATTAGGTGTGCTTCAAATCAATTATGTATTTTTGGGCTAATTTCAAGCTATAAAAAATCATAACTACCGAAAGGAACACCAAATTTATTGGAAATACCTCTACACAGTGGTTGATTCAACTCTACGAACTTTTGTCGAATACGATTTTACGATTGGAGCAAGTTTTATCATAGTTTGGTTGAGGTTTGTGCTTCGAGGTTCTTGAAAATCACTATTTTTAGGAAGTGTTCTCTCTAAAAAACATACCTGTATGAAAATTTCGGATTTTTAAGTTCTATAACATGATGACTACACATATCTATAACTCAATCCCGTTGAAAGTTACAAATCATCTTACGAAAATAAATTGTAAAAAATAGTAAATAAGGAAGCACATATGTGAATCCGCTGTGGGGGAGTAAAGAGCACCATCGTGAGCTTTGAGGAATGTATAACATGAACACGTTAGCACTGCTTTTTCTAAGTCGATGATGATGATTGTTTTCAAATCGTTCTGAATCGTCAATGAAGTGCGATCAAAACAATCATCAATCGGAAAGAAAAAGCAATGCTAACGTGTTCATTTCATTCATTCGTCGGTACATGTGTCATGTAATCAGGCGTTACGAATGTTTACGTAACATAGTCCACGATCCCTTGATTTTTTTTTCATGGTGTAACTTTATTAATTTTAAACATGATTCATTTTCCGAACACTCGAATTTTCACAGCGGTTTTTCAAGAAAATCACTCACAGGATTATAAATATCTCTATGTTTTAAGTCCTCTACGTTAGAAAGTTGTGAAAACATCAATTCTTGATGCAAACGGAATATTCGTAAATAAAAAATCAGCTTGTTCTAAAATACGTAACTGGATGTTCGCATTATCGTGTAGAAAAAGTGCTTCAATCCTGTTTTTCACAATTTGTTGGCTTGCGCTCGTGACAAATGAAATCAATGATGGAGAACGATCATAACCTTCCAGTTGCCGCGCCGTTTGCCAACGTCAGAACCACTACGCTTGTGCTGTGTACGGTAAGCGAGGTTTTTCCACAGGTGTTGTCCAAAGTACAACAGAGCGACAACTGGAGTAATATGTTCTGTAGAGGAAGAATGTATCCAATTCTTTTGTTACTGTAGACATCACAAAAAATACCTCATCAACGAAGACATAAACATTTTTTTTTTTTTTAAAGAAATAAATAACGTAAAAATCCACTTTGGCACATTTTAACATATCATCACCAAACATTCCGAACCGGTCTACCCGGAGGCCTCTTTATCTCCGCCGTCCAAAACCAAAAATCTCACCATCGATATCGAAGCCGTATTCGTCGGTGAACTGTGCCGTGACCAGTGCCGAAAATGACAACAATGCCAAACCGAGGCACCAAAAGCCGGCCCAAAGCCCACAAGCCGAAGCTCCGGCTCCACCACCACTCGACAAACCGGTCCGCCGCATGATGGCTTTTGTAGTGCTGATTCGTTTCTGCTTCGCTGCTTACGATAAGTCCGATCCAATAATCTCCAGGCGTTTAACTACAGCACAGTCTTCCCTCTGGTAGGCTAGGCTTAGTTGAAACTTTAACGATCTCTCTCGCGCGCGCTCACGATCGTGTGGTAAACTAAACGCGACACCGGCTCGAACCTAACTGACTCCGGACGGAGATGGCAAATTCCTCTCGGCTCAGGCAATCCGGCCGGTGCACAGTGGCGCGGAACAGGCGGACAAAACCTCAAGCAGCGGTATCAAAATTTTACATTCAAAATGTTTTTCTTCAAATTTGTATCATTTGAAATTTGGCCGCACAATGGATGATTTCTCGAAGTACTTTTCTCACTTAAATTGATTTATTTCTGCTTATAACCATGTTATTACATTGCAACCGTAATAGCAGCTGGGTTAGTCGTTTCAAAGCTTCACGGAAGCTTTGTACGATTCAATTAATGAAAATTTTATTCTAAAAGCACTTTTCTTTTGAAATTTGTCCATTTATGGTTGCTCTAGTGTTGTTTTTCTATCAAAACTCCGGAAAGCTAGCCATATCATGCACTTGCGAAAGAGTTTATCTGTACACATCTATTTGGACTTACCCGGTGCATCACACATTTAACACGATTAAATTCATTGATTCAGAATTTGAAAATTTAAAAATTTTTGCAATTTTTTCTCCCGACTATGTTGGGTTTTCAACGTAACTGTGCAAAATTCTATCACGACTTATGAGTTCAATCTTCGATAACCTTTGAACATGTGTATTAATAATAACAGCACGTTGTATTTTTCGTATCATTCATTCCGTGAACAAGATTTTGTACATATAACAAAAGTTGTATACACAAATGAGGAATAAAAGTGAGGTAAAATTCTATTTTGGAAACTCAAAATTGATGTTTGCCAGATAACTCTAATTGCGATGAAATTTAGGAAATGTAGGAAAAATGTTGAATTTTCCAAATCAACCCAACTTTTATTCGTCAATACGAAACATTTGTACTTGGCACAATTTCGCGATTTATAAACATTATGAAATATTCGACACAATACACACTCCATAGAGTAGTGTGTGGTCTTTTGATACCATTGCAACTATATGTGCGGTGAGCGACAGAATCGAGATCAATCGTATTCAGTTCTCAATGTGAGAATGCGAATAGAAATCCGTGTACAGGTTGCCAACTGGTGAGCTCGTTTTATGCTTATGATAACACATTTTTATCGTGGTAACGATAAACGTGTTATTCTCAAACAAACTATGAATGGTTCGTCCTTTCTAGTGACGATATAAATTCCAATTCCTGTTTCATATGCAGTCAATTCTCGCTTACTCGATATTCCGTCCTAAGTAACATTACCCGAGGAGGAAAGGATAACTCGCAATAATTTATGCATACCATATTCTGGTATCATACCATAATTAGGTATTGTTCAGTTGTCAATACCTCATTTTGGTACTATAATGGTATTTGAAAAATGTTTAAAACAATTAAAAATACTTCATATTGGTATACGATAGGCAGGCTTGATAGAAAATTTTGATGGAATTTTACTCTGAACACAACATTGTGTTTTGTGCTGCATATTTCTCGCTCATTTTTCGTTGTCTCTCTGCTTAGCATTTTTTCACTCCCTCGCAAAGAAGCAAAAGCAACACGCTGCTCTAGAGTATTTCACCGCACTCTAATGATGTTGAGGAGCATTATCAAGTCTGACGATAGGTATTGGGGACTGCTGGAGGTATTGAACTATTATTGAAAAAATTCACTTTTATGTGAAAATTCATCACTTTTTATTTAGGTATAACACTACCTGATCTAATTATCAGCTTGTTTTTTGTAGAATATGCAGAAAATATTATTTGAGGTATTTTACCTCTTATGCAGGGCTCATGCATACCTCATTCAGGTTGTAAGTATTGGAAATTATCTGGTATGGAATACCTCAATTTGGTATTCAGTAGTTATTTTCTTCTGCTCGGGTAGTAGCTGAACAATAGTTTATTAAACTGAAATTAGGTTAAGAGTGGTTTTTAAGCGAAAAAAAAAAATGTTGTAGATTTATTTCAACAAAAATCTTGTATTTTATCTGAGTCTCTCGCATCTTTTGTAAAATGCACGAACACATTCGTCGAATAATTATATTAGTGGTGATTATTGCTGAGTCATGTCACAATTTTGAAATAATGAAAATCAGCTGGTAGTGCACTGACGCATCTGAAAAGCAGCAACATGCTTTCTGCATGTCAGTGCATAAAGTGCTTCTTTTCCGGGTCAATATGAACTATGAGACTACAGAAATGAATGACGGGCTACTTAGCCTTTAAATAACACTGGAGACCGTGTTATTTTCCCTATCTTTTGTTTCGCTCTAAAATTTTCATCAAAACTTTGCAGAAGCAAATCTCGAGTTTTAGTTATCCGATGTAGCTGAAAATTTAATGGGTTGTGCACGACGTATACAGTATTATATAATATATTTTCCACATCGATACATGGAGAGATTTGCTTCTTGAAATGGATAAAGTGATTATAATGACGTTCCATGCGGCTACAAACATTTCAAATGTTTTAACGAAGGATTCGTACATTGGGGTGCAACATTCGTTCCCAATACGAAACAAACGAGTTTCGATTACAAAATGCTTGGTACAATGTAACAATTGTTCGTTGTTGAATTGGAGATAGAATTTTATTATGAAGTTTGATACCTACATGTTATATAACTGTCTTTCCAGAAAATAATGAATAGTTTCGTAGTTCAAACGAACACTTATTTTTAATTAATCTTGACGAAATGTTTACCTTTGAATGAACTTCCGGATTAAAAAGCTGTAATAAGTTTCTCGCTATGACAACTAGAAGCGCTACAATAATAAAACAGGGTTAAATTACAAGTGGAACGGACTTCCCAACTTTGAGTTGATGGAGGAAATTATAACACAATTAAAACAAAAGCAGTAATGCACTGGTCGGGTTTATGTTACAAATACTTCAACTGAAAAAAAAAACCAAATGGCATTTGCTAGAACCTGCGACGGACCAAAAAAATGTTTTCCTATGCTTCCATTCTTCCATCATTATAGCACGCCTTTCCTTACGCCTGATACATAGGCAGTCTTCTAACCAAACAGCAAGCCTCTCTGCTTCCCGCATGAACTTGCGTAGACGCAGTGGTATATACGGTCTACTGTGGGATCCAATTTAATGCATCATCAATTCATCCCCCTTCCCCTCAATGATCAGCATTCTGACGTGGCAGGAGCCATTATCACCTACAAGTAGAAGATCGTTAGCACTTATACACCGAGGGTGTCTTTTAGTCCCAAGCAGTCATCTGGTTGGTTCTTTGTGTAAGCGCAGCTGAACTGGCAATACTGGAGTAGCAACCACGAGCGGCGAATCAAGCTCAAGCTCCTGAAATTAAACGTCCTAAGAGTGAAAAATCGAGTTGGTTTAGAGCGAAACGTGTAGAATTTCGGCTGCGAAACACGCAGGATTGATAAAATAAGTTTGTTTATTTTTCTGACTTGAGTCTGTTTGAATAAGTTCTCGACCATTGTCTTTCGAATGAACCAGAACCCATCCCGACCAGAACCACATAACAAAATTATAACACCATCCTATCAGCAACAGTTAAAAATAACAGAAGTTGATATAATTTTGTTATCAAGATGGCTTTGTTCTCAACTTGTTATGTTTTCAGTAACACATTTATAACAATATTTGTTATATTTTTGACATCGCATTTATAAGTTTGTTGCAAATAACATCCGATATCACGAACAGTGACATAATTTGCTATAATATTGTTATTTTGTAACATCATTGCACAACATTCTGTAATAATTTTGATACAATTATAATAGGATTTGTTATATTTTAGTTTTGTTTCGTGCTAATTTTGTTAGAATTTTTGTTATTTTAACTACTAACGGTACATGTTTTATAACAACTGGTGATATAAAAAAATCATATCAGAAGAACATATTCTGTTATAATCTTGTTTCTTCCGTCTGGTCGGGATACTTTTGCATGAGAGTGTTGATGAAAATAGAATGATGTATGTATGTCACGATTTGGCTTGAGAACGGGTCATCGAGTTTGTACAATTACCTCTCTGTTTTGTTTGTTAAGGCTTCCGACGTGTTTGTAAGATCGCTGGAAATATACCATCGAATTGCCGGACGCTTCGAAAGCCGCACACCTTGATCTATTTTAATGATTAATGTAATGATAATGTACAGATACAAAGCAATAAACAGTATAAAAGAAGTGTACCACGTCGACAGCTTGTAAAATTTACCATATTATGTGTTAAACTGAAATGATTAAATGCCTGCGTCCGAATCACGAAGCAGGAATCTCAGTTGCTTCAAAAGCCGGACATCACATTGCATATGGAGTAAGCCTTTTTTTAATTGAAAATTATTGAAAATAAGTTTTTGTGTACCCTGAATAATGCTCTTACAATATGACGAGTTTAATTCCAGAGCTTAACCGGAGGCAGCAATAAGAGAGAGTTGCTGAATGTTTGCTCATCGTCCACATTTGTTTTTCATGCTTAATTATAAATGTAACTAAAGCTTTAACGAACAATTGGTGAAAGTACCATCGATATAATGTGCACACAATTAGTAATTGCAATTCAATTTGAATGAAGGAATTTCAAAATTTTTAAATATAATAGATAGAAATGTCCGGAATACGAAACCAATGTGTCCGAAATTTAAATAAGCTGTAAGATTCTGTCCGGATTTTGAAGCACGAGTCATCATTAAATTTCTAATATTTTAGTGGCTTTTACTTAATTTATAATGATGTTCTGTTCATTATACCAAATAAGAACCGATAAACGTTATACAAATACAAAATGGATTGAGTTTATATGAATCTGTTGATAATATTTAAGTTTGAAATCACGCTACTTCTTAGGTGTCTTTATTTTGAAAAGAAAAAAATAGGAACGCAAAATTAACAGGAACACATCGAGATACGGAGATATCGAGATAAGGAGGATATCGAGATGTGGATGAGAAATTGTATGCAGAATGAAGGGACCTAAGAAATCATCGACATAGGGAGAGATATCAAGATATAGAACATCGAGATGTGGAGAGTCGACTGTAGTCATTTTGAACGATTTTTTTCACGGCCTACTATGCCGGGGCCAAAGGTTGCCGGGAAAACTAGTATTGCTGTGTGCATTTGAAATGGAAATATCAAATGCGAGAACACCAAACGCGGTAAGATTTTTCACTAGAAATGCGGCGTCAAAGATAGATTTTCATTGTTAGGGCGGCGGTGATTTATGTAATCGTTGCTAGGTGTCCTTTGATTGTTTTGTGTTACCGCATTTGGAGGACGTTTAGTAACGATTTGCATCTCGAATGCAAACAGCAATATAACTAGTAACATTATCAAATTATAAAATTTTCTGCTTGATTGAATGATCACTCCACGAATAACAATAAAATTTTGCTATAAATATTGGGATTATATCATTGAACTAATTTAACTCTATAGCTAACAATAAGTCTAACATGTAAACAAAAATGCCAAAAATGGAATCAGTATTCCACAATTGGCAAATAATCAAATAACCACTTTGAACCATATTTTAGGTTTTGTCCAACTTTGTATGGTAGCCCGCCACTGTGCGATGGTATGGGCTTTTCTGGTGAACGGTGCCTGAACGGCTTGCTTGGTGACGTCACCAAGACACACCGTACTAAAGCGGACAAACAACCGCCGTGCGACGGAATTCGTAGCGGTCTTTTCTCGAAGGGGAAGGGGCAGATTCAAATTTTGGAGATCGAATGTCAACCGCTGAAGTGGTTTTTGATTGAAGAATCTTTGTGTGCAGGGTCAGATTCTACCACCGTGGATAAATTCGTAGTCGAACGGCAAGGCGAACAGGTTTCATTTCAGCGATTGAACGTCTGAGTCTGTTGATTCAATTCTATACAGAGTCCACACACGAGTTCCCAGTGATAAACTGGAATTCCCTCCTGTAGAATGTATTGCACCTTTCTACGACGCGGGGTGATGCATTGCTGCTTGTGACTTTTGTGTGACGTCAGCAAATGTGACAATTGCGTGACGGAAGTCAGGCACCAAGATCCATCTCAATTGGTTGGGGTGCGTCATCTGCGCGGGAGAGAGCTTTCGTGTGTACATTGGCTTACCGGGAGAAGGTGTTAATTTCCGAGTCAAGTTGACGGATTACATCTAGCGGAGCTTACACACAGGTCTGCTGAGCGAAGTGTTTACTTTAGGTGGAAGAGCAAATTTAGTTTTATAATTGACTGTGACACTTTGCACACCGGTTTGAGAGTGTAAACTGGTTGTTTGATTAAAATATTGCCAATGCGTGTCCGTGTGCTTAAAATATTTTGGCAAAAATTCTTAGCAGACATAAATGTACCAAGAAAGCATTTCAAATATGTAAAAATAAACTCTCAGTTCGACCATCTTCAGATTGAAAGTCAAGTGGCTTGTTGGCTTATTGAAGAACTCGAAGGCATGTCTTCTACTAGGAAACCACAAGTCATGGGGCTATGACTTAACAAGTCTCTTGATAATGTGGTAAACTAGAATTCCTAGATACTTACAGCCCATTTTTCAGGTGACCCCTATTTCATGGTGTGATGCGACTTCAAGCCTACCGTGCCTAGGAATGAATTGTTGGGAGGGTCTAAATAGAATCTTTCCACAATCGGAACCTGTGAAGTAGCAGGTTGCGCTCCACAGTATTGTGCCCTTCCTGCGCCACCTGGAGCAATGATGCACATGACCTTGTGTTGCTCCGAGATAATCGGCTGCCCTTCTTCAGTCTTAATCCTGAGGCTATATTTCATAGGAATCATAAAGTTGTTGCAATTTATTATAAATGTTCATCTTTATGGTTCCGCATTACGCGTTTACACAGTGTATTTTTGTGCTTTTTCGCCATTGGCGACATTCAATAGATACCGATCTGGGTTTTTATCTACTATTATTTTTTATGCTGAGATTGCAAAAAGCTTAATCCTGCCTAGTTTGGGTAGTGGCAATGTATAGAACAGTTCAGATCAATCTTCAGCATAACAGAACAGCAATCTCAATCTTTGTAGACTCAAAATGGTGCATCCCAATTAGTGTCAGCACTTGATCTCGGTAACCTTGAAGTTCCAGCTTTTGCTACACTGAATTAAGAGCTAACAACCAGAGATGTATGTGCTGTCACAATTGCTGTTTTTGTTGGTGACCTGAACAAGACATAATTCTATTGTTCGGTATATTTACCACACGATGAACCATTCCCAACGAATGATTTCAAACTAGTACACTGCGTAACAAAAGGACGTCCGCTGATTGTGGGCAGTGATGCCAATGCTCATCACATCATCTGAGATCTGCTTGCCTCCAGTTTCTCGATCGCCCACACTACCAAGATCCTGCTTCACTTGATCAAACCATCTAGCTTGGTGCGCTCCTCTTCGTCTTATATTGGCCGGATTCGGCTTATATGGTCCGGCATTCTCACAACGTGCCCCGCCTATCGTACCCTTCCAGCTTTGACGATGTTCTGGATACTAGGTTCACCGTAGAGTTGTGCAAGCTCGTGGTTCATTCTTCTCCTCCATACGCCATTCTCACATTCTCCACCAAAGATCGTCCTAAGCACACGTCGCTCAAAAACTCCTAGCGCTTGCAGGTTCTCTTCGAGTAATGTGCACATCTCATGCCTGTAGGGGAGCGTCTTTTTCATTGTACACTTAGTATGGTGGTGAAGTTTACCAGACCGCAGGGTCTTGTGGAGTCCGTAGTAGGCACGATTTCCGGCAATTGAAGATCGTGCCCCGCATGTTGAAGCCCGCCTAGGGTTGTCGCAAAATCTCAATTAATCGATTAGTTCATAATAACAATAATGTCGATTATCGATAACGATTAATCGACTAGTAATAATCGATCAATCGGAATAATCGACATTTTTTATGTGGAAAGAAGTTTTAACTGCAATAGGCATCACTATTATCAATGATTTATTGCCAAGTAGCACTCATTTTACCGAAATTAAATTGAACAACAATTTTAAAAACTGCTCTCAATAAATAAGTCCTTGCAAATACAGATGTACTTGCACAATAAAATTCCACTCAAATAATAAGTGCAAAACCAATTTTCAAATCATGAGGTTTTATTTAGTAAATCCTTGATGTTTTCCAATTTCATTCAAACTAAGACGATTTTCAGCAAATTACGGATAAATTAATTTAACCTAATTTAACCTAAATTTATACCGTGTAATAATTGATCGGTTATGCAGCGTTATTCCTTCTTCTATTTTACCATTATTTCAATAATGAAAACTACTGAACTTCTACTAGAACTGACCCATTGATGCAGAACGTATACAAACCCGGAGTTTTGTAGGAGACCCGCTCACATACCAATTCATGACAAGGGCTTGATTATCTTGAAAAAAGGAACTTTGAATCAGGAATCAAAATATTAGATACAAACAAGAAACAAAACCGGAATTAAACTTAAACTTTTTTTTATAGAATGTTTTGATGAGTTTCTCGTGGATTGTTTCAGGAAACCATTGAGCACTCGAACGCTATTATCTTCATAAATTTCCAAAGATACTCTGAAAATTCTTCTTATAAATTATCTCAGGATTTTATCCAGATATTTTCTACTCCGAATTTTCCAGTTGTTACTCTAGTAAATCTTTCAAAGATTCCTACAGGAGTTTCCCTCGGATTTCATTTAGGATTAAGAACGATATCCTGAGATATTTTCGAAACAAAATTTCCATGCTTTTCAAATTTTCATCTAGGTACTGGCCTATATAATGAAATAGCTTTACTTACTGAACATCTTTGCCGAAGACGCTATCTTTCAAAGTGGACAGGTTCCTGAAAACAAAAGTTTCATGCCCACTAGTGCCGCCTGGTGGGGGAATTCCTACTCTGGATGTTCCCTGCATTTAAGCCCATGGTCACCTGAACTACTTTGTCGAAGACGGTTTCTCTGTATTTGATATAGATCACGAGGTGTATCATTAAAATTTTGAAGTATTCCAATACTAATATCTTTAGCAATATTAGAAATTCTTCCGTATCGACAGAACTAGTGAGTGTGCTTCAAAAGACAAAGAGAATTAGCTTCTTAAGAAAATCCATCCATGTACATCTATATAAATAAAAATGGAATGGTGTTTGTATGTCATGAAATGGCTTGAAAATGGGCTATCGGATTTTGAAAATTATTCCATAGTTATGTTCCTGAAGTGTTCCGACGTGTTTGTGTATATAAAAAGCAAAGGATATTTAACGGTAAAGTTAAGAAAACAGGAGTGAACGGAACATCCATTTTGCACGGGGCGTTTCATGGCGTTTTTCAACAGCCTACTTGATGGCAAGACGAAGTTTGCCAGGACTACTAGTTTCACATAATTATTTTGTATGTTTAATGTCTTATAAAGTTTCGCTATTTATTTCCACATACAATATTTGTAGAAATTTCATTCAGTCTGAATTCGGGTAGCTGGAGTTGACCAATAAAATCGTTAGATATTTGGATTGACAGCCTAATAGTTCTGTGAAAGCAACTAGGAAATATCTTATGAAGTAGTGATTAAGAAGTTAATTTTCCTGACAATTCTGAAGGAATTTGAACCCTTGAAGATTTTTAGTAATAAAACATTACGGAAAGCCTTCGGAAAAATCTGCAGGGCAATTTTATAAAAAATGTCCTGGTAAACGTAATTTAATCCTAAAAGATTGTTTCAAAGGTTTTCAAAGAAATATCAGGAAGAACATTTAGGGAAATTGGGAGTAAATCTATCAAAGAATTCTTGAAAGAGAACCAGGAGCTTTCCCCCTTATGCTTAGAGAGTAAATTGCCAAAGACTTTGATACGCTCTAGAAATCCATTTGAATTGATTTTCATTATTTTCGCTTCAATGAAAATATTTGTGACTCTCTAATGGAACACTTAATCGTATTTTTAGGTTTGACCATTCAGGACACAAGGGCACCTGAATTCTATTTCAGAAGGAAACGATTTATCATCACTAAAACTTAAGTTTTGCTTCTTTGATATGATGGTAATTGTTTGAGTGAGAAAAAAAGAGAAAATAACAAGGCGTTACTTAATATCACATAAATATCATTCGACGGATAGAAATACATGTTTTTCAAATTCAGAAGTCAAAAGTCGCAAAAATGTCGTCAATATGAACGCAACTGAAATGGGCTCTAAAAATTCCTCCTGAGATTGCTCCAAAAATTACTCCAGTAATAACATCAAGAATTTCACCAGATATTACTTCCATAAGAGGTCCTTCTAAAAATTTTATCAGCGTAACCAGGGACAGTTCCAGAATAACGCCAAGAACTCCACTAACGATTCTTCATGGAATTCCAGGTTCTCCACTACAAATTCTACCAAGAAGTGCATCAGGAATTTCATAAAGGATTTCACACAGAATTTTACCTTTGTTCATGCTTCCGACGATTTCGCTAAAACTTCTATTTTAAATTTTATCCCAGGGTTCTTCAGGATTTTTCCTAGAGATTTCCCCCGGAATTTCTCCTGAAATTCCTTAAAAATTCACCTGAAAATTAGAACTTATGAAGGATTCCTTCAGGAAATTCTCTATAAATGTTAATGAGATTCTTCCAGTAAAACATTAAAGGATTCCTCCTGAAATCCCTCCCTCTCTGGCCTGCACGAATTCTTCAAAAGTTCCAGAGTATCCTTCAGAAATTCTCACATGTAGTTCTCGAGGAATTTCTCAATGTATTTTTCCAGTTATTTCTTCTGGAAGTATTCAAAAGCAATCATTCATGTTGTTTTTCTATTCATTCCACAGAATTTCAGGATTTTCCCACGAATTCCTCCAAAAATTCTTACAGGAATTCAAAATATGCCTACAACGTGTTCATAATATTTTTTCCGGTAATATCTCTTAGCATTATTTATGGACTTCCTTCTTAAATTTCTTCAGGGAAGACTGTAGGTCTTCAGCTCGAAATTCCCCCATGGAGTTCTTTAAAAATTCTTCTAGAAATCACTCAAAAAATATCTCATTTGATATATGAGAAAAATTCTGGAGTAATTTCTGTAGAAAATTAAGGATGGTTCATCATTATTAGTGACAGTATAAACTTTTTTCCTCTTTTATATTTGTTTTAGATACACACCTCTTCTTCTATGTATGTGTCACGATATTATTAAAAATGACTTTTGAATAATTAGACACTCAAAAATGTCGACGCACTCATAGATAACTATTTAAACTGAGGTTAGAACGTGGTCGATGCTGTTATTGACATTACTAAGTTTGGAGTTCCCGAAAATGTACATTAAAGATAGTATAGGGTAGAAGCACCGGTTTTGGCCATACGCCAGTTGTAGTCATAGTGTCTTATACACCATTCTACATAACCAATCAGCATGAAACCTTTTGTGTTCAGTAGATCATATTCCCAGGGGGCCCAGATAGCCGTCGCGGTAAACGCGCAGCTATTCAGCAAGACCAAGCTGAGGGTCGTGGGTTCGAATCCCACCGGTCGAGGATCTTTTCGGGTTGGAAATTTTCTCGACTTCCCAGGGCATAAAGTATCTTCGTACCTGCCACACGATATAAGCATGCAAAAATGGTCATTGGCATAGTAAGCTCTCAGTTAATAACTGTGGAAGTGCTCATAAGAACACTAAGCTGAGTAGCAGGCTCTGTTCCAGTGGGGACGTAACGCTAGAAATATGAAGAAGAAGATCATATTCACATGACAGAGTTTCCCTCGTGCGTTAAAATACACTCAAATAAAGATTTAAAAAAAAAAAAAAAAAAAAAAAAAAACATGACAGAGCCAAGTATATTCAAAACATAAAAATAAAACTCATTTTCCTTATAAGCTGTATTCCAATACATCTAATTTGGCCAGGGTACCGATGTTAAATCTCTGGCCGAAACTGGTTCCGATGGCCTATATATGCCAACGAAATATTCAAAGCAAAAAAATGGTTTTAGCTCAGTTTTGATATTTACATACATAAAATAGGTTGAAAGCTTGCATTTGACATATTTGTATTAAGTATAAATTCAGTTTCCCATAAATATTATGTTTGTTGACATTTTATCTTAGGCTGGCCAAAACCGGTGCTTTAACCCTACTACTCTCAAGATGTATCTGTTCGTTCCCTACGAATTGTACGGTAATCAATGCTCATGTTCATAAAATTCAAGCCATACAAGCGTAAGAAATTTTGCGTATTGTGTGAACCAGTTTCTTCTGAAATAAGAGTTTGTGCCTTTGTGTCCAGAACAAGGATGGAAAAATCGTCTCTAGCGACAAACAACACGGTATTCGAACGGTCTAAGAGGGCCGTTGCTCTTGCAGCAGCATGCTTTGAAAACCTCACCACGCGCGCATTGTGCCGACATAAGGAGCATCCGATGCAATGTTTATCGTAGGACAAAGAGTTTATCGGATGTTGATACAAGTAGCGATCAACTTCAATCATGGCGCATTCGCGCTATTATTTTTCGTTAAAACCATGCCCGAATAATTTTGGAATCACAAACAATATATCCGAAGGGAAATCAATGGATAATAATGGAACAATCCTCAGAAAAATAAAACTATGGCTCGCGAATACTTAATCGCTAGCCCACACGCAGAACGATGCATTATTCGCGGAGCGTAGTTTGTTGTGATATCTTAACGACAAAAGGTTAATCGTTGTTGCTATGATCGCACGATAAAGAACAACCGCGATGCATCGTGGATTTTGTCAGGATCACTAGATTTCCATCCTTGGTCCAGAATGGTCTTCTAAACTATTCAGGGCTCCATTCTAAGCCTCATATCTGTTTATCCCAGACAACCAGAAATCGCATGAAAGTTCACGTTACAACTCGTTTATTCTTACTAATTACATCAAACCCACAAAACACCGTGGACAAACTCGTCAGATTGATGAGTTTCCTCGCATAAAACACTTCTTTTCTGAGTTAATTTGTACATTTTGTTTCGTCTCGTACACTCGCACAAAGTAAGTCGAATCAATCCGTAGCAGCTGTCAAATCAACATTTGTTATCATAACTAAAGTCGCAAAAGATCACAGGTTAGTTCGGTAGAATATTTATTCACTCGCATTGCATGTTATCATTCAACACATAATATATGCACGCATATCGCCTCCACTTTTGTATGTAGAAGGCCTTTTCGCGACATTTTATGAGTGAAATTTTGCACATACAAAGCCTCCAGGTGATTTCGTTATACGTACATTTTGGTTGTCTGGGATTGAAGCGAGAAAAAAAGAATGAAATTCAATTTAAATAAATAGATTTTCATTGACCGTTTTTAAAAAAGAAAGGAAAAGTCATGTCATTTTAGGTCCTCATCTAATTTCTCTACAAAATTATAGATTGGTTAAATTGAAAAATTGTCCAATCTATAATTTGAATCTACTAAATTCAATTGGTCAAAATTAACCTCAATGTACAAAACTAAAATTCTAAGAGAATTTTAAGACATTTCTTTTATACATTCTTTCAAAAATGTGGGAGAACCTCAGAAGGTACTTTGGGGTGAACCTCGAAGAAGACGCTGGAAATTTCGGTTGGAATCTTTCCAAAAGTGAATAAAAATACATGGCTAAAACAATGTTGTGAATTTAAGTTTATTTTCATGCAACAAAATAAACATAAATGTCAACGAGCAATCTCTTGTTTTTCAATCGATTGCTTTTTAAATATACACGATCATGTAAAATTCAATCATCTTTTGTTAAAAAATTAAACATTATGTTGTAATTATAGATGACTCTGGTTTATGTTTAGCACATTACAAAGAAATATAAACATTTTTATCTGTGTAGTTTAGCAAAACATTTCAAGCTCCTTTCTGTGGAGTGCAAAACATAGGAACGAAAATGTAATTTTTTTTAGCGTGGTAAAGGGAGCATTAACATGTTTAACGGTTTTAAGTCTTGTAATTATTCTCAGAAATCCACCTAGGGCATTGTTAGAACTTACCAAAAATAGCCTCGAGTTTTGTTTGGGACAGTTACTTGCTTAGAATGTCATCACGGTTAAGAAACACCGCTGGCGGTTGAGGAAAACTGCTTTCAATTATTCCTTATTAACATTAAATTTATAATTGTTGTTGAAGGTTCTCAATGATTTCAGCAAAAAAGATCCACGAATATCATAAACAGTAGCAATAAAATAATATTGCTTTCAACGAAATTCGTAAAACCCATTTGTTTTTAAGACGAATATTACAACGCTTGAAATCAACTAAGTAACTTTGTCAACGAAAAATATAGAAGTTGCGAGTGAATGACGAATGATTAGGTTAATGAAGATGCAAACGTCTCACTTCCAGAAAAGACAAAAAGCTCATCTGCAGAGGGCCGTATGGTGAATGAACGATATAAAATTTCACCAACGATCTTGAAAAATTATTATTTTAGAGAAGAGAATCAAAACGAGTAACTGTAAAGATCTATAAGCATATTTCGTGGTTTACGAATTGCAAGCGCGATATTTTACGCACAAAACAGAGTGTTATAAAGACATCACAGTTGCTTGGATTGGACAGTTCTTGCTATAATTGACAAATATTCGAAGCCAATTAATCGATTATCTCGATTATTGAGCGAGACAGGTATCGATGGAAAATTAATTGATTAGTGAGTAAATTAATCGATTAATCGAAATAATCGATTAATTTGCGACAACCCTAAGCCCGCTCGTTTCATAACACCTTCTAGCGCAATATTGAACAAGAGGCAGGAAAGACCATCGCCTTGTCGAAGTCCTTTGCGAGTTACAAATGGGATCGATAACGCACCCGATATTTTAACACAACACTGTCCATCGTTGCCTTGATCAGTCTAGTCAGTTTCCTGGGAAAACCATTCTCGTCCATAATCTTCCATAGCTCTTCGCGGTCGCCTTGAAATTGATGAATGGTGCGTAGGGATTTGATATTCGCGACAATTTTGGAGGATCTGCTGCAACATAAATATTTTGTCTGTCGATTTACAAGTGGTTAGAGTCCACGGCTACAAAGCAGAGCCGCCTTGCTGAAGATGTCTGGATTCGATTCCCGGTTGGTCCAGAATCTTTTTTTAATGGATATTTCTCTGACTTCCCTGGTTATAGAATATCATCATGCCTGTCACAGGATATACGAATACGAAAATGGCTACTTTGGCAATGGAAGCTCTCAGTTAATGACAGTGGAAGGGCTCATTGAACATTAAGCTGAGAAGCAGGCTATGTCCCAATGAGGACGTAATGCCAAGAAGAAGAAGATCTTGATACGTGAGAACTATGAATGTATCCGTGCGTGTTGGGCTCGTGAACTGCGGAATGTCGGTGTTGAAGCTATCCAGGAAATACGCTGGCCAAAAACCGGAGAACGTGAATTCCATCGCCAACACTTCATTCAAGTACCACATCTACTACAACGGCGACGACAGGGCAGAACGTGGAGATAGTTTCGTAGTGATTGGGAAGCAGATGAAGTGAGTTATTCAGTGGAAACCGGTAAGCGACCAAATGTGATCGTTTAGAATGAAGGGCAAGTGCTTGAACTACAGCCTGATCAGCATATATGCGCCCCGATGACATGGAGGATGAGTTCTTTAAGAGCCTAGGCCTACAGAGAGTGACCGAAACAAGATGTCAATATAGTCATCGGCGACGCAAATGCACATATCGGGAAATAAGACTTCTTCCGACCCGTCATTGGAATGGAAAGCCTCCATTCTGTTACCAATGATAATGGCCTGTGGGGTCCTATCCACGAAGCTGTGTGTTGAGCCCAATTCAACTCGATCACGCTCACCAATACCACTATCAGGAAGAGCTAACACCAATCTTTCTGATAGTGTCAGTTTGCGTGGGCGGGCTGAAAAGTGCTCAACAGCAACGTTTCCGAAAAAAAGCTCAAGACCTCTTGGGCCCTTTTCAAATGTTTGTCCAGAACTGTGGTAAATTCTGGTCACAGTTCCCAAGCCTGGTCAGGTCTACTGAAAAGGGTGCTGTACTTCTGTGCCCCTGAAGGTAGGCTAATTTCAAGCACATAATTTCTGGAATCTACTATAATGTGGCCACTATATCAAGGAATTTAAAGAAAAATGCATCAGTGTAAAACCTTTTGAGAAACGATTGAATTGGATAACCATGTTTCCTGCATTTGATTAACCCTACAAAAGACCATTTACGGATCCTAGGGATGCCTTCAATTCACTATAAAGTGGTCAATTTGTATCTTAACATCTATACCAAGCCTATGGGAACACATTTTAGTGAACTACTGTATTTGATCTCTATTTTTTGAATACTTAAATGGTTTATTACCCAACAAATCCACAGCCGGTTCTTCAGGGCATTAAGTCCGAATGGGCACATCTGGTACACTCTAAACAGTGCAAGCCTCTTCATTTATAATGTTGAATATCAGATCTCAATGATTTATGCAAATTGAAATGAAATCCATTGCAACCAAATAAAGATAATTTGACGTGTCCCAAAAATAGCCCTTTTTTACCCGACCTGACCCAGTGACCCACCGGAATATCTCCGGCCACAAAAACGTTCCCGAGATCCTTTGACCACTTTTAGAATCTGGTTATGTGAGTCAGTATACTGACAAACAAAAAAATATTGAATCCGTTAAGTATTCGCTGAGCGGTGAGGGTTTCAGAATTTTTGTTTTCACTCAGGCCTATACGGTTTAATGGAATCTATGTTGAAACCTTTATATCGAGTGTATAACGATGTTAATATTTAACATTAAACTTTATTCTCACTTATGTCTAGGTAATACAGAGCCATGTTACATTACATCTATAAAGCAAGTGTACCTAGTTATGGACATAGAGTGTCCAATTTCGATTGTTCCTTAATTTTAAAAAATAGTTTAGGTATAGTTTTGCAGTAATTCATTACATAGTTTAAATCCTCTGAATTATTCACGTTTCCGAAAGCACGCCAAATGACTGAATGTTCAAATATAGGTAACCCTCACTGTACTTTCAAAATTATATAATTGTTATCAGAACTTCACTTCTCCGACTTGGCAGGCTCTTCAACATTCTGTTCATCTTCTGATTTTTCCGAATCTTCATCATGGTGACAGCCCTTTCCATGACCGTCAGCGTCACCTTCGGTTTCGTCGCCCCCGCTTTCATCCTCAGATGTTTCCTTTTCATCTTCCGCTTCTTCTTCTTCCTCTTCCGGTTTCTCCGATCCTCCTTCCGGTGCGCCTTCGGTGGGTTCGGGCTCTTTGGCACTTCGTTCAATACGTCCCTGCTCAAAGGTCGGCGCTGAAAAATGCAATAGTCACTTTTGTGCACTGATAATGATCAATTGACATGAGAAATCGTCACCTGCAGTTGTAAACTCCAAAAGGCAAATAACGGCCAAAGTAATCAGAACTGCAACAGCTTTCATTTTGAATCGTTTAAATTTTTCTCAAAAACAAGCACTTGTTCTAAGCAGAACTATTCTAGAGCGAAAGATCTGCGCAACTGATACTGAACCGTATCGCTTAGGGTATTTTTATACCACTCCAATCGCCGGATCCCAGAGAGCATCAAAACAGCGCGAAATTGTCTAATTTCCGTTGAAAAACAGCCTCCACGCGATGCAGCATTGTTTGCGTATTAACGTTTGAGAAAAGTGCGCCATTCCGTCGACTCCAGCATTATCTCTTGGGCCGTCGATAGACACAACTAGCGCCAGATCCAACCAGCACGAGCCAAACTTTTTTAATCTCAGCCTCAATCATTTCCCCGCTTGTAACTATAGGCCATAGCGCATTTCCAGCTCAAAACTGCAAATACGAAAGGCATTTTCGGACAAACTTCTGAAATGTAAATAAAACTTTACGCGTGTGTTATACTTCCTACCATAAAAATGCTCAATTTCCTAGATATTGTTTTAAAAAATCTGTCAAAAAAACGGAAATTTAAAATTTGAAAGTTTGTATTTGATTATAATGATGTCTACGCGATTAGCGTTTCGAGCTGGAAGTGCTCCTTATCAACTCGTTTCCAATGCTTCTTTCCATTCTCCCCACAGATGTACGCCATCACCTGGCATACGAATCTGGTGCAGCGACTGGGCGAATTGGAGGTGCTGATCCTGCTGGTATCCTGCATCTGCCACGATCTGGACCATCCCGGTTACAACAACATCTACCAAATCAACGCCAGGACCGAGCTCGCATTGAGGTAAGCACTCACTCACTCTCCTTCCGAAAGTACCTACCGAAATTCTACACCGGATCGACCAGGCCGAGATGCCAAAAGATCAAAGGCTGAAAAGGGGATTGTTTGATTTATTTTTTCGTTACTTTCGCATCGTTAGCAAGTGCGGGAATTCGCATTCTACGCAGTGTCGATGACCATGGGCGAAGTTGGAGTTTCCATCAGGGAGAGAAAACGCCCTCAAAGGCATTATCAATGAATTCTTCACGAAATTGCCTATCTATTTTTGTGTTATTATTGTAGTTTTATGCGTACAACATAATGAAGATCTTAAACCCTTATCGAAAATGAGAATAAAAATAGAATTTCCTCATAAGGAAGCAGGTCCCGCTAACGGGTTTGTGATCTCGTTGACTGGCGATTTTTTCCCGTTATGAATCAGAGGAAATCTTTATTGAGCATTGTACTAGCATTTTTTTTCATGTGTAACTTAATAACTTCAAAATATCTGCAGGCATTTAAGGAAAAGTTCTTTGAAGGTTTCCTCCGAATAATCTGTCAAGCTTTTCTCAAGATTGCCTGTAGAATATTTTTTCAGTAATTATTGCAGATATTTTTTAAGAAACTGGGGGCTCTTCTGGAATAAAAAAAAGTATTACTTTTTAAAACACATACAATACCTTCACGAACAGTTCATGCCAATGTATTTCAATATTTTTTTTTTCAAGGATTTCACTAAGTATCTATCTAAGAATATATTTAATATACAGTATCGGACATATAAAATGCACCAAAGCCGTTTTCCCATACAAAATGGTCAACTTCAGAGAGTTATATCTCCGCCAATTCTCAACCGATTTTTCTCATTTTTTCTGTGACGATCTACAAATTACCTCAATTTTCGATAACTATTGAAAAAATTGTGTGTAAACTATTGGTTTAAAAGTTATAGATAGGTTGAATTTTGACATAAAAAATGCACCAAGACGAAAAGTAGTGTATCAGACAAACTATGCGTAGTATCCTTTCGGTGTCTTCAGCACATTTGGTCCTTATCACGCAATGAACAAAAGCGCTGAAGACATCAAGATGCTACGACGCGCAGTTTTTCTGCTACAACACTTTGTGTCTTGGTGCATTTTTTATGTCAAAATTCAACCTATCTGTAACTTTTAAATCGATAGTTTTTACACTACTTTTACAATAGTTTTCGAAAATTGAGGAAATTTGTAGTTCGTCACAGAAAAAAATGAGAAAAATCGGTTGAGAAACGGCGGAGATATAGCTCTCTGAAGTTGACCATTTTGTATGGGAAAACGGCTTTGGTGCATTTTATACGTCCGATACTGTAATAATTTCGTAGAGAAATACTCAACGAATAACAGTTGAATTTCCTGTAGAGATTATTTCAGGGGCATTGTCTAGTTTTTTTTCGCGAAATCAGTATAAATTCTTCTTCCAGATTATCTTTCAAAATTATTAAAATTTGAGATCTCCAGCAATTGCTTCTGATAATTTCTCTGTTCAGTTTTAAACTTGAATTTCGAATTACATAATGAGGCATTTCTATGGTATAAGGCATCTAAGTATTTATCAAAATCTCTACCAAGGATATGTCTGAGAACTTCAAGAAGTGATCGGTTTTAAGTTAAGTACATTAAAAAATCAACTGTTTTTAAGCTTTCCAACGGTATTTCAAGGTAATTTTTCCAAGCAGAAAAAAAAATCATAATTCGAGGTTGGTGGTCTAAGGACTACCGCTTCTGCTTCTTAAGCAGAAGGTCATGGGTTAAATCCCAGGCCTGTCCCTTTCCTCGTACTTTGTAGTTGTACTTTTTATTTGCATCTATCTTTCAACTCTTCATCTGTCACAGTTGACTTTCGTTCATAACATTTGCTGATCTGGATACTAGCATACCTAGTAGCAACCTAAGAAAAGATTTGTCAGGACAAATGAAACCAATTGCTTGTCGAAAAAGACCACTTCTTATAGTAGATAGCCCGGCAGTGTTGCTATTTCATAAATTGAAGTTCTCATCACAAGTTTGAAAATTATTTAAATGACAAAATGCTGAGCCGTTTTATTTAGTTACTTGCGACGTTTTTGTACCAGTGTAAAATCGACTCAAGTAGTGTTTTGTTTTGATTCGTGGTTAAGTCACTTCGTCTCTCCATGCAGCGGAGCGGTTGCGGTTAGGTTGCGAAAGTTGAAAATCTTACTTTCGTCGTTTTGTAAATCCGGAAATTAAACGTTCTAAAAGTGAAAAATCAAGTTGGTTCAGAGCGAAACCTGTAGAATTTTGTCTGCGGAACACGTAGAATCGATAAAGTAAGTTTGTATACTTTTTTGACTTGAGTTTGTTTGAATAAGTTTTCGAGAAATGTTGATGGAGTGCCGTGTACCTTTTAATTCCGCTCCTAAATGCTTATCTTTGATAGATACGCGTATTTCGACTACCACTTGCAGTCTTCTTCAGTGTACGCGTATCTGTCAAAGATAGGCACTCAGGAGCGGAATTAAAAGGTACACGGTATTCCATCTACTTTTAAGTTTCTCTAAAACATACCTAATTGAGAGAAATATAATTTAAATGATGCCAATTTTCTTGACCACTCTCATTTTTCAAAGATTCGTTCAAAAATGAAAAAGCTCAGTAAATTTCTATTGCATCCTTTTATTATCGGCCAATTTTATCCTTTGTTCAGAGATTTCTCCATAGTTTTCCAAAACTGTCCTGTACAATTTTCCCAGGAGTTTCGTCAAGGATTTATTCTAGATTTGTTTTGAGAATACATTATACTGATTCCGCAGCGTAACAAGGTTTTGTTTCAAGCAAAAACAAGCAGCTGTTTGTTTCATTCAAGGTCGCTGAATCTATTGCCGTTTTCAAAAATATTTGGTTTTTTAGATAATAACGGTTAAATATGTATCGATCTAATTCAACTTGCATGCAAGATTGCCTACTTATATGCAGATTTTTGTCCTTAATTTACTTCAAAAATCAGTTTTAAGGTCCTGAAGAACACGTATCAACGAAGTTTGTAGTACTTTCGTGATTGGTGTATTTTGTTTATTTGGAAAAGTATTGTATCTTTCGATATCAAAGAGAAGGCACATTTTGTATGGAGAATGCAATCATTTCCATTTGTATTAAAAATCGATAATACATATATTGTATATTGTGCAATTTTGATCAAACTATTTTTTTTAACTAATTCGTTTATTTGAGGCTCAATCGCGTTTAACGCTTTACGGGGCCGATATTCATTTTTGTATTATTTACAATTTACACTGTAACCTCAATTCACGAACTAGATCGGGGGTGCGTAAATTGAGTTGGTGCGTAAATTTAACCAGTGCGTAAAACGAGGGAGCTCAGTTCGTAAAACGAGGTTTTCCAGTTTGGAGTCCACTTGTATGAAAATAATTTATGTTATTTAAAAAAAAATATGCTCTTTTAGCATCATTAACATATTATCAATACATTGGGTTCTTAATCAGGCTAGAATGCGTGCAAGTTAAGGTCTTCCAAGAACTCTTTGGAGTTTGGGAATATGATTCTACATGAGTTAACGGAGATCAATTTATCATTTCTATGTATAAAAATGTCTCACAATACTGGACTCTAGAAGATTGTTATATTTTAAGAAGCGTTTGTATTGTTAGATCCAAGTTTTGGTAACTAAGTGAGTACAACAGGTGTTCTAGTTCATCCAAAAACTTCCTGGAATATATACCTGCAATTTACTGGCATATTTAGCGATCCTTTGATTTATTTTTGATATGGCACAGGCCCTTATCTATTCATATTAGTAAAATGAGTATTTTTATAATTTGTGCCGATGTCCTAGGTCCTCCAAAGACTCCACTGAATAAAGGCCTTGGGATCTACGACCGAAATAAGAGATTAGAGGTTAGCTTTCAAATACTCCACATGCCCCTAATCTTTCATGTGAGTAAACAGTGTATCGTATTAATTTGTGTGGATATCCTAGGTCCTTCAAGATCTATATCGAATACAGGTCTTAGGATCTACAAGCGTATTCAATTATCAATAGATGCTTTTTTGATATGGCACAGGCCCTTATCTATATGTAGCAGAAAATAAGTATTGTTAGAATTTGTACCAATATCCTAGGTCCTCCAAAGACTTCATATAATATAGGCCTTTGAATCTACAAACGTGATCAATGGTCTATAGGTAGTTTTTTAATATGGCACATTCTCTTAACCATTCATTTAAGTCAACGGAATATATTATTGACTTATACGGATATGTTTGGTCCTTCATTGAATATCGGCCTTGGGATCTACGACCATAATAATTTATTAGAAGATAGTTTTCAAATACTCCAAAGGCTCCTAACCATTCCTGTGGGTAAACGATGTATTTTATTAATATGTGCGGATGTTCTTGGTCCTCTAAGATCTTTATCGAATATGGGCATTAGGATACACAAGCGTAACCAATCATCAATAGAAGTTCTTCAATATTGCTAAGGCCTCTCACTGTTCAATTTGGCAAACGAAGTGTTGTATTGAGTTGTGTCGATATTTTTGTACTTCAGAGGACTCCACGATATATAGGCCTGAGTATCTACAAACTTAAGTAGTTGTACATTGGTGATACTTATTTATAGCATAAAATTTAAACTCTTAAGGCTAAGTTGACCATCATTCATTTTGGTAGCCATGTTGATTTTGTAGATTGCAATTTCAAAATGATAAAACTCAGTCATCTCAAGTAATAATTATTCATAAAAGTATCATACAGAAAGTATGCTGATACATTTTCAGCCATGTCAGTGCAAAACCAAATGATTTTCGTTAATTCGCAATCGTGAGACGGATTGGCCACAATCATCGATGCCCAGTACAAATTTCAATGACGGTCTACTTCTTCTTAATATAAGCAAATGGATCAATGTACTGATCTGTACATTCCTGGAGATTGTAGTTAATTTTTTATTAAATCATAGATATTTTTTTTTTTAATTGCCATTTTCAATATTTAACAGGATATCTATTTTTAGGTGAATGAACACTATTTTGAAATCTCACATTTGTGTCCATCATTTCAATTGTTATTGGAAAGCTCTAGAAAACTTTGTTCTTATACCGTATCAATTCTAGATTGTTTGACCCAATGTCATTCCCTCTATGGAGTACGAGGACCAATTTTCATGTTTTTACTTTTCAAAGTAAACACCAGCGAGCTTCAATTCTTTGTTCAGCGTTTTCAAACACATTACCCTTCAACGTATTCTCATATTTAGCAGAACATTTCAAGTCAAATGGCAAAAATTGTTTAAAAATAAATCAGAACATACGCATATTTAACTTAATCTCACTCCCAATGACGGTGCCTGGTCGAACTCTTGAAGATCTCTGAAGTAATCTTTCGAAAATCTGCAACAGAAACCCTGATGGAATTTTTAAATATATTACCGGAAAAATGTTTCGGCTTTTTGTCTTAAAAAATGTTGCATGTAACAAAAAGCCCTTCAGAATACTCTTCACATTGAAGCTTGTACACAATATTCCATGCAAAAAATTCTTTCGTGTGATATTAAATGAAATGTAATATAGTTTGACGCGTTCTCGTTTTGACGTTAGATGTATATTCAGAATTTTATGAATATACTGCTGTATGACTATTAGGTCTATTATAAGTCGAGATTTTGTTGCAGTAGGCTCATTGAAAAAATATTAAAAATAATCCTAATAAAGAACATTCCAATATTTTTTGAAAGGCTTCTCAAAGTTATCTGTGGTGTATTTGTTGACCATCCAAGTTACCAGCAGCCTTATATTACTGTACGCATGGTTAGGATGGGTGTCAGAAAACTAATCCATGACCATCCAGTGGCTATTAAGAACATATTTTTGAAACTTAACGCATTGTTCTTTTGATATTAAAACTAGTATTTTTGTTGTAATATTGTTGCCCAATGTCACCCTGCATGATTTTATGTGATTTTCTGCCCAACAGATTGAATTGAACAAAATTTGTAGGACATTGTCTTTTTTCATACAATGAAATGAAACATTGCTGAAAAAACTTCAAAGTAGATTTTCTCAAAACTATGCTTTTGTTACTTATTCTTCTTTGATTTGCTTCCCCCTCACTTGTATAAATTCTTAGCTAGCTATTCAAAGAACCCTGGAAAACACTGCAACAATCATGAAGTAATTTCTTCGTGTTTTTGTAGAACATCCTATGAGAAATTGAACGCAGGTTCGGTTCGGTAAACCGTCGAGTGCAGACGTTTTCTGATTTTGCTCCGCGATTGCTACCGGTTGTAGTGATTTTTTTTTATATATACCGGATAATATATAACATATATAAATAAGTACAGTGCATGTGTCTTGTGTGTGTCAGTTTTCATGCATTTGATTGTGATTTGATTAAATTATTGAAATCTTTTCATAAATTTCATACGCGTTGGATGAGGCTGAAAAAGTGAAAAATGCTTTCCCTTCTTTGTCTTGTGCTAGTGTTGCAACGAAATGCCGAACATAATCCGAAAACGGACGCGTGTGTGAGTGATGGTACGCCAATAATAAGTGAATGAACGTCATTCATTAGAGACAGGTCATTCTGGCCATACCTCGACGAGTTGATGCTCATTATGCACTAACACATTTCTATCGTGGGTAGAAGTAAAAGGTGACAAAGTCAGTGTTCCTCACTCCGGGGGGACGCAGCTGCTCTGCTGGTGGGTGTGTGGTAAAAGTTTGTTGTGGGCAATGATGTAAAAGTGATGCGTGCATTTTTAGAACAGCGGGTATGGTCTTATCCACTGGTGTACTAAACTAACTCGGTCGAAGAATTTTGACACTAGAGCGGGTCCAGATCACGTGGGGATCATACGGGAGCGTGCCCCGCTCAAGTGTCACAATTCTCAGACCGAGTGAATTTAGTACACCGGTGGATTAGACCATGGGATAGTGAGCGTGTAGTGCATTTTGGTTGTATTAAAAATGTGGTAGTGATAGCAATGATATGGTCTAATCCACCGATGTACTAAATTCACTCGGTCTGAGAATTGTGACACTTGAGCGGGGCACGCTCCCGTATGATCGCCACGTGATCTGGACCCGCTCTAGTGTCAAAATTCTTCGACCGAGTCAGTTTAGTACATCAGTGGATAAGACCATGCAGCAAAAAGCACCCTACTGAGGGTCAATACTCAGTATGTGTGGATTCATGTGTACTGTGGGCGGAGTAATGCAGTTTATCGTGTTTTGTGTAAAGCGATAGAATTGGGGGTACGACAATATATTGTTATTGTGAATTTTTCTGGAAAAGAATTGCTAGAGGACTGGAAGGGCAGGCGCGATTTGCAGTTGCTGTTTAATGAAAAAAAAATGTGTAGTGTGAATGAAATTTTGAGCAAATTCGCAAGCAAAGTGTTAGTTGTGCGTGAGATTGGAGTATCAACTATTAGAAGATAGTAAAGATAAGCCTCATTAGGAAACATTAATGAGAAATGCCATTTAATTTCGAAGTCGTAGCAAATACTACGACTTGACTTGAACACTTTGGCTCACTATTGACAAACTGGACAACAGCTTCCAACGGTTCCAGCTAATTTGGTGAGATCTTTCAACTTTCTACCACATTTATTTTATTCATAATACATAAACTGATTTATTGATTATATTTCTAATATATGCATTTTGGGTTGGGTGGGACCATCAGGGCACCCGATTGAAACGAGATGGATAGAAAGAGTGAAACTGTCAACTTCCTATCGCTAACATTTCGTGGAAAAAGGGCGGGCTCTTCTCCCCATCTATTGGGTCTTTCTGGCAAGCAAGAGCTTGATTGTACGACTGTTTGTGTGAACTTACTTTTGGAAGGAGATTCTTTTTTCCCTGCGGGTTCCGTGTAAGTGTATTTGCTTACGAGTCCGCATTCGTTTTTGGCCCTTCAGACAGGAGTATGATTGAACATAAAGAGTTATACAGTCTTGAACAAATTGTTTTGTTAGAATAGACCATTGCTACCGGTGGATACCTTGCTACAATAGATGGCAGCTCATATCATCATCATCATCAACATCCTATGAGAAATTGAACGAATAATGTAGAATTCGTAGGAATGTAGAATGTGTTCGAAACAATGAAATTCGAAACACTTGCTACAAAAAATCAGAATCAATGGTAGAGTAACTTGCAAGAAATTCAGGGAAAAAATAGGGAGGAATATTTGAAGAAATTTATTTAGGAGATTTTTTGACAAATCCATCGTCAATCGTTCCTGAAGGGATTTGTTTTGAGATGTCTACTGATAGCTGACCAGATCCATGGCAGAATTCAGGTGCATTTTAGAATAGTATTTTTAGGGAGAATTCATACAAGATCCAATGTGGATTCTATATAAACAACAATTTTGAATGATTCTAGGTAAGATCTCCAGTAAAGCTTATTGTGATAAGACTTCAAGAATACCCTAATGATGCCATATTTCATGAAAATAAATGTTGGATACAATATTTATAAACCAGTACATTTGTTTCTGTTAGTCAGAGGGAAGCAACGCCCCTTTTAGCTACGCCCATGTCAATTCTCGTTTAACTGTGGAATCGATGCGCAAATCTCGGCTACCGTTGTGGGGTTCATTCGCGAAGGACCTTTTTGTGGTGTGAAATTTCCAACGCAGCCAGTTTTCCCCCCTACGTTTGCCAATTTGTTTGTGAAAAAGCGACGAAAACGTGATTGATCATCAATAGGTTGCAATTCTTTACAAGATTATGGCACGTGGGTGTGACCGGTGAAAAGGTCCACGTAAACTAAAACCATCCGTCGGTATCAATGTTACCCGTTTGCTCATTATGGTTGAAAAAAAAAACATGAAACGCACGCGTGGTAAATTGAGTCGACTTTGGTGCCCCTTAACGCCCACCACACGAGAGAGGTCAATAAATCTGTACCCCGTTCGTAATTGAATTCATTGGACTGGGTAGAAAGAAATTGGCAATGATATACAAACGATCGGAGGTCAAGAAGGATTGTTAGCTGATGCTGATTAGAAAATTTGAATATTGTCAATTTTTTTTGTCATTGGTGACTTTAATGCCAAACATCGCTCATGGAATAATTCGCAAAGCAATTCCAATGGCAGAATTTTATTTGATGAGTGCTCTTCAGGATATTTCTCAATTTCTGAATACCCTGACAGCCCTACTTACTTTTCCTCTTCTAGAAACCCTTCTACGATTGATTTGGTCTTAATCGACTCTAGTCATCTTTGTAGCCAACTGGTTACTCACGCTGATTTTTATTCTGATCATGTCCCTGTTACATTTCAAATATCCCATAAAGCGATTCTCAATCTTCCCACCTCCACTATTAATTATTTAAGCGCCAGCTGGAATGAAACATATATTGATAGAAATCTTTATGCAAACATTTCTTTGCAAACAAATACAGTCGACCCTCCACATCTCGATGTTCTACATCTCGATATCTCTCCCTATGTCGATAATTTGTTCGGTCCCTTCATTCTGCATAAATGTTCACTCTCCATATATCGATATCCTCCTTATCTCGATATCTCCATATCTCGATGTGAATTTCGTTCCCGATTTTCTCTCCGTATGTCGATACGCCCATTATCAAAGGTTACTGGACTAGATTTTACGGATTCAAATCAATTTGCAAAGACGAAATGACGTCTGTTTGTTTTCAATTTTTGTAGGAACGGAGTGATTTTCAATCTAGTATTCATTAAAAATTTGTTCTATGTCTCGATCTCTCCCTATTTCGATGGTCGCTTCGATATCGAGATGTGGAGAGGCGACTGTAATACTAATAAAGGAATGAAAAAAGCTTCCGACTTTTTGTGCTTTCAAGGGTAAGAATCCGTTAGACAACTTTCATGCTTTTCTTTTTCTATTTCACAAAAAAGTGGTTGAAAATATAAAAAAATCTTTATTTACTTTCATGATCATGTTTAGCTTCCCACAAGTGCCTTAAGGGGGCAGTATCCGTCATTGATTTTGGAATTTTCAAAAGCAGTTTTTTCGTTCAAAATCAAGAAAATTTTCAGGAAAATGTGTTCACTGCATTGTATTCTCCAATTGAAACACAGTGAACATATTTTCATCGAATAATTTTCAGTTTTGAACATAAAAACCGCTTTTGAAGTTTCGATGATGACGATGATTACGATGACGGAGCGTTGAGCGTTAATATCAATTTCATTTTTCATTTCCAACCACTTAGGCTGGCAAACCATTCTTATTACGGATCCAGATTCGATAATTGCCACTCGCAATTATCCTCCACCACATCGGAATTGAGGGCCCATTAATCTTTCGGTCGATTCACGCGTGAACGCTTATACATAAATTTATAACCTCAGCCGCCGGTCAATTCGATACACGACTGCCTTATCACCCGGATGAAATATTGCTCCCTAAATATGGTGTCCACCCGTATCTCCTTCGTCTGTCGATTGACACTCGGATTTTATTGCATTCCATTTGTCATACACGTTATCCAAGCCATCGAACCCGAGACCTCAATAATTCATGCTGTACAGCGCACAGGAAAAACTGCACATCCCGGATCACGGTTTCGTCCAGACCGATATTATCAGGGGAAAAAATTCATATACTTCTACAAATTTTCTATACTCACTTCTCGTTTTCTACGGCTGAATAAGTCTGGGCAAATTTTGAGCATGAGCATGAGCATTGATGACCGTACAATTCGTAGTTGCTACTCGCTGATTATTCTGGTCAATCGAAATTGTACAGGGAACCAACAGATGTAGCTTGGGAGTAGCATACCATCTTCAATGTACATTTTCGAGGACTCTGAAATTAGTAATGTCAATAACGGCGCCGGCCACGTCTTTACGGTCATCGGGGAAGAGAAGGAATGTTAGTTCGGCATCCATTGTTACTAAAGACCGAGTACACCTCTGCATCTTCATGGTTGTCACGGGAAGGCGTTTTGTTAGTGGGAGGGCTTAAGGTGAAGATGAATCGAAGCCAAACCTCAAATTTTCAAGAGCACAAATCTGGAGAACCGAACACCCGCTTGAACTGAAAACTTAATCGATTGGTCACCACCAGCTAGTGACCAATCGATTAAGATTTCAGCTTAAACGGATGTTTGGTTCTCCAGATTCGTGCTCTTGAAAATTTGAGGTTTGGCTTCGATTTATCTTCACCTTAAAAGCTACATGATCAGGATTCACCTTGGTAAGTGATGCGATTTATGAAACCTCTGTTTAAAAAGTTATCTATAAAGGCGTCGACATCTTAAACATAGTTCGTTCAACGGTATGAATCTCGATTTTTTTAAACATGAATAAGCGCTTATGTCAACACTTTAAGTGTCGAACCATCCATAGTTTGTTCAACAAATACATAAAAAATACATATCATGGTACAAATGTGTTATTGAAAGCATGAAACGAGCTCACCAGTTGGTAATCCATCCTCGACTGAACAGTCACAATCTCAGCGTCAACACGCTTAAGCAGGGATACAAAATCACTACGATGGCGCGCGAATGAAGTGCCCACTAAAAAAATTGCTCCGAGCGCGCGAAAAATGAATCGGACAGCATGGGCCTTCGCAAAACACTACTCTAAATCTGGGGGATGCGAATTGAAAATCAACAAGCAGCCAGGCTGCTGTCAAACAAAACTTCTCGTAAAAATGATCCGAGTATGCCGAGAAATGTTCGGTCATGATTTCGTCACGCTAAAAAATGTTATGCAATTTATATTACACAAAGACTGCCAACTGTTAAAGAAAAAGTTGTGCTTGGTCAAAATTATGCAGAAGTCTTTTACAACTTTTCTTAAATACAGTTAACTCTCCCTTACTAATCTGATAATGCAACTTATATATATTGTTTCCATGATACTACCCAAAACGCTTTCATAGACTCCTAAAGGTATGTCCTCAGAAATGTCTCCTCAAACCACTCCAATGATTGGTCATTCAATTAGCTCGGTAAGCATTCATGACTAATTTCGATCGACAAATTACTACAGGAATTCCACTAATGTTAATGTTCATCTGCAGATATTTTTTAAGATATCTTTTTCTCCCACGACAAATTTATTTATGACAAAAGGTCGAAAGACATATAATTTTCGACCTTTTGTCTTTTCTCCCAAAATAATTTCAATAATGCTTCACAGGTTCCTTCAAAGGTTCTTCTATACATTCTTATAAAGAGTGTATCGAAAAGTAGTCGCAAGCATTTAAAACGGTATATCTCAGAGCATAGTTCATCTTTTTGAAAGCTTTTTTCACGCAAATCTTCATCATGTCATCAAAAATTGAAGCAGCTAAAAAAATATTGAATAACATGCAGTCTTAATATAAATACAACAAGGTTTATAAAGCATGGAAAATAAAATCTTGCACAAAATTACATATGTGAAGTGTTTTCTGAAGATTCGATGATTTGTATTGAACAAAATGTATATCAAACAAAATAGGATGAAAAGCTCACAGCACGTAAAAAATATTCAAATAAATAAATTATTGCTCTAAAAAAGCTCAATAATTGGAACAAGGTCGGTTTTAGAAAGTCACTTTTGTTTAATCAACTTTTGAAGCTCTGTCATATACAGCGGTAATTATATAGAGTAACATTTTTTGCTTACGTTACTTCATAAATATGCAAAGAAACTTTTCCAATCAAAAAACAATTTTTTATTCATTATAATCATTCGATATTAGCATTAACGTGTAGAAAGAAAAAATCAAAAAACAAGGTCCTTAAAAATCGCCTTTTTTGATTTTTGTATTTGCCAGTAAATGCTTGTTAATAAATTTTTCAAAATATTGTTTACACTATGTCATGAGAGTTGTGGCACAAAATATATTAGCATAAACAAAAATATTTTTTTCTTAAAATTTAACACATTTATTGACATATCTATTTTTTCAGAGGTGTGCAAGATTTTCATCGACATTTGTTAGTAATTTGCAAAATTATCATGCAAAATGCCACTTTCTTGAAATAATATCACAGCATCATCATTTTTAAATACATTGTAGAGCATTTCTGATTAAAACATTGTTTGTAGGTTCAACCCACTATTTTTAAGACTGTTTTGAAAGTTTGCGACTACTTTTCGATACACTCCTTAGGCATCTTTAACAGAAATTTCTCTATAATGCAAATATAAGGCGATTTTGAGAGTAAAAATGGTACTAAAATTTTACAACACGAATCCTTAAACGATTCGGGTGAGAGCACTCGAGTGCATCGAAATATGAGGATTTTTTTTTGTATTCTTTCTCTCTTGCTTCTATGCTCACCCTTACTCACACTTGAAAAAAAAACTCTTGAGTGACCCGTCCGAACAAAACAGGCCTCGCGGTCTTGTGATGGCACTGTTTTTTATATGGAATTGTCCTCCATTGCGTTTGGTGTCCCATCTTCCTTGCTCATTTTTTGTTGCCTCTCTGCTTAGTATTTCTTTCGCTCCCTCACAAAGAGACAAAGACAGCACGCTGCTCTAGAGCATGCTACCGAGCTTCAGTGATGTTTAAGAGTATTATGAAGCCTGCTAACAGGATTTTGTATATCGATTCCTGTAGGTATCCAACTATTTCTTTTGCCAATGAGTTATATTAGGGGTATCTTAAGAATTCCATTTAAAGATTGCTTTTTAAACATTGGTCCAGCAATTCCCCAAGTATACAATTATAAAAGAAGTAAGGAATCCTCCAAGGTTTTTTTTCATGGATTGAACAGAAGTTCCTTGTTCCTGAAAGTGATCTAAGGATTCATTCAGTGATATCTATTAAAAAATAATGAAAGCTTTTCTCGGGATTTGTGAATGCTTCATGGAAAATTTAGTGAGAGGCAATCCATGTCGAGGAATCTCTAAAAAAATATACATGCAGGATACAGATGACAAATTCCTAGTGAACGTTATGAGGTAATCGTTCAAAATTTAAAATAAATAATAAGTAAAGACAAATGGATTAATGGGCAGCGTCAATAGACTCACACTGAAATCTCATCCATTGAGATCTGCTTTTCATAAGTTTTGGCATAACATTTTGATGTCAAATCATTTGGATGTTTTTTATTATTGCCAGCAAGAGAGCAAAAAAATGAAAGTTTAACACTATTTTTTTTTTAATTTAGTCTTCTCGATTATCAGTTGTTTAGGATTGTACCCCGTTTGGCATAAGGTCGTTTGGCATAAGGTCGTTTGGCATAAAGCCGTTTGGCATAAAGTCGTTTGGCATAATGGTCATTTGGCATAATGGCCGTTTGGCATAATGACCGTTTGGCATAATGATTGAGTTAGAATGAATATCGGCATTTTCGAAGCTTTTACCGAGATCAACACCACTGAGCCCATAGCAAAATTTTTTCGTAGTTTCTCAATAAGCGTGGTGGTCGTTCAGAGATAATCCAAGCAATGAATGTCAAAAATTGTTGTGACATTAGAGAGCATAACTAAATAAAACTCGTGACGAGTCTGTTGGAAGATCTTTTCGGAATAATAATTTTCTTCACATCCCAGAACACAAAGTATCGTTGAGTTATTGCGATAAACATATTTGAAAATAGTAAATTGGCAAAGAAAGGTCGCAGTTATTAATAAATGGAACGCATATATTTTGCTGCAGATCAAGCTCTGTCCTAGTTTGTACGTAACACTTGTTGAAAATTACTTGGTAGAAGAAGGAAAAAAATATTTGCAAAATATTAAAAGCTCTTATCCAAAGATCTATTATTGCAGCATTATGAAAAAATAGCCTGTATACGAGAGCAGATTATTTTTCGTTTAACATGTTTAAGGCTCTAACACTAAATATCTTCTCACAACATAACTCAAATGAACAACACATTTTTGAAAGCAAATATATGTGGCAAAACTTTTGAACACTTCAATATAAATTTTAATTTTGAAAGTGTACAGCACTGTCTATTATCGAAAGGAGGGAAAATTTGTGATTAATATAATATTTTTGCTGCATATCTTGAAAGGAGATCTTGTGTTTGCAAAAAAATATATTGATTATTTACAAGTTCTAAAGTAATTTTATTCTAACAGCACATCTTGCAAGAATTGCGAAATATATAAATGGTGAACATTTAGCTTGACTAAATAATAAAATTTAAAAAAGTATAAATATATAGAACAGCCTATTTTTAGAAGAAGGCAAAATTTATGATTAAATCAATAGAAGATTGGACACCAAAAACTATTGCGGCAAATAAAACGAAAAGACATAAAAAATGGCGTTCAGAATCATAGCTCTTGTCCTACTTTTCCACGAATGTCGTTTCTCTGGATGTCGGTTCCCCGAATACAAGTTCCTAGAATGACTCGTTTCCCCGAAAAGTGATGCAGTTTAAATAGGTGCTGTAATAGTCTTTAGTGGCTGGAAGGTGAACGAGCAAGAACGATAAGCATTCAAAAGAAGCAGGTATTTTGCCATACTTGGCTATACACATGTTGGCAAAAATATTGAGGACGGTAAAACTCGAAAGAACCGCTAATTTGATAAAGAAGGGTGCATATCAGATAACCAGTTCGTTCACCACCCTAAAATGTTTAAAGTTACGACAAGTATGAGTGCAACAAACTTTTCGGGGAAGTGGACTTTTTGTTGAAGCGGGATATTCGGGAAACTGGTATTCGGGATACTGGTGTTCGGGATAACGACATTCGGGGAACGGACATTACGGGAAAAGTAGCTCAACCCATCAAAGTAACTGCAGTAATCGATTTCTCTTTTCGTTGATAACTTGAGCAGAACAATGTTATCAATTGCCGCCATTTTGTCAGTTGGGAACAACAAAATATCTAAAAAATAAAGAAATCTTAAAAAACAGCCCATGTATAAAAGAAGGTGAAATTTGTTTCAATTTCAAATCAACAGTTTTTATGCCTATAATTTGGTTACATCATATCTAATCTAATCTAATCTAATCTAAGCGCTTGCACAGCCAATATTGAAAAGCATCCTGGAAATACTGGAATTTCTTCTAGTATTTTCTTGTCAGCATTAATATTTGCAGCATATCAGTGATATGATACAAATACTAAAATGGCCAGGCCCACTGTGCAGACTTGGTTTGGAAGATAACTCAAAAGTCCACGGCGATCAGATTATCCACTTATGAATAATATGATAGACGTAGAATTTTGAATCTTATTAAGGAAGAAACGGGGACAACCGTACCAACCGTCTCCCCCCGAGGTCAAGCTTCTCGACTATAATTTGGTTACATCATATTTAAAAAAATCCAATGTTTGAAGAAGGGTAAATAAGTGTTTAATATATCAAAATCCTCAGTGCAAAAAAATATTCCAATAGCAGAACACAAATGAAGAATTAATTTTTGAAAGAAGGGTAATTTCTGCATAAATTATAAAATATTATTGCCAATAACTTTCCTAATATGCTTTAGTTTATTCAAGAGCATATAATTGTAGACAAAAGTGACATTTTGTATCAATTATTGTCAATTATTGACTCCACAACAAGCCTGATGTCATCAGAAAGATTCAAGAGAAACGTAAAAACGAATTTCATCTTAACAAATTCTTGGTTTCAGACTCATTATGCCAAACGACCGTTATGCCAAACGACTGTTAATGCTAAACGACTTTATGCCAAATGACCATTATGCCAAACGACTTTATGCCAAACGGCTTTATGCCAAACGACCTTATTCCAAATGACCTACCACCGTTGTTTAGAAAGCAGAAGAATTCGACATTCCCCTACAAATCACAAACACGCCACGGCTAGACTGCGCGAAGGGTATAGAGTCCCCCTCACACACGGTTGGCAGCAGAAATAACAACAACAACAGCAACATCGCACATCTGTCAAAGCACTACACTCACCGAGCGCCTTCCAGCATACGCGTGCATCATCAATCGTCATCATTTGCGCCATCATCGTCGTCATCTTTTGCGCCTGGAAACAGCGAAAATGTTCTACGCGTTCATAGAACACGTGGTGCGTAGTTTTAATACGCGTGCCGTGCGCGGATGAAAATCAGTTATATTCTCAAATTCGTAAAGTGATGTACAAGTGGAGTAAAGTAAAAAGTGCAAGTTTAAAGTAGTGCAATAAAGTGAAGTGTTGAACCAGTAAAACTTGCCTAGTGCGGAAAGTGTCATTTCCGTACATCAGTCAATTATAATCAATTCCATGAACTTTTTCTGAACGTTAAGAAGAATGAAATGAAATTAGATTTTCTGAAGTTTCTGTGACTATAAAGCAAAGTCACGTTAAAAAGGGCTGAGTTCGATTTCCTAATCGTTCATAATGCAAATTTACTTGGCTTGATACGACATCAAGTATCAACGTAATTGACTCACAATATACCTGTACTAATGCAAAAATGCTAAATTTGGGAGAAAAAACTCTCGTGGAAGTTTTCATAAAACATTAAGCTGAACTGTTCCAGTGGGGAATGAAGTTTGAGCAAGAAGCCTACGGGAAAACACTTAGGTTTCAGATTTATTCAAAATGTGACCTCTGAATGTCTGTTCTGCAACTTTTTCCGACCGTCGGGAAATTCTCTCTAGCACGAATGCAACCACGCTCGCCTTGGTTACGATGCAGCGAGCTTTTACGCTAGGATGAATGAGCTTGAAAAAAAATATCAGAACAAAATTCTGATTATTCAAATCAACCATTACAAGACTTCCGTATTAAGGTGAGTATAATCGATTAGATCCGAGATGAAATTTTTAAAATTTTCAGCGATTAAGAGGAAGTTTATCGATTTTTGACACCCAGGAGACCCTCATATAACTCTAGCCTCAAAGTCCAAATGATCTCTTGAATATTTTTTCTCAAAAACAGATATATAGATGCATCATTCCTGAAAATTTCAGAAAAATCGGTTGACAATTGAGTTTTGGGAGATTTTTTTTAAATAAATTCTCAACCCGAAACGGGTTAATGCATTTTGGAATAAATTGAACTGCATTTTGTACATTTTGATCCACATAACTTACCTAGATCAGTTTAATCTTTTGAAAAGAGCGTCCTAGAATACAACTTCCTTCTGAAATGTTTATTTAAACATCTTCCACATTTCTTTTGACGACACTAATACTTTACCATTGGCATAAATGGCATTGTAGGTACCTAACTTTATAAAACACTCGATTCACAAAAAAATCATCAGTTGTTTCGACACGAATTTGCTTGCACAAGTGAAATTAACATGGTTTGGCAGAGAAGGTAATTTTTTCACCTAGAATTTATTTGACTGAAAAGATTAAAAATTCGTATTTAAAACTGTTCACCTTTAAATTAAAATTGAAGTATTTCTGTAACACTTAAATTTGCCTTTAATTTAAAATTTATTTGATATCAATATAATTGCATTAGTTCAGAGAGCTGTTTTTAGAAGCAATTGAAGTTTCACTAAAAGCTGAACACCTGAAAAAATAACATAGAACTCTTCTCAAAAATTATTATATGTCAGCGTTTGAAACTTGGATTTATAGGCAAATAGTAACAAAAAATAAATTAAGTTTTCAGTGAAATCTAAAAAATCTATTTATCTCGAACATTTTCAATAAGCTTCTACAATCAATTTAATGTCGAATATATTTTGTTTCAAGCATAAAATTTCGATTTAGCATAGCATAGCATAGACTGACTGTACATGTCAATGGTTGCTACTCCGTGATTGATCGGAACTGGTAAGAATTGCACTACGATCCAAATGAATAAAGGATGGGAGTTTCCGCTTACTCTCAAAGTGCAATTTTAGCAGATCTAATATTATTGATCAATAACGGCGCCGGCCAAGTCCTTACAGTCAGTTGGGATGGGGAAGGAATGTTAGGGTGTAATGATTGTTGCTTCTAGGGACCGAGAATACCTCTGCATCTCCACAATCACCACGGGAAGGGTGTTTATTAGTGAGGGAGGAAAAGATCTGGGAGTCACCTCTGGTCGGTGATGCGATCCATGGACAAGGGGGAAATATACGACTTGTATTTAAAGCTAGTTTTGTATTTTTGTCTCGAGAAGTTTTTGGAAAAAATACGTCAACATCTATAATGTCGAACAATTCAAAAGACGTTTTTATTAATGACGAAAACTGAAAATTGCATGTATATATTTTAACTTATATGAAACAGGAATAATGCCGACACTTGTAGTGACGAACCATACATAGTTTGTTTGAAAATTACATGAGTATTACTGTGCATTTAGTCTCGATATGGTAGAAGTTTTAGAAAATACGTCAACATTCACAATGTCGAACAATTCAAGAGATAATTTTTAATAATGTCAAAAAGAGAAAAATATATGTATATTGAAATTGTGTAAGAAAAAAGCATAATGGCGACACTTATAGTGACGAACCATACAAAGTTTGTTTTAATATAACATAAAAGTTACGCTTTCAAGAAAAAATGTGTTATCATAAGCATGAAACGAACTCACCAGTTGGTAATCCATTCTCGACTGAACACAAAACTGACACTGACAGCAAAACTTCTTGGCGTTCCGAAAACAAACCGTCTTGCTTGGGCCTTCCCAAATACGTACCCAGCAAGACGCTCCAAAACAGGGAAAAATAAAAATTCTCCGGCAACGAAAACACGCGCGAATCCGTCAGCAAAATCAATCGGACGACGCAAAACCGAACTCACAAGCATAAAATTTCGATTTACAGGCAAAAAGGCATGAAATTTTCCATGATTTGAATTTTCATATAATAATAAAAAAAAAAAGATTTCCGTTCAAACTTATTCATTTTTTTTTATTTTGATTCATAAGCAAACATGTTAAAAATGGGGAGTTTCGCAGTTTTTTACTAACAAAATGCTTGAAGTTTGTTTTTGTTTTCAGCAATGAGATTGATATTTTGATAAATCATTGTTTGGATACGGGTTTGGTAGTTGAATAACAGTTTATGCAGCTGGAATGAGTTTTATAAAGAGTATTTTTAGCTGAATGAACTAATTTGTATGCTTTGAACCCACGCCAATTACTCGGTTTTCCTACAGAAACGCTATGGAATCCTAAAGGAGTTTATTATACCTGTAGTATTTTGAATTTTCATGAACATTCGAGTGAGGTGGATTGACCAGGTGCACCAGGACCTGGAAAACGTGGGTCGAAGTCGAGGATAAAGAGAGGCGGCGCT
This sequence comes from Aedes aegypti, assembly GCF_002204515.2. Taxonomy (NCBI): domain Eukaryota; kingdom Metazoa; phylum Arthropoda; class Insecta; order Diptera; family Culicidae; genus Aedes; species Aedes aegypti. The sequence goes on along the minus strand of NC_035109.1, from coordinate 36,941,832 downwards.
CGACCGAGTGAACTGGCGTAATATTGTTGGCGAGGTTTTTTCAAGTTATTGATGTAGAACCACATATATGAAAAAAATGTCGGGTTGAAGAACACCGTGCGGGTGTCATGTAGCCATCATCCTCGACGAATGCGAAAATACATTGCTCCAATTAGGGTCATCCACTTGCAAACCCCTTCAATCCATCCGTCCAACCATCTCGCATCACTGATTAATGGGTTATTTTCCGTTCTACTTTTTCCCTCTCGTTCCAGATACAATGACATTTCTCCGCTGGAGAATCACCACTGTTCGATTGCATTTCGACTGCTGGAGCATCCGGATTGTAACATTTTCCGCAACATGAGCAAAGACTTGTACAAGTAAGGTTCCCACATTTCTCGTAACCCGTTTCCGTTCTCGAGTCTCGAGCGGCTATCAAGGGCGTAGCCAGGATTTTTGAAAGAGTAGGGACAGTACTGTATACATTCGTTTATCTCGTTTCAATAGTGAACAGTCAATTGCTTAATTACACAGCGTAATAAAAATGACATTTTTGCGTGTCTCAAGGACCAAATTATGGGTCTCGAGTAGATTTGGGATTGCTGAATCTTTTGCCATTTTCAGAAATGTTCCAGCACGTCACAATTTTTAGCTACAGGTCGCCAAATTTGTATAAAACACTGGTTTTATCGATATTTATATAAAATTTAAGGTATAATTCATCAATTTTTTTTTGTAATCTTATTCAACAAGAATGCAATTTTGTACTTAAACTTTCATTTAAGATATAATTTGGTTGAAATCGCACGACTAAATTTAGATTAAACCGATTTTTTCAACATGTTTGCTGTCTCCATTAAAAATTAGTCGTTTCTCTTATATGGGAAAATACAAAACTTTTTTAAACCATCAAAAAATAACTTTTCCGCATCGAAAGTGTTATAAACTTTGTTGATAAGTATTGTTTTACGCATAAAGTTTGAATTCTGTGGCAATTAAAGCAAATAAATTGCCTTACAAGCTGGCAACCTTGCATGGAAGTTGGCTAAAATAGTCATTTTTTGCATTTTCAACAGCCAATATCTCAAAAACTAGACGTGCTATGGTATTTTTGAAAACGGCAGTGGATTCAGCAACCTTTAATTGAGTGAATAGCGATATTTTGGTGCTTGAGACAAAAACGTGTTCCGCAGTGTTATACACTCATCCGCTACCGTCATTTCTCACACACAGCACGAGTGGTACAATGAATGCCGTAAAAACTGTGGAATGAAAATCGTCTGACACGATGACATTTTCATAAATCATAAATTTTGCAAACAACAGTGGAAACTCTTCCTGGTGAATTTCTGAAAAATATCTCTGCACGATATATGTTTTTTTTTAGAAGAACTTTGGCAGCAGCCTCTTCAATTGCATCCTCTGGCTACGCCCATAGCCGTTATTAAACAAAGGGGAGGCAGGTTTGTGCATAGAGATGATCGCTTCCCATCAGCACCTGAGCAATAAATGTCGAAATCCGGCGACGGACCCCCCCCCCCACCAAGTTGACACTAGCGCTAGCGAGATTGCGATTGAAGAAGGTGGCAAAACGACTTGGAACGGCGAAGAAACCGCACCAAAGAGGGGGGAAATTAATAACCACCTAATTATGGTCGACGTTATTAAAATGGAAAACCGACGGGGCAATTTAGCTACGGGTGCGGAGAGGCTTTCTGGTAGTTATTGATTCGATGCTAGAATTTTCAAGAGTACAATTCTAGACAACCTAATAGAACTCTGCGTTAAAAAATTGTTTGGTTTGGCACTTACAGTAAGTGATCACTCAATTGAAATTCAGCAAAAACGATCTCTTAAATTTGTACTGTTTGAAATTTTGAATGCAACAAATTACATTTCAGAATCTGTCATGGTTAAACAACCGACATGTAACAAAAAAGGTCTTAAGACCGTAATAAAACCAAATTGTTACTTAGGTAATATCATTTTTTTTTTCTTTTAAGTGTCTTTTGTAATATGTAGCAAGCTTTTCATCAAAATGATTCCATGGTCTTTCCATACATCCAAATGTACAATAGAATCGGTGGCTACGCCCGAGAAGCTCGTATTCGATATGAGCTTTATGGTGGGATCGGAAATGGCTTTAATTATATTTTAATAACCATCGGTGTGGCTTGAACAGCCCGCTTATGATTGAGCTGTAGTACTAGATTAGTCACACCAGAGTGTTGGCAGTCATGTAGTGATGCATTGGGCAGTAAATGAGTATGATGATAACGATTTCCTGGTGTTTCTGGTTACAATATTTTATTCGTTATTTTAAATGAATTTAATGTATACGATCTTTTCAAATAATTTGAGAATTGAATGATAACTCAGCTGCAAGTCTCTGCAATCTTTCGAAGTGCAGAACTTTCAAAATTTAAGTACCGGAAAAAATGGATATTGATGAGTAATTCGCACGAAGTATTCCGGCGAGGAATATTCTGAGCAATCATCGATATGGGAATGGCTATGGGAATGTTTTCAAACATTCAATCAAGAATTTTTGAGTGGTTTCCTCTAGTTATTGTACTTTGATTTTTTTTCAAGAATTCATGGGTTATACTTGGGATTTCATCAAAAAGTCATTCTGGGATTCTACCAGGAATTTTATTAATAATTTGGATAATTAATTCTCATATTCAACCAGAAATTCCTCCGAGAAAAATCCTTTCAGGCATACCTTTTGGTGGCATTCTTCCAGAGATTCCCCTCAAAGTTCCTCTACAATTTATTAGGGATTGCTTCTCCTGATTCCTTCACAGATCAATCCAAAAAATCCTCAAGTAATTTTTTCGATAATTCTTCAGGGCTTACTCCAAGGCTGCCTGCAATTCCTCCACAGTTGGCTGTAACAATTTCTTATTTTTTATAAGACTCTTCTAGAAGCTAGCTCCAAGGATTCCATCACGCGTTTCCAAGGAATCACATCACAAATTCTTTCAGATATCTCTTAAAGGGATTCTTCAAGAAATCGATCATCAGAAATTCCCCCAAGGATTCCACCAGCACTTTTTTCAGAGCTTCGTCCTTGAATTCCACAAGGAATTGCTTTATAAATTCCACTAGGAATTTCTTCTGCTATCCTTTCTAGTATTCTTCTTACAGATTCTTCCAGGGATTTATACAAAAAGTTACTCAGCGATTAATTCAATGCTTCCTTCAAGAATTCCACCAAAATATCCTCTAAATATTTATTTCAGAATTCCTCCAGCTAAACTTCGGGAATTCCTGAACTAATCCTATCAAGGCATTTTTCCTGTGATTCCATCAGGAATTTTTCTAGAAATTATGAAAGAGATTTCTCAAGAAATCCCTTCCAAGAAATTAATACGAATTTTTACCAGGCATTGCTCCTATCAAAAATCTTTCAATTATTCTTCTAGTGATTTCTTCACAGATTCCTCCAGAAAATCCTTCATAATTTTTCTCTACAAATTACTGCGAACATTCCTGAAGAGAATTACTCCAGGAACTCTTACAGTGATTCTACCCAGATTTTCTCCAGGGATTCTACAAAATATACTGCAATAGAATTAAAAAAACTTCCTACACGGGATTCCACAGGAATTCCCTTAGAAATCCCGTTTTCAGTTTTTTTGAGAGGTTCCCCAAGTATTCTTCAAAGGAATCTTCATAAAAATCTTGTATAAATTCCACCAGTGTTTCCTTCAGAGATTCTTCCTTGCATCTCTGAAGGGCTTCTACGAGGCATTCGTCCTGGGATTTCTACAGGAATTACTTCAATAATCTGCCATAAATTTCTCCGAGGATTCCTAAAGAAATTTATCCATTAATTCCAACCGGTATTTTTTGAAGGGTTTTTTTTTTCAAGGAATCCACTACCTTAGAGAATCCTTTGGGAACTCCTTCAGGGATTACTTCAAACGTTCTCCCAAAAATATATTACGGAATTTCTCTAGGGAATTCTCTGGGTGTTTCTCCAATCATTTCCTTGGTGATTCATCCAAGGATTACTCAATAAATTGCTCCATGGATTTTTTTTTCCAAAAAAAATGGTGTTTCTTTAGGGATTCAACCTGGGGGCTTCCTCTTAGGATTCTTGCTTAAATTCCACAAGGAGTCACCACCAGGAAATTTCTTAAGCGATTCTTCCTAGTAATTTTGTATTCAATGTTTCAATACATTCAATGCTTCCTTCAAGAATTCCACCAAAACATCCTCCAAAGATTTATTTTTCAGAATTTCTCTTACGAAACTTCAGGAATTTTTAAACAGATTCTTATAAGGCTTTTTTCTCAGCAATTTCACCAGAAATTCTAAAAGACATTGCTCAAGAAATCCCTTCCAAGAAATTAAAACGGGAATTCCATAAAAAAAAATGCACCAAGAATTTCCGCCAGGAATTGCTCCTTTAAAAAATCTTCCAGTGATTCTTCTAGTGATTTCCCTTGTAATTTCTCCACAGATTCCTCAAAAAATCCTTCACCGTTTTCTCCATAAATTGCTTCGAAAGTTCTGTGATTCTACCCAGATTTTCTCCAAGAATTTGTCTAGGAGATCCTCCAGGGATCCCACCACTTCCTACACGGGATTTCACCAGGAATTCCTTTAGAGATTCCACTTGAAATTTTTTGAGAGGTTCCCCAGGATATCATCTAGTATTCTTCAAATAAAACTGGTATAAATTCCACCAGTGTCGAAGATTCTTCCTTGTATCTCCGAAGGGATCTTACGAGGCATTCGTCCTGGGATTTCTACAGGAATTACTTAAATAATATATCATAGATTTCTCCGAGGATTTCCAAAGGAATTTATCCATCAATTCCTACCAGTATTTCTTGAAGGCTTTTTTCCAAGGAATTCACCAGAAATTACCTTAGAGAACCCTTTAAGAACTCCTTCTGAGATTACTTCAAACGTTGTTTCGGAAATATATTAAAAAATTTCATTAGGAAATTCTTTGGAAATTTTTCCAATGATATCCTTGGTGATTCCTCCAAGGATTTCTCAAGAAATTGCCCCATGGATTTTTCCAAAAAAAAAAAATCTTCCAGGTAAATATTGGTTAATTCCCTGGAGGAATTTCTGATAACCCTGAAGGGAAGTCATTGGATGATATAGGGAAAGTGTACCAGTTATGGCTATAGTGATTCCCTATTTGGCCATATGTGTTTTCTACTACTGGTGGTTTCCTAAATCACTGGTGAAATCCTTATAAAACATTTCTGGTAAAATCTGGAGTTTTTCCCTTAAAGTTCTTTGAAAAATTCTAGGGAAATCGTTGGAGGATTTTCAGGAATGATTCTTTAAGGAATTCCGAGAGGAATCTCTTGATGAATTCCGCGAGGAACCCTTTGAGAAATTCCGGAAGGAATCTTTTGAGTAGTTCCATAGATCCGTAGAAATCCTGTTCAGAAATTTTCGACAAAATCCCTGGAGGAATCCCTGATACCCTCGAGAATCCTTAGAGATATTTCTGGAGCAATTCTTAAAGGATAAATTCCTTGAGGAATTTCGGGAGGCATTTCTTGATCAATTCCGAGAGGAATCCCTTTAGGAATACCGGGAAGAATCACGTAAAGATTTCCAGGAGGATCCCTTGAAGAGTTCCTGGATAAATCTCTTTAAAAAATACCCTTGAGAAACCCCTGGCCGAAAATTCGGGTGGAATAAATTCCGGGAGGAATCTGTAATAAATAGCCTGAAGGAACCCTAGAGGCATTCTTGGAGGTACCTCTAGAAAAATTCCTTGTAAAATCACTGACAGAACTTCAGATGGAATCCCAGAAGGATTTTATAATAAAATCTTTGAAGTTTTTCTAATGCAATCCATGGAAGAACTTCTGATGGAATCCCTGCAGAAACTCCCAATGAAATCTATCGCAGTCCCTTCTGAGGAAATACCTTGAGAAACTTTTGCTGGAATCCTTGGAAGAACTTGTGATGTCATCTCAGGAGGAATTCCTGAGATTAGAATTAGAGAAACTCTTGATAGAAACCCTGTAGAAATACCTAGAAGAGCTCCTGATGGAATCCCTGGAGGAATTCCTGCTGTAACCCAACGATGATCTTCTTATTTAATCCTTAGGCCTACTCCTAAGGAAATCCCTGGACGAACTCCTGATGAAATCCCTTGAAGGATTTCCGATAATATGCCTGACGATTCTACTTATAAAATCCCAAAAAGCAATCATGATAGAATTTCTTGAAAAACCCCTTGTTGGGAACCGTTATTGTTGGCGCAATAATCCAAATATTGAAAGCAGCTCTAGTGGTAGCAGCTTCAATGCTGTAATTTATTATAATAATTTCACTATTTCACAACTTAATATTATACATACATTTTGGTGATGATTATCTCGATCTTCCCAAGATGCAGCCTCCCAACACTTCCTCTTTACTTTCAACTCACTATTTCAATCTCTCTCCGTGTTGTAAGTTACACTTATAATTCCACCACAACACCCCTGATAAAATCTCAAGAGGAATTCCAAGTGCAAACTCTGAAGGAACTCTAGATGGAATCCCCGAAGGAACTATTGATGTAATCCTTAGATGAGCTTCTGTTATTATCCCTGTAGGAATTCCTAATTAAGAACTATAAGAACTCCTGACGGAATCACTTGGGATCTCCTGATGAAATCCCAACTAAAACTCCTGTTAAAAGACCCAGGGGAACTCCTGATGCAATCTCTACAGAAACATTCTATCCTGGAGGAGTTCCAGATGGAATCTCTGAAGGAGCTTCTGATGGAATCTCTAGAGAAACTCCTGAGGGAATTCCTATAGGAACTCGTTGAAATCTCTGGAGGAATTCCTGATGAATCCCCAGAAGAACTGTGATGAAAGCTCTGAACTCTGATGAAAGCCCTGATAAACTCCCTATAGGAACTCCTGATGGAATCCTTGGAGGGACTCCTGAGGAAATCCCGATAAGAATTTCTGATGGAATCCCTAAAAAAATCCTGATAGAATTCATGGAGGAACTCCTGCTGGAATCTCTTAAATAACTCCTGATGGAATCCATGGAGAAAATTCTTATGGAATTGCTAAAGGAACTCCTGATGGAATCCTAGATGAGTTCCAGGTGCAATCCCTGATGGAATCTCTGGACGAATTCCTGGTCGAATCCCTAGAAGAACTCTTGATGGAATCTCTTTGGATAGAAAAATCTGATCCCTAGAGGGACTCCTATTAAGCACCCTGAAGGAACTCCTCAATGAACCCTTCGTGGAATTCATGATTGAATCTCCTAATGCAATTCCTGAGTGAACTCGTGTTTAATTCCTTAAATTAACTCCTGATCCCTAAAGGAACTTCTGATGGAATCTTTGGAAGAAATGTTGATGGAGTTCCTGGTAGAATCCTCACAATAACTTCAGATGTAAGCTTTTGAAGTTCTCCTGATGGAATCCCTGGAAGAACTTTTTAAGGAATCCCTTGGCAAACTCCTGATGTAATCCCTTGAGGATCTTCTAGTGGAATCCCATAAGGAGTTCTAGGTGAACTTTCGGAAGGGATTCTTCCAGGAATTCTTTGTTAGCTAATTGCACAAAATCCTGATTAAATTTCTAGAGGAACACTTGCTGGAATCATGAAGGAATAACTGTTGAAATCTATGAAGGAATTTTGGTAGAATTGCTCTGAAGAAATTCCTGCAGCTTTACCTGGAGGAATTCCAGATAGATTCCTTGCACGAATTCCTGGTACAATCCCCGGAGGAATTCCTCATTGAACATTTGATGGAAACACAGGTAGAACCAAGAATGATATGATACTTCACTGAAGTATCTTGATCAGGATGTGAAAAAATACTATCTCCAGCGGCTTTCATATTTTGAAAAGTTTTAACAAAAGTTTTCTTTTCTTTAAACTCTATCCCCCAAGTCCCAAATTGAAATTGTGCGCGCTTTCTAACTGTTACGCGATGTTCTGCATTAAAGTCTTACTTACTTTTGCTGGCTCTACGTCCTTCAAGACATGACCTGCGCCACAATGTTACGCCAACTAACTCGGTCCATGGCTGCTAACCTCCAATTCCTCGATCGCCCCACACTTCCAAGATCCTGCTCCACTTGGTCAAACTACCTAGCTCGTTGCGCTCCCCTTCGTCTTGTACCGGCCGGATTTAAGTTGAACACCATTTTTGCGGGATTGTTGTCCGGCATTCTCACAACGTGTCCCGCCCATCGTACCCTTCCAGCTTTGGCGACTTTCGTGATACTGGGTTCACCGTAGAGTTGCGCAAGCTCGTGGTTCATTCTTCTCCTCCATACGCCGTTCTCACATACTCCACCGAAGATCGTCCTAAGCACACGTCGTTCAAAAACTCCTAGCGCTTGCAGGTCCTCTTCGAGCATTGTCCACGTCTCATGCCCGTAGAGGACTACCGGTCTTATTAGCGTCTTGTACATGGTACACTTAGTACGGAAGTGAAGTTTACCAGACCGCAAGGTCTTGTGGAGTCCATAGTAAGCACGACTTCCGGCGATGATACGTCTTCGAATTTCTCTGCTGCAGTTGTTATCCGATGTTATCAATGATCCGAGGTAGACAAATTCGTCCACCACCTCGAACTCATCCCCGTCGATCGTCACGCGTCTGCCTATGCGAGCTCTATCGCGCTCGGTTCCTCCAGCCAGCAGATATTTCGTCTTCGACGTATTTACCTTCAATCCAACCCGATCTGCTTCACGTTTCAGCCTGGTATACTGTTCAGCAACCACCTGGAACGTTCTTGTTACAATATCCACGTCGTCAGCGAAACAAATGAACTGGCTGGATTTATTGAAGATCGTGCCCCGCATGTTGAAGCCAGCCCGTTTCATAACACATTCTAGGGCAATATTGAACAGGAGGCAGGAAAGACCATCGCCTTGTCGAAGTCTTTCGCGTGTTTCAAACGGGTCCGATAAAGCACCCGATATCTTCACAAAGCACTGTACACTATCCATCGTTGCTTTGATCAGTCTAGTCAGTTTCCCGGGAAAACCGTTCTCGTCCATAATCTTCCATAGCTCTTCGTGGTCGATGGTATCATAGGCCGCTTTGAAATCGATGAATAGGTGGTGCGTAGGGACTTGATATTCGCGACACTTTTGGAGGATCTGCCGCAACATAAAGATTTGGTCTGTCGTCGATCGCCCGTCCACAAATCCGGCTTGATAACTTCCAACAAATCTGCTTGCCAGTGGCGATAGACGGCGGAAGATGATCTGGGAAAGCACTTTATAGGCTGCATTAAGAATGGTGATCGCTCGATAGTTCTCACATTCTAACTTGTCACCCTTTTTGTATATTGGGTATATTATTCTCTCCTTCCACTCCTCCGGTAGCTGTTCTGTATCCCAGATCCTGGCTATCAATCGATGCAGACAAGTGGCCAACCTGTCCGGGCCCATTTTAATAAGTTCCGCTCCAATACCATCCTTTCCAGCTGCTTTGTTGTTCTTGAGCTGTTTGATAACATCCTTAACTTCACCTATTGTGGGAGTTGGCACGTCTCCCTCATCCGCCGTACTGATGAAGCCATTCCTCCTGCTGTCTTAATCTTCCTCCTCTGCGCCGTTTAGGTGTTCATCGTACTGCTGCTTCCACCTTTCAATCACCTCACGTTCGTCCGTCAAGATACCTCCATCCTTATCCCGGCACATTTCGGCTCGCGGCACAAAGCCTTTGCGGGATGCATTTAGTTTCTTGTAGAACTTACGTGTTTCTTGAGAACGATACAACTGCTCCATCTCTTCGCACTCCAACTCTTCCAGGCGGCGCTTTATATCCCGGAATAGATGAGTTTGCTGTCTTCGCTTCTGTTTGTATCGTTCCACGTTTTGACGGGTGCCTTGCTGCAGCATCATCGCCCGCGCTGCATTCTTCTCGTCCAAAACCGTCTGACACTCCTCGTCGAACCAACCGTTCTGTCGATTTGCTTCCACGAACCCAATGGCACCTTCCGCTGCGTTGTTTATGGCTGCTTTGAGACTACTCCAGCAGTCCTCAAGAGGGGCTTCGGTGAGCTCTCCCTCTTCCGGCAACGCTGCCTCAAGGCTTTGCGCGTATTCAGTTGCGACTTCGGGTTGCTTGAGTCGCTCCAGATTGTACCGGGGCGGGCGTCGGTACCGAATGTTGTTCACAACGGAGAGTCGTTGGCGCACTTTAACCGTCACAAGGTAGTGGTCCGAATCGATATTTGCGCCGCGATAGGTTCTGACGTCGATAATGTCCGAGAAGTGCCTTCCATCAATCAAAACGTGGTCGATTTGTGATTCAGTCTGTTGGGGTGATCTCCAGGTGTACCGATACGGGAGGCTGTGCTGGAAGTAGGTACTACGTATGGCCATGTTTTTGGAGGCGGCGAAATCAATCAGTCTAAGGCCGTTTTCGTTCGTAAGTCGGTGAGCGCTGAACTTCCCTATAATCGGTCTAAATTCCTCCTCCTGGCCAACCTGAGCGTTGAGATCTCCGATAACGATTTTGACATCATGGCTTGGGCAGCCGTCGTAATCACGTTCCAGCTGCGCGTAGAAAGCATCCTTATCGTCATCGTCACTTGCTAGGTGAGGGCCGTGCACGTTGATTATGCTGATATTGAAGAAACGGCCTTTGATCCTCAACTTGCACATTCTGTTGTCGATTGGCCACCACCCAATCACGCGCCTCTGCATTTCGCCCATCACGATCAAAGCTGTGCCCAGCTCATGTCTATTGCCGCAGCTCTGGTAGATGATATAACCATCCCTATATGTATGTACCGTCGACCCTTTCCAGCAAACCTCCTGTAGCGCTACGATGTCGAACTTGCGGACCCTCAATAATTCGGAAAGAATGCGGGTATTTCCCAAGAAATTGAGAGACTTACAGTTCCATGATCCGAGTTTCCAATCGTTAGTCCGTTTTCGATGCCTAGACCCGCCGGTTGTTCCGGTCCGAATTTACATTCTATGCTTCCTGTACTGATGATTTTTACGGCTGGCTTGTAAGGCCTGCACCAACCCCCTGTCTCGCCGGAGGATCATCGTGCACAGCACTGTTTAGAGTCCCACGCTGGCACTAGGACGATGATCAGCCGCTCCTAACATGGAGAACAGACGCTGTTTTGAGCCGCCCCTAACATGGAGAACAGACGCTCTGATTAGCTACACCCTCAGAAGAGAGGAGCCCCCCTTCACTGTCAGCATACGACCAAGGTTCCACCAGGGTTGGTTACCCGATCTTCCCTACGGTTACTCGTATCCCAGGCGGCACCACGGATAGGAGGTACTGGACAAGAGGCTAATGACCACAAATGGGGTCTATTTTATACCTGCAGGTACGCGAAGTATCAATGGTACGCATTGTCCAGTCATTTACCACCCATTAAAGTCACCAATTACAAAAAAAATGACTTATTGCTAGACCATTTCCGCAAGTCAGTTTGAAGCAGATTAACCTGCTGCCCATTGCATTGAAAAGGCAAATGAGCAGCTTTGAAAGCATATGTAGCAAGCTGTGTTTAAACAGAAACACTTCAAAAACTTTTGTCTCAAATGACAAAAAAAAAGTTGATGTTTTATACGCCTCGTTTTATATTCTCCATAGGGGACGGACCTGGTGTAGTGGTTAGAACACTCGCCTCTCACGCCGAGGACCTGGGATCGAATCCCATCCCCGACATAGTCACTTATGACGTAAAAAGTTATAGTGACGACTTCCTTCGGGAAGGAAGTAAAGCCGTTGGTCCCGAGATGAACTAGCCCAGGGCTAAAAATCTCGTTAATAAAGTCAAACCAACTATATTCTCCATCCAGTCGTAAGTTGGATTCGGCAATAATTGCTATATGTTTTTTATTAGCTATTAGAAAATCAAACAGCTTGTCCTCCTTACTTAAAAAAAAACAAGCATTCTAATTCAAAATATTTTAAAAATTATTTGGTTTTATCAGAGAAACGTAATCAAATAACAATGATAAAAGTAAATTTTACACCCACTTTGACTGCTTCAAAGACATGTTACTATAAGTAGGTACATTTTCTCTTGACTATAGGGGTCTATTTTGTAAATCAAACGGTTTCATGTGACTCATCTGTAGTCATTGTCGATCAAAGCAAGCATGCATATTTCAGATGTCACCCGTCGACTCCCATAGTAATCCAGTCACATAAAGTGACAACTGTCGATAAACTCGAGTGACAGAGCCGACTCGAGCGAAAATTTTGGGCGACAGTGACTCCAGTCGAGTCGTTTTTGATCGACTCGACTTATAAAATAGGGCCCATAATTTTTCGTTGAAGAAGAGACGGGATAGAAATTTCTGTGGCGACAAAGGCATGGGTATTTCCATTTGAATTGAAACAATTTGAACCGTTATCCGTCGGAAGAAAATTAGCTGGTAAATGAGTATGCTTATAATTTTCCTGATGGGTATGATTATTCAGTGAGCGTTCGTTAACTGAAAAGTGATAATTGTTAGAGATTCTGCCTGGGAAAAAACGGCTTCGAAAAACGTTGCCGTTCATCTATTTGGTGCAAGCCTCAACTATTTGTCTGCGTGAAGGGCAATCCCAAAAGTGAGACCTCCGCAATTTTGCGCATACTAACTTTTTGGTATCTTCCTTCACAGGACAGCAGTCCTTAGCGTGAGAAAACCTTCCAAAGTCATGCATTTGGCATGCATGCGGCAATGTTTGGTACTATGATCCCACTTTTGGCACCAACGGCACTGAGTGGGGTTTTGGAAATTTCCTCCAAGTTTCTGGAAATGTTTCCATATTACATGGACATCGAACATAAGTTTTGCTCCTTATATAGCTACAATATTATTTAGATCCCTTTGTTATTTCAGTTTGATATCTTTTGAGAGACCTTCCAATACGACCTTGAACAAACTTTCAGTTTTACCTTCGAGCTTTTGTTCACTAGAGAACTCCGTGTTCGAGTAATCTTCTGTGACGTCTCCATGGTATATCAAACATCTTCGCGAAGAATATATTTCTTGGTACAGCTTGTCGTATTCACAAGGGAACATTGTCAAGATAAAATCACTGAGTAATATATTTTCCTTTATTCCATTGCACAAACAAACCGTTCGAAATCACAAACTACTGTAGTAAACACACAGACATTTATCATAAATATTAATTAATTCGCACAACAAATTGCGTTAAAACGATTTTTGTTATCAAAATCACACCGCAAAGTACGCACAACAATTCGCGCAGAAAATCGCCAATAAACTGATCCGCTTCAACGCAGTTCTCTTCGTCGAACTCCCCAAGTCTATCCCGTCTGGAAAACCGCTTCCCATCTCTTTTTCATCTTCATGCTTCATCTCTCTCTTTCCTATTAGTATCCATCATTTCATCGATTCCATCATCCCGGCTCAGCACGAGCCCGCTTACCGAAAGGAGACGAACATCTTCGTGTCTCGCCCGTTTCCACAACAAAAAATCCATCACGATCGGCTCTCGATAGAACTGTGCGAAGATAGAACACACTGAAAAATAATTAAATATTTTTGTTGTTATATTGAATTTCGTCCATTATACTACACAGCTGACTTTCTCTTAGCCAACTTACTTTAGTAAAGTCCACACTCGAATAATGAGAACGTTTGAAATCTGGTGATACAATATTCTGACGAAAATCCTAATACTTTTCAACGTAGCTATATGATCGCTCGTCGTACTCATAAAACGCTCTATTCTTCAGAGACGTCCGTGAGGGCATCATCCGTTGCATCCTGGCCACGGACATGGCCCGTCACAATGAAATCCTAACACAGTTCCAAGAGGCTACCCCCGTTTTCGACTACAACAATAAGGTTCATACGAATTTGGTGAGTGTCCGCGCGCTTCTGAAAAATGCCCATCAAGTAACGAAAACCTTCCCCCTCCTCAGCTATGCATGGTGCTAATCAAGGTGGCGGACATCTCTAACGAGGCCCGCCCCATGGACGTGGCCGAACCGTGGCTGGATCGGCTACTGCAGGAGTTTTTCGCTCAAAGTGCCGCCGAAAAGTCCGAAGGCCTGCCGGTGACGCCCTTCATGGACCCGGACAAGGTCAGCAAACCGGGTAGCCAGGTGCGGTTCATCGGGTTGGTGCTGCTGCCGTTGTTCGAAGCCCTCGGCGAACTGCTGCCGGAGTTGACCGATCTGATCATCACCCCGGTTCGGGTGGCCTTGGATTACTACAAGTAAGTTACGGGGGTTGATCGTGTTGAGATTTTGAGTAATGAAGGTTATTTGGTTTGTAGGAAGCTGAACGACGTGGCGACCAGGGCGCGCCGTTCCATTGCCGAGGCGGAGCAATCGTCGGAGAACAACAGTACGGCTACGACGGGAACGACGGGAACTGCCACGGCCGGAACCGGAGTCAGCAGTGGAACGACTACGGGCGGAACGGGAACCGGATCGGGACCGGGCACGGCAGGACTGGGAACCAGCTCAACCGGGTCGCCTCAGTTGCCACGGTCGCAGAGCGGCATCAGCGTCAAGTCCAGACGTAGTATCCCCTCGCAAACATCCGCCTCTAGAATCTCTGTTGATGAGCCTATTTTAATTACAGCCGAGCTGCACGACCTTCCGGAGGGCAGTGAGAGTGGAGACTCGGAGACGGCCACCGAAGTGGATGTGAGTATGGGTAGAAAAGGGGGGTTTTGGCAGTTTACAGATGTTGGTGCGATACGATACCGGTGCTTGACAATTGTTCAACGTTTGACGGCGTGAGCTATATTTTCGTAGATTCAGCGGGACATTGCTGAACTACACAGTGTTATACGTTTAACGACACCTGTTGATCATTACTTCAACATTGTTGTTACTTCAGTCTCATTAGTACGTAGGCACTTGAAATCTGAGCTTCTGATGAACGGTTCAGTAATCTAAATTACACTACTTCTAAACATGAACGTCTGGGTCTACCCTTCACAGTAATGTCATGCTGGGTTCCTAACGCTTACTTACAGATTTCGTTCCCGTCCATCGTAAATGATGACCATCGGATCCCCACTTTCATTTTTGAATTTCTGTTGTACTCCAGATGCTATGCTACTTGGGGATTTTTTTTTATTATCGTACAAATTGGGTCGAAGAGTCTCAGATTTTCATTAAACTTCTTCCACAGGCAGGGCTCATGGATATATGAATAAAAAAAATTGAGAAAAATTCAGGGTCGCCTATTTTTCCGGAAAACTCAGGTGGAATTTTTTTGTTTTTCCTTGGCACTACTTACTTTGAAAAATCATAACTCAAGAACGAAGCATCGTAGAAACAAAGTTTTTATATGAAAATTTAAGCAAATTTTCTCAAAAATCCAAAAAAAATGAACTGGAAAAAGATTTCTACAAAATTTTCCACCGTTGGGAAAATTTGTAAAGAAAAGCCGGAAAAACTATGCCCGAACTCGTGGAAAATTTTCAAAAAAATATTTTCGAGAAGTTAATTTTATAAGCATTAATCACTGAAATTTTTGGAATGCACTTTTTTTTCGTTTTTGAGTTATGGCCAATTTTGTGAAAAATGTCCAGATGTGCCATATAAGACTTTTCTTCGAAAAATCATAACTCAAGAACGAAACATTGTAGAAACAAAGTTTTTATATGAAAATTTAAGCAAATTTTCTCAGAAATCCAAAAAAAAATATGAACTGGAAAAAGTTTTCCACAAATTTTCCACCGTTAAGGAAATTCTTAAAGAAAAGCTGGAAAATCTATGCCCTAGCTCGCGGAAAATTTTTATTAAAATATTTTTGAGAAGGAAACTTTATAAACTTCAATTCTAGTAACTTTTAGGATGTACTTTTTTTTTGTTCCTGAGTTATGGTCAATTTTGTGAAAAATGACCATAATAGCCTTTTCTTTGAAAACCCATATTTCAATCGAAGCATCAGAAAAACAACGTTTTTTTATCAAAGCAATTTTAAATTTTCTAAAAGATCTGAAAGAAACGATATGGATTGGTTTTAATGAAGCATAAGTCGGATTGGATTATATTTTTCATGAAACAAAACACCGTTAAGCAAAGCTGAAAAAACTGTTTCTTTTCCATTCCAAGGGATTCTTTCTTTTCTATGGAACAAATAAGATTCTTTTTATATTTTTCTTTAATTTTATTTATTCAATTATTCAGTACATAACTTACATTTTATCTTAAAACTATCTATTTTTTCAACCGGGAAGATTGCCTTTGGTTGCTACCACCAGAAGACTTTCGTTTCTTTGTAGTATTAAGAACAAAGCATGCTGTATTTTCTTGGTTTTCATGTGCATCTGAGAATTCACTCGCAAAAATGCTTCGTTCGTCTTTTGGAATAAATGAATGATATTTTTTTGTTCCAGGAATTGGAACAAGGTTAGAAAATCTCTCCTGAAGTAATTTTTCAGCCTCTGAATAGTCATTTTCAGTTGCAAAGATGAATTCCCAATCTTTTTTAAATTGGTCTTTCACCTTTTGCGACACAGCCCAGTCAAAAAATTGTTTGGCGTTATTAATTTCCGCTGACTTCCTAATACTAGCATCTCTAGCCATTCGCTTAATATTGCCACCGATACCATCACATGGACCTTTTCCATGTGAGGTTGGGAAAAAGTGCCATTCTGCTCTAATTTTAAAATCATTTTCATGGTTGCATACATTTTTGAAATTTGATTTATTTTTGTACTGCTCTCCGCAACCATCAGAAAGATAAATGATTTTTTCAAGCTCAGGAAATTTATTTTCCAATCTTGAAATTAGTTTTGTTTGAAAAGCATAAACTGATGTCGTGTTATGCTTTTTTTATGTCAGCAATTACAACAAAATTTAAGACTTTGATCAATGATTTGTCTTTGTAATAAATTACAAATGGATGTATTGTTACTTGAAAAAAAAAAAATTTCCGCGAGTTCGGGCATAGATTTTCTAGCTTTTCTTTATGAATTTCCCCAACGGTGGAAAATTTTGTGGAAAACTTTTTCCAGATCATTTTTTTTTTGGATTTTTGAGAAAATTTGCTTAAATTTTCATATAAAAACTTTGTTTCTACGATGCTTCGTTCTTGAGTTATGATTTTTCAAAGTAAGTAGTGTCAAGGGAAAACAAAAAATTTCCACCTGAGTTTTCCGGAAAAATAGGCGACCCTGAATTTTTCTCAATTTTTTTTTATTCATATATCCATGAGCCCTGCCTGTGGAAAAAGTTTCATGAAAATCTGAGACCCTTCGGCCCAAACCCGTACGGTAATAAAAAAAATCCCCACTTGCAACCTCTGAGTGTTCTCCGCTGATAAAATCTACTTTTTACTACATATCTGACTCCCGAGATATTGCATGTTCACTTCCAACGATCAATCAATTAGATCGAGTCGATTACGTTGAAGAATAAAAGCGGTGAATGATGGTGTCGGGCAAGACGTTGGAACCGACGGTTTTTTTCAGGGATACCCTTTCGTATTAAGGTACACTACACATGTTCTCGTGACTGCGCCAGTGAAATACTTGATCGTAGTGTCCATGGACACCAAGTAGATGCACTTGGATTTCGTTGACTTGCTCCAAGATGATACTGAGCGTGACAACGCAGTCCACACCAGATCGTCTGATACGGAAAACTTCTCTCGTATCTGGTTCAGAAGCATCTCGACTATTATGCGATCGACTATACTATTTATTCGAGAACTTGATGAAGTGCTTGAACCAGCGTTTCAACGGATCAGCAGGATCGGTATGCAGCCGTCCGGTTTCTCGTCTGCATCGGCTAAAGCGTCTGACAACGTTTGATTGTCTGGTATACAAGAGCGTTTTACTTGCTTTGGCTCCACGGATTAATGCCTGTTCTATCGCGACTTTAACATTTCTACGCCTTCTGCCTTCTATCTCTGGCTTCTGTCTTCTGTCTTCTGTCATATATCATCTGTCATCTGACTTCTGGATTCTGGCTTCTCGCTTCTAGCTTCTGTCTTCTGGTTTCTGCCTTTGTTTTCTGTCTTCTGTAATCTGTCTTCTGTAATCTGTTTTCTGTAATCTGTCTTCTGCCTTCTGGCTTCTGGCTTCTAGCTTCTGGCTTCTGTCATCTGACTTCTGGCTTCTGGCTTACTTGGTTCTGGCTTTTGGCATCTAGTTTCTGGCTTCTGGCTTATGGCTTCTGGTTCTGGTGTCTGGCTTCTGGCTTTTGGCTTGTGGCTTGTGGCTTCTGACTTCTGGCTTCTGTCTCCTGTCTTCTGGCTTCCGATTTCTGGCTTCTGTCTTCTGGCTTCTAGTTTTTGGCTTCTGGCTTCTGTCATCAAGCTTCTGGCTTCTGGCTTACTTGGTTCTGGCTTTTGTCATCTAGTTTCTGGCTTTTGGCTAGCACTTATGAGGGTGTTGCTGAGTCGGTGGCCTCTCATAAAGTAAGTGCTACATCAACATTTCCTTCCCCTATCCCATGTTACGGTAAAGATGGGCGTGGCCGGGAATAGTGATATTCATGCTTTTAGTATTCTTGTTTATGATTTGAACAAGGTATACTCCCCTGCCTTGTTCCTGAAAGTAGTCAGGATGAGATTATTAAAAAGAAACATGAATGTTGCTAGTATCAAATCTACGAAGTATACCGTAACTACGCTAACGCTAGTTTCTGGCTTTTGGCTTATGGCTTCTGGTTCTGGTGTCTGGCTTCTGGCTTGTGGCTTGTGGCTTCTGACTTCTGGCTTCTGTCTCCTGTCTTCTGGCTTCCGATTTCTGGCTTCTGTCTTCTGGCTTCTAGTTTTTGGCTTCTGGCTTCTGTCATCAAGCTTCTGGCTTCTGGTGTCTGGTTTATAGCTTATGGCTCCTGGCTTTCTACTTCTGGCATCTGTCTTCTGTCAGAAGCCAGAAGATAGAAGACAGAAGATAGAAGTCTTCTATCTTCTGGCTTCTGACATCTGGCTGCTAGCTTTTGGCTTCTGACTTCTGGCTTCTGCCTTTTCCCTTCTGTGACTTGCAGTCTGTCCTAAGCCTCCTACATTAAGCCTTCTGTGTTCTACCATCCATCTTCTGCATTCTTTCTGCTATTTTCTGTCTTATTTCTTCTGCTTACTACTTTGAGCTTTATGCATTCTGTCTTCCGTTTTTTGCATTCTGCCTTCTACTTCTGGCTTCTGGCTTCTGTCTTCTGTCTTCATCTTCATCTTCCTCTAGGTGTCATCCGTAAGCCACTGCTTCCTCTGGGTGCGAAGTTCAGCGATGACAGTGCTCTTGATGGCGATCCCCCTTGTTCTTCTACGCTGCCACCTACGGGAATGTCTGCAGTGTGAGTCCTATCGTAGAACCCATTTACTGTGGCACCTTCCCGTAGGCGTGTGTCGAAACGTCTGTATCCATGCGATACGCCTACATGGATGGCGCCTACAAGTAGAAGATGGCCGGACACAATATACGCATTGGGTTGCACACTTCGAAAAGGCTCCGGCTTCGCTTAAGCTTGGCTATGGCGTCTTCGCTCATCTCTCCGAGACCATGACGTACCATAATGCGTTTATAGTCCTAGTTCTCGGAACCAATCTTCGCATTGAAAACGCCTGTGTGGACCTTGATATCATCAAGATTGATTGCCACCGAGAATTCCTCCAGAGTTCATCAGAAAATTTCTCGAGAGCTTCTCCTAGAATTCCTCTAGATTTCCTCCGGGAACTTTTCCAGAGTTCCTCGTGTAATTCGTCCTGAGCTCCTCCAGATTTTTTTTTAAACTTCCAGAAATTCTTCCCGACTTCCTCCGACAAATTCCACTGGATTTCATCCAGCAATTCCTCGTAAATTTCTCCGGATTTCCACCGCAAATTCTTACAGAATTCTTCCAAAGTTTCCTCTGGAGTTCCTCTAACAATTCCTCTAGATTTCATCCAGTAATTCCTGGAAAGTTCCTCCGGAGCTCCATCGGTAATTCCTGCAAATTTCCTCAATAGTTTCTACAGAAATTTCTCCACACTTCCTCAAGCAATCACCTCGGAGTTCCTCCAGAAACGCATCCGAAGTTTCTCCAGGAAGAACTTCGGAATTTCTACAGGAATGACTCCGAAGTTGCTCCTGGAATTGCTCCAAAGTTTCTTCAGGAATTCCTTTGAAGTTTTTCTAGGATTTTTCCCAGAGTTCCTCCAGGAATTCATTGGTTATTCCTCTCGAGTTCCTACAGAAATTTCTCCTGAATTCCTTCAGTGTTCTTTCATCAAATTTTCTGAATCTTTTTTAGTATTTCTTCCAAAGTTCCTCCAGAGCTCCACCAGGAATTCCTTTGGATTCCTTCATAGTTCCTTTTGGAATTTTTCCGAAGTACTTCCAGAAATTTCTCCTGCGTATTTCTAGGATTATTTTTGTAATTTCCCCATGAATTCATTCGCAGTTGCTCTAGCAATTCTTCCTAGCAATTCTTTCTAGCAGTTCCTTCAGCAATTTCTCCAGAGTTCCTTCAGGAATTCTTTAAGAGTTCCACCAGGAATTCTTTCAGAGTTCCTCAGGGAATCCCTTCAGAGTTGCTCCGGGTATTTCTCCAAAATTTTGTTTTCTAAGTTCTGCCAGTAATGCCTCCAGACGTCCTACAGGAAATCCTCCAGAGCTCCGCTGGGAATCCTTCCAGAGTTCCTGCGGGAATTCCTTCAGAGTTACTCCAGGAATTCCTGCAAGAATTTTTTCAAAGTTTCTCCAGAATTTGTTTTGGTATTTCTCCAGGAATTCCTCCTAAGTTTCTTCAGGCATACTTTAGAAGTTTCTCCAGGGCTTCTTCAGGAGTTCTTCTAGATATTCCCACAGAAATTCTTTCAAAATTACTTTGGAGCTCCACCGGGAATTTCTTCGGAGCTCCTCCAGAAATTCCTTAAAGTTTTGCCAGCAATTCTTTTGGAGATCCTCCAAAAACTTCCTTCAGGAATTTCTCTGGAGTTTCTTCTAAAAATATTCCGCAGTTCCTCTAGCAAATCCTTTGAAGTTCATCCAGGAATTCCTTTGAAGTTTATCTAGGATTTTATCCAGAGTTCCTCCAGGAATTTATTGGTTATTCCTCTCGAGTTCCTACAGAAATTTCTCCTGAATTCCTTCAGTGTTCTCTCATCAAATCTTCTGGATCTTTTTCAGTATTTCTTCAAAAGTTCCTCCAGAGCTCCACCAGGAATCCCTTTGGATTCCTTCATAGTTCTTTTTGGATTTTTTCCGAAGTTCTTCCAGAAATTTCTCCTGCGTATTTCTAGGATAATTTTTGTAATTTCCCCATGAATTCAATCGCAGTTGGTCTAGCAATTCTGCCTGAGTTCCTTCAGCAATTTCTCCAGAGTTCCTTCAGGAATTCTTTAAGAGTTCCACCAGGAATTCTTTCAGAGTTCCTCAGGGAATCCCTTCAGAGTTGCTCCGGGTATTTCTCCAAAATTTTGTTTTCTAAGTTCTGCCAGTAATGCCTCCAGACGTCCTACAGGAAATCCTCCAGAGCTCCGCTGGGAATCCTTCCAGAGTTCCTGCGGGAATTCCTTCAGAGCTACTCCAGGTTACTGCAGAGTTACTCCAGGTTACTGCAGGAAGCATTTCTTCAAAGTTTCTTCAGGATTTGTTTCGGTATTTTTCAAGGAATTCCTCCTGAATTTCATCAGGCATTCTTTAGAAGTTTATCCAAGGCTTCTTCAGGAGTTCTTCTAGAAACTCCTCCAGAAATTCTTTCAAAATTCCTTTGGAGTTCCACCGGCAATTTCTTCGGCGCTCCTCCAGAAATTCCTCGAAGTTCCTCCAGAAATTCCTTAAAGTTTTTCCAGCAATTCTTTTGGAGATCCTCCAAAAATTTCCTCCTAGTTCCTTGGGGGGTTACTTCCATAGTTCCTTCAGGAATTTCTCTGGAGTTTCTCTAAACATATTTCGCAGTTCCTCTAGCAAATCCTTTGAAGTTCATCCAGGAATTCCTTTGAAGTTTATCTAGGATTTTATCCAGAGTTCCTCGAGGAATTCATTGGTTATTCCTCTCGTGTTCCTACAGAAATTTCTCCTGAATTCCTTCAGTGTTCTTTCATCAAATCTTCTGAATCTTTTTTAGTATTTCTTCCAAAGTTCCTCCAGAGCTCCACCAGGAATCCCTTTGGATTCCTTCATAGTTCCTTTTGGATTTTTTCCGAAGTTCTTCTAGAAATTTCTCCTGCGTATTTCCAGGATTATTTTTGTAATTTCCCCATGAATTCATTCGCAGTTGCTCTAGCAATTCTGCCTGAGTTCCTTCAGCAATTTCTCCAGAGTTCCTTCAGGAATTCTTTAAGAGTCCCACCAGGAATCCTTTCAGAGTTGCTCCGGGCATTTCTCCAAAAAATTTTTTCTGAGTTCTGCCAGTAATGCCTCCAGACGTCCTACAAAGGAAATCCTCCAAAGCTCCTGTGGGAATTCTTCCAGAGTACCTGCGAAAATTTCTTTATAGTTACTCCAGGCATTCCTAAAAGAATTTCTTTAGAGTTTCTTCAGGATTTGTTTCGGTAATCATTCAGGAATTCCTCCTGAGTTTTTTCAGGAATTCTTCAGAGGTTTCTTTTGGAGTTCTTCTAGAATTTCCTCCAGAAATTCTTTCAAAATTACTTCGGAGCTTCACCGGGAATTCCCTCGGAGTTCCTCCAGTAATTCTTTTCGAGATCTTCCAAATATTTCCCCAGAGTTCCTTTGCGTTTTCCTCCATAGTTCCTTCAGGAATTTCTCTGGAGTTCCTCAAACAAATATTCCGCAGTTCCTCTAGCAAATCCTTTGAAGTTCCTCCAGGAATTCCTTTAGAGGTCCTCCACGAAGTCCTCATGGAATTTCTACGGAATTCCTCCGAGAAGTGGATCTCCACCGGGAATTCCTTCGGATTTCTGCAATACTTCCTCCAGGAATTTTTCAGAGTTCCTCCAGTGATTTATCGGAAATCCTCCGGAATTCAACTCGGAATTCTTCTGAAGTTACTTCTAGAATTCTACTAAACTTCCTCCTAGAATATTTCCGATTCGCCTTCAGAGCCCTTCTGCAATCCCTCCGGAATTCTACCAAGAATTCCTTTCTTCCAAAAACTCGTCCGGAGTTCTTCCAGCAATTCCTTGGATGTTCCTTCAAAGTTCTACTGGGATTTGCTCCGATTTTTTGCTTTAGGGTTTTCTCAGATATCTTCCAGTAATTCTTTCAGAGTTCCTCCGGAAAGTCCTTCGGAGCTCCACCGGTAATTTGTTCAGAGTTTTTTCGTAGGCCCTCCAGCAATTCCTCGGGAGTTCCTCAAAAAATCCCGTCGCAGTTCCTCCAGGAGTTTCTCTGATAATTTCTTCAGACTTCCTCCGGGAAATACACCAGGGTTGATCTGGGAACTCCTCCAGGAATAACTCAGCAATTTCTTAAGGAATTTCGTCGCAATTCCGGTTTGCATTTCTTTCTTTGCTCTACCTTTCCCTTTCGCTACGGTAGATAACAGTGACCGTATCTCACTGACAACGGAACAGTGATCAAAGTCGTTGTTTAGGCTTCTGAAGGGCCTCAGATTGATGACATCCGAGAAATGTTAATGTGGTTTATTTGGTTGCTGAGCTCACCATTTGGGTGCATCCAGCTGTGCTTTCGGATATTTTTAGTGGAAAGCAAATGCTATTGACAGTAACAACTCGGTTTTCACCTCATAACACACTTCATCGGTTTCGCGATCGCTTTGAATCCAACACCATGTTCTACCGTATCGCTGCAACTATGGTTGATGTTGGAGACGTTATCCACCGACCCGAATTCACGTTCTTCGGATTTGGACTTCACTCAAAACTTCTTCAATAGGGTAGCGACTGTTTACTTCGCTCTTGGATGCTAACAGTTAGCGCCAGCGGCAAAAAAGTACGGGCAACAACCTTTCGAACATTGAGTTTCTTTCACTGGCCGCCTAGCGTCGATACTGATGTTTGTATTCCACTCACTGATCGCGCTACACACGGTTCTCAAACTTTCAACACGAGCGCATGGAAACGTCCTGGTGTCCTTGGTGAACAGACGCTTGAGACGCACCTCCTCACTCCTACTGATGTTAAAAGGACTACTCAGGCTGTACTATCAGCTAAGTACACAACCCTCATTACAGCTAGACAGTTTTGGGTAAAACCCAAAGTACAAATGTCCAAGAATAGTGCTTACAAATTTTCTGAATCTATGGGTAACTTGAATATGCGAACAATTACTTCGCATCTTGACAAATCCTTCGAAGTGTCAATAATCAAACTTGGCAGGGGCCTTACGAAATGTATGATATAAATATCTACGCTCAGGCTTTCAGGCAAATGTGCCTATCCATCTTTGTTGAAACCGAGTTATATTTGCCGTTTAAGGTGAGTTTGAAATTGTTCTTTGAACTGGTCTTACATTGCTAGACATGATTCTAACGCTTGTTTGAACTACTAATCAATGACTGAGGACATTCAAAGCCCTACCAAGTCAGGACGTCAGTAAGGTTCTTTTTCCGACGGCTACTGCCTTATCGCTTCCGCCGACTTTGTCTACACCACAGACAGAAGACTAATATCACGCTCATTCTCGTTCCATTCTAGGTTGCGGAGAAAACGTCCCGCTTCAAGGTGGACACCGAGAGTAGCCACCGGAAGCAATCGCACCCGAGTTCCCGCAAGGGGAGCCGCG
The DNA here is from genome assembly GCF_002204515.2 of Aedes aegypti. Taxonomy (NCBI): domain Eukaryota; kingdom Metazoa; phylum Arthropoda; class Insecta; order Diptera; family Culicidae; genus Aedes; species Aedes aegypti. The sequence goes on along the minus strand of NC_035109.1, from coordinate 36,917,286 downwards.
AGAAGCGCCCGTCGATGATCGGCGAGTACTACACGACAGGTACGCGCATTCGTGGCTCCCACGGCAACATTCAGCATACTAATCGAACGTATTTTGGTTCAAATCGTGCCATTAGCTTAGACCAGTACAGTAACAGCCGCCGAATGTCCGACGGCATCCAGATACAGACGGTGGTGTCCGATAACAGTGTTTACTACCATCAGCGGCAGCACCGTAGTCTGGAGCATGATTCCATAGGCGGCGGTGGCGGTATGTACTCTTCGTCGGACCGCAGCACCAGTCTGAACAGTAGCAATGAGCAACAGCAGTTGCTGCAGCAATTACAGCAGCACACGCAGCAACAACAGGGGCCATTTCAATCTAGTCACCATGCGCATTTTCACCATCACCATCACTACCAGCAGGCAGCGGCTGCTTTGCATCAGCTGCGGGCCGTTCAAGACTGTGAGAACATGAATATTAGCGTACCTTCGACGACGACGACGGCAACGGCTGCAGCGGCAACTTCGGGAAAGTTATATGCGAATTTGAATAACAACAACAACAGCAGTAACAACAACAAAAATATTGGCAAGAAGATGAACTGGTGTCAGCAACAGAAGCTGGAGAAGATAAGGAACGCGAGTAACAACAATAACAATGGAGGAAGCGCAGGAGAAGAAGCAAGTAATTACGGAACAAGCGGTTCAGCGGGGAAAGGTGCCAGCGCAGGAATCAATGGAACGAATGGGACTGCGTCAAAATCAATCATATCAAGACTGAGACAGCTGACGGGAAGGCTGAGCTTTAATTTTGACTCGAAGGAATCGAAAAAGCTCCAGTCAACGGCTGGAGGTGATGTAGTAGACGGAGGTGAATCGCTCCAGATGGATGGATCGGGAAAAGGAGGCAACGGTGGTTGTCTACAGAAGAAGTCTCGTCTGCTGGAGAAGTCGAAGACTGTTGATGTTGGGGGTTCGGTTGCGATCTGTGGTGGAGGTGAAGGATTGGGAGAGTACTGCTGTGCCGCCGGTGTAATACTGAATCAACCAAAATCAATATCGCCTATTCTTATGCAACACCGGAACAGTGATATTATAAGCTCGATCAACACGGCGCGGAACCGAGCCTACAGCTTGGACGTACCGATCGGTCGCAACTGTTGCCGGAGTTTGAGTGGTAGTACGGCCGGAGGAGGAGGTTCCAGTTGTGGAGGAAGTCATAAGAGTTTGACGTTTTCGTTGAACAAATCACTGAACGAGGAAGCGAACGATACGACGATAAGCTCTGGAGGTGGTGGCGGTGGTGGTTTACGCCAGCCACCGTTAGATGACGCTACCAAAAGTGGTGGCAGCATAAGCGAAACCATTTGACAACACCCTTACGAACCATCACTGCAGGGCATCTTGCTGGCTTCGAGCTCACTTCAGACGGATTCTCCAACACCACCGCCATCGTCCAGGCAGTCTCATCAGTTGTTACCAGCGAGCAGCAGCTCCGGCGGAAGTAACCCACAGCCACCACTTCTGCAGTACAATCGAAGACAATCTTCGCAGGACGGTTCAGGACCGGGTGGTGCAGCTGGATGTCAACGGGCTCCCTACGCCGAATCGGAGTCGATTTCATCCAAACACACTTCGGTATTAGTCAGCTATTGGGCTTGTCTAACGGAACGGATGAGCTCACTGATCTGCAAGTGCTGCGAGCGTACACTGCCCCCGGCGGAGAGCGTCTGAAATCAGGGGCACTGAGGGGCGGTCGAAGCAGCTGGAGAGGGGTGCAGTGCTGTGAATGGTTCGGGCGAGAATGGGACCTTCCTCGAAGTAGGTTATATTCGATAAAATTAGCTTGAAAATTTCGATTGCAGCGCTCCTGCAATTTTTATAGATTAGAGAATATACTAAACTAAGCAAATTGACCAAAAAAAAAAGACAAGTTCAAAAAGTGTTTGAACCACAATAAGGACGCGAAGAATCAATTGAAATACTCAGTCAGTTTGGAACCATCTTTAGCCAATCACATTTCGAATGTTAATCCGACAAAAAGCGAACATATCACTTTCTACTGTTCTAATGACAACAAACACATACATTTAGCCAAAACGAAACGTCAATCCGAATTTATGCACCTGTTTGACTCATTCGTCGGTCCCACTAAAGCACTGAAACAAAGATAGAACTCTGACTATACGATATAGGCATTACGGTGCATGACGACAACTTAAGGCCCCGTATTTATCCATTAGTGCACAGAATCTAAACTTTTGAGCGATCCAATGACAAAACACAACCTCCTGGCTTTCGGTTCTACCGTTCGAATAAAAGTACCTTATAACGTGTTTATAGAGAGCTAGTAACTTTTCCTTTTACCCTCATATACGCAAAACCCGTTTCAAGTGCGATCCGGCTGTTGAACCGGTCGACAAACGGATTCCGCCTAACTGTAGTCTATCGACCTAACACGCAACACTGAGAACCGCGTTGCGGTTGAAAATACTATATCAGAGGGTTAAATTAAATACATAACGCCACTTGATTTGTGCAGACTAAATTCGCATTTATTTAGAATATTTTGTGCATTCAATTTTACCATGGCACCATTTGTATAGTAAAAATTACTATGTCATGGTTAAAAACTTGCAGCAGACCAGAATCGAACCGAGGATCTAGCGATTGTCAAGCGCGAACGCTAGCCGCTCGGCTATCGACGCGGTTGGATTGAGAGAGAACAAAACGCAAATAAAAAGCGTTCATTATAGCTCAATCGTGGTTGGAATAGTAAATTTAAAAACACGTTCATGGTTCTCATTACTGCAACGCTTGTTTCAGTGAACGGATGAGTAGGCGGCGGCGCTTCACAGAGCCGTCAAATAATATCGACTTTTACTAGCGGTAGGCTGAAACACGGACCGGCTACCGGACCTAGATATGATTGGAAATTCATGTTGCAGGCAACATTATAAATAAATTTGATGGATGAACAACTCACCCACACTTACAACTACTAACAAAAAGTATAAACAATTATCTAACGGGGCGGGGTACTCACGCTGGAGGTGAACTGATGTGGCGGACCCGCAGTGGGACGAATGGTCAAAATCGAGAATTTTTCAATAGTGCGTTGAAGCGTGTTGGTATCGGATGATTTAATTAAAAAAAAGGTACATTAGGTGACCAGAAAATATAGCAAGGATTGTCGCCACGGGTGGCGCTGTAAATTCCATCGTTTCTATTTGACAATCTTCCAATATGGTGTCTTCCGCAAGAGGCGAATCTCGAATCCATTAATCCAAATATTTTTAAAACTTGAAGTTCAAGGCGGTACCAAAGTTTTACAGAATTTTGTAGATAGATATAATTAACAATTTTGTAGAGGTTTTAATACTCAAAAACGCAACAAGATTCAATTCGAATCCTCAACAGGATTCTGTTCGAATTTTCGACAGGATTCTGTTGGAATTCTTTACAGGATTCTATTCGAATCCTTGACAAGATGAAGTTCAAATTCTTGACAGGATTCTATTCGGTTCCTCGATGGAACTCTGTTCCAATCTTCGATACGATTCTGTTTGAATCCTCGACAGAATTTTGCTCAATCATTTCAGAGAATCTGTTCGAATCCTCTAAAGCATTCCGTTAGAATTGTCAACATGATTCTGTAAGAATCCTAGACAGGATTCTATTCGAATTGTCGACAGGTTTCTTTCCGTATCCTCGACAAGATTCGATTCAAATCCCCAACCGGATTCTTTCAGAAAATTAAAAAAAAATTAAATAAAATTATCCTGAGCAGGATTCTCTCAGAATCTTGAGCAGAATTCGCTCAGAACCCTGAACAGGATTCTCCCGGAATCTTGAGAAGAACTCTCTCAAAGTATTGAGCAGGATTCTCTCAGGGTCCTGAACAGAATTCTCTCAGAAAGCAGAACAGAATCCTTAGCAGGATTCTCTTAGAATCCTGTGCAGGATTCTTTCAGAGTCATGAGCAGAATTCTCTGAGAATCCTGAACAGAATTTTATGGGAAATCCTTGAGCAGAATTCTCTCAGAATCTTGAGCAGAACCTTAGAAGAATTCTCTCAGAATCCTAAGGTGGATTTGTTCAGAATCCTGAGCAAGGATTTCTCAGGGTCTTGAGCAGGATTCTCTCAAAGTATTGAGCAAGATTCCCTCAGACCCTGAAAAGAATTCTCTCAGAAACCTGAACAGATTGTTCTCAGAGTCCTTAACAGGATTCGCTCAAAATCTTGAGCAGGATTCTCTCAGAATTTTGAGCAGGATTCTCTCAGAATTTTGAGCAGGATTCTCTCTCAGAATCCTTAGCAGAATTTGCTCAGAGTCCTTTGCAGGATTCACTCAGAGTCATGAGCAGGATTGTTTCAGAATCCTGAGCAGAATTTTCTCAGAGACCTTTGCAGGATTCTCTCAGAATTCTGAGAGGGATTCTTTCAGAGTCATGAGCAGAGTTATCTCAAAATCCTAAACAGAATTTTCTCAGAATCCTTTGCAAGATTCTCTCAGAATCCTGAGCAGGATTCTCTCAGAGTCATGAGCATGATAATCTCAAAATCCTGAGCAGAATTTTCTCAGAGTCCTTTGCCAGATCCTCTCAGAATCCTTAGCAGGATTCTCTCAGAGTCATGAGCAGGATTCCCCCAGAATCATGAGCAGAATTTTCTCAGAATCCGAAGTAGGATTCTCTCAGAGTCATGAGCAGGATTACTTCAGAATCCTGAGCAAAATTTTTTCAGAGTCTTCTGCCGAAAATTCCTTCGGAGCCCCACCTGGGGCGGAGTTCCTCCAAGAATTCCATTGAAGGTCCCTAGGGAATTTCTCTGGAGTTTTTCTTAAAATAAATCAGCAGTTTCTCCAGCAAATTGAGCAGAATCGTCTCAGAATCCTGAACAGAATTTACTCAGAGTATTTAGCAGCATTATCTCAGAATTCTGAACAGTATTTTCTCAATTTTTGCAATATTGTCTCAAAATTCTGAGCAGGATTCTCTCAGAATTCTGAGCAAGATTCTCTCCAGGAATTCCTTTGGAGTTCCTATAGAAATTCCTCAGAGTTTTTGCCGGGAATCCCTTCGGAGTGACACCGGGAATTTTTTCGGATTTCTTTCATGGATTTTCCAGGACTTCTGTCAGAGTTCCTCCAGAAATTCCTTGGATTTACTCCAGGAATTGCTCGGAGTTCCTCTAAGATTTTTATGGAGTTCCTGTCGGATTATATTCAGAGTTCCTCCGGGATTTCCTCCATGGTTCTATTAGGAATTTGTCCGGAGTTTCTCCAAAAATTATTCCTTCGGAGTCCCTGCAGGAATTTCTCTAAAAGTCCTCAAAAACTTTTTTCAAGGTGCCTCATGGAATTTCATCGGAGTTCTCTCGTAAATTACCTCAGATTTCCTCCAGGGTTCCTCCGAATTTCCATTAGGAATTCTTCACAAGTTACTTCGGGAAAATTCCCTGTATTCCCTCCGGGAATTTTTTTTTCAGAGTTCCTCCGATAATTTCTCGAGAGTTTATCCGGGAATTTCTACAAATCCCTCGTCTAATTCCTCCGGAACTCCTCTAGTATTTGTCTTAAGTTCTTCCAGAAATTCTTCCTGATTTCTTCCGGTATTTTCTCTGGATTTCATCCAGCAGTTCCTCGGATTTTTTTTCTGGATTTTCCCCAGGAGTTCTTCCAGAAATTCCTCTGGATTTTCTCTCGCGGTTGCTCTGGATTTCATTCAGTTATTCCTGGAAAGTTCATCTGGAGCTTCATCGGGAGTTCCTTCGAATATCTTCCATGGTGTCTCCAGGAATTTCCCCGGGGTTATTCAAGCCAACCGCGAAGTTCTTTTAGAAATGCCTCTGGAGTATTTTTAGAAACGCATCCGGAGTTTCTCCAGAAACGGCTTTGGAGTTCCTCCAAGAATTGCTAGAGTTCTTCCAGAAATAGCTTTACCGGTAATTCCTCCTGAGTCGCTCCAGAAATTCCTCATAGTTGCTTTTGGGCTTTTTCCGTAGTTCTTTCAGGAATCCCTACAGAGTACACCAGGATTTTTTTCCAGGATTGCCCCCATGAAATCCTCCGCAATTCCTCCAGGAATTCTTCCGGAGTTTTTTCCGCAATTTCTCCGCAAATTCATCCGGAGTTCCTCCGGGAATTCCTTCAGAGTTGCCTCGGGTATTCTTTCAAAAATATTTCGGGGTCCTTTAGCAATTCCTTAAGAATTCCCTAAGGAATTCTTCCAGACTTCCTCTGGGAAATCCTCCAAAGCTCTGCCGGGAATTCTTCCAGAATTCCTGCGAGAATTTTTTCAGAGTTACTCTGGGCATTCCTCCAAGAATTTCATTGGAATCCCTCCAAGATTTGTTTTGGAGTTTCGTCAGGAAATCCTTCGGAATTTCTCCAGGAATTCTTTCGGAGTTTACCAGTAATTCCGGAGTTCCTCCAGTAAATTTTCCAGTAATTCTTTCAAAACTTTTGCCGGAAGTTCCATCGGACCCCCACTGGTTATTCTTTCGAATTTCCTCCATAGATCCTGCAGAAATTCTTCAGAGTTCTTCCAGAAATTCCTTGGAGTTCCTTCAGATATTGCTCGGAGTTGCTCCAGGGATTCCTTTGAAGACTCCAGTAATTTGTGCACAGTTGCTCCGAGATGTCCTCCATAGTTCTCTCGGGAATTTCACCGGTAATTCCTCCTGAGTCGCTCCAGAAATTCCTCATAGTTGCTTTTGGACTTTTTCCGTTGTTCTTCCAGGAACCCCTACAGAGTCCACCAGGATTTTTTTCCAGGATATCCCATGAAATCCTCCGTTATTCCGGAATTCTTCCGGAGTTTTTTCCGCAAATTCATCCGGAGTTCCTCCGGGAATTTCTTCAGAGTTGCCTCAGGTATTCTTTCAATATTATTTTCGGAGTTCCTCTAGCAATTCCTTAAGAGATCCCTAAGGAATTCTTCCAGACTTCCTCTGGGAAATCCTCCAAAGCTCTGCCGGGAATTCTTCCAGAATTCCTGCGAGAATTTCTTCAGAGTTACTCAGGGCATTCCTCCAAGAATTTTTTTTGGAATCCCTCCAAGATTTGTTTCGGAGTTTCGTCAGGAAATCCTTCGAAATTTCTTCAGGAATTCTTTCGGAGTTTACCAGTAATTCCGGAGTTCCTCCAGTAAATTTTCCAGTAATTCTTTCAAAACTTTTGCTGGAAATTCCATCGGACCCCCACCGGTTATTCTTTCGGATTTCCTCCATAGATTCTGCAGAAATTCTTCAGAGTTCTTCCAGAAATTCGTTGGAGTTCCTTCAGATATTGCTCGGAGTAGCTCCAGGAATTCCTTTGAAGACTCCAGTAATTTGTGCACAGTTCCTCCGAGATGTCCTCCATAGTTCTCTCGGGAATTTCTTCGGAGTTTCTCTGAAAATAAATCGGCAGTTTCTCCAGCAAATCCTTCCGAGTTCTTCCAGAAATTTTTGGTAGGTCCTCCAAGATTTTTTTCAGAGTTCGAAATGGATTTTCTTTGGGGTTCCTCCGGGAGTTCCCTTAGATTTCCCCCTGAAATTTCTTTGGAGCTCCGAGAATTCCTTCAAATTTTTGCCATAGATCCTCCAGGAATTTTATCGGAGTGTCTCCAGGATTTTTTTTTCGGAGTTCCTCCAGTAATTCCTCAAAAATATTTCTGAGTTCACTAGGAATTCTTCAGAAGTTACTACGAGAATTTTCATAGATCCTCCAAGAAATTCCCCAGAGTTCCTCCGGGAATTTCTCAAGAGCTCTGACAGAGAGCTCTAGAATTTCTCCGAAATTCCTTCAGAGTACTTACTCTGAAGTACAAGAATTTCTTTCTTCCAGAAAGTCTCCTGGATTTCATACAGCAATCCCTCGGAAGTTCAACCGGGAATTGCTCCGAAGTTTTTCCGCAGCAGCTGCTCTTTCACCTATCAGTAAACATCAGGTGAAAAGTTCTAGCTTCTGGCAATAAACTTTAGAATTTTGCTGATCACATTCGAAATCGATCGAAAAAATACAACAACCAGTGCAAGCGAGTGCGGTTTCCCCTTTTTTCATTGATATACTTCATATTAACAAGTCCATTTGCGATAAAAATTTGGACTTAAGCATAGACCACCGGTGAAGTCGCCCTAACAAAACTTTTTCCTGTGGAAATTTTAGAACCCTATTCACTTCCACAAAGTTGGTCAATTTGATTATTTACATAATTTTGTAGAACAGTGTCTTCAAATTGAACTTTTCATTCGGTAATCATTGGATTAAAACACATTGCTGAGATCTTTTTTATAAAATATCGGTTTCTGTTTGTTTGACTAGATAGAGGTTGTGTGTATTCATCAAACTTGTTTCAGTTACAACTGTCGATACCTGGGAGGGAGGCACCGATACTACACACAAAATGTGACACAAAGTTATTTCAAACCGCAAGAAAAATCCAGCTTGCCAACGATAATCAAGGCAGACTTGATGAAAATCGCTAGTTTTCTTTTGTTGTGTACCTTCGATTGTTCTGGACTAAAGTTTTCTATGCATTTAATTTTCGTTTTTATTGGAAAAAGTAAAATGATGCGTATTTGAATACTTTATATTCAATCAGAATAAAAGGTACTATCGTGAATTTATTTTTGAATTAGCATGAATAGTTTTTTAATCGATTTTTTGTCACATTTGAAAAAATGCAAAAATGTGTTTTGATCAATTACGCGCTTCGAACATGTTTGTCCATTGTTTAGGATCTGGGCTCACAGTGACAGTTCGTGACAGCTGAATCTCGGCTCACCTTGAGGTACACAAATTTCGTATCGGGTTCTCCCTCCCAGGTTCTTACTATCCACAGACACCGTATTCGAAGATCGTCAAATAAAAAATTGAAAATTACAGCGCCAACTGTGACTAAATTTTCTGATTACCCAATGCGACATATTGTTTGGAAATTTGCATCCAAAATCAGCACACATTTATTTTAACGTACAACTAAACACAAGTGTCACAATTTCGAATATTCATCCCACTGTGAGACAGTCGCATATCGCATCCCCTTCCCTTCTGAATAGGTGTCAATGTCTCTTAATGAATACAGAAAGATTAGCCTAAGCGAACAATTAGTGCCGTAAGTGAAATGCAGATTGTAGTTGAATCCTAGGTGTTAGTAACGTCACAACTCTGGAAGTATGTATTTATCGTTTAAGGAACTAGTTACTGTAAATCAGTGCGAAAAAGACTAACATTATTAATCGTTGCGACTGGTGCGAACAAGCGGCTGAAGCCGTCAGATTATTGAAACTTTATTTATTTGAAGAGTTTCCTCCTCTAAAATGATCAAATTAGCGCCCGAGTAGCCAAATCTAGACAATGTGCCACGAGAAACAGAAACTGAAACGTATCCTCTACTTTCCCCGGTCGAAACCAAACAGACACAATGCAACCCACCATTTAAAATTATAAGGAAGAGCCGAAATTGAATATTCTCGCTAAAATTCGTCCCGCATCACAGAAGAAACGCATTAGAAGATAAATGGACCAACATTAGTCTGAAACCTTAAAATATGATAACAAAAATAAACACTGAAACAAAACTGTCTTCTGAAAGCTGTCGAGTAGGTGATTAAAACAAAAATTCGTAGCAAATTCGGTTGCCGATTGCAGTAGGTCACAATTCGATGTTTCCAAAAAATCCGCCATAGAGAATCATAAACAAGAATCAAGAGGTGTCAATCGAACATAAAGCCCAACAAAAAAGAAAGTGAATTTCGATAGATTTTGCGAGAAGATTCCCTGTTGAGTTGGCCGCAATCTCGGAGACGTGTGTATTTGTGTAATCTTTAGAGGAAACATATATGAAATACTATTGACTATTGAACCTAATTGGTAAGTGATCCGGGAGCCTGACGGGAGGGGCAAAAACAATACAATACAATATTTAGAGGCGCCAAGCCACGGGAGGGAGGGCAGAACACGATCGATATAAACCATGAACACTAAAGAACACTAAATTATAGATGTAAAAATGTATGCAACGGTAAGGATTGGTACTGGAGTAAATTGTTAAGGTCCGATGGAGACACAAAGAAAGAATGCAACACAGTTGACAGATGTTAGTTGTTGAAGTAGATGACTGCGAGAGTATTTCACATGGCATTGGAGATCAGTTCGATTCGATTCATGCTTGCCCTGAAAAAATTACCGTGCTGTTCTGTTATAGCAAGCATCTCTTCGTTTTTGAAAACACTCTGGTTCAAAAAGAAATTTTCCCGATCAATGTAGCCCCATCTCAGAAGCAGGCATTACTTCACAACAGTGGGATTAAAAAAATCGTTGAATTAAATGGAAATAAACTATTTGGAAATGATACACAAAATCGGACGAAAAAACCGAAAATAATAAAAAATGAGATGTAAGTGATAAAATATAACGAATCAGAAGGGAGTGTGTCAAAGTGGTAAGTGGTAAATCACATCCAGCTGGAGAAGGGAACACTTTCTTGGGGCGATTCTAAAACAAACATCCGAAAATACTTGTTTATAATTATGAATCGTGGTTTACGGCTAACCAGCCGAGTGGAAGTTTAACAACTACCGAAAAGCTAAACATTACATATACTTTGCAATTGGATTGAATGGACAAATTGATGTGAAGTTTTGCGAAAAAGTTACACGTCTTCTCAGTGAGAATCGATCTCACGACTCCCTGATCTCTAGTTAGGGCGCGTTAACCACTACGCCATGAGAGGACTCATGAACGCAGAAGTTAACCTGAATTCGATTTCTGCTCAATAATCACGTGGTCCTTTTTCGCAAAGTGCACCTCTTTCGGAAGAATAAGATGCCCATCCAAACACATGTGGTGTGCTTTTTCAATACCTAAAAAATAATGCGCTCTCGGGCTAGACGTTGTGTTTGGATGGGCATCTAATTCTTCCGAAAAAGGGTGCGCTTTGCGAAAAAAGACCACGTGATTATTGAGCTGAAATCGAATTCAGGTTAATTCAGGGCCCTGCACATTTCAACTCGCGTGTGGGATGCGTTGAGCTTCCAATGAAACTTCCGCGTTTCTTAAGAACGATAGAGCAGTTCCATTTCTTGGCATTCCACCTCTTCCAGGCGGCGTTTTTTCATAGCTGCCCGCGCTGCATTCTTCCCCTCCAAAACCTTTTGGCACTCCGAACCAATCGCTTCTTGAACTTCGTTCAACATATCCGACAATGCTTTCAGCAGCGTCGTTAATGGCTGCATTGACTGTCCTGCAACAGTCCTCAAGAGGGGCTTCATCGAGCTAGCCCTCATCCATTGGCGACATCCGGTTGTTTCAGCCGCTCGAGATTGCACCGGGGCAGGCGTCGGTACCGCACATCGTTGATGACGAATAGTTTTAATGGCCGTTTCACCATCACCAGATAGTTGTCGGAGTCAATGTTAGCGCCACGGTAGATTGTGACGTCGGTTATCTCGGAGAAGTGCCATCCGTCGATCAAAACGTGGTCGATTTGCGATTCTGTCTGCTGAGGTGATCTCCAGGTGTACCGATACGGGAGGCTGTGCTGGAAATAGATGCTACGAATGTCCATGTTCTTGGAGGCGGCAAAATCTATCAGTCGTAGGCCGTTCTCGTTCGTCAACCGGTGGGCGCTGTACTTTCCAATCGTCGGTCTGAACTCCTCCTCCTGGCCGACATGAGCGTTCAAAACTCCTATGATGATCTTGACGTCGTGGCTTGGGCAGCTGTCGTACTCGCGTTCGAGCTGCGCGTCTTTATCATCATCAGTGCTTCCGGAGTGTGATCTATGCACGTTGATTATGCAGAAGTTGAAGAATCGGCCTTCGATTCTTAACTTGCACATTCGTTCATTGATCGGCCACCATCCGATCACGCGCCTTTGCATATCCCCCATCACTATGAAAGCTGTTCCAAGCATGCGTGTGTTGCCGCAGCTCTGGTAGATGGTATGATTACCTCTGAACGTTCGCACCAATGCTCTTGTCCAGCACACCTCCTGCAGCGCTACGATACCGAAACCGCGGGTCTTCAGTACATCGGAGAGTATGCGGATACTTCCAATGAAGTTGAGAGATTTGCAGTTCCACGTACCGAGTTTCCAATCGCTGGTCCATTTTCGTCGCTGTGGTCTTTGCCGATTGTTTCGGTCCGTATTCTCTCGTTGACGTTCCTGTGCTGATGTGTTTTTACGGTTGGCTTGCAGGGCCTGACACCAACCCCCTTGATTTCCGGAGGACCATTCCTCCTAAATGTTCGGAGGGCCATAATGCACAGCTTAGCTTAGAGTCTTTCTCTGGCCCTCGGACGATGATCAGCCGTCCCTGACATGGGGAACAGACGCTCCAGGTTTGCAGAAGCAAGAGCAAAAGCAAACCCCCCTTTCCCTGTCAGCATACGACCAAAGTTCCCACCGAGGGTTGGTTACCCGATCTTCCCCAAGGTTACTCGTACCCCGGCCAGTACCACGGGAAGGTAGGGATAGGAGTTGCTGGGCAAGAGGCTAAGGACCGCACAAAGGGGTCTATTTTATTCCTGCAGGTATGCGAGGTACCAATGGTACGCCATGCCCAGCCATTAACCTCCGTCCTGATAAATCAAATGACCCGAATATTATCGAGACACATTTGAATTCTATTCGATTCATTGAATCTGGCGCTGCTCAAGACGATGAAATACTAATTTTCGGGGATTACAACCTACCACGAGCCTGTTGGATAAAAGATGATCATGGAAGCATTGTCCTGGACTCCGCACGTTCTACCCCGAATGCTTCATGCAATGCCATTATCGATGGTATGGCGTTCCATAATCTTCACCAATTGAACTTGATACGCAACAATAATGGGCGCATTCTGGACCTTGTGTTCTCCAGTCCAGAGCCGGTAGCTGTTACTGAAGCGAGTGATGAATTAATAACTGTCGACCTGCACCATCCGCCCTTGGGAATGGTACTTTTGGCTGTGCCCGAAGAAATCTGTGCGCATGAAACAGAACATCGTTTAGATTTCAAGAAGATAAACTTCGATTCTTTACTGACCTTCCTCGACAACGTAAATTGGGCGTTTGTGAGCCTCTGTACAGATGTCGACACTGCCACTCGCAATCAGCCCTGTCGTCCTGCTTAGTCGCGCTTAGTCGACGACTAAGAAGCTTTTCTCAGGCCCTTTGGGACATCAGTTGAAAATTCAAGCTGTATCATCGACCTGAATTATTTTAACTTTGTTGCATGTAGATCAGGTGCAACTAAACGCCCTGTGTAACATCAATCGAAATTGTCAAGCTGTATCATCGTCCTGGAGTAATTTGACCTTGTCTCAATTAGATCAGTGGCCTTTAACGCCCTGTAGGATATCATTAAATAATTACAAACTATATTAACGCCCTGGAATAGTTTGAACCATGTAGATCAGGTGCATCTTAACAGTCTGAAAACATCAATTCCTAGTTGTAATAACGCCCTGGAGTATTTAACCTTTGTTTTATGTAGATCAAGTGCAACTCAACGCCCTGTATGACATCAATCGACCAAGCTGTATCAACGCCCTGGAATAGTTTGACGTTATTATACACAGATCTTTTCGAAATCGGGAGCATCTTTATGCCCTGTAGAAAATCAATTGAAATGTCTCTGTATCAACGCCCTGTAGTTATTTGACCTTATTATGTATATCAGCTGCATCTTGACGCTCTGTAGGACATCAATCGAAATTTTCAAATTGTTTCAACGCCCTAGACTAATTTGCGAGATCTGGAGCATCTTTACGCTTTGTAGAAAATCGATCTAAATTTCCGAACTGTATAAACGCCCTGGAATATTTTGACTTTGCCCTATGTAGATCAGGTTCAACTCAACGCTCTGTAGGACAACAATTGAAAATTCCAAGTTTTATCAACGCCGTGCAGTAATTTGATATTGTTTCACGTAGATTAGATGCATCTTAACTCCCTGTATGAAATAAATCGAGCCATCTGTGTCGAGATCTGGAACATCTCAACGCCCTGTAAAACATCAATCAAAATTTTCATGCTGTATTAACGTCATGGAGTAATTTGACCTTATTCCATGTAAATCTGGTGCATCTTGACGCTCTGTAGGACATCAATTGTGAATTCCTATCTTTATCAACGCCCTGGCTCTATTCTACACAGCTCTTTGCGCGATCTATAGCATCTGAACGCTCTGTAGAAAATAAATCCAAACCTACGTGCTCCAGGGCGTTGGAGTAATTTGAGCTTATTTCATGTATATCAGATACAACTTAACGCCCTGTAGGACATTTATTGTAAACTCTAAGCTGGATCAACGTTCTGGATTCATATGAAATTTTCCCATGTACATCAGGTGCATGTGACCGCCTTTTAGGGTTGAATTTGATAATTCCAAGCTGTATCAACGCCCTGAAGTAAGAGTCCACAAAGATCTTGGCGAGATCTGAAGCATCTTTACGCCCTATTGCAAATCAATCGATTTTTTCTTGCTGTATCTAACCCCTACGGTTATTTGACTTTATCCTATGTAGATCATGTGCGCCTCATAGCCCTGTATAACATCAATCGAGATTGTCAAGCTGTATCAACGCTCTGGAGTAATTTGATTTTGCCTCAAATAGATCAGCTGTATCTAAACGCATCATCATAAATTCATTGCTGTATCAACGCCCTGCAGTAATTTGTCCTTATCCTTTGTCGATTAAGTGCATCTTAACGCCCTGTAGAACTTCAATTGTAAATTACAGGATGTATCAACACCCAGGAGAATTTCGACAGTATTTCAAATAAATCAGGTGTATTTGAACGTCCTGTATCAAATTAAAATTGGTCCAACATCAATTAAAATTGGTAAGCTATATCAACGCCCTTGAGTAATTTGACTTTATCTCACCTATATCTTTGCAAGATCTGAATGATCTAAAAACCCCTTTGGAAAATCAATCGAAATTTTTCATGCTGCTTCAACACACTAAATTTTTTTATCTTGTGTTATGTGAATCAATTGCATTTTAACGTCCTGATTAAGATCAATTGCAAATTCTAATCGGTACATACGACAAATTTGACCTTATTCTATGTAGATAATGTGCGCCTTGACGCCCTAAATCAATTAAAAATTCCAAGCTGTAACGATGCCCTGGAGTAATTTGACCTTAATTCAAGAAGATTAGGTGCATCTTAACGCCCTGAAGGATATCAATTGTATAATACATGCTTCTAAGACACATTAGAGTAATCTGACATTGTCTTATGTAGATCATTTGCATCTTAACACTCTGTATCATTTGAAAATTTCAAGCTGTATCAAGGCACTGGATGTATGTGACCTTACCCTACATAGATCAGCTGCATATTAACGCCCTTTATGGCATCAATAAAATTGTTGAGCATCATTAAAGTCATGAAGTTTGATCATGTCTCATTTAGGTCAGACCTGAGGACATAAGCTGAAAATTCAAAGCAGTGTCAACGTTCTGGAGTAATTTGACTTTATTATATGTAGATCGGCTGCACCTCGTTGCCCTGTAGGGCATCAATTAAATATTTCAAACTTTATCAACGCTCTGAAGTATATTGACCTAATTCCATGTAGATCATATGCATATCAACGCTCTGTATGGTATGAATCAAAATTGTCAAGCTGTATAAATCCCTTTGACTAAATTTTAGATCAGCTGCATCTTAACGCCCTCTATGACAACAATCGAAATTAACCCGAGCTGTATTAACGTACTGGAGTAATTTGATATTGTCTCAGTAACTCAGAATCATCTCAAGTAACTCTTGAAGTTTGATGAGATACATGAAATTTTTAAGCAGAAAAAAATAATGTACCTAATATGTTCTAAAGACAATCAGTTCGTATTCTTGTTCATTTTGGGCCAATAGTTTTCATGTGATAGTGACGAAAATTTATTATCAAGTACGCATCAAAAACGGTATTTGCTGAAATGAGTTTGAAAACCTACTGTAAATAATAATTAACAAGTCTAAAATCCACTAATAGAACCAACGCCAAACTTCTATTATAAACGCGTAATATTTTGAAATCCAGGGCAATTGTCAATTTTTTTGTACTTTAATATCACTTTAATATCTAGATGTCCCGCTTTAAGAAACCTTGAGCATTTGTTCGTGAACTTAATTTTTCGATTCTATTTATATATAAAATAATATAAGGGAATTTACGCATTTTCAGTATTCTAAGCCAATGCCGTGATTCATTTATTATTTTCTCGGACATACGCAGACAAACTAAATGTTTGTTACGTTTATGTGCTGCTCAATCCTGTCTTGGATCACACAGGCAGGCTTGTTGAAAACTTTTTAGAAACGTTTTAACAACACTTCAAATACCTCATGTAGTTGTGACTATTGTCGGCATCCTCGTTTTCTTCAGCAGCCTTTCACATAATAACTACAGGTAAATCTGCTCGGCAATTCCACATAAGCCACATTTTGAGGCGTATTTATTTCAATCAATGACATCTTTTGCGAAATTGTTTGTTCGGAAATCTCGACAGGGGGAAGCAGGCATATTAGTGGATCCCTCTTACGCTAGCTAGCAGTTTGAAGAGAAGCTAATTTTTTGATACATTTCAGGTATTGCATCACGTATTTGTGTTTTAGGTATATATCCTTAAACACAAATCAAACTGAGAAAGTATGTAGCTTTCACATGCAATAATGTTGGTCATTTTAAACTTGGTCATCTTGAATTTTATCAGAAAAAAAATCAACATTAGTGCACCATTCGTTTTTAATTTTGTGGTCACCATCAAAAAGCTAAAAGGGGTCACCCAAAAATGACATTCATCATTTGAGGGAGGGCGATGGTCTACGAAAGTGTGACAGTGCTTTTATTAGGTATTAAAAGGGGGGTCTAGAAATCCCGAAAAATGATGGACGTCATATTTGAAACTTCCCTTAGATAAACAGAGATAGAACAGCTGCAAAAACTAGGTGAGCAACGGTATTAGCCGTTTGAAATGAACGATTTTCTAAATTTATGGAAGCAACATATTTTGTACAACAAAGAAAGAAGTATTAAATCGCTGGTTCTTTCCTCGAGTAAACTGTAAAATGGGATTAAATTTTGAGTAAAAAATCTGGCGGCCGTCTTAATTTTAAGCAAAATTATGAGTTACTTAGTATTATGATACTCATTATGTTGAAATGAAATAAAAATTGAGTTGAAGCAAATACTCTCCATTTTGAAAAACTGTGTGAATTTTGATCATTTGTCCCTGGTTTTGAAGATACTCCGATGTATCTAGAGGGCTCGACATAATCCAGGCTCGACATCTCCGTTTCACATTTGAATTGGAATTAGTATTGAACATAAACTAAACACGTGCAAATGCATATTAGTTCTCATGTGTTTGGAATATGTATTAATTTGATACAATTTTCGAGTGAGACTCCCTCATTAACGCCTGGGAGTACAACCGCCCTCTGGGCTTCGTGAAAATCGTGCTCCTGCTTTCAAGACCCAATTTCAATGCGCTACCCGAGCCTACACGTCGATGAATGATTCATGCTATCGAGATTATGTTGTTCGCTCTGGGGGTTTGTGAACAGTAAATATAAGGAAACCGGACTGCACTATGGCAGAAAAACTCTTAATAGCAGACTTATCAAAAGAAGAAAAAGAAGACGAAGAGGAAGTCTATCAGTCCCATGACGGATCGAAAACAACCCCAAGTCACAATTTATAACTTGTTTTGATTGAAGGTTTCATAGGGGTCATTCAAAGCTTTTGTTGCAAAAATATTTTTTTCCACAAAATAAATATTGTCAGGAAATTTAAAATTGTCGGGTTATCCCAATCAAAAGTTACATTGATTTAAATTTTGGAATGGGTGAAAGACTACCCAAGGTCTTCACAAAGGTTAAACACGGTTACTTGGGAGCAACGTCGAAGAAAAGAGGGTTCATCTTTCGATTTTGTTCTTCTAATTTTTAGTTTCTTTATTAACATTTACAAGCATTACATTCATTTCTTATATCTAGATGTTCTATGTAAGGTATCTTAGTTAGGTAAAACTCTTTTTATTATAAACTATTATTAACATTTCGTGAACAGCAAATCTCCTTTTATTTCCACATGCAGTTCAGATTTTCAGACAAAATAATAATAACAAAGAAAAATGGATAGATACAGACATATCATAGTTTTATTACATTTATTAAAGCACTCAATTTCAATGCGGTTTCTGAAAACAAAATATTTAACCTGGAATTTTTCAATTTATTTTTATTATAGTTTTCATTTTTTTATTATAGTTCCAAATTAGTCCCCCAAGGATTGTTGTCAACGTTCTCCTTATGGATAATGTTTTCGAATTCTTGAGGAAAACAATTTTCAACTGAACCAGTGGATACTGAATGTAAATTGCGTGCTATTGCAAATTGCTGAGCAGGATTTTTTTTTTTTGCTTTTGGGTAACATTCTAAATACCGTGACAGGAAAAAAAAACTAATGTTCGTTAATCACAAGATTATTCTTCAAACAATGTTTTTATTTTGCTATTAAGTGCGTATAGACCTTTAATAAGAATTGTTACATATGGCTTAAATAAATGGCTTAAAATGTTTAGTTTTTTTTTTCAAAAATTCCTAAGAAAAACTGTTGTTCAAAATTAAAAAATATTATTATGAAAACAAAAATCCTTATTTTTTCAACGAATTTTATCTTATTTTATTTTATTTTTTTTATTATTAGTATTATTACAAACATTACATTCATTATTTCTTATATCTAGGTGTTCTGTGTTATTAGACAACACTATCATTCTAATTTGGTAACACAAATCTAAGATTTTATTAACATTTTGTTAACAACATATTACATTTCATTAGCCTTAGCAGTTCAGATTTTTTACAGATGAGTTGATTTCACCTGCTTATTAGAGGAAAAAAAAACGTTTTCAATTTACTTAAGTTAACTAAACCTAAACAAATAACGCATTAATCGTGGCAATAAATAGATAGTAACGAGTTTTGCCTGAAATTATTGATTATTTTATTTGACATTTGTTCCAATGTTTCAACATTGGATATTCTATGTAACTCATTGGTACTATACCAGGGAGGAAGCTTCAGAATCATTTTCAAAATTTTATTTTGAATTCTCTGCAGAGCTTTCTTCCTGGAATTACAACAGCTAGTCCATATTGCTACAGCATACAACATGGCTGGCCTAAAAATTTGTTTGAATATCAAAAGCTTGTTCTTAAGACAAAGTTGTGATTTTCTATTTATAAGGGGATAGAGACATTTTACATATTTGTTACATTTGGCTTTTACCTTCGTGCTGTGCGTACACGAATGCTCTCTGCTCTTGGAAGTTTTCTTAAAAACTACCTAGAGCAATGAAACAGTACTTTTCAGAGCTAAAATTAAAAACGGCACTTTTCAGTGCTACTAAAACAGTACTTTTCAGTACTATTTTTTCTACTATTGATCCCTTTACGATCCTTGTTTGGACCCATGTCTTCGATTTTTCGTTGGACTCGTTGGCGAAAGCTGGCGGTGGTAATCCTTCTTGGACACCGTATTGGGAAAAAACCTCCCGAAGGTCACGTCTTCTCTCGTTTATTTACTAAACATGGTATCAACAACTAACAAAAGGAAGGGTGAATCTCTGAATTCACTACTTCCTTCCAAAAAAGTGGGTTTTAAAACTGTCACTAAACGTGGCAAGAATGGAAGAAAGGATGTTTCCCCGGAATGCGAACTTTCTTCCAAGGGTGAAATAAATAATTGTATCGACATGAGCAATCAGTTTGATGCTCTAGACAAATTTTCCGAACTCCAAATCGAAGCAGTCTCTAGCCCAGGCTCTTTGATTCAAGTCAGGAAGCAAAGAGTGCCGCCTATCGCGGTCAGTTGTTCCGAATTTGGGGGATTTAGGCAGGAGATTTTGAACTCCATTAGGGGAATAAAGGTTTCCTTTCAAATCGCAAAGAGAGGAGACAGTCGCATTATGCCGGAAACTCTTAAAGATCGCGAACTTCTTCTCAAACATCTTGAAGAGAAGAAGCGCAAGTGTTTTACTTATGACGACAAAATTGAACGTTTGTTCAAAGTCGTCTTGAAAGGTCTCTCAAGTGACTATAAGTCACCTGAAGAGATCGGAAATGGAATAAATTATTCACTTGGATTTTCCTCAGTCCAAGTAATCATTATGAAAAAAAGAAACCAATCTGGCATTGCTCGGAAAGGGCTTTCTCAAGAATATTATTTAGTTCACTTTAACAAAAAAAAACTAAATAATATTAAAGCTTTAGAAAGAGCAAAACTTATGTTCGATGTCCGTGTGACATGGAAACATTTCCAGAAACCTGGAGGAAATTACCAGAACCGCACTCAGTGCCGTCGGTGCCAAAAGTGGGGTCATGGTACGAAAAATTGCCGCACGGATGCTGTGGTGACTGAGTACGGGCCTGACATCCATGTTCCATTATTTTTTGTGTCTGCGGACGAACCTGTAGTGAACTGTTATTATTATTAATGTGGAATTCGAGATTGTCGGTCGGTACTTTATAAGTTAATAATCAAATGGGAAAAAAAACCCTACCGCCACAGGTAACATCTACTCCGCCTCTTCGTCTACCGAAAATTCTAACGGAAAACCCACTTCAAGTGATATGTCTGCCTCTGATTTTAATTTCCTAACTGAACAATGTTCAAAGCCACCACTATGACTGAAGCAGTCCAAGTTGGTGTAAAATTTACTAATCAAATTGTTATTGAATTACGTTTTTCTAATGGATCCAAATAATAATTTAAATATTTTTAATTGGAATGCTCGTTCTCTGAATGGTAAAGAGGACGAGCTGTTTAATTTTCTTAAATATAAAAAAAAAAACTGTTATATGCAGTTTTTACTGAAATGTATTTAAAACCTGGATCTAAACCCAAAAAAAGATCCTAACTTTTTTGTTTATCGTAATGATCGACTTGATGGAGCATGTGGGGGAGCTGCAATCATCATATAAAACATCAACTGTTTTCGTCATTTGAAACTAAAGTTTTTGAAATTTTAGGTGTTTCTGTTGAAACACAGCTTGATAAATATACTTTTATAGCTGCCTATTTGCCTTTCCATTGCTTTGGACAATAAGTTTGTTTGCTCCAAACTGACTTGCGAAAATTGACTCGCAATAAGTCAAATTTTTTTGTTATTGGTGACTTCAATGCCAAACATTGGTCATGGAATAATTCTCAAAGTAATTCCAACGGCAGAATTTTATTTGATAAGTGCTCTTCAGGATATTTATCATGTCCTAATCATCATGTCCCTGTTACGTTTCAAATATCCCATGAAGCGATTCTCAATCCTATCAGCTCCACTTTCAATTATTTTCGAGCTGACTGGAATATATATGAAACATATATTGATTCTAATCTTGATGTCAACATTTCGTTACAATCAAGACTTGATATTGACAATGCTCTTGAAACTTTAACAAATTCCATTGTTGCAATCAGGTGCATTGCAATTCCAAAATGTGAAAATTTGAATCCGTGATTATAGACGATGGTCTTAAACTCATGATCCGCCTTAAAAACGTAAGGAGAAGGCAATTTCAACGCACTCGCGATCCTGCTATGACAATTATATGGCAGGATTTGCAGAAAGTAATCAAGAAACGTTTTGCACAATTAAGAAACAAAAATTTTGAAAATGAGATTTCTCAATTGGACCCTGGCTCTAAGCCCTTTTGGAAATTATCTAAAATTTTGGAAATAAAAAATAACCTCAGAAGCTAATACCGGCATTGAAAGAGGAAAACAAATTATTACTAATTTATCGCGAAAAAGCTCAAAAACTTGCAGTTTGAAAGCGCGTACAATTTTAATTTAGGACTTACTAGTCCAATTTAAAATCAAGTTACTCAGGACTTCGAAAATATTCTCAATCAAGAGAACGTTTTCGAAAATGCCTGTGAGACTGATTTGGAAGAAGTGAGAACTATTATTAAAAAAATTCAAAAATATGAAAGCTCCTGGCGATGATGGAATTTTCTACATCCTCATCAAGAAACTTCCAGAAAGTAGCTTATCATTTTTAGTTGATATATTTAACAAATGTTTTCAATTAGCATATTTTCCTGACAAATGGAAAAATGCTAAGGTTGTTCCAATTTTAAAACCAGACAAAAATCCTGCAGAAGCTTCTAGCTATCGTCCAATCAGTTTGCTTTCCTCCATCAGTAAACTTTTTGAAAAGGTTATTTTGAACAGAATGATGGCCCACATCAACGAAAATTCAATTTTTGCCAATGAACAGTTCGGATTCCGCTTTACTTTACTTTACTTTACTTTTACGTGTAACAAATTTGATCCGTTCCAACAAATCTGAAGGCTACTCTACTGATCTTGCTCTTCTAGACATAGAAAAAGCATTCAACAGTGTTTGGCATGAAGGTTTGATCCTAAAATTAAAATTTTTTAATTTTCCAACATACATTGTTAGAATAATTCAAAGTTATCTGTCAAATCGTACACTTCAGGTTAATTATCAGAACTCCAGGTCTAAAAGACTTCTTGTAAGAGCTGGTGTTCCTCAAGGCAGCATTTTGGGACCAATATTATACAATATTTTCACATCTGACTTACCTGAGTTACCTCAGGGATGGGGATTTTTTTTTATTACCGTTTTGGTTTTTTTATTACGGGTTTGGGCCGAAGGGTCTCAGATTTTCATGAATCTTTTTCCACAGGCAAAGCTCATGGATATACGAATGAAAAAAATTGAGAAAAATTCAGGGTCGCCTATTTTTCCGGAAAACTCAGGTGGAAATTTTTTGTTTTCCCTTGAAACTACTTACTTTGAAAAATCATAACTCAAGAACGAAGCATCGTAGAAACAAAGTTTTTATACGAAAATTTAAGCAAGTTTTCTCAAAAATCCAAAAATAATATGAACTGGAAAAAGTTTTCCACAAAATTTTCCACTGTTGGGAAAATTTGTAAAGAAAAGCCGGAAAAACTATGCCCGAACTCGTGGAAAATTTTCAAAAAAATATTTTCGAGAAGGTAATTATATAAGCTTTAATCACTGAAATTTTTGGAATGCATTTTTTTTTTCGTTTTTGAGTTATGGCCAATTTTGTGAAAAATGTCCAGATGTGCCATATTAGACTTTTCTTTGAAAAATCATAACTCAAGAACGAAACATTGTAGAAACAAAGTTTTTATATGAAAATTTAAGCAAATTTTCTCAGAAATCCAAAAAACAATATGAACTGGAAAAAGTTTTCCACAAAATTTTCCACTGTTGGGGAAATTGATAAAGAAAAGCTGGAAAATCTATGCCCGAACTCGCGGAAATTTTTAATTAAAATATTTTTAAGAAAGAAACTTTATAAACTTCAATTCTGGTAACTTTTAGGATGTACTTTTCTTTAGTTCCTGATCTATGGTCAATTTTGTAAAAAATGCAAAGATTTGCCATACATGCCTTTTCGTTTAAAAATCATGACTCAAGACTCATCATGACTTGTCGAACCGGATTCAAATTATCTCAAAAATATGAAATTTTTGAAATGGAATCAGTTTCCCAGGACATTTTTCACTGTTTATGAAAACAAATAATGAAAACCCGATTAGCTATTCCAGCTTTCAAACAAAGTATAGTTGAAAAGAGCGATCAATAAGATCCAATCCTACAATATTTTTCAATACGCTCATTTTTCGTTCCTAAAACATGATCAAATATTGCTAGGATGAGCTGTTTGAACCATATATTTACAAATTTATAAGTTCATAAACAAAATTTCTTAAGAACGAAACTTCATAGAAACAAAGTTTTCTTCAATCAGAATGCAGGCAATTTTTTCCTGTTAGGTAACTACAAAATTGACAGTTAAATAAATGGGTAGACAATATGACAAATAGGTATTTACCAATTCAAGTTTAAAGCGTTGAAATGGCTTGAGAATCATAAGTTTACCAAAAACTAACAAAGAGCAGTGAGAAAGTGCAAGTGTTGTCTATCAGCTGTATATTCCTCGTTATTAATTTTTGGAAAGTGAAAAAAGTTTTCCCGAAGCTGTTGAAATGGACAAAGTTCAATATTACGAATACAATTCTTTATGCTGTAACCCCTTCGGACTGGACGGCCACAAATCAGTAAGGACAAATCTACGATCGATCAGCCAAGGCCTCATCAGTAAGCTTCATTCGAATGGAGTTCGGTGGATTACGGAAAAGATGAAAATTTGCGTGAAGTGCTCCATTACCGGTGAACAGAAGGCTCTCGTAACGGATCTTCCAGAAGCAATGGCGTTTGAGGAACAAGTTTCACCACTATCTTCGTTGGCGTCGCCAAAGGAAACTCCTTCCTCGAGTGAGTCAGTTGGTTCTATAAATAATGTACAAAAAAATACAAGAGCTTGCTAAATTCTTGGAAATTTCTTTTCAAGTAAAATCTTCACGTTTGGATGCTTCTAGTAGTAACTATCGCAATGCTTCTATGGACGAAATGTTCAATCAAATTTTGAGTAAAATAAAGACTTGGTTTCCGCCTAGTATTGACGATGTTACAGAGGGTTTTAATTCCGTTTTATTAAATTTTAACTCAGCTGTTACAAAAGCCGAACCTGACAAGCAAATTGAACTTCTAAAATTACTTCCTAGGAATTGGTCATATGCCAAAGTTAAAGCTCATTTTGACGTGTCTCAACACGTTATAACTGAATCAAAAAAAAAAAAAATACAATTTAGGGATTCAACCACTTTCAAAAGTAGGACGACCCTCGCATGGATCAGATGTCCAAGACATAGTTTCAAATTTTTACCTAAGGGATGATATCAGTCGGCCATTTCCTGGCTTGAAAGATACCATATCTATTAAGTTACCCAATGGAGTGCGCCAAAATGTTCAAAAACGCCTTTTGCTTGACCCTTTGGATTCTTTATATAAACAATATTTGGAAACCTGTAAGAGTGAACAGGAATCTGTCTCATTCACATCGTTCTGGAAACTTAAACCAAAACAATGTGTTTATACAAAGGATTCATCGGCCATGAATGTTTGTGTTTGCATGATACATGAGAATATGAAATTCATGGTTGATGCATTGAAAAAAACTAATTGCTTTGAAGTTCATTATCAAATTAAAGAAATTAGATTTTGTTGCCAATCACTTAGATGAAAACAACGTTGAAGAAGTTAAGTATTGTTTTTGGATTATTTCTCCTCGTTGCGAAATTATCAACAAAGAGGAAAATGTAAATGGTTTTATAGAAAACTTGAAAAATCTCATGCATCAATTCAAAGTAGATAAACAAAATAAATTTATAAGAGCTAAAAAGGAATCACTAGTTGAAAACAAAGAAATAAAGTGCCAGATGGATTTCGCGGAAAATTATTCGTGCGTGATACAAGATTCCATTCAAAGCCATTACTTTGTACGACCTCAAGTAACAATACATCCATTTGTGATTTATTACAAAGACATATCTTCGATCAAAGTCTTAAATTTTGTTGTAATTGCTGACATAAAAAAGCATAACACGACATCAGTTTATGCTTTTCAAACAAAACTAATTTCAAGATTGGAAAATAAATTTCCTGAGCTTGAAAAAATCATTTATCTTTCTGATGGTTGCGGAGAGCAGTACAAAAATAAATCAAATTTCAAAAATGTATGCAACCATGAAAATGATTTTAAAATTAGAGCAGAATGGCACTTTTTCCCAACCTCACATGGAAAAGGTCCATGTGATGGTATCGGTGGCAATATTAAGCGAATGGCTAGAGATGCTAGTATTAGAAAGTCAGCGGAAACAACGCCAAACAATTTTTTGACTGGGCTGTGTCGCTAAAGGTGAAAGACCAATTTAAAAAAGATTGGGAATTCATCTATGCAACTGAAAATGACTATTCAGAGGCTGAAAAATTACTTCAGGAGAGATTTTCTAACCTTGTTCCAATTCCTGGAACAAAAATATATCATTCATTTATTCCAAAAGACGAACGAAGCATTTTTGCGAGTGAATTCTCAGATGCACATGAAAACCAAGAAAATACAGCATGCTTTGTTCTTAATACTACAAAGAAACAAAAATCTTCTGGTGGTAGCAACCAAAGGCAATCTTCCCGGTTGAAAAAATAGATAGTTTTTAGACAAAATGTAAGTTATGTACTGAATAATTCAATAAATAAAATTAAAGAAAAATATAAAAAGAATCTTATTTGTTCCACAGAAAAGAAAGAATCCCTTAGAATGGAAAAGAAACAGTTTTTTCAGCTTTGCTTAACGGTGTAATGTTTCATGAAAAATATAATCCAATCCGACTTATGCTTCATTAAAACCAATCCCATATCGTTTCTTTCAGATCTTTTAGAAAATTTGCAATTGCTTTGATAAAAAAACCTTGTTTTTCTGATGCTTCGATTGAAGTATGGGTTTTCAAAGCAAAGGCTAATATGGTCATTTTTCACAAAATTGACCATAACTCAGGAACAAAAAAAAAAAGTACATCCTAAAAGTTACTAGAATTGAAGTTTATAAAGTTTCCTTCTCAAAAATATTTTAATAAAAATTTTCCGCGAGTTCGGGCATAGATTTTCCAGCTTTTCTTTATGAATTTCCCTAACGGTGGAAAATTTTGTGGAAAACTTTTTCCAGTTCATATTTTTTTTGATTTCTGAGAAAATGTGCTTAAATTTTCATATAAAAACTTTGTTTCTACAATGTTTCGTTTTTGAGTTATGATTTTTCAAAGAAAAGTCTTATATGGCACATCTGGACATTTTTCACAAAATTGGCCATAACTCAAAAACGAAAAATAAGTGCATTCCACAAATTTCAGTGATTAAAGCTCATAAAATTACCTTATCGAAAATATTTTTTTGAAAATTTTCCACGAGTTCGGGCATAGTTTTTCCGGCATTTCTTTACGAGTTTTTCCAACGATGAAAAATTTTGTGGAAAACTTTTTCCAGTTCATATTTTTTTTGTGATTTTTGAGAAAATTTACTTAAATTTTCATATAAAATTTTTGGTTCTACGATGCTTCGTTCTTGAGTTATGATTTTTCAAAGTAAGTAGTTTCAAGGGAAAACAAAAAATTTCCACCTGAGTTTTCCGGAAAAATAGGCGACCATGAATTTTTCTCAATTTTTTTTATTCATATATCCATGAGCCCTGCCTGTGGAAAAAGTTTCATGAAAATCTGAGACCCTTCGGCCCAATTTGTACGATAATAAAAAAAATCCCCGGATGTCAAAAATCCTTGTTTGCGGATGACACAGGCCTCTCCGCCAAAGGACGAAGTCTGCGTGTCATCTGTAGTCGATTGCAAAATAGTTTGGATATTTTTTCTTCATACTTGCAAAAATGGAAGATTTCTCCTAATGCTTCCAAAACTCAACTAATAATATTCCCACATAAACCAAAAGCTCTTTATTTGAAACCTTCAAGTAGACATGTTGTCACGATGAGAGGGGTTCCAATAAATTGGTCAGATGAAGTTAAGTAACTAGGGCTCATGCTAGATAAGAATTTAACTTTGAAAAATCACATTAAGGGCATTCAAGCCAAATGTAATATATATGTAAAATGTCTCTATCCCTTTATTAATAGAAAATCAAAACTTTGTCTTAAGAACAAGCTTTTGATATTCAAACAAATTTTCACGCCAGCATGTTGTATGCTGTACCAATATGAAATAGCTGTTGTAATACCAGGAAGCTCTGCAGAGAATTCAAAATAAAATTTTGAAAATAATTCTGCGGCTTCCTCCCAGTACCCAGTACCAATGAGTTACATAGAATATCCAATGTTGAAACATTGGAACAAATGTCAAATAAAGTAATCAATAATTTCAGGCAAAAATTGTTACAATCTTCTATTGCCACGATTAATGCGTTTTATGTTTAGGTTGAGTTAACTTAAGTAAATTGAAAACGTTTTTTTTTCTCTTTTATAAGCAGGTGAAATCAACTCACCTGTAAAAAACTGAACTGCTTCGGCAAATGAAATGTAATATGTTGTTAACAAATTGTTAGTAAAATCTTTAATTTGTTTTACCAAATTAGGATGATAGTGTTGTCTAATAACACACAACACTTAGATATAAAAATTAATGTAATGTTTGGAATGATATTAATAAAGAAATAAAAAAAAGATTGAATTTGTGTTTGCTTTTTAGGTAGCTATAAGTAAACGTGTGTATTAAAACATTGCATACATGTTGTTTGGTCTTCATTTTGTCACATCTTCCTTCAGTGGTGCATTTTACCCCAGGTCCCCCTAGATGATGGAGTTATATTTCCGCACGCTTCGCTTGTTAGTTCTTCTATCTATGCGATGGTTACACCTAAAGAAACTATAAGCAAAGAAGCGAAATGTTCCAATTGGAATTCCAAGTTTACTGTCAATGTCATTCCAATCGAGCAGGAGACTTGTCAAACACTTTTTCACACAAGCTGAAAACGGCTCACACAAAAATGTTACCGCCAACGAAAATTTTGCTTCTTCTGAAGTAACATATCTTCTGAATACTTGAGTGTCGGTTGCAATTTTCATGCTTTGCATGCTCTACTCATTACATTGGTTTTCTACACATTCAGTCAATTTTTCATTCGTTACCCAAACCTGTGAAAACTCAACACATAAAACTTGTGACTCAATTTTAGCGTGGGATTCAACATTGGCAGTGCTGCGTAATAGATTTGGCATAGTTGCTAGCTGATTTATTTTGAATATGATCAGATTTCGTCTCTTTATAATTTAGACTCTTTAGTTACACCGATGTTAATTGTCATGCGAATCCTGGAGTTTGCAACAATTCAATGCATTCTTCTACTCCATGTTTAATCGCAAATTGTAGTGCTGTGCATCCGGAGTCATCTCGTAAGTTAAAATTGATTGTCTCTCTGTCACACAGTTTCTGAATGGCATTCATATTGCGGTGTTCAATAGCAACATGCAAGGGCGTCTTTCCGTTCAATGCTTGAACGTTGAGGTTAGCTCCGCGCTCTATTAGTAGCACTGTGTAATCTTCTAAATCATTACTTGTAGCATAATGGAGGGCTGTGTATCCACATGTGTCCGTTGAGTTGACATTTAGTGCTGAGTAGTTCAACAACTCGGCAAAAAATATCAGTTGCGAATATCGTGTTGCGATGTGCAACGCACTTTTTCCTTCATTCGTTTGGGCATTTAGGATATCGTCAGATGCTCCCCGCTCAACAATCTGTTTCAAGTGTTCGACGATTCCCCATGTTGCTGCGTAATGTAGCGCAGTGAATCCTTTCTTATCTTTGATCGTTACGTCAAGCGATTGGTTGCGCAGCAATTGTTCCATACAATCTGGATAATTGTCTTGTGCTGCAATGTGAAACGCTGTTTGTCCGTTATTTGCTTGAGCATTAATGCAAGCACCTCGCACCAACAAATGCTTCACGCAATCTTCAAATCCAAACATTGATGCATGATGGAGCGCTGTGAAACCATTTTTATCTTGTAACGTCACATCCATTGTGCTACATAGCAGTAGTTCTTTTAAACAATCATCTTGATTTACGTAAAGCCTTCTATCTAAAAGCATCATTTCCACTGGAGTGGGACCAGCGTTTTTTCTAGAATTAACGTCAGCACCATGTTTCATCAGCAATTGTAAAAACTCGAATCGTCTTTCTTCAGCTGCGTAATGAAGAGCTGATAATCCGGCGTTGTCCTTGTCGTTAACGTTGATACATCCCATAATAAGTAACTCTTCGGCAACCGCGAAATTGTTACATCTCACAGACAAGTGCAACAATGTTTCGCCATATAAAGTTTGTACATTTATATCTGCTCCTTGATCTTGAAGTAGTTTAAGGTAATTTTTATGTCCACTTTGAGCAGCATACTGCATAGGAGTATACCTTCTCTTATCCTCCACATTCACCTGAATTCCGTCGATGGAAAGTAGCTCCTCTACAATCTCAAGGTAGCAGCTTTGGCTGGCAGCAAAGTGTAGGGCTGTCTTTCCATCAATAGCATCAATAGCGTTGACATCAATTCCTTGTTTAACTATGCGGCTAACAAACCCTTCCAGGCCACATCGAGCGATACAGTGAAGTGCTGTATATCCCGAACTATCCACAACTCTTACATCAAACAAATCGTTGTTGAGCAATTCTCTCATACATTCAAGGTAAGGTTTGTTGAAATCGACCATTCTCGATGCCAAGTGGAGAACTGTTTCCGCCTCAATTGTTTGGGCATTTACATCAGCACCAGCATTCATTAACAATTTCATACAACACTCGGATCCAGCAAGAGCTGCGGAAAGCAGTGCTGTAAATCCTTTTTTATCTTCCTCATCAACCGGTTGACCAACGCTCAACAGCTTTTTTACGCATGAGATGTGGTTTCTTTGGGCTGCCAAGTGCAACGGTGTTTGTCCTGAATCCGATCGAGCATTGGCAACTTCACTCTTTTTGAGTAGCGGTTCTAGGCAATCAACTAATCCGTTTTGTGCAGCATAGTGCAGGGCTGTGCAACCATACTTATCCACCACGATACTCGAGCCGGATAAGAGCAAACGCTCCACAATTTCCAGTCGTGATACGTGTTCGACTTGGGAAGTACGCGATGAATACGTAAGATCAACTGCGGAGTGTAATGGCATTTTACGAGTTTCATATGTCAAGGCATTTACGTTAGCTCCAAAGTCGATTAACAAATTCACACATTTTGGATTTCCATGTTTGGCAGCATAATGCAGAGCTGTTAAACCGTCATTATCCTTTAAACCATTTTTCGTTTCGGTCTTTTCCAACAGTTTTCTCAAAAAATCAACCTGATTGTTTTTCGCTGCAATGTGGAGTGGCGATTCCCCAAATGTCGACTGTCCATTGATATCAACGTTAAATTTGAGCAGTGTTTCTATGAGCTCTGTCAGACCTACCTGAGCTGCATAATGGAAAGTGGTGAAACCGTTTTTACCTCTCACGTTGACTTTAATCGTAGAGCATGACAGAAGTTTCTGCACACATGCTTTACGGGAATTATGATTTTTAATTTTGAACGCAAATAAAAGTGGAGTCATACCGCTTTTTGTTTCCGAATTAATGTCGGCTCCTCGGTCAATGAGTAGCTGTACGCATTCAATATAGCCTACCTTGGCCGCAACGTGAAGTGGTCCCTGGCCTTCACCATCAGTACACTCGATGTCTGCTTCCCGATCCACTAGCAGTCGTATTAAACTCAGGTCTCTGTGTTTGGAAATAGTAGCGAGAAGTAGGTTTTTGCAACTGTACTCAGGCAGAATATTTTGCTCTACAAGATATTTGGCAATTTCTGTACGACTTTCTTTAACTAACAGAGAAGGGTCAAAGAATAACAGTTCATGGCTGCTGGAATCGCTTCGCGAAGCAAGAAGTTTCACTACCTCTAGATGACCGAATATGACGGCACACTCAAGCGCTGTTTGGCTGATGTTGTAACTATAATTCACATTCATCTTGTACTCGTCGATCAGATAAATTACCAATTCGTAGCATCCAACACGTGACGCTTCGTGGAGCAAAGAGCCATAGCCTTTGAAGCAGAACTTCGTAATATCACGTGTTTTAAGTAACGCTTTGACGATTTCGATACAAGCCGCTTCGCATGCCCAGAATGTCATCACACTTTTCTCGCTGTTAATTTCGATCAATTTCTTCAATTGTGCGTTGCTTCGAGGTAAGTTCTCCTCAATAATCGTCAGAACGAATCTTCGAACGGTTTCATTCCACTCTAGGATGTTATGAAGGTTGTCCCTATAGCTATGTAGATTTTCATACAAATGTAGTGCAACCAGGTATTCGGCGTACGTCAAATGAATCAATTCCGTCTTATCGTCAGATTTATTTATTATAACGGAAGTTTCTTTCCCAGTGTTGATGCGTTCCATAAACTGCAAGTAGCGCGTATCATCGATGGATGCATTTATCCCGTCAATGTTGCATTGTTGGATTGCCAGAATTTGATGAACGTGGATGAATTCTTCATACAGTGTTTGCCATTCCTCATCGAAAGGCTTGATCTCGGAATATGCATTGCATTCGTTTTTCTTGCCCATTTTAATCATAAACGTTGATCGCAAGAACTGGTCATACAAACTGACCATGCTACAATTCTTTGCTGCGAGTAGATCGTGGATAATCTCTGATTTATCGGACTTCTGGAATTTTTCGAAGCGTGTCGAATACGCTCTAGCCAACATGTGAGCCATAAGAGGAATTCCAGTGAAGTAAGATGGCCAATGGATAATGCAAGAGGCTAGTGGTATTTTTACGTGGAACATTTCAAGC
Source organism: Aedes aegypti (assembly GCF_002204515.2). Classification (NCBI taxonomy): domain Eukaryota; kingdom Metazoa; phylum Arthropoda; class Insecta; order Diptera; family Culicidae; genus Aedes; species Aedes aegypti. The sequence continues at coordinate 36,885,022 of NC_035109.1, read as the reverse complement.
AGTTTGTTTGAGAAAATCTCGAATTTTTGCATTTTAGCTTCGTCATTGGAAACATTCCAGTTCAGCTTCAAAACTGCAACTTGTTTTTCGTATGCTAATGGTGCCAACTCCATTGCCTTTGATTCGAATGAGTTTTCTAGTATCTGTTTTACGTTAAGTCTACCACTAATAATCAATCGAATATTGTTAAAATCAAGCAGTCTCTTTAAAACTGCAATGGCTGCCTTGGATTGCGTCGAAGTAATTTCATCAAACCCGTCAAACAAAAGTATGTTTCTACTAACATTATCATTTGAGCTCGTCGTCAAAATCTGTATATTGTATTCCGACAGAATAGAATCAAACAATGTATTTATAAAATCTTCTGTGTGACATTTTGTCGTATTTTGGAAATTTTTCTGCAGTTGTTTTAAACTGATCATGAAAACATTCCAAGTGTTGTACTTAATTTGCAGTTGATAAGCAATATGCTTCAAGAAAACTGTTTTTCCCATTCCTGGCTTGCCAAGTATCAGTAAACATTTTAGTTCATTGAAAATTCTATTCATTTTGAGCACTAATTCACCATCTCCAACATTTTCGGGATCCAAACATTCGAAACTCATGTAGGCGAATTCCAAAGAACGGTTAACGTAAGACCTATAGAAATCGTTTCTAACGGGTGAAAAATGTTTCTCCAGCATTCCAAAAACCTCTCTGCCACCCTGCCATGTTAGCCAGGGCACTGTCTTTCGTTCTCTCACCAATACTTCGATTGGCTTTCGCCACTCGTCAAGCTTTGCTTCAAGTTTACCCATAGCAGTATATGTCCCGTCTTTTAACTGTTTACTGATTTCGTCTGGCATAATCCACGATCGCATCTTTATGCGGATTTCTTCTCTTAAAATATTTTTAAAATTTTCCGGTTGCTTAGTACAAAACGTTAGCTGTTTAAAAAAGTTCTTTACGTCATCTTCTGTAACAAAGACAGGCTTCAATGCTTTACGATCACCCATTATGAGAGTCTTGATATCTCTTGATCCTTTTGCATCGCTTTTTCTGATTTTGTTCACATGTTTCTCAATGCATCTGATATCTTGATTCTTGGACTTATAGTAAGAATCTAATACCTCGTACAGCTTTTCGTCGTTATCGCGGTATTTAACATAATTGCCGGTTATCTCAATAATTTCATTCAAAGGTGCTTTGTGCTTTTGTAGTTTGTCAGGAATAAATATGCACCTTGGATCAAAAAGTTCGACGAGACCATTTTTTAAGTCATCGATTTCAGCATTCAATTTACAAACCATTTCCTGTATTGCCGTCTCTTTCGGCACAAATTCTTCGTAAATTCCTCCTTGGCCAGTAAAATCAATCAAGCTGTCGACTTGACCAGTTTTGAATGTTCCCCAGTACAACACGTCTTCTCTGTCTAGATCCTTGTTGGTGAAAATGAAGTACCGTTTCTGTCCATTTATGTTTTTTTCTATATGCATGAAAGATTTCAAATATATGCCCATATTGAAATGATTTTTTTCCTCGGACTTGAAAAGATCTATGGACGAAATGCGTTGCATGTTTTCAAAATGCTTGATTTGAATCAACAACGTTTCATTGTTGTCTTCCTTCACGAATACAATATCGTCGAACTTTTCACCGGCGGATACTTCAATGCCCATTTTAAAGTTGATGGATTGCATCGATGCTCTTGCGAACAAAACCGAGAAGAGGTCGCTTTCATATTGATAACCGTGCGCAGAGTTATTCAAACAGCATTCGTATTTTTCACGAGCTGATCTGAAAAAAATAAAAGAGAAAAATTAAAAATTCATTGCCATATGTTCTTTTTATTTTTTCAGCTTACAAAAGTGGTTAAGATGCAACTGATGAGGACTTGCAAGTCTAATACTTTTCTGGTGGATCTGTTGTTTAATTAGACTTACCCTGGCGATGCTTCAGAAGTTATGTTAGCAACGGCATCCAAAGATGATCTAAACCTTTTCGATGGTATCGGATCTTCTATGGACTTGCAGCACTTTGTCGAAGTTGACGCCATCGTAGAAGGTTGATGCTATTGTTGCAAATAGTTTGAAATAGCTACTATTTGATGAGTTTACTTTCAGTTCTCAAGAGGAAATCTGAAAAAAATGAATTTAGAATGAATGGTTATATTTTTTGGCGGTTTTTGTGTTTAATTTTGTCATGAATTCGTATTATTATTCATATTGAGAATAAGGTGTACCTGCACACTTAGAAAAAAATCGTGTTAATTCACGCTTGTTGGAGAGCAGTAGGCCATGAAAAAGAACGAAGTTTTTTTTTCATTACTTGTCAAACCGCGTGTTAGATTAATGCAATAAAGCGAAAACCTCAAAATTAGAAACCGTTTAAATTGTAGTTTAATTCTCCATTGCGGAGATTTCCCAAAGAAAAAGGAAGAAGTGTTAGTTTACGATAATTTGCAGGTGAGCGAAACTATCAAAGCGATTCCGTGCCAGCCTCTGTGTAGAAGCAAGAAGAGCTCCCGAGTAGGCGTTCTCGTCGCATTTGGTCCTTCTCCGTTTCCCAGGTGAGCCCGTCTCTGTCGGTGAATCCGAGAGAGCGAATCCTGAAACATTGAGTCCTTCAATAACCAACACCCAGTTTATATGGAAGAGCACCTGCAGCGACCGAAAAGATGCAACGCAGTTATGGTCCCTAAGAACCTTATAGACTATCATTGCAAAATCCCGAACTTAGAAAGAAAATCCACAATGCAACGAACCCCCGTAAACAAAAATGTAGTAGCTAGTATTCCTAGAGTTAAAGATAGCATAAGCGGTGAACAACATGATAGAAATAAAACAGTATCTGAATCGTTAAGAAGATGCGCACATATAATGAGTGGAACTCGAGTTCAAGAAGTGAGACCCACTTTAATATTTGTATGCTGGTATAGTGGTTATCACGCCCAATGGTATGGGTGCCCTAGTGTAGATGTAGTTGTGAACCATAGAGGAAAACAATATGCACTCTGTCTCGAAAAACACCCAGAATCCGGGTATAATTTTTGCAAATTGGGTAATATTTCCATATGCATTTTGATGAGTCTGGAAAACGTGCGCAAGTTTCTTTGAGGAAAACAAAAACAAACTGTGTATGATGAGCATATGCTAGTCTACGTGTGTTCAAATGTCACTAAGCTCTATTGCTCGAATCATATGGTTTTTGTTTACCGTTTGCAATGACAGTTCGATGTTTTGTATACTAGATATACCACTTGCCAGCAGCTGAAAGTGGGTACCACTTTTCAACTTGCTGTGGCTTCTGAGTTCCACATATGTTATGTGAGAGGCGCGTCAGGTAGTGGTGCTAGCAAGCGATCGCATAGAAGCAAGGTGTCATCAGTAAGCAAACCCCAGAGCCAGATTAAAGCTTTGGAACTCGTCGACGAGCTGCAGAAAGAAGAACTGCGTGTCTCCCTAGAGCAGGATAGGATTGAAGCGGAGCAGCGTCTTGAAGCTCTCAAGATCCAGAAAGATTTGGAGCTTAAGAGGGAGCTGAAAAAGGCCTATTCTAGAATTTTCTTTGAAAGAAAAAAATGCATATGTATCTGTGGAGAACTTCTTTGAGCAATCGATAAAAACCTTTTCCCAATAGAATCTTGCTTAACTGTTTATAAAAATCTTGTGGAATATTAGAAGGAATGCTTAGAGTAACCTGGAAAAATCATTGATTATTTTTGGTAAGAAGTCTTGCTGTGATTTTTTTTATGCAATTCTTGAGAATTCCTGGGAGATATACTGAAAGTTTAGGATTTGGGGTTTGGGGTTCAAAGGCAATGTTGAAAAAACTGTTGGGACAGTCTTTGATGAATTTGTCGGAAGAATCCTTACTTGGTGATTTTGAAGACGATTTTGGTGATTATTATATTATTAAGGAATAACTGGATAATATTTCAATCTAACAATTAGAATTTACATGTAATAAGTACTTATAGGACCTTCTAGGAGAAGTGTTTAAAATTCTACATTCATCAAGAGATATTTTCAAGCAATTTGATACAGATTCTTCGAGAATTTTTGTATTAAGATCAGGAAGCCTTAATAAATTTCAAGAAACAAAACTACTAATCTGAGAATGATTTACATGGGAATCACAGGAGGAACTCATGAAAACTAGTACATGAGTTCTTGGAGAATGCCCTGGAAAAGTATGGACATAAATCGTAAAGAAATTTTCGACCTGGACAATTCGTTGAAGAATTACGGGATATACGTCGTTAGTTCTTTGGAAAAGTTCTTGAAAGATTTTTCAAGTGGATTGAGCAAAGAATGAATATTTTTAGTAGTGAAAATTGAAATTCACAAGTATTATTCTGCCCATAAAGGCATAACTGTCCCATATGGAATAAGTAGGCATTGAGATAATAGCGCTCGAAGCTTAAAATTTGTTTTCTCATACAAATTTTCATAATTTTCTAGTACATTTATGCACGCCTTATTCATTTAGCACCACCGCACAAATTACTCATTTTGTTTCTATTGATCAGCAATAAATATAAAGTTGAACAAAATTCACGTTTTGCAGTTGCTATTTGGGTTGAATGTTCATATAGAGACTGTTATGCCTTTATTTTTCAATATGGGACTGCACCAAGCTCTTATTTTTCCGCAACATTTTCAAACAAGGTATGTAAATTTTAATATGCATAGTTTAGCATATATTAAACCATACATGTTGAGATGGAAAAGGGTGTTGGTTAGAAAACTCATATGGGACAGTTATGCTTTTATGGGCAGTATTGCTGTGAGACAAAATCACAAACAAATAGAATTAATACAAATCTATGCAAACTACGAAATTTCTTATGGTTGTGGCCGACATTTTAGCTTAGCTTAGCTTAGCTTAGACTGACTACACATATCAATGGTTGCTATTCCGTGATTGACCGAAGTCAGTGAAAATGCACAAAGAATCAACTAGAAGTTCGGCTGGGATTGGCCATAATCTTCTTCAGTGTGCATAATTCAGTGCCTCTATTTATACAGGGTCAATAACGGCGCCGGCCACGTCCTTGCAGTCAGGTGGGATTGGGGGAAGGAATGTCAGTGTGTAACCTTTGCTTTTTGGAGACCGTGTTTGCCTCTGCATCTCCACAAAGGTTACTGGGAGGGATGTTTGTTAATGGGGAGGATCGTTGGGTCATAGGATTCACTTTGATAAGCGATTAGACCATGATAAACAATGATTTGTGAGATATATACATGCTTATACGTAAATATAATATTTTCGTTTGATATGAACAATTTCTATGTAGAGGAAAATTATGCCGACACTTGAGGTGACGAACCATTCAAAGTTTGTTGAACAAATACCTAAATGTAACATTCCTACAGCTGTCATGACGAAAGCATGTGTTATTATATTTTACTCATTTGAAAAGAAACAAAAAACTCGATTGGTTGGGACATCATAGAACACTCTTATTCTTATGCCGACACTTACAGTGGCGAACCATCCAAAGTTTGTTGAATAAAGTGAATCTTTCGCAAGTCTACACTTGTAGTGTCGAACCATTCAAAGTTTTTTTGATTACAAAAATAAAGGTATATAAGAGGTGTTCTGAAAACAAAAATGTTAAACATAAATAAATCATGAATCAGAGTTTGTGTCGACACTCACAGTGACGAACCATCCATAGTTTGTTGAAACATCATATTTACATCCCACCATTGTAACGATTGAATGTGCAGTCATACATATTTTATAGATTAGAAATAGTAGCATGAAACGAGCTCACCAATTGATCCGTTATCCTTGACTGAGCAGCCACAATCCACTTTCGACTTCACTCGTTTGTTCGGCTATAAAAAAGCACTCAGGAAAAAAAAAATAAGCGCGCGACCCAAAAAGAATAAAAAAAAAACTGTTCGGGCTTTCTTGACGCACTGCCCAGGAGCAAGCGTCAAGGTCGAAGGATCAAACAGAACTAACCGATCGCGGCACTTTTTCAGTTACTCCAACCGAACTCACCGATCACGCCACTTTTTCACTTACTAGACCAACGTGCGACATGTTTGATCCTGCCCTCGTCGCTCGCCCCGGCAAAAGCAAGTATCAAGGTCGAAAGATCAAACAGAACTCCGAAATTTCTTATGGTTGTGACCGACATTTTGTCGATAAACCAAGAATTTTCCAGGCCCCCTCCAGGAAATAATCCTAGCTACGCCAATGGGCGTCAGTCGCTTAGGCGTATAGTGTTACGTAGCGTGAGTTCGATTCCCGCTCCAGTCGAAAGAAACTTTTCATCAAACGAAAAATTCTTCACTGGGCTACCGGATGTTCCGTGTTTGTCCGTTACCTTATGTTAGTGATTATTCAGTCTGTGCAGCCTTTGGCTGAAGACGGCGTAAATTGTCTTCTTCATAATATCGTGGTTCCATGTATGCGTGAGGCTATAAAGAACTGATGATTAATTATTATCAAAATAATCACGGCAAGGAAACTTAATCTAACAAACACTTAATCAAACGGATAATCATAAACAATCATGAGATGTGTCTATATATCCGATATTTCCATAAAACTCCACTTTGTTGTACTTGATACCATTGCCCACCAGGCCCAAACGCAATGATAGCGGAACGGCAACGGAAAGCGGAACCGGTTTGCCAGCATGAACTATAACATGCTTGTCGTCTCAGGGTTGGTTCACTTTCATTCGCTGACAACTCAATCGAGATGGTGTGATTCATGCTGGCGAACCGGTTCCGATTTTCTTTGCCGGTCCTCTATCATTGCGTTTGGGCCTTTAAGCCTCTCTTGAATAAATTTGAACGAGAGTGTAGAAACACAACGCAAACCAGCACATCTGCTGATTCAATTCGGTTGATTACAAACCCTCAAAATATCTACACGGAACACAACGAATCAAATCCGAAACACAAAAATACCAGAACCAGCTTCAACGCGATGGAATATTCTACATACCGGCATTATTTTCAGATTGGGAAAAACAACGTTCATTCTATGCTTTGTCACAACAAACTTTATCAGTGCACAATAATAAATTACAAGCGCATTCGAACGATGATAAATACGGACTAACGAATCGGTTCATCACTGCAAGTTTAATACCCAATTCCGACACGTCGAGGTTCACGAAAACTGGAAAAGATCCCCTCTCTGAAAGAGAGCCAAAAAAAACTGAGTACGTGAGCGTGCCTTTGTGTGGCTTAGGAGTGTGACGAGACGCCTGATCGTGTGCGTCGCTGAACTGTGTAGGGGGAGATCCCCCAGTGCCGGACAAGGCCGAAAATTAGAACCATGATTTCTCCCTATCAAGATGGTGTATTAGAAGAAAAGCAAGCTATTATGAAGAGTAATGTTTGCGTAGAATAGCACATTCTTGTAATATGAAATTAGTTCGGATCTGGCAAGCATGATCGAATATAATCATAATTTGAAAGTATGAACGTATTTTGTATTTAATTTAAACTAAATGTGGATGAACTACAATTTTGGTCAAGCATCTCCTGTCCCCAGTTTCGGACAGCTTGATTTGTTATATCTTGATATCTTTGTAATTGTTGCACCAGTGTCTCAAAATACATGCATTATTCATAGATTCCGTCGATTATGGCATCGAACATGCAATAAAAATAAAAAGAATACACATTCGGACCAACATTTTATCATTTCTGAAAAAGGTTTTTGATGGATATCTTGCAAACAAAGTAAAACTCAAATTGTTCTTCTAAATGTTGCAAATGCATTAAATTGGCTTTCAAATACTATTCCTGGAATACAAACAAATTTACAGAAATCGAGCCTTTTCCAGATTGTGTCCGGTATTAGGAGCCATATTTATATTTCTACATTTATTTTTGTACGCTATAAAAATGATATTATATATCATAAATGGGTAACAGGATCACATAAAACCTCCGGTACAGGGGAGTCTCCCCCTACTACACGTAGGATGCAGTGAATCATGCAATGCGGACATGCCAGCCCTGGTTTTGGATCCGCACCTCCCAGGTGCCCAGGTGGACTTTTTAAACAACATATTTTAATTTCAAACATTCAAAATTCCAAGAAGTTTTACAATATCCTTCTAGTTTGAGGGCTTGTACAGAATTTTGATATTGGCCACCTGGTTCCGGAGTTATTCCGGAATCGATATGGGTGTTTCAAAATGACCCATTTAAAAAGTGGATTTGCAATGCGTAATCAGCTATGTCTTCACAATTATTAGCTCTATAATCATGGTCACTACATAGCGCGGATCACAGTTTCCGGATGTTCCGGGCAACCGGTTCCGGGGACATATTTTGGAAGCGAGTAAATACTATTGTACGACACATACAACTTCATAGAAAAATTGTTGTAACATTAGAGAGCATCACTAAATAAAACTAGTGACGGATCTAGTGGAAGATCTTTTCAGAATAATAATTTTCTCTACATCCTAGAACATAGAGTATCCTTGAAATCATTGCGGAGTGCTTCATGAAGCCCAAGCAGGACAGTTCGGTTTTGCGTCGTCCGATTGATTTTGCTGACGGATTCGCGCGTGTTTTCGTTGTCGGAGATTTTTTCTTCTTCCTGTTTTGGAGCGTCTTGCTGGGTACGTATTTGGGAAGGCCCAAGCAAGACGGTTTGTTTTCGGGACGCCAAGAAGTTTTGCTGTCAGTGACAGTTTTGTGTTCAGTCGAGAATGGATTACCAACTGGTGAGTTCGTTTCATGCTTATGATAACACATTTTTTCTTGAAAGCGTAACTTTTATGTAATATTAAAACAAACTTTGTATGGTTTGTCACTATAAGTGTCGGCATTATGCTATTTTCTTATACAATTTCAATATACATATATTTTTCTCATTTTGACATCATTAAAAATTATCTTTTGAATTGTTCGACATTGTGAATGTTGACGTATTTTCTAAAACTTTTACCATATCTCGACAAAATGCACAGTAATACTCATATGTTATTTTCAAACAAACTATGTATGGTTCGTCACTACAAGTGTCGGCATTATTCCTGTTTCATATAAGTTAAAATATATACATGCAATTTTCAGTTTTCGTCATTAATAAAAACTTTTTTTGAATTGTTCGACATTATAGATGTTGACGTATTTTTTCCAAAAACTTCTCGAGACAAAAATACAAAACTAGCTTTAAATACAAGTCGTATATTTCCCCCTTGTCCATGGATCGCATCACCGACCAGAGGTGACTCCCAGATCTTTTCATCCCTCACTAATAAACACCCTTCCCGTGTTGATTGTGGAGATGCAGAGGTATTCTCGGTCTCTAGAAGCAACAATCATTACACCCTAACATTCCTTCCCCATCCCATCTGACTGTAAGGACTTGGCCGGCGCCGTTATTGATCAATAATATTAGATCTGCTAAAATTGCACTTCGAGAGTAAGCGGAAACTCCCATCCCTTATTCATTTGGATCGTAGTGCAATTCTTACCAGTTCCGATCAATCACGGAGTAGCAACCATTGACATGTACAGTCAGTCTATGCTATGCTATGCTATGCTTGTACGACACATACAACTTCATAATCTCGCAAATGATTGCATTTTATGACAGATCTACATTTACCCACTTTGGAACCGGTATCCTGGTTTCCGAGGAGTTGGTTCTAGAGTCAATAGCTGTGATGTTAAAGTCACCAAAATAGCTTTGGTGAGCGAATTTGACGGATAGCGCCGACAATTTTTGTCGCATAGGATTCATCGAATGTAGCGCGGTTGTTGCACCATGGCCAGATTCATTTCCCGAGCGCGTGCACGGAAAGAAATAACAATTGTGATTTAAAAAAAACTGTAGCGGAAAATCAACTGATGATCATTGTCGTTCTACTATTATCGAATATTTTAATAAAAATAAAATGCTTTTAGAAGTGCGCAGCAATGCTAAATCGGTCTGATGTATTCTGCGCAGTTCATATGTATTTTCCACACGTTCTCCTATAATCGTTTTTAATCCACTTCGATACCGTCAATCCGCCCCCAAACTGGATGGCGTACACTCAGCTTAAGGTGATTATAAAACGAAGCCAAACAAGGGCACAAGACTGGAGAATCTGACAACAGTTTGCGTTGAAAACCAATCAATCTACTTGCTTGCTGGTGGTGACTAATGGGATAAATTTTCAACGGTGAGAGCTGTTTGGTTCTCAAGTCTTGTGCTTTTGAAAATTTGAGGTGTGGCTTTGTTCTATAATCACCTTAACGCAATTTATAATTAAGTATTGAGTTGTAAATATTAGTATATATTAGTTGTGTTGCTAGAGGACATCTTGAAAATTCACTGAGATTCTTTCAGAAACCCTTCTGAAATTATTATATGTAGTTATTTCTTTGATCGCTCTGATTTTTCCAATAACCTCCTTGGGACTTCCTATTGGACTATCCCAGAAACCCATCTTGGGTTATTATGGAAATCCTTTCAGGATTCTGCTGTCAAATTCTGTAATTCTGCCGTAAAATTCTGGAATTCTGCCGAAAATGATTTAATGATTGCTTTCCAGTGTAATGGAATCTATTTTAAAAATCTGGGTTCGGGGATTCTCACAAAATTTCTCGGGATTTCTTCTGGAAATACAATCGAAATTATTATTTAAATTCTGATATTTTCCTCGTAATTCTTCAGTATTTCTTCCGTGAAACTCTTTGAAAGTTCTTCAAAATCCCTTTGAGATTCTTTCCGAAAAATGTCTTAGATTATACCTATTATTCTAGAATACTCTCTGAAAGACGCCTGAGACTATAATCAAATAAATCTATTATTTCACTTCACTTTCTTCCGTGCAAATTCTTGGGATTCTTTCGGAAATTCCTCTGGAATTCTTTTGTAAATCCCAATGGAATTCTCCCAGAAATCCCTGTGGAATACTTCCGAAAATCCTGCTAAGAATCTTCCAGATGACGGGGATTTTTTTAAATCTTTATTTATGGAAATCATCCGAAAATTCCTCTGTAATTGTTTGTAAATCCTCCTTATATTCTTACAGAAATCCTTCTTATATTCTTACAGATTTATTGCTATTGATTTTATTGTTTCTGCCTGAGATAATTTTGTATATCCAGCATTATTGCGAAAATTCCTTCGTGATTCTTTAGAATTTTTTTCTAAGATTTTTTGAGAAAAAAAACTCTGTGACTCTTCTGGAAATTCATAAGGAAGTGTTTTTGATTTTTTTTCGTGATTTATCATTGATTTTCCTTGAAAATTTTCTTAAATCTTTGGCAGAATTTTCTGAAAATCCCTCTTGACTGTGAAGATTCAGTATTTAACCGGAGAAGGAATCACCCTTCACGTGATGCTCACACAACTTACCCAGACAAGTGACAGTTCGCAAGTGCCAGAAAGAATATGGTTAATGCACCAGACCGCTTGCTGCGATCAATTATATTGCCACTTCCCAACACAGTGCAATCTATGCCTCACATTCTCCCTCTGCTCCAAAGAAATTAAAGTTAGTTTTCAATTAATGATAAACAAACAAAAAAAAATATTACAAACAATGACAATCTGCTTTTTAGAACTGGTTATCCCTAATCACTGTACACTATGTAAACTTGTCTAGCGTTGCACATTTTTGGCAAGCTGTAGTTCAATAACTCCGTGAATCGTCCCACGTAACTCGTAAATGCCTTAATTATTTTTTTTATGGGCAATTATGTTGAATTTTTACTTAATTCTGCAATTTTTTCTTAGATTTTTTTAAAATATTTATTTATTTTTTTAAGCATCGAAATTTTACTTATCAAGATGTACTCCGCTTTGGATTAATAGCTCTATTTATTGCTCAATGTTCTGTCCTACAGGCTGGCTATACTTCCATGTTTACTGTTTTGTAATCTGTTTATTACGTGACGTAATACATTTACAATAAAGTCGTCGAATTTTATTCAATTTGTACAAATAATATTACAGACTTGTCTAGGAAACAGGATATATAAAATCTCTCATACCGTCAGTGGGCAATAATTTTTGCATAACAGAGTGTAATCGGTATGTAACAAAATAAAACAAACTACTATAATAGCTTATTTTGCTTCACATATTTCCCATTCATTACATATTTACATTACATTCCAATTTGACAGTTACACACAGTTACGCGAAATGATAATCTTTGTTACATTTTTCAGTCCCGGATTTTGCCGGGATTCATCTTTCTCTATGGTGAGCAGAAACAACAATATTTTGTCAATACAGTATTTGCTCAAAGCAAAATGACAAAAATGTAAAATTCTGACATTTATTCAGTGCGATGTTTCCGAAGCTCATCTTTTTTCCACGACACAAACCGAAATATTCGAAAATTATCATTTCTCGCTAGCGGAAATCAGAGCTCATTTTTACTATAGGCAATACCAAGCTGTACTGTACAGAATCTGATATTTATTTATTTTTTTGTTAACGGATATTTCCGGAACATGGTTTTGTGTGACACTGAATTAACATCGTTATGGCACTTAGTTCCTTGTACTCTCATGATAGTCATCAACCGACAGAATATATGAAAGTGCCATCCGATTGCATATTAAACATCTAAGTAGGCATGGTAAAACGTCAACGCCTCACTCATCCAGTAACGTCAGACCAGAATGGGAAGTTTATCGTGGAACTTTCACTTGCCAGCAATAATTGTTCTCAATTAGTTACCATTGCTGGGGCTTGGCATCCCCCAGAACGAACAACATACTGCACACTTCCGTACTGTCATTTGCATATAGTAAAACAACAGATTTGTCCATTCTCGCTTTTCGTCAGCGGACATTGCCAGGGTTCCTCTTCTCCTCTTCTAGCAAACAACACACTGCGACTTTCTTTCTGACATTTGCGCTAAGCAAAACAACAGAATCGCCCATTTTTGCTTATCGTTAGCGGACATTGCCAGAGCTCCTCATTCCTACTGGCAAACAACACGCTGCAAGCTATTTTTCTGATATTTGCATTGAGCAAATCAACAGAGTCTACAATTTTAGCTTCTCGTCAGTGGACATTGCCAGGGTTTCTCTTTCATCCTGACAAACAACACACTGTAAGCTTCCTTTCTGACATTTGCTAGAAGCAAAACAGCAGAATCAAAAATGTTAGCTTCTCATCAGCGGACATTGCCAGGGCTCCTCGTCCCTCCTGGCAAACAACACACGGTAAGCTATTTTTCAGACATTTAGATTGAGCAAATCAACAGAATCGACAATCTTAGCTTCTCGTCAGTGGACATTGCCAGTGCTCTGACAAACAACACACTGTAAGCTATCATTCTGACATTTGCTAGAGCAAAACAACAGAATCGACTGGAATTTGTTTTTTTTTTCATGCTGCTGTTTTCACCGTTACGTTCTTTATACCAACTCCTGCATTGTAGGTTCTCCGCTCGGCTTCCACACAAGAACGCCAATATTCTTCTTTCCACTTGCATGTACGCTGCAGGGTGATTCCTCCTGTAAAAAAAATAATGCCAGGTAACTTTTCCGCAAAATAGCGAAAATCTGGTAGGATCGCCAATGTGAAGATTCAGTATTTAACCGGAGAAGGAATCACCCTTCACGTGATGCTCGCACAACTTACCCAGACAAGTGACAGTTCGCAAGTGCCAGAAAGAATATGGTTAATGCACCAGACCACTTGCTGCGATCAATTATATTGCCACTTCCCAACACAGTGCAATCTATGCCTCACATTGACTTCGAATGGAAATCCTCCAAGAAAACTACCGGACAGTCACTGGGACTTTAAAAAAATACCTATGAGATTCTTTGATTACTGATTTCTTTTTCTGAGCATCTTTTGAAAGTGACTTTTAAATGGTTCTGGAAATTCCATTTGAAATTATTCCGTAAATCTTTCTGGAGCTCTTCTGGACATCGTAATTATTCTGGAAAATATTCATGAAATCGTCTGGATGTCTGTGACTTTTCATTGAATCTTCAGGGGTTCTTGCGAAATAACTTCTGGGATTCTTTTGGATATCACTGTAAAAAATCATTCAAAATCCATTCGAAATTCTCCTGAGATTGTTTCAGGAATTTACGAGAATCCTTAAAATAATTCCTTTAGAAATCTCCCCGATAATATTTTAGTGATTTCTCTGTGGTTCTTCTGTAAATCGACCTGGGATTCTTCCGGAATTTCAAAGCAATTTCCAGAAGAATTTTCAGAAGGATATTTTTAAGAATCCTGTATATTTTCCCTAAGAATCTCAATGTATTTAAACAAAATACCAGGACAATTTACGGTTGAATCCCACAAAAACTTCCGGTGGAATTCTTGAATGCTTATCATTCAAGCAGAATTCCAGTCGTATTTCCGAATGAATTTCGGCAGGTTTTACGGAAGAATCCCAGCAGAATTTCTTGAAAAATTTCAGTAAAATTTCTGGAAGAATCTTTGAAAGATGTTTTGAAGTCCTCCAGCAGGATAACAGAAAGAAATCTGGGGGTATTGTAGAAGAATTTCCGAAAGAATCCTAGAGAGATAGTCGAAATAATAACAGTTTTCTTGAAAAATTCAGGAAACTCCCAGAGTCTAGAGGTAATTCGGGAAGAATTTCTGCAAGAATCCTTAACAGAAGGATTTGAAGGATCCTCAGAAAGATTTTCGAAAGTATCCCAGAAGGCTTCCCGAAAGAATGCTAGAAAGATATCTGGAAGATTTCCTACAGGATTTTTGGAAGAGTCCCAGAAAAATTTCAAGAATATGGACGTAAAAAACTCAGTGGCATTTCTAGAATAATTTCAGAAAGATTTTCGGAAGCATCCTCGAAAGTATTCTAAAGAGATTCCGAAAGCATCTCAGGTGATTTCCGGAAGAATACCAGAGGTATTCTCATAATAATCCCAGAAGTATTTCCGGAAAAAGGCCAGAGTTATTTTCGGAGGAATTCTCGACGAATTTGTAGTAGAGTCGTAGTACATTTTTTGGCAAAATCCTCTAAAAATATCCAGAAGAATTGCATCAGGATTTTTGTTAGAATCTTCCATTGAATTTCCGAAAGAATCTTCGAGAATTTCGATTCGAATTTGATTTCCAGGATTTCAAAAGTAATCCTTAAGGAGATAAACGCAAACTCACATACAGATTTATGCAAATATTCCAATAAGATGTCCAGAAGAATCACAAAGGATATCCGAAAGAATCTCAGATATAGTACCGGAATGCTAACGATGTTTTTTAGATGAGTTCAAAAGCGATATCTGTAAGTATTCTGTGATTTCCAGAAGAACTTAGAGAAAAATCCGAAATAATCTTTCCAGAACAATCCCAGAGAGGTTTTGAAGGATTCATAAGTTATTAAAGGAAGAATCCCAGGAGGGAAATTCCATAGAATTCTGGAGTAATTTCTGGACCAATGTCTTTTTTTATGCTGTATCAATATTTACAAGTAATTATAATAAACAAGTATTCATGGAACAATAACAATTTTAATTTATCGCCATAATTGAACGACAATTTTAATTAGAATGTGCATCCACCACATCATCCCTCTCAGAAGGATTGTGATTCTAAATATTTTTTTTTGCGGTGATTCAGAATTGTAATCACATACTAGTTTAATTGCATGTGGTGTCATTCAATATTTAAAATAGGATTCGTTAAGCCGAACATGTTGATCCTTCGACATGAACCAACGAGCATTGCTTGAAATAATGAGATTTTTTCGATTACTTTGATTACTGATTTCTTTTTCTGAGGATCTTCTAAAAGTTACTTTCAAATGATTCCGAAAATCCCGTTTGAAATTATTCCATGAATCTTTCTGCAGTTCATCTGGACATCGGAATTATTCTGGAAAATATTCATGAAATCTTCTGGATGTCTGTGAATATCCTTTAAATCTTTCAGGGATTCTGGCGAAATAACTTCTGGGATTCTTTTGAATATCACTGTAATTTGGATTTAGAATTCTCATGGTATTATTTCAGATATTAACGATAATCCTTCATACAGAAGTGATGTTTCTGTAAATCGCCTTGGAATTCTTCTGGAAATCCTTCTATAATCCCAAAACAATTCTCAGAAAAATTTTCAGAAGGATATTTTTAAGAATCTCAATGGAATTTCTGAAAAATACCAAAACGATTTACGGTTGAATCTCACGAAAACTTCCGGTGGAATTCTTGAATGATATCCGGAAGAATGACAGTCGTATTTTTGGATGAATCTTAGCAGGTTTTACAGTACAATCCCAGCCACATTTATTGAAAAGTTTAGAATAGAAAGATATCCGAAAAAAAACTCCAACAGGATTTTTGTAAGAGTCCCAGGAGTATTTCAAAGATATTGGCGTAAAAATCTCAGTGGAATTTCTTGAAGAATTTCAGAAAGATTTCCGAAAGCATCTCGAGTCATTTTTGGAAGAGTACCAGAGGTATTCTCATAAGAATACCAGAAGTATTTCCGGATAAAAATCTAGAGTTATTTTCGGAGGAATTCTCGAAGAATTTCTAGTAGAGTCGTCAAGGATGTTTTCTCTCGCCTCAATGCACACTCAATCCGTAATTATTGCCGAATCGACTGTTGCGCTTGGAGAGGGCAACCGAGTTCACCCTCTCAGGCGAAAGGCGACACGGCAAAGAGAACGTCGAAATGAACATTGTGCGAGAGTCAGCATCGTTCGATTGGCACGTATGTTCATTGCAGTCTACTTGTGTTAACTGGTGATCCATTCTTCATTGCCAGCAGGCTGTTCATTATCGTTTCGTGATCCGATCCTGCGCGTCAATTTGCACCGCTCGATCGGATCACTATTCGATACTATCGGTACCTGCATCAATGCGTCGGTCGCTCGGGCGACCATACAGGCGGTGCGTGTCAGCAAACTGGCAATATTTTGAAAACTCGACCCGTTCGTCACGTGTTTTTAAACTTTGTAACAGAATACATAAGAGACTCATACGGTATATCAGAAGATACCTATCATTTATTGGCGTAGTAGGGAATTAGAAACTGTCTGCCGAATCTTGGATGTGATTCTTATGATTAGAATTCAAATATATACTCTTATATGTGCTGGTATTAAGTAAGGCATCTCGCACGGATTTCACGATTTTTTTTCCTTTAATTACTATGCGAATAGATATTTCAACAATGTCAGGAATCGTCCGTTGTTGACATCAAGGATTTATTTATGCCTGACCGGATTCGCGATATTATTCGATAAACATATTGTACGTCGAACAAGTGTTCGCTCGCCCTCGCAAGAGTAAGCGACACGGCCAAAGGATCAAAACCAGTGAGATTAAACCAAATTCTATTAAAACTAGTGTTTAATGAATTTATGATAATTAAGATTAATATATGCGAAGAAGTTCAAAAAAAAAATAGTCATATTTGACAATATTGTTTGTTGAAATTAAAATTTATTTATAAGATTTCTCCATAAAAGGACCCATTTCTGATATTTGAAATGAAATTTCATAATATGCCTTTTCGACGATTGCTATATTTTACTAATTTTGGTTAACTTTAATATACAAGAAATTTCTCATTTTACAACATCTAAACAATGATTCATACCGTCGTACGGGGTGACATTGGTCCATAATGGTGACTTTGGGCCAAGATTTTTACAGCAAACTAAAACCAGAATAATGAAAACAATGTGGCATATTTGAATAATACATTAAGGTGAAACAGTTTGGAATCAACTTCTAAGATTGCACTAAAACTTCAAAGGCACAAATCTCGCGAAGAAAGCATCCCACAACAGTGTAATTTTTATTCTGGCTTTGTGCACTAGCAGAAAGCGTAAAATAAGAAGATCAGAAACGTTTGCAAACTATTTTTCCAGTTTTGTGCCTTTGAAAACGTGAGTAGGGGGGCAAGTCGGCCATTGTGCAGGATATCTTTGGACTCCGAGATATTTCACCTTAAAAATAGCCACAGGATGGTCATGGATTAGTTTTTTGATACCCACACGACAATATGCACGTCACTATTCATATTAGATGTTCTATTTTCTGAGCTAGGAATATAATCATTGAATCCGTATTATAATTCGCTCAAATGTTCGAAGCTTGTTTCAAAATGTCCACTCTTCCAAAATTTTATGATGGAGGTCGTTCAAAATTTGGCTTTTACTGCGGAAATTGTGAAAATAATACGAAATAATTTGTTGAAATCATATGAACTCCCGTTTTTAACTGAACAATCCGAGCAAAATTGAATTTTAAATAAATAAAATTAAATTAAAACCGTTTTCTTCAGCTTTTTCATAAACAGAACGCTTTGTTGAATGCGAAATAGGGCGATTAAGTACCGTGATGCATCAATACCCGGACACTTAAGACGGATCCAATGTTTGCAGTCTATTTTGAATATATTTTTTTCGGAATTAATCAAAGTCTTTTTACATAACGAACAGTTCCATGTTTAATCTTAGTAAACGTGATCAATTTTTCGAAGAAATTTGTGATTTTGCTATAGAAATAGTGAAAATAATGAAGCATTTCTTGTCTTTAAATCCGGACATCTGAGCCAAACATGTCGATAAATCCGGACACTTTTGAATCAAAATCCGGACAGCTATGATTTAACGTGGAATCAGTGCCGTAGCGTGCGGTTGGCCAGGTTGGCACCCGCCAAGGGCGCCAGCCTTCAGGGGGCGCCAAAACGTGTGACGCACTTTTTTGGATATACACATTTTGTAAAAAGGGCTCTTAAGTCATAGTTTTAAACAAATCTTTGACATATATATGATATGTTGAAAGAATTTCTTAAACGATATTGACAAAATATGTTGGAAGCATCCCAGAAGTTGTGCAAATAAAAATACATTGGAGATTATTTAAAAATAATTCTCAACAGCATAATTTGTATACCATAAACCAGTACTCGTGGTAAAAATTATTTAAAAACAATCAATATCTAGAAATACTCCGGTTATGTTCT
The DNA here is from genome assembly GCF_002204515.2 of Aedes aegypti. NCBI lineage: Eukaryota > Metazoa > Arthropoda > Insecta > Diptera > Culicidae > Aedes > Aedes aegypti. The sequence goes on along the minus strand of NC_035109.1, from coordinate 36,866,128 downwards.
AATGACTCGAAGTTAAATAGTTGAATTTCACAGAATTATTGGCTGGACTCACCTACGGTTCAGGATTAACTCGATAAGCAAATTTCGAACAGAATTTTCAACGAAATTTTTAGGTATTTCTAGACAGCGTTCTCATAGGATCTCGGGTTGAATTTCTAAAGAATCATAATCAAAATGTTGATGAAACCCTGAGCAGATTTCTAGAGCATATTAGTACACTGGAATGGTAACTTGAATGAAAAACAACGGAATTAATTACAAACCGTAACAACAGGAATACTTTTTTGTTTCTTCAAACGCATATTCAAACCAGGCTAATAGCCGTTTAATATTTTTGAATGTTCTAAGTAGAAGGATTGCTCGTTTGAAACAATTCTTCAAAAACCCATGCAGAAAGGTTTTATTGATTTGTGAAAGGGTTTTCTATCTAATTTCATGCTGCCGCTTTAATTAAGCTATCTAGGCAAAATTTTCTTAGACATCTTCTTTTGATCTTTTTGGGTATATCTTAGTAAAAAAAAAACTGACAAACATTTCAAAATTTTTATATGATTTAACACAAACATATTTATAAAATTATTGCTTATTGAAGGAATTACTTAAGAAATTCTTCAAAGATAAGGTGAAAAATTGTGGCTAGTAAATTGCATTGAAGAGATCAACTGAAAATTTCTTTTGGAACATTGGACAAATGTATTAGAAACCTAAAAACCTAGTTCAGCGATTACAATTTTCATTCATTTAAAAATATATATTTCATTAATAGTTCTGCTTATCCAATCCAGTAGTGTCCATAAATCTTTGGTCAAAAAACATAAATTTCATCAAGAATTTATATTGAACATCTTCAAGATTGCCTCAAGGTTATTAGACAATTCACCCCTAAAATATATGAGGAATATTTTTTATATCTTCTTAAAGATGTCTTACCAGTTCTAATGGAGCGATGCAAGAGTTCACTATTTGACATTTGAGCGGTGCCGTGTTATTTACCTGACCATGGAAACGAGTGAATTTGGCACCGCTGAAACGTCAAAATAGTAAACGTGCATTGATCCATTGTAAATTGATACTTGAGTATTCATGACAATTTTTAAGAATTTCGATAGATAATTATTGCAGATGTCACCAAAGACTATCGAAAAGAATCGTTGCATGTTTCAAGTAACCTTGTACAACGCAAAAAAAAAACTATGAGTAGGGGGCGCTCAAATGACGGTTCGCCAAGGGCGCCATGAAGCCACGCTACGGCTCTGCGTGGAATTATCAAATTAAACTGTGTTAAACTTTTTTTTGCAGATATGTGGGAAGCCTTTGTTTTTAATGGTATAAACATACAAATTCATTTATTGATTTTTACTCTGACACGAATGCACCTGGTGTAAAGTGTCGTTAATAAAACAAACAAACAATACAAATTCATGCAAAATTTGTTATTCGTTACCTGAACTAAAATCCCTGCGTTTCGAATCACAATTATCACTATTTACTTTATTTTTTTCTGCATTAAACTATGCACCTCATGTTTTTGCACTCTTGTTTAACATGTTTCGATAATGTTTAAGGTTTTTTTAATTGTACTAGGAAAATATATTATAACGCCATTAAAATACATATTTTCAATTCAACGTCCGGATTGAAAAACACTTGGCTTCAATCCCGGACAGCCTGTTTTCACCATTCTAAACGTGTATTTATCCCGTATATCTGCAATGTGGTGTCACTAAACTGTTCAACAACAAAGTAATGAACAAATATGTTGCAATCACTACATATATAATATATTTTTCTCACATTTTAGCTGATAATCGTTGAGGGTGCGCTTTTCAACTCTATCACCAAAATCACTTGTACCGCGACGAAAAGACGTTCAATATTAACAATAATTAACATACAAAAAGCATTATAAAGGGGTGAGAATTGCAGCGTTGTTGAATTTGTGTTGTAAGAAAGTCAATTATACGCACAAGCTGTCGAACTTGCAAAAGCATTGCAAACGGCTAGATGGATCTACGTAGGTGCGTGCCGTGTCCAAAACGAACAACATAGCAAATTAAAAAAATATCGCAATAGGTAAGAATAATGCGAAAACCACCATGGAATGATTGCGATCAAACGAGTGGAAATCCCTCTCTTTTTTGAAAATTATCGGGCGGTGATTCTCCTGTATGCGATCTGTGTGCAGCCGCTATCATGGCATGAATCAATCGGCTACGCTGTGTATCTTTGTTCATTTGCAAGAAGAGAAGAAAATGAACAAGTCAACCGAATGACACAATCCGTTCATTTATTGACTTGCCCATTCGCTGCTTCTCCTACCACCCAGTGCGAAGAGGGAAGGTGAAAAAGAGAATAATTATCGTTGGCTCTCGCTGATTCTCTCGCCGATCAACAACACTGCAGAGTCGTACATTTTTTGATAACATCCTCTTTAAATATCCAAATGGATTGCATCAGGATTTATGGTAAAATCTTCCATAGTATTTCGAAAACAATTTTCAAGAATTTCAAAGAATTTAATTTCCTGGATTTCAAAAGTAATCCTTAAGGAGATACACGCAAAATCACATACAGAGTTCTGCAAAAAAATCCAAAAAGATTTCCAGAATAATCGCAATGGGATATCCGAAAGAATCTCAGCAGTAATACCGGAATGGTAACGTTTTTTTTTTGGATGAATCCCAAAGCGATATCTGGAAGAAAATTCAGAAATAAGCTCAAGATTTTCAGCAGAACAATCCCAGAGAGGATTTGAAGGATTCATGAATGATTTAAGGAAGAATCCCGGGAGACGCTCCCAAAGAATTCTAGAGTACTTTCTGGAACATTTTTTTTTCATATGATTTATATATAAAAATACTTTGATTCAAATATATTTCTTGTGTAGCATTAAGTTTAACTACAGACAAAGCTCGTAACATCAATAATAAATTAAATTTATAAATCTTTTAAACACATCCAAATTAAATAACAGTTCAAAGAGTAAAATACCATTCTCATGAGTTTTTGAGAATCATATGGTCGGTGTTTAGACAGACCAGACTAGATGAATTTTGGAACTCTAAGGATACGTAAAGAACTCCATCAATTTTAAATCTTCCATGTTATTTTGATACAAATGTATCATCAAATAGATAAGTTCCATTATTACAGTAAATATCTATAATATTTTGATGTTTCACATGTTTGGGGTACATTTTTCTTACTCTATTGAAAAAAAAACACTTGGTTCAGTCTGTCTGAACACCGACCATATCTATGTTTGCTATTTGATATTTAAATACTTGAATTGTGCTGTATCAATATTTACAGGTAATTATAATAAATAAGTATGTATAGAACAATAACAATTTTAATTTATCCCCATAATTGAACGACAATATTAATTAGAATGAGCCTCCCCCACATCGTCCCTCTCAGGAGAATTTTGATTCCCAATATTTTTTTTGCGGTGGTTCAGAATTGAAAATATCAAAAGTCTATTGTAATCACATCCTTTTTGTTCAATTGCATGTGGTGTTATTCGATATTTAAAATAAGATTCGTTAAGCCGAACATGTTGATCCTTCCACAAGAACCAACCAAGATTTTTTTTTTTTTACTAGTTCGTTTATTTGGGGCTCAAATGCGTGTAACGCTTTACGGAGCCGAAGTTCATTTTTGTACTATTTACAATTTATTTACATTTTCATTACCAAAGTTAGTATGGGATGGAGCCAGGGTACTCGTGGCAACTCGAGGTTAATGGTCACAATTTTGAAAGGGAAGGACATGGTAAGGATTGGGTTTAGGGTTCTCTGCAGCTCATCCGGGAGGTATAGCGTGGTAGCTCTATTATCGTGTCATGGCGTTGGTACCAATTTCTTGCCGGTATTCGTCTGCCGGATGGCCAGGATCCTCAATCCAACACAAAAGGGACAACACAGAGAAAAAAAAAAAAACTGGAGAAGAGAACACAAGAGAATTAAACTTTTATACAAGACAAGCGAAGGAAATCGTAAATTGCGACCATATAAGTGAAATCGCGGGTGCCCAACACATCTCTAACTGGAACATAGGGTTGTCTACCTCGGGCCGCAAGGGTATCCAAAAGTTGCGCTCTGGAGGCGTCCATATCCGGGCACTGCCAAACTACGTGATCGATGTCATCATAACCGGAACCACACCTACTACAAATATTGCTCAGCGCGAGGTTAATCCTATGTAGATGTGCATCTAGCGAGTAATGGTTGGCCATAAGTCTTGACATCACGCGAATGAAATCTCGACTTATGTCCAAACCTTTCCACCAGGCTCGCAAGGAAACTCTAGGAATTATGGAATGTAACCACCGTCCCAGTTGGTCATTTAGCCAATCGCTTTGCCAACCGTGAAGAGAATTTTGACGTACTAAATGAAAAAATTCATCGTGTGAAATTCGTCTATCATAAATCTCACCTTCCTCAGCGCCCACCTTTGCGAGAGAGTCCGCCTTCTCATTGCCATAAATTAAGCAATGTGAGGGGACCCATACAAAGGTAATCTTATATGATCTTTCGACCAGTGCACACATCTGCTCTCTTATTTTTGTAAGAAAGTAAGATGCATGCTTTACAGGTTTCATCGATCGGAGAGCCTCAATAGAACTGAGACTATCCGAGAAGATGAAGAAGTGGTCTGCGGGCATGTTTGAGATCATCCCCAAAGCGAAGTTGATTGCTGCCAGCTCAGCAACATAAACCGTGCAAGGTTCCTGAAGTTTTCGGAAGGCGGAAGAGTTTTCATTGAAGACACCGAAGCCAGTGGATCCATTTATACGGGACCCGTCAGTGAAATATCTCCTGTAGGAATCGACATTCTGGTACTTTGCGTTAAAAATACGTGGGATAGTAATACATCGAAGTTGATCTGGAATTCCATGAATAGCTTGTTTCATGGATAGATCATATTCAACAGAGGAACTGTCATTGGTGAAGCGTACACGTGGGGGGTTGTAACATGGAAGGCTAATGTCAGATGACATGTAGTAGAGATAAACTCTCATGAATTTTGACTGAGCATTCAGTTTGAGCAATTCTTCGAAATTTTCGATAACGAGTGTGTTGCTCACTCCACACTTAATCAGTATTCTTAGCGAGAGCTCCCAGAATCGGTTCTGTAGCGGTAAAACCCCTGCCAGAACCTCTAGGCTCGCATTATGTGTTGAGTGCATACACCCTAAGGCGATACGCAAACAACGATATTGAATTCGTTCCAATTTAATCAGGTGGCAGTTTGCTGCTGAGAGAAAACAGAAAGAGCCATACTCTAGAACAGAGAGAATGGTTGTTTTATAGAGTTTTATGAGGTCTTCCGGGTGAGCACCCCACCATGTTCCGGTAATTGTTCGTAGAAAATTGATCCTTTGTTGGCATTTTTCCGTTAAATGCCTAATATGGGTTCGCCAAGTGCCTTTTGAATCAAACCAGACCCCAAGGTATTTTGAAGTCAAAGACTGGTCGATGTCTGTTCCCAAAAGCTTAAGCTTCAGTTGGGCAGGATTCCGCTTCCTAGAAAATACAACCAGTTGAGTTTTTTGCGGAGCAAACTCGATCCCTAAGTTTCTAGCCCAAGTGGATAGATTATCAAGGGAATTTTGCAATGGTCTTTGCAGGATTTCCGCTCGTGGACCCTTCATAGAGACCACAGCATCATCTGCAAGTTGTCTAAGCGTGCATGGTTCTTCCAAACAGTTGTCAATATCTTTAACATAAAAATTATAAAGCAAGGGACTCAGACATGAGCCTTGGGGAAGGCCCATATAGCTAATTCTGGAAGTTGTCAGTTGACCGAGAGTGAAGCTCATGTGTTTTTCTGACAACAGATTGTACAAGAAATTATTCAATATTCCAGGTAATCCACTATTGTGCAGGCTTTCTGACAATATTTCTATGGAAACTGAATCAAAAGCGCCCTTAATATCCAAGAAAACCGAAGCCAATTGCTCCTTGTCCGCAAATGCTAGTTGAATATCTGATGAAAGCAACGCTAGACAATCGTTTGTTCCTTTGCCCTTGCGAAAGCCAAATTGTGTACTGGAAAGCATGTTGTTTGATTCGACCCAGTGATCGAGTCGGGATAGGATCATTTTTTCTAACAATTTCCTTAAACATGATAACATAGCGATCGGGCGGTACGAATTATGATCAGACGCTGGTTTCCCAGGCTTTTGAATAGCTATTACTTTGACCTGTCTCCATTCAGGTGGAACAATGTTGTGTTCCATGAATGAGTTGAACAGGTCAAGCAACCGTCTTTTAGCGATATCAGGGAGATTTTTAAGAAGATTGAACTTAATCATATCGCTTCCCGGAGAGGAGTTGTTTGATGAAAGAAGAGCCATAGAAAATTCCAGCATAGTGAATGGTCTATCCAAAGCATCGTCTCTTGGAGTTTCCCAAAAAGGCGGATGAGCTGGAACTGAGTCTGGACAGACCTTTTTTGCGAAGTTGAATATCCAACGATTGGAGTATTCGTCACTCTCATTTGAGGATGAGCGGTTTCGCATGTTGCGAGCCACTCTCCAAAGCGTCCTCATTGAATTTTCTCGTGAGAGGCCATCGATGAAACGCCGCCAATAGCTACGCTTCTTCGCTTTAATAAGATTCTTCAGTCTTTTTTCGAGCTTCGAGTACTCTAAATAAAGTTCTGAGGTACCATATCTACGAAAAGCTTTAAAGGCATTAGATTTTTCTCGATACAACTGAGTGCATTCATCATCCCAACCAGGTGTGGCTGGTCGTCTTTTGAAGGATGCACTTGGAACTCGTTGCTTTTGGGATTCTAATGCACTTTTATAAATCAATTCTGTTAGGAATCGATACTCATCCAACGGTGGGAGAGTGTTGAATGATTCGATACCAAAAGTTACCGCTGATGCAAATTTTTGCCAATCGATATTCCTAGTGAGGTCAAAAGGAACCTGAATTGACTGTTCTGACCTTTCACAATTAGTTCTGATAGAGGTTATTATGGGCAAGTGATCACTACCATGGGGGTCATCGATCACCTTCCACATGCAATCGAATGATAGTGAACTTGATCCTAAAGACAGGTCAAGACGGCTTTCTTTGCCGTCGGATGAAATACGTGTCACTTCACCTGTGTTCAAAATGTTCAAGTTGAAATCGTCGCATAAGTCATAGAAAATAGCCGCTCTATAATCGTCATAAGATTCGCCCCATCCAGTACCATGTGAGTTCATATCACCCAGTATTAAAACTGGAGATGAAAGCATAGAGACTGCATTCCAAAGATGACGGCGGTTTATTGAAACTCTTGGAGGAATATAAACAGAAGCTACGCAAAGATCTTTACCCTTTACGTTTATTTGGCAAGCAACGATTTCTATGCCTGGATGAGTCGGGATGGGGATTCTGTAGAATGAATGGCACTTTTTGATCCCTAAAAGCACACCCCCGTAATTATCATCTCGATCCTGGCGTATAATGTTAAAATCGTAGAAGTTAAGATCATCTTCAGAAGAAAGCCATGTTTCACAAAGTGCAAATATATCACAATCTGAATTGTGAAGCAAAAACTTAAATGTGTCTAATTTAGGTTTTAGACTATGACAGTTCCACTGTAACACAGTGATCATATCTTGTACCTCACTTGATGAATTATCCATCGAAAGATATGATCGAAGCAAGGAGGGGCCACGAGATAGTCAATTCCCTGAGATACTCTTCTATTGCGGGGAGAAAAAGGTCGAGTATGCCTCTGAATGAGTCTGAAACTCCGAGGGCATCACATATGCGATCCACAAGGGCCGTAAAAGTTATCAGTCCTCGCTTGGCCCGGGGGGTTTTCGAGGAAGAGCGAGGAACTTCAGTAGCTTTTTTCTTGCTATCTTGTCTAGAGCATCTTTTCGAAGTATATTTAATCGGCGGAGGCGGGGGCGGCAGATCTTTGCTGCAACACGGAACGGAAGCATCAAAGACCTGTTTCTTCGGGATTTTCAAATTTGCCCCACCTCCTTTAGAATTCGGCAAACTTTTGAGGGAAGATTTCATTACCTTACGGCGCAGTCCCGGAGAAGATGGAGACTTTCGTTTTCCGGGTGCGTGTACCTCCGAAGAATCTCCCCCATCGGTTTCGTCGTCGTTCGCTTCGTCGGAAGACAACTCTTGAAAAGAGTTACCAACTGGGATGGCTGATGAAGACTCTTTTGCAGGCGGATTTAAAGCTTTCACCATTTCCGCATACGTCTTCTTGGAGCGCTTCACAATGGAGCGACTCTCATTTCGAATGCGCCTTTTGTATGCCGGGCACTTCTGCAAATCATGAAGATCCTCACGACAGTAGCTGCATTTTTCAGCTTCCTGTGTGCAATCATCTTCCAAGTGAGCTTGGTTGCATTTGCCACAACGGGGCTTGTTGTCGCAAAAGCTAGCACTATGACCAAGCTGTTTGCAGTTGGTACAATTGAATACCTTCGGCACGTAAAGGCGCACTGGGTAAAAAACACTATCAATGCAAACAAATTTCGGGAGAACGGAACCAGGAAAAGTTACACGAAACGAGGCTGACGGCGAAAACACTTTTTTATTTCCTTCCATGGAAACTGATTGTAATTGTTTACAATCCAGTATAGCCACATCAGGAATGGACCGGTTCTCAAAAACACCTTTGCCAGTCTTAATGTCTTCGCATGTCAGACTCGCGTCGATAATTTTCCCTTCCACCTCGACCTCTCTGGCAGGTATGTAGATAAAATACTCCACAGTAAAAGCCTCATGCTGAGCAATCTCATTCGCTGCTTTGTAACTAGGTGCAGTTACACGCAGCTTGGATTGCTTCACTTGGTGAATAACGGTCCCAGGATATTTACGCGTCAGCTCTCTAGAGATCGAGAGCACATTCAAAATCTTATTTTTGCGCCGGAAATAGACAACCCAAGGCCCAGCCGAAGACGGTTGATAAAACCGCGTTCGAGCAACGAGATCTTTAGGAGGCGTATCGCCTCCATCCGATTCGTCCATGCGGGATAAAAATCAACCGCAACCAAATAATTATAAAAAAAAAACAATAAAGTAAAAAAAAAAAAAAAAAAAAAAAAGAAAAATAATAATAATAAAGTACAAAAAAAAAAAAACAAAAAATGCTTAAAGTTAACTTATCAGTGGGCTATTTTGTACACACCTCCCCTATACGGGCAAAAAAAAAAATAATACCAAAAAAAAAAAAAAATATATCGAGAAAAAAAAAACTTAACCGATTAGGGCTGTTTTGTACAAGCCTCCCCTATTCGGGCAAAACTGGCACCGGGAGAGACACAGAAGTGAACCGAAAAACAACCTTGAACTCAACCTTGTTTGTTCGGAGATGCGAAAGCAATTCAAAAGGATGTGGAGTAGGTATACAATTGATACTTATCCGTTCCCGTTCGATGACCGCAGCTGGTCTTCTACACCGTAGGTGGCAGAAAAAACGTGTCGTCGTTTTGCTGCTGATGCAAACGGGGAATCCAATCACCAGGGGATGATGGTGACAATATCTTCTCGTGGCACGATACCAGTTGACCCTTGCCAATCTGGTTCGCTTCCTTCACGATGCGCGGTTTAAAGCACTACGGTACAATACTGCACTGGTAAAAACCACACGGGCGGTGGAAGAAAAAATCCAAAAAACTACCGACTGCCAAAAACTGAACTGGCTTGTTCAAGCGCACAGCAAGGAATGCAACCAAGATTTTATCGTAATGCACAACCAGCCTAAACGTTCTTCCCCTTTTGTTTATGTACTAATTATAATTTCAAATTATTTTAATTAAATTAGTTGTGTTGTCTACTATTGTACACGGCAACATGTTTCAAAATAAGTGGAGCTGCTTTTAAAACAAACTTTAACATCGATCAACCAAACCATAGAATATCCAATAGCTGAAAAATAATAATGATAACTATCATTGCAAATCGAGCCGAACTGGCGCTCTTTCCGTGCGCACGCGCTTTTTCCGTGCGCTCGCGCTTTCTGCAGAGCTGTCAAACAGACTTTTGTGCTTCCTTCTTTCGCTCTCCTTCAACTCAACAACTCAGCACGATCCACCTCGCGGTGGATTGGTGAGCTGTCTGGTTGTTGCAGATGAACACTTATCGTGTAGCGTGACATCATCATTGACAGTAAGCTTGCAACTCACCAGACAAACGATAGATGTAATTAACAACTGCGCTATGGTTACCAATGGCTTTTAGGGCGAGATCAGAAATTATGCGAGAAGTGTTCTATCAAGTTGATCTTTGTTTAATTTTGAACAACTTTTTCGAAGACGCCAATCTTGTAAGTCTACTGTAGCCGCCTCTACGGCGTTTCCAATGACGCAGGGTAGGGTGGTCAATGAAAATTGATATTTTCTATTTCCAATTCTATCAAAATTACGCATTCTACAAAGATTTAGAACAAGTTAAAACGCCTATTTTAGGGAAAGAGTTAAGTTATAATATTCATTCGTTTATCAGATATACCATTTTAATTCGAAAATCATATTTTTCAAACGTCAGTATCTCAAAAAGGGGGAACAACGGGGATGCAATTTGCACAGGATCTGAAAGGTATAACTTGGAGGTTCAAATGGTATATTGTATCGCTGGATAATATTTGAGGATTTACCGTATAATTTTAAAATATTTGTATGGCGAACGAATTGTTTTTCCAAACTGGAAACTATTTTCGAAAAAATATTTGGTACCGATTGTGTGTGATGGTGATGGTGATCACGCCTACCAAATATTTTTTGACTAATGATTTCATTTACGAGAAATTTGAAGTTAAATGCCTTTCCTAATACAAAATAAAACGAGAAAATTTCTGGTGATCAACTGTGGACAAGAGCGAAGCAGGTAATCCATTGCAAAGTAATTTTTCTACAAAACCAAAAAGCATTACCAATTTCATAACCCAATTTTTTTTATATAAAATTTAATCACTTTCAACCATACACAGCCTGCTCATTGGAAATATACAACGAATCAAATCATTTTCGTTGATGATTTAAAACATTAAACAATCAGTATCATATTCCAAACACGTGGATTTTGTATGGCGTGTTGGTTGAAATATTTCACCGATATATGTCATCAAATTCCCAGGAAGTGGCAGTCAATTGCAACTCAAATGTATTGTGTTTGAACCTATTTTATACCCTGGGAGTAGTAATGACTTTCTAATTCGATGTCAGATAAACCAGCTTAGATTAATTTGTATGCTAAATTATTTATATGAATAGGATTTATTTGTGCTGTTCGAAATATGAATCACAATGATCGGAATATGTGGCAGAATAATCACAGTGATTGACAATGGAAACAAAATGTTGTTCAATGCATTTACGAAAAACTTACAATAAAAGGAGATATATTAATATCTCCTTTTACTGTAAGTTTTTCGGGGCCTTCCTTAGCTGAGTGGTTAGAGTCCGCGGCTACAAAGCAACGCCTTGTTGAAGGTTTCTGGGTTCGATTCCCGGTCGGTCCAGGATCTTTTCGTAAAGGAAATTTCCTTGACTTGGGCATAGATTATCATCGTACCTGCCACACGAAAATGGAAACTTTGGCAAAGAAAGCTCTCAGTTAATAACTGTGGAAGTGCTCATAAGAACACTAAGCTGAACAGCCGGCTCTGTCCCAGTGGGGACGTTAATGCCAAGAAGAAGATATTAATATTTTTATCACCAACTCAGGCTGGTTTTCGCCTATAAGTTGCATTTCAAGTCAGCGTAAACCGCAAGTGTTTGAAATATGAATCTAAATATTATATAAATAAGTATAATATGCTAAAAAATATTCAGTTGAACAGTTTTCACCCAAATTATGTTTAGAACTTTGCCGTAATATTCAATATTTCAACTAAAATCATGAGTTTGTAAAAACTATTTGTTTCCACATCAAAATTATACTGCAAATCCTCCAATATCCTCCGCAGATACCATATACCATTTGAACCTCTAAGTTATATCTTTCAAATCCTGTGCATCCCCGTTTTTCCCCCTTTTGAAGATATTGAAGTTCGGAAAATAATATTTATTGGAATAAAAATGGTCATATCTCATAAACGAATGAATAGAATAACTAAATTCTTTCACTAAAATACGCGTTTCAATTAGTTCTAGATCTTTGTAGAAGGCGTAGAATTTGAAATAAAAAAGTAATGCGCAAAATATCAAATTTTCATGGACCACCCTACCCTGCATCATTGAAAACGCCATAGCAACGGCTACAGTAGACTTACAAGATTGGCGTCTTCGGCAAAGTTGTTCAAAATTAAACAAAGAACACTTAAAAGCGTTAAATTGCAAAGCATAAAATTTGGCAAACATATTTCCGTATTTTGTTGGACCACCCTAATGTCACTGAATGTCAAAATGTAGTCCTCATCATATGTAACATTTTTGCCTCAGCCATTTTTGTTCTAAAAAATCATCTTCATAATCGAAATATTCATCTAATTTTGCGGTCTGGCCCAATGTGGCATTGTATTGAAATGAACCAAAGATAACCTGAGTGGCAACGAAGGGAATGAAAATAACTATTTATGGTACAAGTTTAGAATTTGATTTACACCACTCGTATCCGAGATAATTTAGTCAATGTATTAGATATCTGTGTTGTTTCTAGCATATTGCATTTTTTAGGTGAATGAATGGAAGGATTTTGGAAAGCAGAAGATTTTTCACGTTATGAAACAGAAAGTTTTTTGATAGGAAATAATATTTCCGAAACGATCACATTCTGTTGTTATGAAACATGAATATTATATAGTATGACAGAAAAAAAAATTAAATTTTATGAAAAAATAAACATGTTTTATCTTTAAGGCCCAAACGCAATGATAACGGAACGGCAACGGAAAGCGGAACCGGTTCGCCAGCATGAACTATTGCATGCTTGTCGACTCAGACTTGGTTCACTTTCGTTCGTTGACAGCTCAGTCAGGATGGTGTGATTCATGCTGGCGAACCGGTTCCGCTTTCCGTTGCCGTTCCGCTATCATTGCGTTTGACCCTTTAGACATTGCTTCCCAATGTCTGTAATCTTCGCAGCAACTGGTCTACTGCTCGAATCATATGTTTTTTGTTTACTATTGGTAATGACAGTTCGATGTCTTCTATACTAGATATACCACTTGCCAGCAGCTGGAAGTGGGTACAACTTTTCAACTCGCTTTCACTTCTGAGTTCCACATATGTTATGTGTTACTATGCCAATGACCATTTTTGCATGTGTATATCGTGTGGCAGGTACGAAGATACTCTATGCCCTGGGAAGTCGAGAAAATTTCCAACCCGAAAAGATCCTCGACCGGTGGGATTCGAACCCACGACCCTCAGCTTGGTCTTGCTGAATAGCTGCGCTACCGCTACGGCTATCTGGGCCTCGTGTTTGCTCCTTGTATAGCTACAATATTATTTAGATCCCTTTGTTATTTCAGTTTGATATCTTTTGAGAGACCTTCCAATACGACCATGAACAAACTTTCAGTTTTACCTTCGAATGTGAAAAATTTGTACCTTTTCTCTTCAAGATGTTTGAATAGCGTATCGTGTATTTTTGTGAGAAGTCGAACTTTTGTTCACTAGAGAACTCCATGTTCGAGTAATCTTCTGTGACGTTTCCATGGTATATCAAATATCTTCGCGAAGAATATATTTCTTGGTACAGCTGACTTTCTCTTAGCCAACTTACTTTACTAAAGTCCACACTCGAATAATGAGAACGTTTGAAATCTAGTGATACAATATTCTGACGAAAATTTCACAGTCGTGAAGCTACAATTTTTTGAGAAGATGGCCTCCAAAAACTGTAGCTGCACGACTGTAATCCTAATACTTTTCAACGACCCGGACAAGGTCAGCAAACCGGGCAGCCAGGTGCGGTTCATCGGGCTGGTGCTGCTCCCATTGTTCGAAGCCCTCGGCGAACTGCTGCCGGAGTTGACCGATCTGATCATCACCCCGGTTCGGGTGGCCTTGGATTACTACAAGTAAGTTACGGGGGTTCATCACGCTGAGACTCTGGGTAATGATGCTTATTTTTTGTGGTTTGTAGGAAGCTGAACGACGTGGCGACCAGGGCGCGTCGCTCCATTGCCGAGGCGGAGCAATCGTCGGAGAACAACAGTACGGCTACGACGGGAACGACGGGAACCGCCACGGCCGGAACCGGAGTCAGCAGTGGAACGACTACGGGCGGAACGGGAACCGGATCGGGACCGGGTACGGCAGGACTGGGAACCAGCTCAACCGGGTCGCCGCAGTTGCCACGGTCGCAGAGCGGCATCAGCGTCAAGTCCAGACGTAGTATCCCCTCGCAAACATCCGCCTCTAGAATCTCTGTTGATGAGCCTATTTTAATTACAGCCGAGCTGCACGACCTTCCGGAGGGCAGTGAGAGTGGAGACTCGGAGACGGCCACCGAAGTGGATGTGAGTATGGGTAGAAAAGGGGGGTTTTGGCAGTTTACAGATGTTGGTGCGATACGGTACCGGAGCTTGACAATTGTTCAACGTTTGACGGCGTGAGCTATATTTTCAAAGATTCAGCGATACATTGCTGAACTACACTGTGTTACACGTGTAACGACACCTGTTGATCATTACTTCTACATTGTTGTTACTTCAGTCTCATTAGTACGTAGGCACTTGAAATCTGAGCTTCTGATGAACGGTTCAGTAATCTAAATTACACTACTTCTAAACATGAACGTCTGGGTCTACCCTTCACAGTAATGTCATGCTGGGTTCCTAACGCTTACTTACAGATTTCGTTCCCGTCCATCGTAAATGATGACCATCGGATCCCCACTTTCATTTTCGAATTTCTGTTGTACTCCAGATGCGATGATACTTGCAACCTCTGAGTGTTCTCCGCTGATACAATCTACTTTTTACTACATATCTGACTCCCGAGATATTGCATGTTCACTTCCAACGATCAATCGATTAGATCGAGTCGATTACGTTGAAGAATAAAAGCGGTTAATGATGGGGTCGGACAAGACGTTGGAACCGACGGATTTTCCAGGGATACCCTTTCGTGTTAAGATACACTACACATGTTCTCGTGACTGCGCCAGTGAAATACTTGATCGTAGTCCATGAACATCAAGTAGATGCACTTGGATTTCGTTGACTTGCTCCAAGATGATACTGAGCGTGACAACGCAGTCCACACCAGATCGTCTGATACGGAAAACTTCTCTCGTATCTGGTTCAGAAGCATCTCGACTATTATGCGATCGACTACTTTTTTTTCGAGAACTTGATGACGAAGTGCTTGAACCAGCGTTTCAACGGATCAGCAGGATCGGTATGCAGCCGTCCGGTTTATCGTCTGCATCGGCTAGAGCGTCTGACAACGCTTGATTGTCTGGTATACAAGAGCGTTTTACTTGCTTTCGCTCCTCGGATTTTCGCCTGTTCTATCGCGACTTTAACATTTCTACGCCTTCTGCCTTCTATCTCTGGCTTCTGTCTTCTGTCTTCTGTCATCTATCATCTGTCATCTGGCTTCTGGATTCTGGATTCTGGCTTCTGGCTTCTGGCTCCTGGCTTGTGGCTTCTGTTTTCTGTCTTCTGTAATCTGTCTTCTGGCTTCAGGCTTCTAGCTTCTGGCTTCTGTTTTCTGTCTTCTGCAATCTGTCTTCTGTCTTCTGGCTTCCGGCTTCTAGCTTCTGGTTTCTGTCATCTGACTTCTGTCTTCTGGCTTACTTGGTTCTGGATTTCGGCATCTAGTTTCTAGCTTCTGGATTATGGCTTCTGGTTCTGGTGTCTGGCTTCTGACTTCTGGCTTCTGTCTTCTGGCTTCCGAATTCTGGCTTCTGGCTTCTGACTTCTGGCTTCTGACTTCTGGCTTCTGACTTCTGGCTTCTAGCTTTTGGCTTCTGGCTTCTGTCATCAAGCTTCTGGCTTCTGGTGTCTGGCTTATGGCGTATGGCTCCTGGATTTCGACTTCTGGCATCTGTCTTCTGTCTTCTAGCTTCTGGCTTCTGACTTCTGGCTTCAAGTTTTTGGCTTCTGACTTCTGGCTTCCGACTTCTGGCTTCTGCCTTTTCCCTTCTGTGACTTGCATTCTGTCCTAAGCCTAAGCCTCCTGCATTAAGCCTTCTGTGTTCTACCATCCATCTTCTGCATTCTTTCTGCTATTTTCTGTCTTATTTCTTCTGCTTACTACTTTGAGCTCTATGCATTCTGTCTTCCGTTTTTTGCATTCTGCCTTCTACTTCTGGCTTCTGGCTTCTGTCTTCATCTTCATCTTCCTCTAGGTGTCATCCGTAAGCCACTGCTTCCTCTGGGTGCGAAGTTCAGCGATGACTGTGCTCTTGATGGCGATCCCCCTTGTTCTTCTACGCTGCCACCTACGGGAATGTCTGCAGTGTGAGTCCTATCGTAGAACCTATTTACTGTGGCACCTTCCCGTAGGCGTGTGTTGAAGCGTCTGTATCCATGCGATACGCCTACATGGATTGCGCCAATAAGTAGAATATGGTCGGACACAATGTACGCATTGAGTTGCACACTTCGAAAAGGCTCCGGCTTCGCTTAAGCTTAGCTATGGCGTCTTCGCTCATCTCTCCGAGACCATGACGTATCATAATGCGTTCATAGTCCTAGTTATCGAAACCAATCTTCGCATTGAAAACGCCTGTGTGGACCTTGATATCATCAAGATCCTGGAATTCCTCTAGATTTCCTCTGGGAACTTTTCCAGAGTTCCTCGTGTAATTCATCCGGAGCTCCTCGTGTAATTCGTCCTGAGCTCCTCCAGGATTTTTTTAAAAACTTTCAGAAATTCTTCCCGACTTCCTCCGACAAAGTCCTCTGGATTTCATCCAGCAATTCCTCGTAAATTTCTCCGGATTTCTACCGCAAATTATTACAGAATTCTTTCAAAGTTTCCTCTGGAGTTCCTCTAGCAATTCCTCTAGATTCCATCCAGTAATTCCTGGAAAGTTCCTCCGGAGCTCCATCGGTAATTCCTTCAAATTTCCTCCATAGTTTCTTCAGAAATTTCTCCACTCTTCCTCAAGCAATCACCTCGGAGTTCCTTCAGAAACGCATCCGAAGTTTCTCCAGGAAGAACTTCGGAATTTCTACAGGAATGGCTCCGAAGTTGCTCCTGGAACTGCTCCAAAGTTTCTTCAGGAATTCCTTTGAAGTTTTTCTAGGATTTTGGAGTTCCTCCATGAATTCACTGGTAATTCTTCTCGAGTTTCTACAGAAGTCTTTCCTGAATTCCTCCAGTGTTCTTTCATCAAATCTTCTGGATTTTATTTCATCCGAAGTTCCGCCAGAGCTTCACTGTTTATTCTTTTGGATTTTTTCATAGTTCCTTTTGGAATTTTTCCGAAGTACTTCCATAAATTTCTCCAGCGTATTTCTAGGATTATTTTTGTAATTTCCCCATGAATTCATTCGCAGTTTCTCAAGCAATTCTTCCTGAGTTCCTTCAGCAATTTCTCCAGAGTTCCTTCAGGAATTCCTTAAGAATTCTACCAGGAATTCTTTCATAGTTCCCCCGGGAATTACTTCACAATTGCTCCGGACATTTCTCCAAAATTTTGTTTTCTAAGTTCTACCAGTAATGCCTACAGACGTCCTACAGGAAAACCTCCAGAGCTCCGCTGGGAATTCTTGCAGAGTTCCTGCGGGAATTCCTTCAGAGTTACTCCAGGAATTCCTGCAAGAATTTCTTCAAAGTTTCTCCAGGATTTCGGTATTTTTCCAGGAATTCCTCCTGAATTTCTTCAGGCATTCTTTAGAAGTTTATCCAAGGCTTCTTCAGGAGTTCTTCTAGAAACTCCTCCAGAAGTTCTTTCAAAATTCCTTTGGAGCTCCACCGGCAATTTCTTCGGCGCTCCTCCAGAAATTCCTCGAAGTTCCTCCAGAAATTCCTTAAAGTTTTTCCACCAATTCTTTTGGAGATCATCCAAAAGTTTCCCTAGAGTTCCTTGGGGGGTTTCTTCCATAGTTCCTTCTGGTATTGCTCTGGAGTTTCTCTAAAAATATTTCGCAGTTCCTCTAGCAAATCCTTTGAAGTTCATCCAGGAATTCCTTTGAAGTTTATCTAGGATTTTATCCAGAGTTTCTCCAGGAATTCATTGGTTATTCCTTTCGAGTTCCTACAGAAATTTCTCCTGAATTCCTTCAGTGTTCTTTCATCAAATCTTCTGAATCTTTTTTATTATTTCTTCCAAAGTTCCTCCAGAGCTCCACCAGGAATCCCTTTGGATTCCTTCATAGTTCCTTTTGGGTTTTTTTCCGAAGTTCTTCCAGAAATTTCTCCTGCGTATTTCTAGGATTATTTTTGTAATTTCCCCATGAATTCATTCGCAGTTGCTCTAGCAATTCTTCCTGAGTTCCTTCAGAAATTTCTCCAGAGTTCCTTCAGGAATTCTTTAAGAGTTCCACCAGGAACTCTTTCAGAGTTTCTCCGGGAATCCCTTCAGAGTTGCTCCGGGTATTTCTCCAAAATTTTTTTTCTAAGTTCTGCCAGTAATGCCTCCAGACGTCCTACAGGAAATCCTCCAGAGCTCCGCTGGGAATTCTTCCAGAGTTCCTGCGGGAATTTCTTCAGAGTTACTTCAAAGTTTCTCCAGAATTTGTTTCGGAATTTCTCCAGGAATTCCTCCTGAGTTTCTTCAGGCATACTTTAGAAGTTTCTCCGTAGCTACTTCAGGAGTTCTTCTAGAAATTCTTACAGAAATTCTTTCAAAATTACTTTGGAGCTCCACCGGGAATTTCTTCGGAGCTCCTCCAGAAATTCCTTAATTTTTTTCTAGTAATTCTTTTGGAGATCCTCCAAAAATTTCCCCAGAGTTCCTTGGAGGTTTCCTCCATAGTTCTTTCAGGAATTTTTTTTGGAGTTTCTTTTAAAAATATTCCGCAGTTCCTCTAGCAAATCCTTTGAAGTTCATCCAGGAATTCCTTTGAAGTTTATCTAGGATTTTATCCAGAGTTCCTCCAGGAATTCATTGGTTATTCCTCTCGAGTTCCTACAGAAATTTCTCCTGAATTCCTTCAGTGTTCTCTCATTAAATCTTCTGGATCTTTTTCAGTATTTCTTCAAAGTTCCTCCAGAGCTCCACCAGGAATCCCTTTGGATTCCTTCATAGTTCTTTTTGGATTTTTTCCGAAGTTCTTCCAGAAATTTCTCCTGCGTATTTCTAGGATAATTTTTGTAATTTCCCCATGAATTCATTCGCAGTTGCTCTAGCAATTCTTCCTGAGTTCCTTCAGCAATTTCTCCAGAGTTCCTTCAGGAATTCTTTAAGAGTTCCACCAGCAATTTTTTCAGAGTTCCCCGGGAATTACTTCACAGTTACCCCGGACATTTCTCCAAAATTTTGTTTTCTAAGTTCTACCAGTAATGCCTCCAGACGTCCTACAGGAAATCCTCCAGAGCTCCGCTGGGAATCCTTCCAGAGTTCCTGCGGGAATTCCTTCAGAGCTACTCCAGGAATTCCTGCAAGAATTTTTTCAAAGTTTCTCCAGAATTTGTTTCGGTATTTCTCCAGGAATTCCTCCTGAGTTTCTTCAGGCATACTTTAGAAGTTTCTCCAGGGCTTCTTCAGGAGTTCTTCTAGATATTCCCACAGAAATTCTTTCAAAATTACTTTGGAGCTCCACCGGGAATTTCTTCGGAGCTCCTCCAGAAATTCCTCGAAGTTACTCCCAAAATTCTTTTGGAGATCTTCCAAAAATTTCCCCAGAGTTCCTTTGCGGTTTCCTCCATAGTTCCTTCAGGAATTTCACTGGAGATCCTCTAAAAAATATTCCGCAGTTCCTCCAGCAAATCCTTTGAAGTTCCTCCAAGAGCTTCCTCAGAGTTCCTCATGGAATTTCTACGGAATTCCTCCGGGAATTGGTTCTCCATCGGGAATTGCTTCGGATTTCTGCCATACTTCCTCCTGGAATTCTTCAGAGTTTCTCCAGTGATTTCTCGGCAATCCTCCGGAGTTCAACTCTGAATTCTTCAGGAGTTCTAGAGTTCTGGTGTCCTTCCGGAAAATCCTACAGAGTTCCTTTGAGAATTTCCCTTTCCGTTTCTTTATCAGACCCCTCCTGCAATCCCTCCGGAGTTCTACCAGGAATTTCTTTATTCCAGAAATTCTTCCTTCCAAATTCTACCGGAAATTGCTTCGATTTTTTTCCATAAACTCTTCCGAAATTCTTTCAGCTTCTGGATTTGATTCAGCAATTCCTCAGCAGTTCTCTTGCAGCTCCACCGGGAAATTCTTCCGATTTCCTTCATAGCTTCTACAGGAATATCTCCGGAGTTCCTTTAAAAAATACCTTAGAGTTCCTACAGGAACGCATCCGGAGCTCTTGTAAGGTTCGCTCCTGAGTTCCTTTAGGATTTTCTCAGATATCCTCCAGTAATTCTTCCAGAGTTCCTCCGGAAAGTCCTTCGGAGCTCCAAAGGTAATTCCTTCAGATTTTTTCCGTAGGCCCTCCAGCAATTCCTCGGGAGTTACTCAAGGAATTCCTTCGCAGCTCCTCCAGGAATTCTCCCGGGGTTACTCCGGAAGTTTATCTGATTTTTCTTCAGACTTTCTCCGGGACATCCTGCAAAGCTCCTTCGGGAAAGCGTCCAGATTTGATCTGGGAACTTCTCCAGGAATTATTCCGCAATTTCTCAAGGAATTTCGTCGCAATTCCTGTATGCATTCCATCGGAGCTCCTGAATTGTATTGAATTTTTGTATGAATTTCTATGCCTGAAGGATTCCTGAGTGCAATTTTTGAAGGAACTGATTCAGAAGATGTCCCACGGGTAAATTGTAGAGAAAATAACAAAAGGAAAAAAACATAAAAATCGCACTTTTGGCTTCTGAAGGTTCTCTGATCGATGACATCCGAGAAATGGTAATGTGGTATATTTGGTTGCTAAGCTCACCATTTGGCTTCATTAAGGTGTGCATTCGGATATTGCTAGTGGAAAGCAAATGCTGTTGACAGTAACAATTCGATTTTCACCTCATAACACGCTTCATCTGTTTCGCGATCGCTTTGTTCTGCCTCATCGCTGCAACGTTCTTCGGATTTGGACCACCGCACTTCTTGCCTATCAGCCACATTCACTCATAACTTTTTCAATTGACGAGTCAAAATGCTCTCATATCCGGGTTCATTCAACGTCCTGATGTCCTTGGTGAACAGATGTTCGATACGCACCTCCTCACTGCTTCTGATGTTAAAAGGCCCAAGTAACACAACATGTCTCATATAAATCACAATGACTTCAATATGACTAATGAGAATGTTCTGTTTCATAGCGAAAAAACTGGAATTCATACTTATATATGACTGGAAAAGCGCAGAAGGTGGAGCTTGTGCAACATATTTTTGTTGTCAAAATTATGTATCATATGGGTTTAGGTATACATAATTATGTATTATACTTTGTCCAACAAATCATTAACGCAACAAAATACTGAGAACATTTGGTAGTGGAAATGCATTGGATGGTCGACAATGAAAAATGTAAAAGTGCAAACATTGACAAGCCTTCATTTTTGATTTCATAACTGTTATTTAACACTAAATTAATATGCGAATCAAAACTTATGGTGAAATATGCACTTTTACTTCGAAAAAATCAATTCGCCCTTATAAATCGTTCAATATACATTTTTCGACATCACGCCAAGTAAATATTTCCAAAAAGGATTCATCACATTTTGCAAATTAGTTCATTATTTTGTTTTCTAATACTACACTGAACTTTTACTGAACTATTATTACTTTTTTCAAAGCTTCAGAATAAAAATCTCATCGTTATGGTAAATATTCAAAATTAAATTCAAAAATTAAAGATGGTCCCCTTAGACACACTGCATGACGAGTGTTTTGGGAAAAGACAAAAATTTCATTGCCAATCATTTGCCATTGTTTCATTCAAGGCAGTGAAATGTTTTCAGGGACAACTAGTGTGATCATAAATTTACAGTGTGATATGAGTTTGATAAATCACTGGAATAAAAACACGTAAGCCCTGCATGAACACAACTGTATGCGAGTTAGGTAATTCCATTGAACCTTTTTCGTACTAAACATTGGCAAACAACCACCACACTCTATTCATTCATATAAATTGATAAATCGGCATTTAGAGCATACCTTAAAAATAATAATTTACTCAAAACATTTGCTTAAAAGTATTCAGTGGACACCATATGGCGAATTTCTTAGCTGGCAGTGTATCATCCATGCTATCAAAAGTATTAAATGTCACTTTTGTTGCATTTGTTTTATAGACAACTAGAAAAACTTATATTTGACTGAAAATAAACATAATTTGTTTATTCATAACATGTTTGAAAAGAGTATATATTATGACATACATGTAACATGAATATGACATATTGAGACTGTTTATTTGTCGTACATGTCTAAACCAACCAAAATAAGACATATAACCAAACACATGTTTTGATAAACATAAGAAGACAAATATAAAACATAATATGGTTGAAACATAGTAAACATAATAAGAACATTTTCAGCAAAATGGTGGATTTGTATTGCAAAACAAACTATATGCCTTAGTGGAACATCTCCATTCAAGTTCAATATTGAAAGGTTTAACAAAACAAAATAGCGACTTACGTGAGACATGATATGTTTCAAAAACTTTCTAGCAACCATTGTAGGACAAACTGTGTATTTTTAAATTTGGATTTATGTTTTCGGTGTTACTTGGGGGACTACTCAGGCTGTACTATCAGCTAAGTACGCAACCCTCAAGCGGTTTTTGTCATGGAAGCGTGGGATAGGGACTTCTAAGGAACAGAGCCATATTGAACTCTCGTTCTCGACTCACCATTTCACATCCCATTTTTTCATGTAATCCGTTAGTTTAGGTTATCGATAATTTTACAGCTACATAGTTTTGGGTCAAACCCAAAGTACAAATGTCCAAGTATACTGCCCATAAAAGCATATCAGTCCCATGTCTGCTGGATTTCCTAATTATGCGTTTATGGACAGTATAGTGCTTACAAGTTTTCTGTACTTATGGGCATCTTGAATATGCGAACAATTGCTTCGCATCTTGACAAACCCTTCGAAGTGGCATTAGCCAAACTTGGCAGGAGCCTTAATTTCTTCGCTCAGGCTTTTAGACAATTG
Organism: Aedes aegypti; assembly: GCF_002204515.2. Classification (NCBI taxonomy): domain Eukaryota; kingdom Metazoa; phylum Arthropoda; class Insecta; order Diptera; family Culicidae; genus Aedes; species Aedes aegypti. Next base: position 36,842,984 of record NC_035109.1, on the reverse strand, counting down.
TACCCATCCGCCTTTGTTGAAACCGAGTTATATTTGCCGTTTAAGGTGAGTTTGAAATTGTTGATTGAACTGGTCTTACATTGCTAGACATGATTCTAACGCTTGTTTGAACTACTAATCAATGACTAAGGACATTCAAAGCCCTACCAAGTCAGGACGTCAGTAAGGTTCTTTTTCCGACGGCTACTGCCTTATCGCTTCCGCCGACTTTGTCCACACCACAGACAGAAGACTAATATCACGCTCATTCTCGTCCCATTCTAGGTTGCGGAGAAAACGTCCCGCTTCAAGGTGGACACCGAGAGTAGCCACCGGAAGCAATCGCACCCGAGTTCCCGCAAGGGGAGCCGCGAGAAGCGCCCGTCGATGATCGGCGAGTACTACACGACAGGTACGCGCATTCGTGGCTCCCACGGCAACATTCAGCATACTAATCGAACGTATTTTGGTTCAAATCGTGCCATTAGCTTAGACCAGTACAGTAACAGCCGCCGAATGTCCGACGGCATCCAGATACAGACGGTGGTGTCCGATAACAGTGTTTACTATCATCAGCGGCAGCACCGTAGTCTGGAGCATGATTCCATAGGCGGCGGTGGCGGTATGTACTCTTCGTCGGACCGCAGCACCAGTCTGAACAGTAGCAATGAGCAACAGCAGTTGCTGCAGCAATTACAGCAGCACACGCAGCAACAACAGGGGCCATTTCAATCTAGTCACCATGCGCATTTTCACCATCACCATCACTACCAGCAGGCAGCGGCTGCTTTGCATCAGCTGCGGGCCGTTCAAGACTGTGAGAACATGAATATTAGCGTACCTTCGACGACGACGACGGCAACGGCTGCAGCGGCAACTTCGGGAAAGTTATATGCGAATTTGAATAACAACAACAACAGCAGTAACAATAACAAAAATATCGGCAAGAAGATGAACTGGTGTCAGCAACAGAAGCTGGAGAAGATAAGGAACGCGAGTAACAACAATAACAATGGAGGAAGCGCAGGAGAAGAAGCAAGTAATTACGGAACAAGCGGTTCAGCGGGGAAAGGTGCCAGCGCAGGAATCAATGGAACGAATGGAACTGCGTCAAAATCAATCATATCAAGACTGAGACAGCTGACGGGAAGGCTGAGCTTTAATTTTGACTCGAAGGAATCGAAAAAGCTCCAGTCAACGGCTGGAGGTGATGTAGTAGACGGAGGTGAATCGCTCCAGATGGATGGATCGGGAAAAGGAGGCAACGGTGGTTGTCTACAGAAGAAGTCTCGTCTGCTGGAAAAGTCGAAGACTGTTGATGTTGGGGGTTCGGTTGCGATCTGTGGTGGAGGTGAAGGATTGGGAGAGTACTGCTGTGCCGCCGGTGTAATACTGAATCAACCAAAATCAATATCGCCTATTCTTATGCAACACCGGAACAGTGATATTATAAGCTCGATCAACACGGCGCGGAACCGAGCCTACAGCTTGGACGTACCGATCGGTCGCAACTGTTGCCGGAGTTTGAGTGGTAGTACGGCCGGAGGAGGAGGTTCCAGTTGTGGAGGAAGTCATAAGAGTTTGACGTTTTCGTTGAACAAATCACTGAACGAGGAAGCGAACGATACGACGATAAGCTCTGGTGGCGCTGGTGGTTTACGCCAGCCACCGTTAGATGACGCTACCAAAAGTGGTGGCAGCATAAGCGAAACCATTTGACAACACCCTTACGAACCATCACTGCAGGGCATCCTGCTGGCTTCGAGCTCACTTCAGACGGATTCTCCAACACCACCGCCATCGTCCAGGCAGTCTCATCAGTTGCTACCAGCGAGCAGCAGCTCCGGCGGAAGTAACCCACAGCCACCACTTCTGCAGTACAATCGAAGACAATCTTCGCAGGACGGTTCAGGACCGGGTGGTGCAGCTGGATGTCAACGGGCTCCCTACGCCGAATCGGAGTCGATTTCATCCAAACACACTTCGGTATTAGTCAGCTATTGGGCTTGTCTAACGGAACGGATGAGCTCACTGATCTGCAAGTGCTGCGAGCGTACACTGCCCCCGGCGGAGAGCGTCTGAAATCAGGGGCACTGAGGGGCGGTCGAAGCAGCTGGAGAGGGGTGCAGTGCTGTGAATGGTTCGGGCGAGAATGGGACCTTCCTCGAAGTAGGTTATGTTCGATAAAATTAGCTTGAAAATTTCGATTGCAGCGCTCCTGCAATTTTTATAGATTAGAGAATATACTAACTAAGCAAATTGACCAAAAAAAAGACAAGTTCAAAAAGTGTTTGAACCACAATAAGGACGCGAGAAATCAATTGAAATACTCAGTCAGTTTGGAACCATCTTAAGCCAATCACATTTCGAATGTTAATCCGACAAAAAGCGAACATATCACTTTCTACTGTTCTAATGACAACAAACACATACATTTAGCCAAAACGAAACGTCAATCCGAATTTATGCACCTGTTTGACTCATTCGTCGGTCCCACTAAAGCACTGAAACAAAGATAGAACTCTGACTATACGATATAGGCATTACGGTGCATGACGACAACTTAAGGCCCCGTATTTCTCCATTAGTGCACGAAATCTAAACTTTTGAGCGATCCAATGACAAAACACAACCTCCTGGCTTTCGGTTCTACCGTTCGAATAAAAGTACCTTATAACGTGTTTATAGAGAGCTAGTAACTTTTCCTTTTACCCTCATATACGCAACACCCGTTTCAAGTGCGATCCGGCTGTTGAACTGGTCGACAAACGGATTCCGCCTAACTGTAGTCTATCGACCTAACACGCAACGGATGAGTAGGCGACGGCGCTCCACAGAGCCGTCAAATAATATCGACTTTTACTAGCGGTAGGCTGAAACACGGACCGGCTACCGGACCTAGATATGATTGGAAATTCATGTTGCAGGCAACATTATAAATAAATTTGATGGATGTACAACTCACCCACACTTACAACTACTAACAAAAAGTATAAACAATTATCTAACGGGGCGGGGTACTCACGCTGGAGGTGAACTGATGTGGCGGACCCGCAGTGGGACGAATGGTCAAAATTGAGAATTTTTCAATAGTGCGTTGAAGTGTGTTGGTGTCGGATGATTTAATTAAAAAAAATGGTACATTAGGTGACCAGAAAATAAAGCTAGGAATGCCGCCACGGGTGGCGCTGTAAATTCCATCGTTTCTATTTGACAATCTTCCAATATGGTGTCTTCCGCAAGAGGCGAATCTCGAATCCGTTAATCCAAATATTTTTAAAACTTGAAGTTCTAGGCGGTTACAAAGTTTTACAGAATTTTGTACATAGATATAATTAACAATTTTGTAGAGGTTTTAAAACTTAAAAACTCGACAGTATTCAATTCGAATCCTCAACAGGATTCTGTTCCAATATCCGACAGGATTCGGTTGGAATTCTTTACAGGATTCTATTCGAATCCTTGAAAAGATTAAGTTCAAACCCTTGATAGGATTCTATTCGATTCCTCGATGGAACTCTGTTCGAATCTTCGACACGATTATGTTTGAATCCTCGACAGAATTCTGTTCAATCCTTTAAGAGAATCTGTTCGAATCTTCTAAAGCATTCCGTTAGAATTGTCGACAGGATTCTGTAAGAATCCTAGACAGGATTCTATTCGAATGGTCGACAGGTTTCTTTCCGTATCCTCGACAAGACAAGATTCGAATCCTTAACAGGATTCTTGCTCAGGATTATTTCAGAAACTAGAGCAGGATTCTCTTAAAATTCTTAGCAGAATTATCTTAGATACCTTAGCATGATTCTCTCTTAGAATCTTAGGCAGGATTCTCTCAGAGTCATGAGCAGGATTATCTCTTAGAATTTTTGGCAGGATTCTCTCAGAATTCTGAGCAGGATTGTTTCAAAGTCTTGAGCAGGATTCTCTCAGAGTCGTGAACAGAATTGTCTCAGAAACCTGAACAGAATTTTCTCAGAGTCCTTAGCAGGATTCTCTTAGAACCCCTAGCAGGATTCTCTCAGTCACTCGAGCAGGATATTTTCAGAATCTTGAGCAGGAATCTCTCAGAATCCTGAGCAGGATTCTCTCAGAATCCTGAGCAGGATTCTTTTAGAATCTTGAGCAGGATTCTCCCAGAATCTTGAGCAGGATTCTCTCAGAGTCTTGAGCAGGACCATCTCAGAATCCTGAACAGAATTTTCTGAATTTTCTCTTATAATCCTTAGCAGAATTTTCTCAGAAACCTGAACAGTATTTTCTTCAAGTCCTTAGAATCCTGGGCAGAATTCTCTTAGAATCCTGAGCAGGATTCTCTCAGAATCCTGATTAGAGTTTTCTCAGCGTCCTTAGCAGGATTGTCTCAGAATCCTTAGCAGGATTCTCTCAGACTCTTGAGCAGGATTCTTTCAGAACCTTGAGCAGGACTATCTCAGAATCCTGAGCAGGACTATCTCAGAATCCTGAGCACGATTCTCTCAGAATCCTGAGCAGGATTATCTCAGAATCCTGAGCAGGATTCTCTCAGAATCCTGAGCAGGATTCTCTCAGAACCCTGAGCAGGATTCTCTCAGAATCCTGAGCAGGATTATCTCAGAATCCTGAGCAGGATTCTCTCAGAATCCTGAGCAGGATTCTCTCAGAATCCTGAGCAGGATTCTCTCAGAATCCTGAGCAAGATTCTATCAGAATCCTGAGCAGGATTATCTCAGAATCCTGAGCAGGATTATCTCAGAATCCTGAGCAGGATTCTCTCAGAATCCTGAGCAGGATTCTCTCAGAATCCTGAGCACGATTCTCTCAGAATCTAGAACAGGATTCTCTCAGAATCCTGAGCAGGATTCTCTCAGAATCCCGAGCAGGATTCTCTCATAATCCTGAGCAAGATTCTCTCAGAATCCTGAGCAGGATTATCTCAGAATCCTGAGAAGGATTCTCTCAGAATCCCGAGCAGGACTCTCTCAGAATCCCGAGCAGGATTCTCTCAGAATCCCGAACTGGATTCTCTCAGAATCCTGAGAAAGATTGTCTCAGAATCCCGAGTAGGATTGTCTGTATTCTGAGAGAGTCCTCAGCAGAATTCTCTCAGAATACTGAGCATGATTCTCTTCAGGAATTCCTACCAAGCTTCCATAGAAATTTATCAAATTTTTTGTCGGGAATTCCTTCTGGTCCTTCCAGGAATTTCTTCTGGTCCTCCGAGAATTCTACTGTATTTATTACGGGAATCCTTTCGGAGCTACACCGAGAATTCCTTTGGATTTGTTCATGGCTTCTCTTGGACTTCTTTCAGAGCTCCGCCAGCAATTCCTCGGATTTACTCTAGGCATTTTTCGGAGCTCCTCCAAGAATTTCTTTGGAAATCTTATCGGATTTTATTCAAAGTTTATCCAGAATTTCCTCCATGGTTCTGTCAGGATTTTTTCCGGAGTTTATCTGAAAATTATTCCTCCGGAGTCCCTGCAGAAATTTCTTTGAAAGCCCTTCAAGAATTTCTTCAGAGTACCTCATGGAATTTCTTTGGAGTTCTTCCGGGAATTCTTTTCGAGCTCCACCGGGAATTCCTCTAGGGTTTCTCTGGATTTCCGTTAGGAATTCTTTACGAGTTATTTAAAAAAAAATCCCTACATTTCCTCTAGTAATTTCTCCAGTGTTGCACAGAAAATTTCTCAAGAGTTTCTTCGGGAATTTCCTCAAGTTCATCGTCTAATTCCTCCTGAATTCCTCTAGAATTTGACTTAAGTTCCTTCAGAAATTCTTCTCGATTTCGTTCGATATTTCCTCTGGATTTCATCCAGCAATTCCCCGGAACTTTTTCTGAATTTCCATCAGGAATTCTTACATAGTTCTTCCTGAAATTCTCCTGGAGTTCCTCAAGCGGTTGTTTTGGATTTTATCCGGAGCTCAATTGGGAATGCCTTGTCTCCAGAAATTTCTCTGGAGTTCGTCAAGCAATAACCCCGGGGTTCTTTCAGAAATGCCTTTGGAGTATTTTTAGAACCGCATCCAGAGTTTCTCCAGGAACGCCTCTGGAGTTCCTCCAGGAATTGCTTAAAAATTCCTCCGGAAATTCCTTCAGAGTTCCTCCAGGAATTTTAATGGATCCTCACCGGTAGTTCCTCCTGAGTTGTCCCAGAAATTCCACCATAGTTCTTTCAGCATTTCTTCCGAAGTTCCTTTGGATTTCCGTCATGATTCCTTTTGGAGATTTTTTCCGTAGTTTTTTCAGGAATTCCTCCATAGTTCCACCACGATTTTTTTTTGCGGAATCCCCCCATGAAATTCTCTCAGAATCCTGCTTAGAATTTTCTCAGAATTTTTAAGCAGGATTCTCTCAGAATCCTGAGCAAGATTATCTCAGAGTCTTGAGCAGGATTCTCTTAAGGTCTTGAGCAGGATTCTCTCCGAGTCCTGAACAGAATTCTCTCAGAACCCTGAACAGAATTTTATCATAGTCCTTAGCAGGATTCTCTTAGAATCCTTAGCAGAATTCTCTCAGAATCCTGATTAGAATTTTCTCAGCATTCTGAGCAGGATCCTCTTGAAATCCTGAGCAGGATTCTCTCAGAGTCCTGAGAATGAATCTCTTCAGGAATTCCTTCGGAGTTCCTATAGAAATTTCTCGGAATTTTTGCCGGGAATTCCTTCTGAGCTCACCGGGAATTTTTTAAGAGTTCCTTAATTGTTGCTTTTGGATTTTTTCAGTAGTTGTTTCAGGAGTTCCTCTTGAGTTCCACCACGATTTTTTTTCCGGATCAAATCCCCCGCAATTCCTCTAAGAATTCTTCCAGCGTTTCTTTCGCAATTTCTATAGAAATTCATCCGGAGCTCCTACAGGAATTCCTTAGTTCCTCCGGGAACTCTTTCAGAGTTGCCTCGGGCATTCCTCCAAGAATATTTTCAGAGTTCCTCTAGCAATTCCTTGAGAATTCCTCCAAGAATATCTCCTGACTTCCTCTGGGGAATCTTCCAGCATTCCTGCGAAAATTCCTTCAGAGTTACTCCACGCATTCCTCCAATAATTTCTTCGGAATCTTTCCATGATTTGTTTCGGAGTTTCTCCAGGAATTGTTTCGTAATTTTCCAATAATTTCTTCGGAGTTCCTCTAGAACTTTCTCCATAATTTTTTTCATAACTTTAACGGGGAATTCCTTCGCAGCCCACCGGTAATTCCTTCGGATTCCCTCCATAGATCCTGCAGAAAATCTTCAGAGTTCTTCCAGAAATTCCTTGGAGTTCCTTCAGAAATTGCTCGGAGTTCTTCCAAGAACTCCATTGAAGATCCTCCAGAAATGTATGCACAATTCCTCCGGGATGTCCTCCATAGTTTCTCAGAAATTTCTCCGGAGTATCTCTGAAAGCAATTCAGCAGTTCCCCCAGATTTTTTTTAAGAGGTCCTCCAAGAATTCCTACAGAGTTCCACAAGGATTTTTTTTCCGGATCTCCCCCATGAAATCCTCCGCAATTCTTCCAGGAATTCTTCCAGAGTTTCTTCCACAATTCTCCAAAAAATCATCCGGAGCTCCTCTAGGAATTCCTTAGTTCCTTCGGGAACTCCTTCAGAGTTGTCCTCCAAGAATATCTTCAAAGTTTCTCCAGCAATTCCTCAAGAGTTTCTCCAGACTTCATCTGGGAAATCCTCTAGAGCTCTGCCGGGAATCCTTTCAAAGTTCCTGCGAGAATTCCTTCACAGCTGCTCCGGGCATTCCTCGAAGAATTTCTTCGGAATTCCTCCAAGATTTATTTCGAAGTTTTTTTCAGGAATTCCTTCGGAATTTCTACAGGAAATCTTTCGGACTTTTCCAGTAATTCCTGCAGATTTCCGCTAGAAAATTCTTCAGAAATTCTTTCAAAACTATTACCGGCACTTCCTTTGGAGTCCCATCGGTAATTCTTTCGGATTTCCTTCATAGATCCTGCAGAAATTCTTTGGAGATCCTCCATAAATTTCTGCACAGTTCCTCCGGGATGTCCTCCATAGTTCCCTCAGGAATTTCTCCGGAGATTCGTTGAAAAAAAAACACCAAGTTTCTTAGCAAATCCTTTGGAGTTCCCCCAGAATTTTTTTGGAGGTCCTCCGAAAGTTTCTTCAGAGTTCCACGTGGATTTTCTTTGGAGTTCCTCCGGAAATACCTGTGGAGCTCCGAGAATTCCTTCAAATTTTCACCATAGTTCCTCCAGGAATTTTATTTTATTTTATAATTCTTCGGAAGTTCAACCGGAAATTGCTCCGAAGTTCTTCCGCAACAGCTGCTCTTCCACCTATCAGTAAATATCAGGTGAAAAAATCTAGCTTCTGATAATAAACTTTAGAATTTTGCTGGTTCAATAATATTTGCTTCATTTTGTTGATCACATTGGAAATGGATCGAAAAAATACAACGACCGGTGCACACGCGTGCGGTTTGATCTATTTTTACAGGTCCACTGTATATTGACAGGTCCATTTTTGCTGAAAATTTGGTCCAATAAATAGACCATTGGTGGAGTTGCCCTAAAAAACAACTTTTCCTGTGGGAATTTTAGAACCCTATTTACTTCCACAAAGTTGGTCATTTTGACTATTTACATAATTTCGTAGAACAAATTAAACTTTAAAACTCATAAAATATTGAATGCAACTTATTGTTTCATTAATTTTCAACTACCGTTAATATCCAAAGACACCATATTCGAAGATAGTCAAATAAAAAATTGAAATTTAAATCACCAACTATGGTTAAAATTCTATCAAAATTTTCTGGTTACCCGATGTGACATATTGTTTGAGAATTTACATCCAAAAACGACACAAATTCATGTTAACGCACTACTAAACACAAGTGTCACAATTTCGAACATTCGTCCCACTGTGAGACGGTCGCATATCGCATCCCCTTCCCATCTGAATAGGTGTCAATGTCTCTTAATGAATACAGAAAGATTAGGCTAAGCGAACAATTAGTGCCGTAAGTGAAATGCAGATTGTAGTTGAATCCCTAGGTGTTAGTAACGTCACAACTCTGGAAGTATGTATTTATCGTTTAAGGAACTAGCTACTGGAAATCAGTGCGAAAAAGACTAACATTATTAATCGTTGCGACTGGTGCGAACAAGCGGCTGAAGCCGTCAGATTATTGAAACTTTATTTATTTGAAGAGTTTCCTCCTCTAAAATGATCAAATTAGCGCCCGAGTAGCCAAATCTAGAGATATCTACAATGTGCCACGAGAAACCGAAACTGAAACGTATCCTCTACTTTCCCCGGTCGAAACCAAACAGACACAATGCAACCCACCATTTAACATTATAAGGAAGAGCCGAAATTGAATATTCTCGCTGAAATTCGTCTTGCATCACAGAAGAAAGGCATTAGAAGATAAATGGACCAACATTAGTCTGAAACTTTAAAATATGATAACAAAAATAAACACTGAAACAAAACTGTCTTCTGAAAGCTGTCGAGTAGGTGAATAAAACAAAAATTCGTAGCAAATTCGGTTGCCGATTGCAGTAGGTCACAATTTGATGTTTCCAAAAATATCTGACAGGAGAGAATTATAAAAAAGAATCGAGAGGTACGAACAGAAAGCCCAACAAAAAGAACGTGAATTTCGATAGATTTTGCGAGAAGATTCCCTGTTGAGTTGGCCGCAATCTCGGAGACGTGTGTATGTGTGTGTAATCTTTAGAGGAAACATATATGAAATACTATTGACTATTGAACCTAATTAATAAGTGATCCGGGAGCCTGACGGGAGGGGCACAAACAATACAATACGATATTTAGAGGCGCCAAGCCACGGGAGGGAGGGCAGAACACGATCGATATAAACCATGAACACTAAAGAACACTAAATTATAGATGTAAAAATGTATGCAACGGTAAGGATTGGTACTGGAGTAAATTGTTAAGGTCCGATGGAGACACAAAGAAAGAATGCAACACAGTTGACAGATGTTAGTTGTTGAAGTAGATGACTGCGAGAGTATTTCACATGGCATTGGAGATCAGTTCGATTCGATTCATGCTTGCCCTGAAAAAATTACCGTGCTGTTCTGTCATAGCAAGCATCTCTTCGTTTTTGAAAACACTCTGGTTCAACAAGAACTTTTCCCAAAACAATGTAGCCCAATCTCAGAAGCAGGCATTACTTCACAACTGTGGGATTAAAAATCGTTGAATTAAATGGAAATAAACTATTTGGAAATGATACACAAAATCGGACGAAAAAACCGAAAATAATAAAAAATGAGATGTAAGTGATAAAATATAACGAATCAGAAGGGAGTGTGTCAAAGTGGTAAGTGGTAAATCACATCCAGTTGGAGAAGGGAACACTTTCTTGGGGCGGTTCTAGAACAAACATCCGAAAATACTTGTTTTTAATTATGAATCGTGGTTTACGGCTAACCAGCCGAGTGGAAGTTTAACAACTACCGAAAAGCTAAACATTACATATACTTTGCAATTGGATTGAATGGACAAATTGATGTGAAGTTTTGCGAAAAAGTTACACGTCTTCTCAGTGAGAATCAAACTCACGACTCCCTGATCTCTAGTTAGGGCGCGTTATCCCTACGCCATGAGAGGACTCATGAACGCAGAAGTTAACCTGAATTCGATTTCTGCTCAATAATCACGTGGTCCTTTTTCGCAAAGTGCACCTCTTTCGGAAGAATTAGATGCCCATCCAAAAATATGTGGTGTGCTTTTTCAATACCTAAAAAATAATGCGCTCTCGGGCTAGGCGTTGTGTTTGGATGGGCATCTAATTCTTCCGAAAAAGGGTGCGTTTTGCGAAAAAGGACCACGTGATTATTGAGCTGAAATCGAATTCAGGTTAATTCAGGGCCCTGCGCATTTCAACTCGCGCGTGGGATGCGTTGAGCTTCCAATAAAACTTCCGCGTTTCTTGAGAACGATAGAGCAGTTCCATTTCTTGGCATTCCACCTCTTCCAGGCGGCGTTTTTTCATAGCTGCCCGCGCTGCATTCTTCCCCTCCAAAACCTCTTGGCACTCCGAACCAATCGCTTCTTGAACTTCGTTCAACATATCCGAAGATGCTTTCAGCAGCGTCGTTAATGGCTGTAGGACAACAATTGAAAATTCCAAGTTTTATCAACGCCGTGCAGTAATTTGATATTGTTTCACGTAGATTAGATGCATCTTAACTCCCTGTATGAAATAAATCAAGCCATCTGTGTCGAGATCTGGAACATCTCAACGCCCTGTAAAACATCAATCGAAATTTTCATGCTGTATTAACGTCATGGAGTAATTTGACCTTATTCCATGTAAATCTGGTGCATCTTGACGCTCTGTAGGACATCAATTGTAAATTCCTATCTTTATCAACGCCCTGGCTCTATTCTACACAGCTCTTTGCGCGATCTATAGCATCTGAACGCTCTGTAGAAAATAAATCCAAACCTACGTGCTCCAGGGCGTTGGAGTAATTTGAGCTTATTTCATGTATATCAGATACAACTTAACGCCCTGTAGGACATTTATTGTAAACTCTAAGCTGGATCAACGTTCTGGATTCATATGAAATTTTCCCATGTACATCAGGTGCATGTGACCGCCTTTTAGGGTTTAATTTGATAATTCCAAGCTGTATCAACGCCCTGAAGTAAGAGTCCACAAAGATCTTGGCGAGATCTGAAGCATCTTTACGCCCTATTGCAAATCAATCGATTTTTTCTTGCTGTATCTAACCCCTACGGTTATTTGACTTTATCCTATGTAGATCATGTGCACCTCATAGCCCTGTATAACATCAATCGAGATTGTCAAGCTGTATCAACGCTCTGGATTAATTTGATTTTGCCTCAAATAGATCAGCTGTATCTAAACGCATCATCATAAATTCATTGCTGTATCAACGCCCTGCAGTAATTTGTCCTTATCCTTTGTCGATTAAGTGCATCTTAACGCCCTGTAGAACTTCAATTGTAAATTACAGGATGTATCAACACCCAGGAGAATTTTGACAGTATTTCAAATAAATCAGGTGTATTTCAACGTCCTGTATCAAATTAAAATTGGTCCAACATCAATTATAATTGGTAAGCTATATCAACGCCCTTGAGTAATTTGACTTTATCTCACCTATATCTTTGCAAGATCTGAATGATCTAAAAACCCCTTTGGAAAATCAATCGAAATTTTTCATGCTGCTTCAACACACTAAATTTTTTTATCTTGTGTTATGTGAATCAATTGCATTTTAACGTCCTGATTAAGATCAATTGCAAATTCTAATCGGTACATACGACAAATTTGACCTTATCCTATGTAGATCAAGTGCGCCTTGACGCCCTAAATCAATTGAAAATTTCAAGCTGTATCGATGCCCTGGAGTAATTTGACCTTAATTCAAGAAGATTAGGTGCATCTTAACGCCCTGAAGGATATCAATTGTATAATACATGCTTCTAAAACATATTAGAGTAATCTGACATTGTCTTATGTAGATCATTTGCATCTTAACACTCTGTATGGTATGAATCAAAATTGTCAAGCTGTATAAATCCCTTTGACTAAATTTTAGATCAGCTGCATCTTAACGCCCTCTATGACAACAATCGAAATTAACCCGAGCTGTATTAACGTACTGGAGTAATTTGATATTGTCTCAGTAACTCAGAATCATCTCAAGTAACTCTTGAAGTTTGATGAGATACATGAAATTTTTAAGCAGAAAAAAATAATGTACCTAATATGTTCTAAAGACAATCAGTTCGTATTCTTGTTCATTTTGGGCCAATAGTTTTCATGTGATAGTGACGAAAATTTATTATCAAGTACGCATCAAAAACGGTATTTGCTGAAATGAGTTTGAAAACCTACTGTAAATAATAATTAACAAGTCTAAAATCCACTAATAGAACCAACGCCAAACTTCTATTATAAACGCGTAATATTTTGAAATCCAGGGCAATTGTCAATTTTTTTGTACTTTAATATCACTTTAATATCTAGATGTCCCGCTTTAAGAAACCTTGAGCATTTGTTCGTGAACTTAATTTTTCGATTCTATTTATATATAAAATAATATAAGGGAATTTACGCATTTTCAGTATTCTAAGCCAATGCCGTGATTCATTTATTATTTTCTCGGACATACGCAGACAAACTAAATGTTTGTTACGTTTATGTGCTGCTCAATCCTGTCTTGGATCACACAGGCAGGCTTGTTGAAAACTTTTTAGAAACGTTTTAACAACACTTCAAATACCTCATGTAGTTGTGACTATTGTCGGCATCCTCGTTTTCTTCAGCAGCCTTTCCCATAATAACTACAGGTAAATCTGCTCGGCAATTCCACATAAGCCACATTTTGAGGCGTATTTATTTCAATCAATGACATCTTTTGCGAAATTGTTTGTTCGGAAATCTCGTCAGGGGACGACAGTGTGAAAGTGTGACAGTGCTTTTATTACCTTTTAATACCTTTTAATATTAAAAGGGGGGTCTAGAAATCCCGAAAAATGATGGACGTCATATTTGAAACTTCCCTTAGAAAAAACAGAGATAGAACAGCTGCAAAAACTAGGTGAGCAACGGTATTAGCCGTTTGAAATGAACGATTTTCTAAATTTACAACATATTTTGTACAACAAAGAAAAAAGTATTAAATCGCTGGTTTTTTCCTCGAGTAAACTGTAAAATGGGATTAAATTTTGAGTAAAAAATCTGGCGGCCGTCTTAATTTTAAGCAAAATTATGAGTTACTTAGTATTATGATACTCATCATGTTGAAATGAAATAAAAATTGAGTTGAAGCAAATACTCTCCATTTTGAAAAACTGTGTGAATTTTGATCATTTGTCCCTGGTTTTGAAGATACTCCGATGTATCTAGAGGGCTCGACATAATCCATATATTTTTTTTAAATTTATAGCTGTTTCTCCGTTTCACATTTGAATTGGAATGAGTATTGAACACAAACTAAACACGTGCAAATGCATATTAGTTCTCATGTGTTTGGAATATGTATTAATTTGATACAATTTTCGAGTGAGACTCCCTCATTAACGCCTGGGAGTACAACCGCCCTCTGGGCTTCGTGAAAATCGTGCTCCTGCTTTCAAGACCCAATTTCAACCCGAGCCTACACGTCGATGAATGATTCATGCTATCGAGATTATGTTGTTCGCTCTGGGGGTTTGTGAACAGTAAATATAAGGAAACCGGACTGCACTATGGCAGAAAAACTCTTAATAGCAGACTTATTAAAAGAAGAAAAAGAAGACGAAGAGGAAGTCTGTCAGTCCCATGACGGATCGAAAACAACCCCAAGTCACAATTTATAACTTGTTTTGATTGAAGGTTTCATAGGGGTCATTCAAAGCTTTTGTTGCAAAAATATTTTTTTCCACAAAATAAATATTGTCAGGAAATTTAAAATTGTCGGGTTATCCCAATCAAAAGTTACATTGATTTAAATTTTGGAATGGGTGAAAGACTACCCAAGGTCTTCACAAAGGTTAAACACGGTTACTTGGGAGCAACGTCGAAGAAAAGAGGGTTCATCTTTCGATTTTGTTCTTCTAATTTTTAGTTTCTTTATTAACATTTACAAGCATTACATTCATTTCTTATATCTAGATGTTCTATGTAAGGTATCTTAATTAGGTAAAAATCTTTTTATTATAAACTATTATTAACATTTCGTGAACAGCAAATCTCCTTTTATTTCCACATGCAGTTCAGATTTTCAGATAAAATAACAATAACAAAAAAAAATGGATAGATACAGACATATCATAGTTTTATTACATTTATTACAGCACTCAATTTCAATGCGGTTTTTGAAAACCAAATATTTAACCTGGAATTTTTCAATTTATTTTTATTATAGTTTTCATTTTTTTTATTATAGTTCCAAATAAGTCCCCCAAGGATTGTTGCCAACGTTCTCCTGATGGATAATGTTTTCGAATTCTTTAGGAAAACTATTTTCAACTGAACCAGTGGTTACTGAATGTAAATTGCGTGCTATTGCAAACTGCTGAGCAGGATTTTTTTTTGCTTTTGGGTAACATTCTAAATACCGTGACAGGAAAAAAAACTAATGTTCGTTAATCACAAGATTATTCTTCAAACAATGTTTTTATTTTGCTATTAAGTGCGTGTAGACCTTTAATAAGAATTGTTACATATGGCTTAAATAAATGGCTAAAAATGTTTAGTTTTATTTTCAAAAATTCCTAAGAAGAACTGTTGTTTAAAATTAAAAAATATTATAATGAAAACAAAAATCCTTATTTTTTCAACGAATTGTATCTTGGTATCCTTTACTAAAGCAATGTTATTTGAATAAACCGCAGATCAGACTGCAAATAACATTTGATATGCTTAATGCCCTATTTAAGACTGCTTAGCTGTCTAGTGGTAGAATACGCACTGCTATTTAAAATCTGTTGGCTACCAATCAGCATTTTAACTGCACAAGCTGTTTTCGACTCAAAGCAACTGACATGCTTTCCTGTTGCTTCCCAATAGCAAAGAAAGAAGAGTGTGGATGACACGTTATCAATCTGACAAGATATTCCTTCTTTCTCAAACACATAGTACGTTCGCTTGGCTCACATCGGCTTCTGACGATATTGTTGCCATCCTTTTCCTTTTCACTTATCTTTTAGTTGACCAAAATGTTGTCACAGAAGGCTGGGAAGAAAGCTAACGGTAAAATTTCATCCGTTTTTGATCTTGCTAATTTTATACTACAAGTGTGATCCTTGCTGATGGGTATGAAATATTAAACGTACTAATTTCTACAGAGGAACTGAAAATCATTAGCAGACTTTTTTTACAGCTATTGTTTCCAATGAGTAGGATTGTTTATGATTTGCATGTCAAAATTACCCTGCTCCAGGGATTAACACAGGAGAATTTAACAAAATGATGGTTTAAATACGGCATCAAATCAGTACTGCTCATCCTATCACATATGGCACATGCTGGATCGTGGCAGAACAAAATCGTGATACCGTCGGGTGTAAGTACAAATCGCAATCGTTATTTGAAGCAAAAAAATAAACAATCTGTTGATTGAAAGCGTGTGGACGCGGGAGAAGCAATGTATGGAAGTGGGAGTAGTGGTGAAACTATTTTTGTTTTGATTTCTTCCATATCGAGGCGTTACGCTTTTTGACAGCCACAAATAAACGTTGCTGAAGGTCTAGCACTACGACAACCTTTTATTTCGCCAAAACCTGTTTTGGTGAAGCACTATCGGCAGATATACGGCTGACAAGCATTTATTGCCATGCCTTTGAGGCGACTATAATGCTAAAATAATTCCATTTTAAATGCTTCATGGTTACTTGGGACATATGTCAGATGATAAGCATGAGTTCGCATTCAGCACAAAAGATAAGACTTCGGACTGCCAATCTGAAGACTTTGGGTGCGATTGTTGAAAATTGTATTTTTGCAATTTCTCATCGTAACCGGCTGTTTTTCATCACGCCAATCTGTCACGAAACGGCCTATTTTCCTGCACTGAAGTATGCAGTGCGGGAATAGTCATTACGCAACTGATTACCAGTGCTGTAATGATCAATTACGCAACGCTTTCTAATTACGCAACTGTTTTGAGTTGCGTAATGAATCAGAGCACAAGAATTTTTCAGAAGTTGTAAAATAATGATGAATGCATTCCGATATAACTTCTGATACCCTCAAGTGGTCTTCTACGAAATTGCAAAAAAATGTTGTGCGTAACTCATTGCAGAACTCAATTTTTACAGCACTCGTCGTAATTATCCTACTCGGCAAGCCTCGAAGGATAAATTTACAACTCGTGCTGTAAAAATGATCATTCTGCAACTTGTTCCGTAAACTACTATTCTCTACTATGAACAGACTCTGTTTTGAAGTTATTGAAGAATTAGTAGAGTAATTCCTCTAGAAAATCCTCAAGAAATATTTGGAAAAACAACCATGGAAAATTTATCCTCATTTTGAATTATCAATAGCAGCATCATTGAGTTATATTTGTTACCAACTAGAAATTTGACATTGACGTCGTTTCTCACTTATATTGTTAAATATTGTATACTTCTGATCATTTGTCATGTAAATTTAAACTTCATTTTTAAATTTTACTCAGAACTTGTCTTCAAACTTTAATTGAGAAAGAATCAGAGAATAATACATTCGTTCTAAACGTGAATGCATCTCTTTCCCAGTCTTTTTTTTTAATTTCTTTATTAGTATCATTCCAAACATTACATTCATTATTTCTTATATCTAGGTGTTCTGTGTTATAAGACAACACTATCATCCTAATTTGGTATCACAAATCTAAGATTTTATTAACATTTTGTTAACAACATATTACATTTCATTTGCCGTAGCAGTTCAGATGTTTTACAGGCGAGTTGATTCCACCTGCTGCTAAGAGCTAACTTAACCTAAACATATAACGCATTAATCGTGGCAATAGAAGATTGTAACAATTTTTGCCTGAAATTATTAATTATTTTATTTGACATTTGTTCCAATGTTTCAACATTGGATATTCTATGTAACTCATTGGTACTATACCAGGGAGGAAGCCTTAGAATCATTTTCAAAAGTTTATTTTGAATTCTCTGTAGAGCTTTTTTCCTGGTATTACAATAGCTAGTCCATATTGGTACAGCATACAACATGGCTGGCCTGAAAATTCGTTTGAATATCAAAAGCTTGTTTGTAAGACAAAGTTTTGATTGTCTATTAATAAGGGGATAGAGACATTTTACATATTTATTACATTTGGCTTTTACCTTTGTGCTGTGCGTACACGAATGCTCTCTGCTAGAGCAATGAAACATTACTTTTCAGAGCTAAAATTAAAAACAGTACTTTTCGTTTTTGAGTTATGGCCAATATTGTGAAAAATGTCCAGATGTGCCATATAAGACTTTTCTTTGAAAAATCATAACTCAAGAACAAAACATTGTAGAAACAAAATTTTTATATGAAAATTCAAGCAAATTTTCTCAGAAATCCAAAAAAAAAATATGAACTGGAAAAAGTTTTCCACCAAATTTTCCACCGTTGGGGAAATTGATAAAGAAAAGCTGGAAAATCTATGCCCGAACTCGCGAAAATTTTTTAATAAAATATTTTTAAGAAAGAAACTTTATAAACTTCAATTCTGGTAACTTTTAGGATGTACTTTATTTTTGTTCCTGAGTTATGGTCAATTTTGTGAAAAATGACCATATTAGCCTTTGCTTTGAAAACCCATATTTCAATCGAAGCATCAGAAAAACAAGGTTTTTTTTTATCAAAGCAATTGCAAATTTTCTAAAAGATCTGAAAGAAACGATATGGGATTGGTTTTAATGAAGTATAAGTCGGATTGGATTATATTTTTCATGAAACATTACACCGTTGTCTAATAACACCCAACACTTAGATATAAAAATTAATGTAATGTTTGGAATGATATTAATAAAGAAATAAAAAAAAGATTGAATTTGTGTTTGCTTTTTAGGTAGCTATAAGTAAACGTGTGTATTAAAACATTGCATACATGTTGTTTGGTCTTCATTTTGTCACATCTTCCTTCAGTGGTGCATTTTACCCCAGGTCCCCCTAGATGATGGAGTTATATTTCCGCACGCTTCGCTTGTTAGTTCTTCTATCTATGCGATGGTTACACCTAAAGAAACTATAAGCAAAGAAGCGAAATGTTCCAATTGGAATTCCAAGTTTACTGTCAATGTCATTCCAATCGAGCAGGAGACTTGTCAAACACTTTTTCACACAAGCTGAAAACGGCTCACACAAAAATGTTACCGCCAACGAAAATTTTGCTTCTTCTGAAGTAACATATCTTCTGAATACTTGAGTGTCGGTTGCAATTTTCATGCTTTGCATGCTCTACTCATTACATTGGTTTTCTACACATTCAGTCAATTTTTCATTCGTTACCCAAAACTGTGAAAACTCAACACATAAAACTTGTGACTCAATTTTAGCGTGGGATTCAACATTGGCAGTGCTGCGTAATAGATTTGGCATAGTTGCTAGCTGATTTATTTTGAATATGATCAGATTTCGTCTCTTTATAATTTAGACTCTTTAGTTACACCGATGTTAATTGTCCTGCGAATTCTGGAGTTTGCAACAATTCAATGCATTCTTCTACACCATGTTTAATCGCAAATTGTAGTGCTGTGCATCCGGAGTCATCTCGTAAGTTAAAATTGATTGTCTCTCTGTCACACAGTTTCTGAATGGCATTCATATTGCGGTGTTCAATAGCAACATGCAAGGGCGTCTTTCCGTTCAATGCTTGAACGTTGAGGTTAGCTCCGCGCCTTATTAGTAGCACTGTGTAATCTTCTAAATCATTACTTGTAGCATAATGGAGGGCTGTGTATCCACATGTGTCCGTTGAGTTGACATTTAGTGCTGAGTAGTTCAACAACTCGGCAAAAAAAATCAGTTGCAAATATTGTGCTGCGATGTGCAACGCACTTTCTCCTTCATTCGTTTGGGCATTTAGGATATCGTCAGATGCTCCCCGCTCAACAATCTGTTTCAAGTGTTCGACGATTCCCCATGTTGCTGCGTAATGTAGCGCAGTGAATCCTTTCTTATCTTTGATCGTTACGTCAAGCGATTGATTGCGCAGCAATTGTTTCATACAATCTGGGTGATTTTCTTGTGCTGCAATGTGAAACGCTGTTTGTCCGTTATTTGCTTGAGTATTAATGCCAGCACCTCGCACCAACAAATGCTTCACGCAATCTTCAAGTCCAAACTTTGATGCACGATGAAGCGCTGTGAAACCATTTTCATCTTGTAACGTCACATCTATTGTGCTACATAGCAGTAGTTCTTTTAAACAATCATCTTGATTTACGTAAATCCTTCTATCTAAAAACATCATATCCACTGGAGTGGGACCAGCGTTTTTTCTAGAATTAACGTCAGCACCATGTTTCATCAGCAATTGTAAACACTCGAATCGTCTTTCTTCAGCTGCGTAATGAAGAGCTGATAATCCGGCGTTGTCCTTGTCGTTAACGTTGATACATCCCATAATAAGTAACTCTTCAACAACCGCGAAATTGTTACATCTCACAGACAAGTGCAACAATGTTTTTCCATCTAAAGTTTGTACATTTATATCTGCTCCTTGATCTTGAAGTAGTTTAAGGTAATTTTTATGTCCAGTTTGAGCAGCATACTGCATAGGAGTATACCTTCTCTTATCCTCCACATTCACCTGAATTCCGTCGATGGAAAGTAGCTCCTCTACAATCTCAAGGTAGCAGCTTTGGCTGGCAGCAAAGTGTAGGGCTGTCTTTCCATCAATAGCATCAATAGCGTTGACATCAATTCCTTGTTTAACTATGCGGCTAACAAACCCTTCCAGGCCACATCGAGCGATACAGTGAAGTGCTGTATATCCCGAACTATCCACAACTGTTACATCAAACAAATCGTTGTTGAGCAATTCTCTCACACATTTGTAAGATTTTTTTTTTTTTTTTTTTTTCTCGATGCCAAGTGGAGAGCTGTTTCCGCCTCAATTGTTTGGGCATTTACATCAGCACCAGCATTCATTAACAATTTCATACAACACTCGGATCCAGTATAAGCTGCGGAAAGCAGTGCTGTAAATCCATTTTCATCCTTCTCATCAACCGGTTGACCAACGCTCAACAGCTTTTTTACGCATGAGATGTGGTTTCTTTTGGCTGCCAAGTGCAACGGTGTTTGTCCTGAATCCGATCGAGCATTGGCATCTTCACTCTTTTTGAGTAGCGGTTCTAGGCAATCAACTAATCCGTTTTGTGCAGCATAGTGCAGGGCTGTGCAACCATACTTATCCACCACGATTCTCGAGCCGGATAAGAGCAAACGCTCCACAATTTCCAGTCGTGATACGTGTTCGACTTGGGAAATGCGGAATGAATACGTAAGATCAACTGCGGAGTGTAATGGCATTTTACGAGTTTCATATGTCAAGGCATTTACGTTAGCTCCAAAGTCGATTAACAAATTCACACATTTTGGATTTCCATGTTTGGCAGCATAATGCAGAGCTGTTAAACCGTCATTATCCTTTAAACCATTTTTCGTTTCGGTCTTTTCCAACAGTTTTCTCAAAAAATCAACCTGATTGTTTTTCGCTGCAATGTGGAGTGGCGATTCCCCAAATGTCGACTGTCCATTGATATCAACGTTAAATTTGAGCAGTGTTTCTATGAGCTCTGTCAGACCTACCTTAGCTGCATAATGGAAAGTGGTGAAACCGTTTTTATCTTTTACGTCAATCGTAGAGCATGACATAAGTTTCTCCACACATGCTTTACGGGAATGATGATTTTTAATTTCGAACGCAAATAAAAGTGGAGTCATACCGCTTTTTGTTTCCGAATTAATGTCGGCTCCTCGGTCAATGAGTAGCTGTACGCATTCAATATAGCCTACCTTGGCCGCAACGTGAAGTGGTCTCTGGCCTTTATCATCAGTACACTCGATGTCTGCTTTCCGATCCACTAGCAGTCGTATTAAACTCAGGTCTCTGTGTTCGGAAATAGTAGCGAGAAGTAGTTTTTCGCAACTGAACTCAGACAGAATATTTTGCTCTATAAGATATTTGGCAATTTCTGTACGACTTTCTTTAACTAACAGAGTAGGGTTAACGAATAACAGTTTATGGCTGCTGGAATCGCTTCGCGAAGCAAGAAGTTTCACTACCTCTAGATGACCGGAATTGGCGGCATACTCAAGCGCTGTTTGGTCGATGTATCTATAATTCACATTCATCTTGTACTCGTCGATCAGATAAATTACCAATTCGTAGTATCCAACACGTGACGCTTCGTGAAGCAAAGAGCCATAGCCTTCGAAGCAGATCTTCGTAATATCACGACTTTTAAGTAACGCTTTGACGATTTCGATACAAGCCGCTTCGCATGCCCAGAATGTCATCACACTTTTCTCGCTGTTAATTTCGATCAATTTCGTCAATTGTGCGTTGCTTCGAGGTAAGTTCTCCTCAATAATCGTCAGAACGAATCTTCGAACGGTTTCATTCCACTCTAGGATGTTATGAAGGTTGTCCCTATAGCTATGTAGATTTTCATACAAATGTAGTGCTACCAGGTATTCGGCGTACGTCAAATGAATCAATTCCGTCGTATCGTCAGATTTATTTATTATAACGGAAGTTTCTTTCCCAGTGTTGATGCGTTCCATAAACTGCAAGTAGCGCGTATCATCGATGGATGCATTTATCCCGTCAATGTTGCATTGTTGGATTGCCAGAATTTGATGAACGTGGATGAATTCTTCATACAGTGTTTGCCATTCCTCATCGAAAGGCTTGATCTCGGAATATGCATTGCATTCGTTTTTCTTGCCCATTTTAATCATAAACGTTGATCGCAAGAACTGGTCATACAAACTGACCATGCTACAATTCTTTGCTGCGAGTAGATCGTGGATAATCTCTGATTTATCGGACTTCTGGAATTTTTCGAAGCGTGTCGAATACGCTCTAGCCAACATGTGAGCCATAAGAGGAATTCCAGTGAAAAAAGATGGCCAATCGATAATGCAAGAGGCTAGTAGTATTTTTGGGTGGAACATTTCAAGCAGTTTGTTTGCGAAAATCTCGAATTTTTGCATTTTAGCTTCGTCATTGGAAACATTCCAGTTCAGCTTCAAAACTGCAACTTGTTTATCGTATTCTAATGGTGCCAACTTCATTGCCTTTGATTCAAATGAAATTTCCAGTATCTGTTTCACGTTAAGTCTACCACTAATAATCAATCGAATATTGTTAAAATCAAGCAGTCTCTTTAAAACTGCAATGGCTGCCATGGATTGCGTCGAAGTAATTTCATCAAACCCGTCAAACAAAAGTATGTTTCTAGTAACATTATCATTTGAGCTCGTCGTCAAAATCTCTATATTGTATTCCGACAGAATAGAATCAAACAATGTATTTATAAACTCTTCTGTGTGACATTTTGTCGTATTTTGGAAATTTTTCTGCAGTTGTTTTAAACTGATCATGAAAACATTCCAAGTGTTGTACTTAATTTGCAGTTGATAAGCAATATGTTTCAAGAAAACTGTTTTTCCCATTCCTGGCTTGCCAAGTATCAGTAAACATTTTTGTTCATTGAAAATTCTATTCATTTTGAGCACTAATTCATAATCTTCAACATTCATGGAACCCAAACATCCGAAACTCATGTAGGCGAATTTCAAAGAACGGTTAACGTAAGACCTATAGAAATCGTTTCTAACGGGTGAAAAATGTTTCTCCAGCATTCCGAAAACCTCTCTGCCATCCTGCCATGTTAGCCAGGGCACTGTCTTTCGTTCTCTCACCAATGCTTCGATTGGCTCTTGCCACTCGTCAAGCTTTGCTTCAAGTTTACCCATAGCAGTATATGTCCCGTCTTTTAACTGTTTACTGATTTCGTCTGGCATAATCCACGATCGCATCTTTATGCGGATTTCTTCTCTTAAAATATTTTTAAAATTTTCCGGTTGCTTAGTACAAAACGTTAGCTGTTTAAAAAAGTTCTTTACGTCATCTTCTGTAACAAAGACAGGCTTCAATGCTTTACGATCACCCATTATGAGAGTCTTGATATCTCTTGATCCTTTTGCATCGCTTTTTCTGATTCTGTTCACATGTTTCTCAATGCATCTGATATCTTGATTCTTGGACTTATAGTAAGAATCTAATACCTCGTACAGCTTTTCGTCGTTATCGCGGTATTTAACATAATTGCCGGTTATCTCAATAATTTCATTCAAAGGTGCTTTGTGCTTTTGTAGTTTGTCAGGAATAAATATGCACCTTGGATCAAAAAGTTCGACGAGGCCATTTTTTAAGTCATCGAATTCAGTATTCAATTTACTAACCATTTCCTGTATTGCCGTCTCTTTCGGCACAAATTCTTCGTACATTCCTCCTTGGCCAGTAAAATCAATCAAGCTGTCGACTTGACGAGTTTTGAATGTTCCCCAGTACAACACGTCTTCTCTGTCTAGATCCTTGTTGGTGAAAATGAAGTACCGCTTCTGTCCATTTATGTTTTTTTCTGTATGCATGAAAGATTTGAAATATATGCCCATATTAAAATCTTTTTTTTCCCCGGACTTGAAAAGATCTATGGACGAAATTCGTTTCATGTTTTCAAAATGTTTGATTTGAATCAACAACGTTTCATTGTTGTCTTCCTTCACGAATACAATATCGTCGAACTTTTCACCGGCGGATACTTCAATGCCCATTTTAAAGTTGATGGATTGCATCGATGCTCTTGCGAACAAACCCGAGAAGAGGTCGCTTTCATATTGATAACCGTGCGCAGAGTTATTTAAACAGCATTCGTATTCTGCACGAGCTGATCTGAAAAAATAAAAGAGAAAAATTGAAAATTCATTGCCATATGTTCTTTTTATTTTTTCAGCTTACAAAAGTGGTTAAGATGCAACTGATGAGGACTTGCAAGTCTAATACTTTTCTGGTGGATCTGTTGTTTAATTAGACTTACCCTGGCGATGCTTCAGAAGTTATGTTAGCAACGGCATCCAAAGATGATCTAAACCTTTTCGATGGTATCGGATCTTCTATGGACTTGCAGCACTTTTTCGAAGTTGACGCCATCGTAGAAAGTTGATGGTATTGTTGCAAATAGTTTGAAATAGCTACTATTTGATGAGTTTACTTTCAGTTCTCAAGAGGAAATCTGAAAAAAAAATGAATTTATAATGAATGGTTATATTTTTTGGCGGTTTTTGTGTTTCGTTTTGTCATGAATTCGTAATATTATTCATATTGAGAATAAGGTGTACCTGCACACTTAGAAAAAAATCGTGTTAATTCACGCCTGTTGGAGAGCAGTAGGTCATGAAAAAGAACGAAGAAATTTTTTTTCATTATTTGTCAAACCGCGTGTTAGATTAATGCATTAAAGCGAAAACCTCCAAATTAGAAACCGTTTAAGTTGTAATTTAATTCTCCATTGCGGAGATTTCCCGAAGAAAAAGGAAGAAGTGTTCTGTCGGATAGTTTCCCATAATTTGTAGGTGAGCGAAACTATCAAAGCGATTCTGTGTCAGCCTCTGTGTAGAAGCAAGAAGAGCTCCCGAGAAGACGTTCCCGTCGCAGCGACCGAATAGGTGCAACGCAGGTACGGTCCCTAAGAACCTTTTAGACTATCATTGCAAAATCCCGAACTTAGAAAGAAAATCCACAATGCAACGAACCCCCGTAAACAAAAATGTATCAGCTAGTATTCCAAGAGTTAATGATAGCATAAGCGGTGAACAACATGACAGAAATAAGACAGTATCTGAATCGTTAAGAAGATGCGCACATAGAGGTCCCCAAGCAAACTGCCACAAACACCAACGCACAATCAATCTTACACAAGTCGATTTCCTCAGAATGAAAACGTATCGATGTTTGTTTGACGTCACTGAGCTTTCGGTCAACGGCAGGCCAACAAGAAAGTGGTTGTTTTGCAGCAATTCTGTTTACATTTGGATTCTCACAGCAAACAAAAGCAATGTTGCAACATTGCACTACTACGCAGGCAACTGGATTGGTCTATAACATAAGTGGAACTCGAGCTCAAGAAGTGAGACCCACTTTAATATTTGCATGCTGGTATACACGGAGCCACAAATCAACCCAACTTTGACTTCTTTTGACGCAATTCGGCTCTTCCGTGGGATAACCCAAATTTGGGTAAACTGACATATACCTATCATTCGGTTGTTTTCATATGACAACGGCAAAACAAACAACTCCGTGCAAACAAAAATCTACCCAGCGTTAGCTTTCGATGTCTCCGTGATGGGTAAAAACAACTTAACGTTGGGTAAACTCGAAAGAACCCAAATTTGGCTTTTTCCATTGAACTTCGACGATGGGTCGGTGCATCTCTCTCTGTTTTTGACAACATTGCTGTTGCGCAGCATAGCCGTAGCGGTAAACGCGCAGCTATTCAGCAAGACCAAGCTGAGGGTCGTGGGTTCGAATCCCACCGGTCGAGGATCTTTTCGGGTTGGAAATTTTCTCGACTTCCCAGGGCATAAAGTATCATCGTACCTGCCACACGATATACACATGCAAAAATGGTCATTGGCATAGTAAGCTCTCAGTTAACAACTGTGGAAGTGCTCATAAGAACACTAAGCTGAGAAGCAGGCTCTGTCCCAGTGGGGACGTAACGCCAGAAAGAAGAAGAAGCTGTTGCGGCAGAGGCAAAACAACCCAACCGTGGGTAAAAACTAAATGCAGTTTACCCAAATTTGAGTAAAAAGAACTTATTTTTTGAGTAGCCTGATATCTCCGTGTAAAAAAATCGAAATGTCAAAAAAGTTATACCACTAATACATCAATCAACATTCACGCTAAGCCAGCTCTACGCAGCGCATGTGTTCAAACTACACAGAATGAGGCAACCAATGCAGAACTGGCTGATTGAGTGAAAATTCTGTGCAGGTCGCACTCATTCTGTGGGTAGCCGACGTGTTGGCCTTCGGCTGTGCGGGGAGCGATGGAAACGGAACTGTCAATCATCTCCCGTGCGGCAGCAAACAATGGGTTACACGCATGCCCTGATTCGCTACTCGTCACACAGTAACGCACTTTCGCTAATGTCTATGTACGAAAAATCTCTAAAAGGTAACGCGGAAAATATTTGTATGGCGAAATGCATCTAACGAATTATTACTTAAAATTGGGAACTAT
This sequence comes from Aedes aegypti, assembly GCF_002204515.2. Lineage (NCBI taxonomy): Eukaryota > Metazoa > Arthropoda > Insecta > Diptera > Culicidae > Aedes > Aedes aegypti. Next base: position 36,816,270 of record NC_035109.1, on the reverse strand, counting down.
TTTCGAAAAAAAAATTCGATACCGGTTGTGCTCAATGATTATGGCTTTCACGTGTACCAAATATTTTTTCGATTAAAGCTTTCATTTAAGAGATATTTGCCGTTAGATCAGGTCCGTCCCACTCGGGCTCAGATTGGGTACCACTTCTAGTACTGCATTTGGTCCCTCGGTAATGCAAAAGGTACCCAAGTTTGACAGATCGCAGTACACTTTTCACGGCATTCTAGATTACCTTATGAGTCATAAAATTTTGGGCAACTGCAAGGGACATGGAGGTCTTTAATTTGTCTTTGGTTAGATGACTTTCCCCATACAAAATAAAATGAGAAAACATCTGCTGATCAACTGTGGAGATGAGCAAAGCAGGTGATCCATTGGCCGTTGGTAAGATGAGGATAATAAATCTTCGAGCTGTTTAGTAGAATACCTATAAGTAGATGAAAAAACCGAATTTAGTACTAGGGACGATTCAAATATGACGTCCATCGTTTTTTGAGATTTCTAGACCCCCCCTCCCCCCTCTGTCACGCTTTTTCCAATACCTTCTACACGTACTGTCACACTTTCGTAGACCCCCCCCCTCCCCCTAATGATGGACGTCATTTTTGGATGATCCCCTATACCATTTATTTCCACTAGAGTTTGCATCCTTTGACAGCGCGTATTTCGACCTCAACTGTAAGGCCGTCTTCAGTGTCGTGTACTAGAGTCGAGTCTAGTACACGACTCTGAAGAAGATGAGGAGTTTTCTGGGAATTTTTTTCTAGCGAAAAGCCGGAAGATGATCGCAAATACGAAAGTTTTGCCCCGTTTGCTTCCGCTTCGGCTATTCAAATAAAAAAATCCCTGAAAACCTTTAAAATTTGATTTTTTTTTTTAATGTTTTCAGAAGCAAAACAAAAATGGAAGCGAATTCCGCAAGTGTTCCTCTCTTGTGCGGAATTCACGCAATCAGTTTTGTTTACAACCGCAGAACAAATTTAGCGTGTTGTATTGAAATGAATCAAATATAACATATATTCAGAGTGGCTACGGAGGGAATTGAAATAATTATTTTTGGTACAGCTTTCGAATTAGATTTCGGCCTCTCATATCCGAGATAATTGAGTCAATGTATAAGCTATCTATGTTGTTTCTAACATAAAGCATTTTTAGATGAATGAGCGGAAGGATTCTGAAAAACAAAAGCTCTTTCACGTTAGTAAACAGGAATTATTTTGACAGGAAATAATATTTTCGATGACATCACATTATTTAGTTATAAAACATGAATATTGGGGATTATGAAAGAAAACATTTACATATTATGAAAAAAAAAAGTTTTTTATCGTCAGACATTGCTTTTCAGCGTTCCCTGATCTTAATACCTGCAATCTTTGCAGGAACTGGTCTATAGTGGTTATCACGCTCAATGGTATGGGTGCCCTAGTGTAGATGTAGTTGTGAATCCGGGTATATTTTTTGCAAATTGGGTAATATTTCCATATGCGCTTCGATGAGTCTGGAAAACGTGTGCCAGTTTCTTTGAGGAAAACAAAAACAAACTGTGTATGACGAGCATATGCTAGTCTACGTGTGTTCAAATGTCACTAAGCTCTATTGCTCGAATCATATGGTTTTTGTTTACCGTTGGCAATGACAGTTCGATGTTTTGTATACTAGATATACCACTTGCCAGCAGCTGAAAGTGGGTACCACTTTTCAACTTGCTGTGGCTTCTGAGTTCCACATATGTTATGTGAGAGGCGCGTCAGGTAGTGGTGCTAGCAAGCGATCGCATAGAAGCAAGGTGTCATCAGTGAGCAAAACCCAGAGCCAGATTAGAGCTTTGGAACTCGTCGACGAGCTGCAGGAAGAGGAACTGCGTGTCTCCCTACAGGGTGTCTACTACCTGGAAAAACCTGGAAAACCTATAATTATCAGGAAATTTTATTCAACCTGGAAAAATCCTGGAATTCTGAGGGAATTTTGGCTACACTAAGGGAAATTATTTCGAAGCAATAGTGCATGGTAGAATATGTCGTTTATGGAAAACAAATTCTTTTCAATTTAAAAATTTTCGGCTGCGCCGCTATCAAAACGCTAATTGACATGTTTACACAAGGAAGCATAACTTAAGATTGCCATATTGGTAGAGGCAAGCAAGTTAAGTGTCATTCATGAACATACACGCAGAGCAAATTATTGTATAGCCAAATATATTCTGAATCATTCCAACAAAATTTCCAACAAAATTTCTGCATTATTTGCCGGCTTATAATTGCTGTTTTTTTAATTTTAATAACTACTAGTAATTTGGTTTAAAAATATTTCTTGTTGAATTTGACAGCTGAGCTCAATGTGATTCAACAAAATACATTGTTGGTTTAAAAATATATTGCTTTGAAACAACAATATTTTCACATTAAAATAAAAGTTTTCGTTTTTGAAACAATATTCTGTCCTTTTTGATTTTACAATATTTTTATTTGAATTAAAAAAAAAACATTTTTTGTTCCCAGGCACCCCCCCCCCCCCCATTTCATTTTCTTTTATTTTAAAATGAACAAAAACGATGATATGTAGCTTTGAAAAACTTAATGTGTTTATATTTCTATGTGCTACAATTCACTAGAATAATGCAGATTAAAAACAACTGGCATTTCCAAGAATCTAATTTGTAAATATATTTGTTCTGCACTGCAAACGACGGGGCTGGACTCATAAAATTAGTTTCCTTCCGCTGAGTTAGGTTCAGCGGTTCAAGTGGGAGTCAACTGCAATCATGTAAAATAGCTAATTTGATTAAAAATTTAAGAAAAGAATGATTCTAACTTACCTTGGGAGGCTTCGATCATGATTTCGGATGTACCGAAACAATTAAATAAGACGATTTAATGAACATCTTTTATGGCAATTTCCTCAATATCCGTGACCAACATTTCTACGTTTACGCTGTTTAGAGCGAGAAACGAAATGGCATTTCAATCCTGAGTTTAGCTTTTATCAAAGTTGTCAATGAAAGTATTTGAAACAAACAGATCTTCAATTTAAAATGTTGATTTTTGTCGTTGTTTCAAAAATAAATCTGATTTAAAATGCTGTCAGTAAATACAAAAATATTTCTGTTTTGTTTTAATTAAAATCATAGCTGATTCAACGCAATTTATCTGATTACAACAAATAGAAAACGCTTGCCAAAAGCAACAAAATTAACTAATGTTTTGAATAGCCGTTAATTCTCTGCGTGTATGAAATATAATTGAAAACATTCCAATCGAAAAAAAATCGTATGTTATACAAAAATAATAAATTTTGTAGGAAAAGAGACGAAAATACAAAAAGTACAAAAATAGTATGTTTTGAAGGTTAGCAGATTTTGTATAGTCTTTATTCACTATTTTAATGATAGTCTCTATTTATGCGTTAAGGTCTCTAAAGTCACTATTTCAATCAAAATGGTCGCTAAACTCACATTTGTAATCTACTTGCAGTGAATTCTGGTGCAAAATTCTAGAGACTCCAGAAAAACCTCCAAAGACTATTACACAATTATTCCACATTTTCATAATGACATTTTTCTCAGATCCCGAGGAATGCTTCAGGAAGTCTAGTAACTTTTCCAGTGATTTCTTCCAGGAATGTTATCAGCGATTTTTCAATGGATGCTTAGAAAAAATTCTTCAGAATTTGGTCCAGAAAATCCAAGAGCACTTCACCACCTTTAAAAAAGTTATTCTAGAGTTAAAAAAAACTGTAGTAATGTGCACAGAGATTTTCCTGAAAAAATCCTAGCGATTATCCCAGGATTTCATCCAGACGTTTTCCCTGCCACTTCGAGTAAATTTCGCACAGATCTTACAGGAGCTCCACTAAGGTTTATTTCAGAGTTTTAGAAAAATATAGTTTCGGCGTGTTTTTCCAAGAAACCGTATAATAATTCCTACGCCATTTTTTCGTTTATTCTAGGTATTTTCATAAGAACCCTTTTTAAAAAAATATTCACGATTACTCTCAGGAATAGCTCCAACAATAAATCATTCAGGCATTGTTTGATGAAATCTAACTTATAAACTTATAAATTTTTCCAAGAATTCCTCGATAAATTTGACTTGGGATTCCTTATTAAATTTCTCCAGAAATTTTCTCGGCATTTCTCTAGCATTTCATCAAAATGTTATTCCTGTGGTACAAACATTTCTCGAACATTTTTTCAAATGAAATTTTCAAGTCTTAATGGACTCTTCTCAACTTCATTCGATGTTCCGCACCAGTTAATACTATAGTAATAACCTATTATAATTATTTCCTTTCCGAATGTCTTCAAAAAGTCTAAGAGATTCGAATGTTTTTTTTTTCTCAGTTATTTTCGCAATTTATAAGACAATCCTAGAAAGCGCTTCATCAAGAATCATTGAATTCTCGAAGATGTTCCAAATCAAATTTCTAGAGAACTTGTAGATTCCTTGAATCATGAAACAAAGTTGGGACGGACTCCTGATCCTTATAAAAATTCCAGATTGAATTCATGAAGGTATCGAAAACGAAATTCTTGGAAGAATTACTTACATAGCACAGACAAACAGACGTCACACTCTCATCGATGTCCATCGACCACCTTTTTAACTGTCGATTTAAATATACGGTAGGTGGCCAACCCACCGCCCACAGCACTGGCATCGTTTTTGTTCGTGTTTGACGTTTACACACTACCGCCACCTGTTGGCTCATCGGCCAAACACAGCCATTTTAGCATTGGGCGTACATGTTCTCACGACTATGATTTTAATCGCGATTTGTTCTAAGTGTTACGTCTGTTTGTCTGTGTACATAGTTTGTGAAAAATCACAAATCATACTCCTGGGAAGTTCTTCGGAGTAATATGTCTTGGTAATAGGTAACACGCAGTGAAACTAAAATAGGTCTGTATTTAAAGAAAGCTTTAAGACAAATGAACTCAGATTAAGTCATAGATTCTTCGATCAAGCTAGGTTACTATGATCACTGTCGTCTAAACTTCAACACTCCTCCTAGACGACACTGGTTAGGCCAATGAGTTCTTCCAGTTTTGCTGTCTGAATTCTGGGTAGTGGTTTCGTAAGTAAATCGGCAGCCATGGTTTCCGGCGGGCAATAGACGCATGTTCCCTTTCTTGATTTGATCTCTCACAAAATGAATCTTAGTTGCAATATGTTTCGTTCTTGAACTAAATTTGTCAGTTTCAACAATTTTTAAGCAGCTTTGATTGTCTTTGAAGATAACGAGCTTTTCTATGTTTCCATTCGATTCTCGCAGTAGCTGTTTTAGCCACAATGCTTCTTGTACAGATTCCAATAGTGCTATACATTCTGCTTCAGCCGTGGATAATGGTACGCATGTCTGTTTTCTACAAGCCCAGCTTACCGTTCCTCCGTTTATCTTGAAGACGTATCCACTACTTGATTTTCGATCCCTTCTATTTTCAGCCCAATCAGCATCCGAATAACCTACAATTTCTTCTGGTTCCGTCAACTTGCTTAACCGTAACCGATAGTTGTTGGTGCCCTTTAAATACCGGATAACTCGCTTCAGTTCGATCCAGTCCTCTTGATTAGGTCGGCTTGTATTCCTGCTCAATATTGATACTGCAGTTGCAATATCCGATCTTGTGTTAAATGCAACGTACAACAGCTTTCCTATAATTTTTTGATAATTTCTGTTGTCTGGTAATACTTCCCCTTCATTTTCCTTGGTGACATATCCTGGGTCTAAGGGAATATTGGATTCCTTAGCTTCATTTAATCCGCTCAAAATAATAATGTCATTGATGTATCTTCGCTGACTTAAGAAATAATCTCCATCTTCATTCTTTTCAACTTCCATACCAAGCTAGTGATGAATTTCTCCCATCTCGCTGATCTGGAACGACTTTCTAAGTGATATTGGAACTTCTTCTAGCATCTGGATACTCTTGCTTGCCACAATAAGATCGTCCACATATACTAACACGTAGCACCAAGAACCATGTGAGCATTTCCGATATAGGCACGGATCCGATTTACACCTTTCAAATACTTGTCGAATGAGTTCTTGGTGTAACTTGGCGTTCCATGACCTAGCTGCCTGCTTAAGTCCGTTGCCTATCGAGATGAATCCATTTGGTTGCTTCATATAAATCTCCTCCTGAAGTTCACCATTGAGGAATGCGGTCTTGATATCATACTGCTTGATAATCATCTGTTCCTTTGCTGCCACAGCCATCAATGTACGGAAGGTAGTCTGCCGAACCACAGGCGCGAACACTTCATAATAGTCAGTTCCATACTGCTGACTAAACCCTTGGGCCACCAAGCGAGCTCTATAACGTATTATGCGGCCGGCTGCATCACGTTTGATTACGAATATCCATTTACAACCAACGGCCTTCCGCCCTTCTGGTAAGGACTGTTCATTTTATAAAGTGGACACTTTGTTTTTGCTATATCTTTTTTATTTATTGATAAAATCGTAATCGGTTTTCTGTGCATCATTCAACTATTATTCTACAATACTATTAAAATATAAGATCTTAGAAAATGCTTTTGGTTGAAGAGCCAAATAATTTTTCCAAAAACTCCTAAGAAAAGCTGTTCGTCAAAGTTTAACAATATTTTTCGCAAAACAAAAATCCTAATTTTTATGAACATATTGTATGTTTGTATCCTTTACGATTCTACAAAAGGTATAGCTTTAAAAAAATCAACTATATTCCACCATTCTCTGACATTAGGCAACTTTAGTGATGCACCCATTTATGGCCAAATTTGCTGATACACCATCCTTTCACTCCCAGCAAAAGAGGAAAGTAAAAAGCGTGTTCAAAACTGGTCTGGTTTACTAAATAAACTATATTTGTGCAAACGAGAGCCAAATCGTGCGTTTAAACCACAGTCCTAAGCACAAGTTTTACTGTTTATGGTAGTTTTACTAAAAAGTCTCATGCTTTTAAAATCGTGTACGCATATTTATCGATCTGCAGCAAATTGTAAATGGTTTTCTCCGAAAATTTCAATTGGTAATCTCAGAATAACATATTACAAAAATAATAGGTGCAAAATGAAGTCGATTTTATTACAGCAGTGTTGCCAATTTTGATGATTGTCAATGTACTTTGAAAGGTCTTCTAAGAATAAAGCAATTGTGTATTTATTGTGCTTTAAATGTCACCTGGGGACTTAATAAGTAACTCTATGAAGGCGTAAGTCATTTTTCATATTAATACTATATTAGGACTTCCGTCAGGACGTACTTTTAACCAAAAAATATCTACTCATACCGATCCCCTTCAACTTTAAAATGGTTTTCTCTAAAAATATATGGGGAAAATGATGTTATTATATCTGTAAAATTGTTGTTCCAAAAATAACTTGATTTTTTTCCATCAGGCTTCTAGTTGATGATACTTTCGAAGAACAAGCCCTTTTTGAAAATAAAAAAAAAAATATAAATTGTCGAATTTTCCAGCCAATTTCTAACAATCATTGATTTTGATAACCTCCAAAAACCAACCGTTCTAATCGTTGTTCCATATTCGTGTGAAATTTAATTAATTTTGAAGAATTTTTATTATCACAACATTGTACAATACTAGTCAAACGATGTGCAGAAAACCGATTGAAATTTCATTGATAAATTAAAAAGATACAGCATGCACAAGGTGTCCACTTTATAAAATGAACAGTCCTTTGATCTTCCAAAGTCCATGTTTGATTGGCAGCCTTCCATTTTTCTGCATCGGGTGAGGACATCGCTTCATTGTAGGATCTGGGAAAGAAGTCATCAGTGGTAGCCACACCACCAAATTCCATATGAGCGTCGTCGTCCCAAAACCTTCTAAAATACTGGAAACGGCTCCAACCTGTGTCAACCTGTGAATTGTTTGAAGCCGGAAGACCTTTGCATTCAATTCTAAAATCTGTATACTTGCCAGGGAGATTGTGCTCCCGTCCGCTGCACCTCAACGTCCGTGACCAAGACGGATTTGAATTTTTAGTAACCTAGCTTGATCGAAGAATACAGACCTATTTTAGATTCACTACGTGTTACTTATTACCAAGAGGTTATGGGCCCAGAAACGCGATAAAAATAAACAAACTCAGATTAAGTCTTAGATTCTTCGCTCAAGCTAGGTTACTATGATCACTGTCGTCTAAACTTCAACAATATGTGAATAAAATCTACAGCATAACGAGCAGTCGTAATGGCACGAGTACGTTTCTAATGTTCATAAAACTGAATCCCATTTAAGGGAAAGATGATTGAAGGCACTTTCAGATCGTTTGGTGATAATTCTTGGTTTTGTGGAATTATAACAAAACTATTGAATTCTTGAGTTGTTTACACATTTAAAACAAACAGATTTAGTTATGAAAGTGATAGTACGTATCGTTAGATTTTTTTGTTTAAGTATTTTAAAGACAATATCCTTTCTTTGAAAATATATTTTTAGTCATCTATTCATCCAATTATGTATTTTAAAGAATTTATTTAACCTTGTATTATTTTTCAGAACCTCGAAAAACCTGGAAATATCAGGGAGTTTTATTTCTGTATATGAGTAGACACCCTGCCCTAGAGCAGGATAGGATTGAAGCGGAGCAGCGTCTTGAAGCTCTCAAGATCCAGAAAGATTTGGAGCTCAAGAGGGAGCTGAAAAAGGCCTATTCTAGAATTTTCTTTGAAGGAAAAAAATGCATATGTATCTGTGGAGAACTTCTTTGAGCAATCGATAAAAACTTTTTCCCAATAGAATCTTGTTTGATTGTTTATAAAAGTCTTGTGGAATATTAGAAGGAATGCTTAGAGTAACCTGGAAAAATCATTGATTACACTGCGGAACACGTTTTTGTCTCAAGCACCAAAATACCGCCATTAACTCAATTAAGGATTGCTGGATCCATTGCCGTTTTCAAAAATATCATAGCACGTCTAGTTTTTGAGATATTGGCTGTTGAAAATGCAAAATTGACTATTTTAGCCAACTTGCATGCAAGTTTGCCGGCTTGTATGGTAATTTATTTGCCTAATTTGCTCAGAATTTAAACGTTATATGTATAACAATACTTATCAATAAAGTTTATAATGCGTTCGATGCGGAAAAGTTATTTTTTCTGATTTGAAAAAGTATTGTATTTTCCCATATAAGAACAACGCAGAATTTAGTATGGAGACAGTAAGCATGTTGAAAAAATCGGTTTAATCTCAATTTAATCGTGCAATTTCAACCAAATTATGTCTAAATTAAAAGTTCAGGTCCTATTTTTCATGCTTGGTGGATTAGATTACAAAAAAGTTCGATAAATTATACTTTAAATTTTATGTAAAAATCGATAAAACCAGTGTTGTATACAACTTTGGCGACCTGTAGCTAAAAATTGTGACGTGCTGAAACATTTCTGAGAATGGCATCAGATTCAGCAACCCCAAAACTACTCGAGACACATAATTTGATACTTGAGACACGCGAAAATGTCATTTTTGTTACGCTGTGTTATTTTTGGTAAGAAGTCTTGCTGTGATTTTTTTATGCAATTCTTGAGAATTCCTGGGAGATATACTGAAAGTTTAGGAAGATCCCCAAAGGCAAAATTGAAAAAACTGTTGGGACAGTCTTTGATGAATTTGTCGGAAGAATCCTTACTTGGTGATTTTGAAGACGATTTTGGTGATTATTATATTATTAAGGAACAACTGGATAATATTTCAATCTAACAATTAGAATTTACATGTAATAACTACTTATAGGACCTTCTAGGAGAAGTGTTTAAAATTCGAAATTCATCAAGAGATATTTTCAAGCAATTTAATACAAATTCTTCGAGAATTTGTGTATTAAGATTGCATAAAGAAATTTCAGGAAACAAGCTGTTGAATAATAACTACTAATCGTGAGAATGATTTACATGGGAATCCCAGGAGAAACTCAGTGAAAACTAGTAAATGAGTTCTTGGAGAATGCCCTGGAAAAGTATGGAAATAAATCATGAAGAAATTTTCGACCTGAACAATTCGTTGAAGAATTACGGTATATACGTCTGTAATATCTGGATGCAACAGTAAAAACAACTTATTCACACTTCAGAACTTCTTTATTTAGATTTCAACTCCGCCGTAACTTTTCTACCTCCGATCACGTCCACGTTTCTTTTTCCAAGTCCCTTTTCATCTCTCTCCGCGCCCTCCGTACTCTCCACACTCAATGTTCTTTCTCTCCTCAGGTATAACCATATATTACGTTACGGCATAGTGGGGTACAGGATACCACATCCCTCCCTTCTTTTAAATGAACACAAATTTATATGGAATAAAATCGCGATATCTTGTTGGTTCTGTGCGCTTCCGCTTAGCTGCGTCTGGTCTGTCGATATTTGGGGGATCATCCGAGGATTTATCCTCTTGTTTGTCTTCATCAAGCGAGTTGTCAACATCAGTGCTTACTTCCGTAGATGAAGTATCCGATTCCATCTGCTTCTCCAAGTCCGTTTTCTTAAGGTGGCTAACATTGCGCTTAAACTGCTACCCCGTTGTCAAAGATTTGATCGATACTTCCGATCCTATTCTTTCTACTACGACAAATAACTCCGGCGAGAAATTCGTTGATAGCTTATGCTCCTTCTTTGTCCGCTTCTTTTTTTTTTTTTTTTTTTTTTTTTTTTTTTTTTTTTTTTTTTTTTTTTTTTTTTTTTTTTTTTTTTTTTTAAGTATCATTCCAAACATTACATTCATTTCTTATATCTAGGTGTTCTGTGTTATTTGACAACACTATCATCCTAATTTGGTAAAACAAATTTAAGATTTAATTAACATTTTGTTAACAACATATTACATTTCATTTGCCGTAGCAGTTCAGTTTTTTACAGGTGAGTTGATTTCACCTGCTTATAAGAGAAAAAAAAGTTTTTAATATACTTAACCTAACTTAACCTAAACATATAACGCATTAATCGTGGCAATAGAAGATTGTAACGATTTTTGCCTGAAATTATTAATGATTGTATTTGACATTTGTTCCAATGTTTCAACATTGGATATTCTATGTAACTCATTGGTACTATACCAGGGAGGAAGCCTCAGAATCATTTTCAAAATTTTATTTTGAATTCTCTGCAGAGCTTTCTTCCTGGTATTACAACAGCTAGTCCATATTGGTACAGCATACAACATGGCTGGCCTGAAAATTTGTTTGAATATCAACAGCTTGTTCTTAAGACAAACCCCTCTCATCGTGACAACATGTCTACTTGAAGGTTTCAAATAAAGAGCTTTTGGTTTATGTGGAAATATTATTAGTTGAAGCATTAGGAGAAATCTTACATTTTTGCAAGTATGAAGAAAAAAAATATCCAAACTTTTTTGTAATCGACTACAGATGACACGCAGAACTCGTCCTTTGGCGGAGAGGCCTGTGTCATCCGCAAACAAGGATTTTTGACATCCCTGAGGTAACTCAGGTAAGTCAGATGTGAAAATATTGTATAATATTGGTCCCAAAATGCTGCCTTGGAGAACACCAGCTCTTAGAGGAAGTCTTTCAGATCTGGAGTTCTGATAATTAACCTGAAGTGTACGATTTGACAGATAACTTTGAATTATTCTAACAATGTATGTTGGAAAATTAAAGTTTTTCAATTTTACAATCAAACCTTCATGCCAAACACTGTCGAATGCTTTTTCTATGTCTAGAAGAGCAAGACCAGTAGAATAGCCTTCAGATTTGTTGGAACGGATCAAATTTGTTACACGTAAAAGTTGATGAGTAGTCGAATGTCCATGGCGGAATCCGAACTGTTCATTGGCAAAAATTGAATTTTCGTTGATGTGGGCCATCATTCTGCTCAAAATAACCTTTTCAAAAAGTTTACTGATGGAGGAAAGCAAACTGATTGGACGATAGCTAGAAGCTTCTGCAGGATTTTTGTCTGGATTTAAAATTGGAACTACCTTAGCATTTTTCCATTTGTCAGGAAAATATGCTAATTGAAAACATTTGTTAAATATATCAACTAAAAATGATAAGCTACTTTCTGGAAGTTTCTTGATGAGGATGTAGAAAATTCCATCATCGCCAGGAGCTTTCATGTTTTTGAATTTTTTAATAATAGTTCTCACTTCTTCCAAATCAGTCTCCCAGGCATTTTCGAAAACGTTCTCTTGATTGAGAATATTTTCGAACTCCTGAGTAACTTCATTTTCAATTGGACTAGTAAGTCCTAAATTAAAATTGTGCGCACTTTCAAACTGCATAGCAAGTTTTTGAGCTTTTTCGCAATTAGTTAGTAATAATTTGTTTTCCTCTTTCAATGCCGGTATTGGCTTCTGAGGTTTTTTCAAGATTTTCGATAATTTCCAAAAGGGCTTAGAGCCAGGGTCCAATTGAGAAATTTTATTTTCAAAATTTTTGTTTCTTAATTGAGCAAAACGTTTCTTGATTTCTTTCTGCAAATCCTGCCATATAATTTTCATAGCAGGATCGCGAGTGCGTTGAAATTGCCTTCTCCTCACGTTTTTAAGACGGATCAAGAGTTTAAGATCATCGTCTATAATCACGGATTCAAATTTTACTTCACATTTTGGAATTGCAATGCTCCGGGCTTCAACAATGGAATTTGTTAAAGTTTCAAGAGCATTGTCAATATCAAGTTTAGTTTCTAAAGAAATGTTAACATCAAGATTGGAATCAACATACGTTTTATATATATTCCAGTCGGCTCGTAAATAATTGAAAGTGGAGCTGATAGGATTGAGAATCGCTTCTTGGGATATTTGAAATGTAACAGGGACATGATCAGAATCAAAATCAGCATGAGTAATCAGTTGGCTACAAAGATGACTAGAGTCGGTTAAGACCAAATCAATCGTAGATGGATTTCTAGAAGAGGAAAAACATGTGGGGCTATCAGGGTATTGAATTGAGAAATATCCTGAAGAGCACTCATCAAATAAAATTCTGCCGTTGGAATTACTTTGAGAATTATTCCATGACCGATGTTTGGCATTAAAGTCACCAATGACAAAAAATTTTGACTTATTGCGAGTCAATTTACGCAAGTCAGTTTGGAGCAAATTAACTCGCTACCCAGAGCATTGAAAAGGCAAATAGGCAGCTATGAAAGTATATTTACCAAGCTGTGTTTCAACAAAAACATCTAAAGCTTCAAAAACGTTAGTTTCAAATGATGAAAACAGTTGATGTTTTATACGCCTATGAATGATGATTGCAACTCCCCCACATGCCCCATCAAGTCGATCATTACGATAAACAAAAAAGTTAGGATCTCTTTTGAGTTTAGATCCAGGTTTTAAATACGTTTCGGTAATAGCTGCTATATGCACGTTATTAACCGTAAGAAAATTAAACAGCTCGTCCTCTATACCATTCAGAGAACGAGCATTCCAATTTAAAATATTTAAATTATTATTTGGATCCATTAGAAAAACGTAATCCAATAACAATTTGATTTGTAAATTTTACACCTACTTGGACTGCTTCAGTCATAGTGGTGGCTTTGAACATTGCATCAATCATTAGATTCAATTGTTCAGTTAGAAAATTAAAATCAGAGGCAGACATGTCATGTGATTTCCCATTGGAATTTTCGGTAGACGAAGAAGCGGAGTTACCTGTGGCGGTAGGGTTTTTTCCATTTGATTTGAAACTAGTAGAATGGGTACCCATGGATCGAACAGGGGAGGAGTTCGAATTTCCTGCTACGATATCGGCAAAGGATTTACCGTGGGTAGATACATTCGAAATAGAAAGATTCCAACGGCTACCCGACGGATTAAAATTAGTTTGTGAATGAGCATGATTATGATCTTCCTGATGGGTATGATTAATGATCAAGCGATCGTTAACTGAAAAATGAGCATTGTTCGATACTCTACCAGGCAAATTCCGGAAACGACCGTTATCGTAACGGATATTATCTTTCATCTGCCTGGCACGAGCCTCAATGACCTTTTTGCGTGAAGGACAATTCCAAAAATTGGACTTATGGTTAGCCCCGCAATTACAACATATGAATTTGGTGGTATCTTCCTTCACTGGACAGACGTCTTTGGCGTGAGAAGAACCTCCGCAAATCATGCATTTAGCATCCATGCGACAATTTTTTGTACCATGACCCCACTTTTGGCACCGACGGCACTGAGTGGGGTTCTGGTAATTTCCTCCAGGTTTCTGGAAATGTTCCCATGTCACACGGACATCAAACAAAAGTTTTGCTTTTTCTAAAGCTTTAATATTATTTAGTTCTTTTTTGTTAAAGTGAACTAAATAAAATTCTTGAGAAAGCCCTTTCCGAACAATGCCAGATTGGGTTCTCTTTTTCATAATGATTACTTGGACTGGGGAAAATCCAAGTAAATCATTTATTCCATTTTTGATCTCTTCAGGTGATTTATAGTCACTTGAGAGACCTTTCAAGACAACTTTGAACAAACGTTCAGTTTTGTCGTCATAAGTAAAAAATTTGTGCTTCTTCTCTTCAAGATGTTTGAGAAGAAGCTCACGATCTTTAAGAGTTTCCGGCAAAACGCGACAGTCTCCTTTCTTTGCGATTTGGAAGGAAACCTTGATTCCCCTAATGGAGTTCAAGATCTCCTGCCTAAATCCCCCAAATTCGGAACAACTGACCACGATAGGCGGCACTCTTTGCTTCCTCACTTGAATCAAAGAGCCTGGGCTAGAGGCTGCTTCGATTTGGTGTTCGGAAAATTTGTCTAGAGCATCGAACTGATTGCTCATTTCGATACAATTATTCATTTCACCCTTGGAAGAAAGTTCGCATTCCGGGGAAGCGTCCTTTCTTCCATTCTTGCCACGTGTAGTGACAGTTTTAAAACCCACTTTTTTGGAAGGAAGTAGTGAATTCAGAGATTCACCCTTCCTTTTGTTTGTTGTTGATACCATGTTTAATTAATAAACGAAAGAAGACGTGACCTTCGAAAGGTTTTTTCCCAAGACGGTGTCCAAGAAGGATTACCACCGCTAGCTTTCGCCAACGGGTCCAACGAAAAATCGAAGGCACGGGTCCAAACAAGGATCGTAAAGGGATCAATAGTAGAAAAAATAGTACTGAAAAGTACTGTTTTAGTAGCACTGAAAAGTACCGTTTTTAATTTTAGCACTGAAAAGTACTGTTTTTGTAGCACTGAAAAGTACTGTTTTATTGCTTTAGGTAGTTTTTAAGAAAACTTCCAAGAGCAGAGAGAATTCGTGTACGCACAGCACGAAGGTACGATGCGCACTGTCCGCTTCATTAACACCTTGTCTCCTACTTTCACCTCGCTTCGACAAGCTTTCCTCTTCAGGTCCGCGTATTCCTTCCCCTTTTCTTTTGATAATTTGTCTCGTTCTCTCTCCTCTCCATCGTGATATCTTAGTCGTGGAACTTCCGGCAGCTTGCCTCTGATTCGCCTCCCAAACATCAATTCCGACGGCGATTTCCCAGTTACTGAATGATTCGTGGCATGATACGACAACAGGAATGCTCGTAGCTCCAGTCGCCAATCCTTCCCTAGCTCATGTGCTATTCGTAGTCGCTTCAGTATGGTCCGGGTTTGCCGTTCCACTTCCCCATTAGCCTGGGGCCAATACGGGGTAACGTTCACTAACTCAATGCCCAGCTCTCGACAATAATCCTGAATTTCTTCACAATTTGCCCGCAACTGTGGACCATTGTCTGCTCTCATGGTTCTTGGAATACCAAAACGACCGAAAATTGTTGCTAATTCCCCAATCGTGTCCTTTGCTGTAATCCTGTCCATCTCTACAACTTCCATGAATCGACTATAGTAATCCACAACTACAAAAAGCCACTGACCCTCTGGCAAAGGTCCCAGAAAGTCTACAGCTATATCTTCCCAGGGACCAGTCGGCATACGTTTTCTTGTCATTGGCTCCGGAGCATCTGGAGCCGCAACCAAAGAGCAGCCACGACACTTTTTGACAAATTCCTCGACCGCCCTGTCAATTTTAGGCCACCAAACAGAAGAACGTAATGATGCTTTCATCATTTGCATGTCCAAGTGTCCCTCGTGTGCTATTTGCAGTACTCTGTCACGCAGTTTAACAGGAACAACAATACGGTCGGTACGTAGAAGGATATCTGCAACTTCACAGAGCTCGTTTGCGAAGGCTCTGAATTCCAATGGCAGCTGTAGAATTTTACCCTGGTGTAGAGATTGAAGAATTTGTTGGATTTCCGTGTCATTCAAAGAGGCTTCTACCAACTCATCCCAAGTAATAGCCACTGCATTTGCCGAAGAAGATGCTATTTCCCTGATGGTCATTTCCTCAAACTCATCGAATGGTATAGGACGCATCACCGATAACCTTGAAAACACGTCCGCCAGATTTTCGTCGCCAGGCACGTGTGAAATTTTGTAGTCGAAACTCTGCAGCCGCAATACCCACCTTTCGATTCTGGCGCAAGGCCTAGAGCGATGAGTAAAGAGATAGATCAACGCTTTGCAATCGGTCAACAGCTCAAATTCGTTTCCATAGAGATACACATAAAACTTCTCAACCGCCCACACAAGAGAAAGTGCCTCCTTCTCTGTCTGGCAGTAGCGTTTTTCTGTGTCTGTTAGCGATTTTGATGCGTAACTGATCATTCGATAATCTCCATTTGTGTCGACTTGGATCAAAATAGCTCCTAAGCCAGAAGGACTAGCATCCGCCATCAAAAGTGTCCTGTCACCCATCTTAAAGAACCCCAGAACCGTAGGTTTCGCCATTTTAGATTTGATCTCTTCGAAAGCTTGATCATGCTCCGCCGTCCATTTGAAAGGTGCTCCCTTTTTCGTAAGCGCTCTTAAGGGCTCATCCATGGTCGACAAATTGGGCAAAAATCTATTTAGATAATTTGCCAAACCCAAAAAACTGCGAACTTCATTGGAGGTTTCCGGTTTTCTGAAAGACATTAACGCTTCCACCTTATTTTTGGATGGAACTATTCCATCTGAAGTGATGCAATGACCCAGAAATTCTAAATCCGTTACCCCTATAACACACTTTTTCCAATTCAGTTTAATGTTTCGCTCCTTCAGTCTTGCTAGAACCTAAATAAAAAATAAAAAAAAGGAGAAAAAAAATGAAACCAAACTTTCACAAAGTAATTTGAAAATCCTTTATTCAGAAAAGATTGTTGCACAACGATGGAAAACCAGTTGTTTCGTAAATAAACAATTGTTCATTTCAGCCTACCTTTGCTAGGCGAGCATCGTGCTCAGTTTGATCCTTTCCCTCGACGTAGATATCGTCGATGTACCACCACGTTCCCTCACAGCCTGCTAATGTTTCATCCATGGTCCTTTGGAACACCTCCGGCGCTGTTACTAGCCCAAACGGCATTCTTTTGAATCGAAACATGCCACGATTCGTGATGAAAACCATAACGTCTCTTGATTCTTCATCTAGTTCTAACTGCAAAAATGAGTCCATGATATCGAGCTTGCTTCTGATCATACCTCTGCCAACCCGAGCCAAGAAATCGTCTATGAGGGGCATCGGGTGTCGTTCACGTTGTACTGCTTCATTCACTCTGCGCAAATCTAGACATATACGGGGTTCACCGTTGGCCTTGCCAACAACTACTAGCGGTGAAACCCACGTAGCCGGCCCTTTCTTTTCCTCGATCACATCTCTAGCCAACAGATCCTGCAACTTACTATTCACAGCACTTTCCAGAGCAACCGGCAGGCGTCGCATCGGTTGGAACACCGGCTTGGCGTACGGGTCCATTCGGATGTGAACCTGGAGTCCCTTTATTTTTGTTAAGGGTTCAGTCTTCGAAACCACTTGGTCGATATTCACGCCAACTCTTAGGACTCCGAGCCGTTTGGCTGTGAAATCTCCCAACAGACAGCGCTGCCCTCCTTGAACAACGAAAAATGTAGCCTCTTCGGTCTTGCCGGCGACCTCAATATTCGCGATGAATGTTCCCAGTATAACCAAAGGTTGCTCACTGGCATAGCCTTTCAAAATCTTCGAGCTGCCTCTTTCGGAATGCTTCACAGTTATCCCTTTCTGCTTCAAATCCTCCCATGTAGCTTGCGGAATTAGATTTGCAACCGCACCAGAGTCCACCAGCAGGTCCAAATCAACGCCACCCACTTTGCACTTCATGATGTTCGTTTCATTACCGCCGTAGAAGGCGTAGCAGGTCTTCTTATCCTGCTGGTTTGCGGTTTCCTCAGTATCCTGCTGTCCTAGTGTATTACGTTTAACCTCCTCTATTTCCTGCACAGCTCTTACCTTCTTAACTACCGCCGGTGCTACAAAACGATCTTGTCCTTGAAATTTCCGAATCCTGCACTGCGATTCAAAATGCCCAATGCGATTACAGTTGTTGCACTTTTTGCCACGAGCAGGACATTTAACATCGGACGAAATATGCCCTTTGAAACCACATTTGAAACATCGATCATCATCCTTTCCTTGACCTTTTCCCATTTTAGACAGTCGGGGTACCCATGAACTGACCGGTGACGAATTCATTCTGGCCGGTCTTCGTGTGATCTTGTTAACCTCGCCATATCTGTTTTCTTCACCGGACTTTGTATCGAAATCCTTGACTTGCCTTTCTACGCCCTCCAGCATTTTGCCGATCTCCTCAATTTCCTCTACATTACGGTCTTTCTGCAGTATTTGCCGACGTAGCTCGTTTGAATGACAACCCTCAACGATGGCATCTATCAACATGATATCTGCCAACATTTTACCACATTCTTCGAGGTATCGATCTAATCCACATTCCTTGATCTGCTGACGAACCCGAATGACAAATTCAGCAAACCTTGTTCCCTGACTTTGTTTCAAGTGGCGCAATTTGTGACGTTCCAGAACATCCTGACGACCGGGTTTAAAAAATTGATCGAACGCTTCGATCGCTACGTCATAAAACTGTCGTTCTGGTGTCACGTAAGAAAACTTCTCGCTGTTGGGCAAACTTTTGAAAAGTGTCTGCAACTGTGGCCCGCCTAGGTGCAACAATTTCGCCCGTTTTTTCTTCTGATCTGTAATCTCTTCTGCCTCAAAGTAACATTCAAGCGATTGCTTCCATATTTCCCATTCTTTATGAAGTTTTCCAGTTTCAATCTCATTATATTGAACTGGACGATCGGCCTGTAATCATTCATCTAGAAAAAAAAAAATGGAGACAAAGAACCACCATAAAAGTCTATAATAATAGGTACCTCTTTATTCAATCATATAGCACTAAAATTAAGTGGTTCTATATTTCCTGTGCGCACGCAATTACGTAATTTTCAGTTACCATACTGATACGGCGACTAATGATTCCCCAATCGTCCATTACCCTCAAAACATAATCAGTTACCAAATTGATGTTTTTATCTATTCAAGTAATTATCGATTCACTAAATAAAAAAAAAAAAAAAACTCAGTTCCCAAACTGATTTTGCTTCCCAAATCCGAAAAAAAATATCAGTTCCCCAACTGATGCATTACCATACTTTATCCAGTTCCCAAACTGGCTTTTTTGTCGATTCCCAAATCGAAATCTAATCAGTTCACTAATTGATGTAACTACTGTCGATTCCCAAATCGATCTACACTCTTAGAACTTGGTCAGTTCCCAAACTGACATTTAATCTATTCCAGTAATTTTCGACTCCCAAATCGAAAAAAAACTCAGTTCCCAAACTGATTTCGATTCCCAAATCGAGAAAAAAAAAATCAGTTCCCCAACTGATGCACTACCATACTTTATCCAGTTCCCAAACTGGCTTTTTTGTCGATTCCCAAATCGAAATCTAATCAGTTCACTAATTGATGTAACTACTGTCGATTCCCAAATCGATCTACACTCTTAGAACTTGGTCAGTTCCCAAACTGACATTTAATCTATTCCAGTAATTTTCGACTCCCAAATCGAAAAAAAAAATCAGTTCCCAAACTGATTTCGATTCCCAAATCGAGAAAAAAAAAATCAGTTCCCCAACTGATGCACTACCATACTTTATCCAGTTCCCAAACTGGCTTTTTTCGTCGATTCCCAAATCGAAATCTAATCAGTTCCCAAACTGACGTGCACAGTATCGATTCCCAAATCGATGTTCAAACTACCAGCCAGCTCCCAGACTGACTTCGAAGACATTCCATTTACATCGACGTCACAAAACAAAACAAATATAAAACTGACACTACAGTTCATACACCACCCGAGCCATAATCAGCTCCTACCTGTCTCTAAGCCTGAAGCATTCGTTTAAACAATTTATTTCCACACATTTTGCATCAACATTCCAGACTGCTGCAACTTGCCTACAAAAATTGAACATCCCAAACACATCGCAAACAGCTGTTAGATAGCAGCAACCGCAACCTAATCTCGGTTTTTCGTCACTTCACTTCACCAGAACCACAACTGATGATGATCCCCATTTGATTAAGCATACACATACAAACAATGGAAATCTTATCAGAGAACTTTATCGACGCAGGGCTGGTAGCAAGAATTGGTACCGAAAAAAGTTTTTTGCAATTTCTCATCGTAATAGGCTGTTTTCATCATGCCAATCTGTCATGAAACGGCCTACTTTCCTGCACTGAAGTATGCAGTGCGGGAATAGTCATTACGCAACTGAAACCAGTGCTGTAATGATTCATTACGCAACGCTTTCTCATTACGCAACCGTTTTGAGTTGTGTAATGAATCATTACACAACAATGTTGCAGAAATTGTAAAATGATGATGAATGCATTCCGATATAATTTCTGATACCCTCGAGTGGTCTTCTACGAAATTGCAAAAAATGTTGTACGTAACTCGTTGCAGAACTCGATTTTTACAGCACTCGTTGTAATTATCCTACTCGGCAAGCCTCGTAGGATAAATTTACGACTCGTGCTGTAAAAATCATCATTCTGCAACTTGTTCCGTAAACTACTAATTTTAGTGACCAAATTTGAGAAATAAGTGACTAAAAAGTGACTTACTCTTCTCGAAAAAGTGACTAAAAGCGACTTGTAAAGCAAGTCGTAATCAATTTTATTTCAATTATAGTATACTGTTTTACGATCAATATCAATCATGATAGGGAATATTCCATATGATCTTCTGCAGGTAGTAAGTCTAGTTGAATATCATATTTGGACATTTTTATTGTGCTTCCAAATTAACAAGATATCGCCTAGGTTTTTTTCAAACAGGGTAGTTTATATTTACGTAAATAATCCTTTTTAGTAGATTTTCAATATTTTCAAAATGATGTGTCTTTTATAGGGTAAATGATGGCTTCGGCACCCTGAGGGTATTTTCGGCAACACTAACTTATCGTCCTTGTTAGAATTTATCTACGGAACAAGGGTTACCTTCAATGTACTCAACATGTTCCTTGAACTATAATCTTCCATATAAATCACATTCTTGACGAAAATATTGTATAACATGGGTTTTATTATTAAATGAAATAAATGCTTACGAAATCATCGTCATTCGTGAGCTGCCGAACAGAACAACACAAGAACAGCTTAGGAAAAACTCACCACTTCGAAAGGTCCAATTCTCCGCTCCAATGCCAATTTTTTCACAAAATCTACGCACCGATCACTTATGCACAATTCAACTTTTGATTGGTCTATAAAGCACTCGAAAATACTTAATTTTTATGCTTCAAATCACAAGTAAAAATTAATGAACTTTGTTTTCCTCGGCAATCACTTTTTATTACTGCACCAGGTTGCCAGAAAACCATATTAAATTGCGGTGTAATTATTATTCACGATTTAAATTCACAGAAAAGATCGAACGCATCTAATTAATTTATTGGAATTATGCAACAAAGCATGCATGGGTAATAATTGAGTCTTTCAATGCCTTCCTTATTTGAAGATTGTAGCGCATAAACTTCAAAATACTGAGAAACATATAAAATATACGTCTTTTAATAGGTTAACTATTTTGGCAACACTCCTGTTGTTCTACAGGCAATCAGTGGATGATGTAATTGTGTCAAATCAAATGTAAGTAGATTTGAAAAGGGTCTATTCTGATTTTCTCATACACTGAGAAGAATATGAACCTTAAAAATTACTGGCAAGGTTTGGATTTTGATCCGAATTAGCTGATCGAACCATATTCGGAGAGTGATATTCAAAAACAAAAAAAATAAATAAATCCTGGGACATCGCAATCGGATTTTTTTTAATACACCCCAACCTCTTTTGACGACCGTTATCGGGGGGTCGTAAAAAAAATCTGGGTAATAATTATGTTTTTGAAAAATGCAACGTCTATATGCGGAAATACTGATTCGGGATATTCGGCAAAGTTGAAGCATGGGTTGAGAACTTTCCAAAATGGCCGTTTAAGTTTTCATATTTTGGTAATAGATGGCAACACTGCTCGTTTGTTATCAAAAGAGCCAATTTTATGGGGGTGTGATATGCAAATACCAAAAAATTTCAAAGATGACGGTACCGAATGTTGACCAAAGTTGAAGGAAGTGTTGCGTGCTATACAGTCGGCCGAATCACAAATTTTCATGTGGCTGGCAGCACTGTTCAAGAAGAATAAAGAAAAGATCAAAACCATAAAACTTGAGCGGAACAGAAAAATAGAATGCTTAGCAACATAGCAATACTCTTCAACTGTAATCCAGTTTTTCATGAAGGGTTCAAAATTTTGTCGTAGCTGGCAACACTGCTTAAGTGAAATTGCGTCACCGGCAGTACAAGTGTGCATGCAATTTTTGTTTTGCGAATATTTCAGGATCCTGACTACTTAGAAAGATGGCGCCTTCGGCAAAGTTATTCAGTAGCTCAAAAACTATCATTATTCTGGCCAAGAGATTCGAGATTTGGCCACCAGGCGGCGCTAGTGAGCGTAGAATTTTTGTTTTGCGGATATCTCAGGATCCTGACCACTTAGAAAAATAACGCCTTCGGCGAAGTTGTTCAGCAGCTCAAGCGCTATCATTATAAAAGCTATGCGATTCAAAATTTTGCCTCCTGGCGGCGCTAGTGAGCATGAAACTTTTGTTTTGCTGGATCCTGACTACATAGACTTGGCGTCTTGGGCAAAGTTGAGCTTCTCAGCAAGTTTATCGAAGACGCCGTCTTTCTAGGTAGTCAGGATCCTGATATATCCGCAAAACAAAAGTTTGATGCTCACTTGCGCCGCCTGGTGGCAAAATTTTGAATCTCATAGCTTTTATAATGATAGTCCTTGAGCTACTGAACAACTTTGCAGAAGGCGCCATATTTCTAAGTGGCTCAATTCAAGGTGAAATTCTTGACATAAAAAAAATGAAAACAACTATGCAAGTACCATCGTTGGGGGTGAGATTTGGCCAAAAATGCGTAAGTTCTCATTTATTTTTAAATAACTTTCGCAATTTGACTTGATGTATTCGGTAATATATGAGAATACGTTGCAAATGCTGAACAAATAATTGAAATCTGATAATTTTCCTTTCAATAGGAATCATTTGAAAATTGGCCCAAACTAACCCCTTCGAGAAGGTGACATTGGGCCAAACAAACTACACTCAAGAAAACAAACTATCGATAAACATAGGAGCCCCACATGAAAATTTGCCACAAGAAATTGGATTGAAATTCATAAATTTACGTCATGGAACCGAAATTTGAAAACAAAAATAGTTTTCGCGTCAACCTGGAATCAAACCAAGGAACTTGCTTAGTTTTGTAACAAAAACTACCCAAAAACATGATTTTTTAAAGAAAAAATCGAATTTCTTTGGATTATTTAAGTTTTTTTTTGCCGAATATTACATGTTTCATATAAAACTTATGTTTCTAAAGCATTTTGTTTGAATTAAAAGTTGAATAGTGTATTTTTTTAATATGTGCAAATATATTATTGTTTCAAAAATATTTAAAAAAATGTTGCCAAGTCCTTTTCAAAGGTTTAACAAATAAGGAAAACCAGTTTCAGCTTTAAGAATGTTGTTTAACTGATAAAAATTAAAATGTTGAATAACTTGGTCAAAACAGTAAAATGCGGTGTATGCAAAGTTTGAACACAATTAAATAAGCTTCAAAACCATGCAATAAGATTTGGAATCGGTTGAGTATTCATGAAGTTATGGTCAAACAAAGATTGATTGATTGATTTGACTTTATTAACGAGATTTTTAGCCCTGGGCTAGTTCATCTCGGGACCAACGGCTTTACTTCCCTTCCGAAGGAAGTCGTCACTATAACTTTTTACGTCATAAGTGACTATGTCGGGGATGGGATTCGATCCCAGGTCCTCGGCGTGAGAGGCGGGTGTTCTAACCACTACACCAGGTCCGTCCCCAAGGTCAAAAAAAAACAAAGATATTTTTTCAGTAAAATAAAAAAAAAAAATTGGAGTAAACTACTTTTTATTGAAACTAGTTTTGATTTTACACAAATTTGATGTTCTACAAAGTTTTCAAATAAAATAATTTTTAAGGTAATGGTGCTGAAATTACCTAAGTTATGGTGACTTCACTGAAGGCCATTTTTTATAACTTGAAAATTCACCTACAAGACGCTTGCACCTCTATATTTTAATATTTTTGGCTCAAACTTCGAGGTTTCTCTACTAATATGATTCGAATTCAGAAGAGTACCGTAAAACGGGGTAACTTTGATAGTTTTTTCGAAGAAAACTTGAATATTTATGCATGTTGTTTCAAAGAATTACAATTTATATTTTTAAAACAAGTACTGACATCCTAGCTATCGATTGCACTTGATAGATTGCCAAAAGATTTATTCTGAATGGATATTTAATTTTTCATATACTCGGAAGTTGGTTTTCTGTTTTGGGGTAACTTTGATAATGGAGTAAAAATCGAACAAGATTGAATGAATTACGGAACATTTATAGGGCGTTGCATACCTCTAGGCGTTTAACGCTGTATGGAGATTTCTGAATTAGATTACAAAAATGGTCCCAGTTTGTAAAAATGGTTTTCGCTAAGAGATTTGAGACCGAATTCATGTTCTACTATAACGAGGCTGTCATGGGTAAGTGACGAACTCATTATGACTTTATCAAATAGTGGTCGTAGAACAGATTGTTTGTAAGCGTTGCAAAGATGCTAAAATCTTGTAAATTTTTAATATTCGCATAAAAATCGTCAAATGCACTTGATTCCAACGAAATTAGCTTTAACATAAAGTGTCATACTAATACTCTTTAGTTTTGCATTCGTTTCTCTTAACTGATTGACAGAAACTTCGTTATTTCTTTTAATATGTTGGTGGTCCCGCACTATCAAAGTTACCCGCATTATCAAAGTTACCCCGTTTTACGGTACACGAATTTTTGGTTTTGAGAACTTTTGAAAAATAAGCCGCACCTTAAATATTCTGTAGCGCATGTGCGAGTAGCAAATAGGAGCATGCATGTAACTCATTCAAACGCAACTCTGAAATTCAAGTAATCCGATAATCGCGTTCCGTGGATTTTTCTTGCAGAGCACAATATTATGAATCAATTAACCATGACGTCACGCTGCAACTTCTAGGTTGGATTCGCACCTGCTGCAAGTTTATTACCATGACATGGCAATTTTTAAAGCCGAAATGCTGCCATAGTGAGATTGAATACAAAATTTATTCGATAAAATAAATGAAAATGAAATTAGGCAGTGTCCATTTATGACATAACGTTAAAATGTACAATTTTCGACCATTCCCCCTCCGCAACGGTCTTTGCATGAAAAAAAAAAAAAAATTGTGTTTGAGCCGCAACGTTTGAGCCTACTCCCCCTCCCCCTAGAGCGTTACGTAATATGTGGACGGCGCCTTAGTCTGCATAAATTAGTGGCGTTGTGTATTCAATTTGAATCTCTGCTATTTTATTTTTAACTGCAATTCTTTTCTCAGTGTAGTCTGTATTTTTCTGCATTGGCCCTTTCAACGAGTAGAACATAATGAGTGACGTTTAATTTCAAGAATTATCAACAAATACGAAATGTTACCAATACATAAACTAGTTTTGCGCAGTTTTGGATTGCCGAAGTGAACATTTTTGTTGCCGACAATAGTAATTGCATTGCCGATAAAAGAACAAGTGCCTCGTGACTTTGGTAAGGAAAAATAGAAGATTAAGAGAACAAAATAGTGATTTATGTATAACAATCAATAAACAAAGAGTGCTCAAGTGTAGTTCAGGTGTCTCCTGCTAATTGTTGTGCTCCATTGTTGCGTAAAATTGCCTTCTTAAAAGTTCAGCTGCTTAGGCTGCCGACAATACGTAAGTTCCCCTATTACCAAAGTATTTTATTTTGTAAATTTTAATAAAAATTTGGAACATTTGTAAAATTAAAATTTTTGTCATTTTACATTTCCATTTAAACTCCAGCTCTTCTACCTAATAAGGTCAATATTTTTATGCATTAATCGATATTTCAAATAAAAAATGATGACAGAAGATCGAATTTGATTGGAATACTGCTTAAATCGCGTCCTTTAAAGGCCGACTAAGGAAGAAATTTTCCATCAGTAAAATTACGACAAGTAACTTTTCGTTTTGCCGTAAATTATGTACCTTCATGAATTCAATATCTTTTTTTAAAGAAAAACCACGAACGAAAAAAAATATTAAATAAAAAAAAAATATATTTTTTGTGAGAAATTTTGAAAAATTTACGAGGAATTTGTAAAAAAAAATCCTAGTGTAATTTCTGATGAAACTTGTGTGAGTTATAATGATGAAGACCTACAAGGATAACTGAAAGATCTCTCGAATTCTTGATGAATATATTTCTTGATAAATTGCTATGATAATAAAAGCATATTAATCCATCAATGGTCGGAGCAATAACTGTAATAATTGCTGTAGTATTAACTAGTGTGGAACCTTGAATGAAATTTTAAAGAATCTATACAGGTCTTGTATTTGAAAAAATATCAGTGAAGTGTTTGAGCCGCAGTAATAATATTTTGAAGAAATGCTGGACAAATTTCTAGAGAAATCTAATGAGGAATGCCAGATGCAATTCATCGAGCAATTCTTGGAAAAGATTAGGTAGGTTTTGAGAAATTCCGGAGAGTAATTATGGATGAATTTTTGAGAGAATCCTTATAAAAAGGCCTTGATTAAATGAAAAATGCGTAGGAATTATTGTAGGGTTTCTTGTAAAAATGTCGATTTTTTTCGAAAACTCTAGAATAAACCTTTGGGTAAAAACTTTTGTAGGGCATGCGGGAAGAATCCTAGAAGTAGCGATTGAAGAAATCTGTGAAAGAATCAGTGATCTGGAGGAAATACTGAGATTTTTTTCTTCAGAATAATCTCTGTGAAAATTTCTGGAGGCAGTAGCGTGGGAATGCTCTAAAATTTTTAGTTTAAAATTGAGAAGAAATTCCTCTGAGCTTCTATTGAAAAATTGCTGGTGGCATTCCTGGTGGAGTTCTTGAAAGTATTCCAGAAGTAATCTCTGGATAAATAGTTACGTAATAGTCTCTGAAGGTTTCTCTGGAGCCTCTAGAATGTTGCACCAGAATTCATTGCAATCAGATGACCCATCTATTTCCGACGACTTCAATCGACAGTTTCTTTATGAAAAAGCGATTTTATAAAAGGTAATTCAAAAAACAATATTTCAAAGGGTCTACTTTTTTCAAAATCAGTTTAAAATTTGTTGGTTGTTTTACAATAGTAAACTGATTGCTTACCAAAAGTTTTATTATTCAAAAAGTTAGTTCACTTTTGGATTAATTTGATAAGTATAGAATCGATATTTCGTATCTCGATATCGAGTTAGAGAACCACAGTAAAAGTTGGTTTTCATGGCTACTGTGATGGTCACTCGGATCGCATTTGCACTGGTTTTGTGTTCCATAATTCGATACCTGCCTTACTCGATGGCCCCTTCAATATCGAGTTATGGAGAGTTGACTGTAGAAACTAATGCATAGTATTCCTCTGGTTCGGTTTGCCTCAAGTTCGTCAAAAATAATTGAGCTCTGGAGCTACCATGGGAAAGAGAGGGTTATGGCAAAAAAGTGACTTTAGATACCGCATTGATTATAATGCCTTTAGAGACCTTAACTAAAAACAAACACTTTTTAGAGATATGCATTGAAATAGTATCCAAGCTTTTGAAAAAGATCTGCTTACCTGAAAATATACGTTTTTTAATTGCTTTAATCTTTTCCTACAAATATTATTTATTTCATATGCTCATGAAAGATACCCAACTAGAACTGGGAATCGTATTTGCCTTTCCCATTTTAGCAATCCTAAGTCCTACTTCCTTATTTAAACAAGTTATTCGGAATATTAAAAATAATATAGAGTGAATTGACAATACCTCAAGTTATAACAGCGGCGCAGCCGAAATTTTTTTTGATTGAAGAAATGTTGTGTTACAATATGGACATACTCTGCCATAATAATTACTGGTTCGAGGTTTTTTTCTTGCGTATAGCCGAAATCCTCTGATAATTCCAGGTTTTTCCAGGTTGAATAAAATTCCCTGATAATTCCAGGTTTGCCAGGATTTTTTAGGTATCTACCCTGCTTACTTAAAACTTAGCCTAAGTTAAGAAGGCCGATTCAAAATTTTCTCCCCAAAAAATAGCTCAAAAGTGACTTTTTGACGAAAAAAGTGACTTTAGTTAAAATGGCTTCAAAAAAGAGACTATAAAGTGACTGGCCTCAAAAAAGTGACCAAGTCACTAAAAAGTGACTCGCTACCAGCCTTGTAATTTATCGAAGAAAATCAATAACTCGCAACAAAACAGCAGCACCAATACAAGCGTTTTCACGAAGCATGACGCCATTTTCTCACTGCGCAAAACATGTCTCTTCAGGTTCAAGCGTAATCGACCGTCCACGAAATTACACTTTCAAAACAAATCTTTCGGAAATTATCCACCATAATCACTCACCTTCACTTTTCTCGCTCGTCGCCAATTTGTAATATCTGGATGCAACAGTAAAAACAACTTATTCACACTTCAGAACTTCTTTATTTAGATTTCAACTCCGCCGTAACTTTTCTACCTCCGATCACGTCCACGTTTCTTTTTCCAAGTCCCTTTTCATCTCTCTCTCCACGCCCTCCGTACTCTCCACACTCAATGTTCTTTCTCTCCTCAGGTATAACCATATATTACGTTACGGCATAGTGGGGTACAGGATACCACAACGTCGTTAGTCCTTTGGAAAAGTTCTTGAAAGATTTTTCAACTGGATTGGGCAAGGAATGAATATTTTTAGTAGTGGAAATTGAAATTCACAAGTATTACTGCTGTGAGACAAAATCACAAACAAATAGAATCAATACAAATCTATGCAAACTACGAAATTTCTTATGGTTGTGACCGACATTTCATGAGATTTGTCTATATATCCGAAATTCCCATAAAACTCCACTTTGTTGTACTTGATACCATTGATAAAGGCCCAAACGCAATGATAGCGGAACGGCAACGGAAAGCGGAACCGGTTTGCCAGCATGAACTATAACATGCTTGTCGTCTCAAAGTTGGTTCACTTTCATTCGCTGACAACTCAATCGAGACGGTGTGATTCATGCTGGCGAACCGGTTCCGATTTCCTTTGCCGTTCCGCTATCATTGCGTTTGGGCCTTTAAGTCTCTCTTGAATAAATTTGAACGAGAATGCCCAAACGCAATGAAAGCGGAACGGCAACGGAAAGCGGAACCGGTTCGCCAGGATGCACTATAACATGCTAGTTAACTCAGTGTTGGTTCACTTTCATTCGTTGACAGCTCAGTCGAGATGATGTGATTCATGCTGGCGAACCGGTTCCGCATTCCGTTGCCGTTCCGCTATCATTGCGTTTGGGCCTAGAGTGTAGGGACACAACGCAAACCAGCACATCTGCTGATTCAATTCGGTTGATAACAAACCCTCAAAATATCTACACGGAACACAACAAAACAAATCCGAAACACAAAAATACCAGAACCAGCTTCAACGCGATGGAATATTCTACATTTTCAGATTGGGAAAAACAACGTTCATTCTATGCTTTGTCACAACAAACTTTATCAGTGCACAATAATAAATTACAAGCGCATTCGAACGATGATAAATACGGACTACCGAATCGGTTCATCACTGCAAGTTTAATACCCAATTCCGACACGTCGAGGTTCACGAAAACCCTCTCTGAAAGAGAGCCAAAAAAAACTGAGTACGTGAGCGTGTCTTTGTGTGGCTTAGGAGTGTGACGAGACGCCTTATCGTGTGCGTCGATGCAGTGAATCATGCAATGCTAATATGACAGCCCTGGCTTTAGAACCGCACCTCCCCCAATGCCCAGGTGGACTTTTTAAACAAGATATTTTAATTTCAAACATTCAAAATTCTAAGAAGTTTTACAATATCCTTCTAATTTGAGGGCTTGTACAGAATTTTGATATTGGCCAATGTGTAATCAGCTAGGGTTTTATACCCTATTCCTGGCACTACATGCATAGCTTTGACCTGTTTGGTCCTTTACAATTGATACGAACTGCTTACCTGATAATTTATTCCTTTATGATTAAGTTTAGAACTTCTCCTTTCGACAAACAACATATAATTTAACTAGTATTTCACAAAAACCCTCATTCGAGCGTTTATAACTCACAACGACTTGCACAATTTCCATCACCCCGAAAAAATTTTCGGCACGCAATGATTCAGTTTGGCAGTCTGTTGAAAAGCACTAACACTTAACCCAAGGAACAATTGGTAGCTTTTAAGATACTTACGTGCTTAATACAAGCTGCATAGCAGCAACTATTGCTGAACAAATTTTTAGTTGAATTATTAATTGAATAAAATTAATTTCCGCTTATAAAAAAGCTGTTATTCCACTTGCAGTTTCTGTTTTGAATAAGAGCTGAATAAACTTCCGAAAATGCAAATATAGTAGCTTTTGTTCTACAACACATAAGAAGTTTAACAATTGATCGATTAAAAGCTTCTATAGGTTGTAGCCATCATTTTAGTAGAATATTGAACATTTGATTAACAACAAATCGTACAAAAGTTTCAGTGTCTAATACTTAAAATGTTGACCAGCATGATTAGTAAAACTTATAAACAATGTGAATAAGAGTATATGAGAATGCTCTTATTCAAGCAAAACGTATTATGTCTTTTTATGTTATTTTCAAATGTTTCAAATGTTTTTCAAATCAAATCCGAGACGTGTTTGCGATGGATGCATTAACGCAATGGACGTAATGGCGACGTAATGGATCAACGAGGGTAAAGTTCGAATCACATTGGATTAAAAATATCAAAATTTAATTTTTCCAAATGTAGTGATCATCATCTGCGACGTTATTGATATCGGAAAAAGTTACTAATCATAACATTTTTAATGATAATCGAAGTATAAATAATAATAATTGATGGCTGCTTGGGCACGTCATGAGTTAATCATCAATATTAACCTCCTTTTCCCGAGCAGCCTAGATAGCCGCGTAGTGTCGGTAGCGGTTGTTTCAACTGGCTAAGAATTAACACTACGGACTGCCTGTTCCGGTGGTAAAAGTCCACCTCACAGGTGACCCCTAATTTATGGTGTGATGCGTACCGTGCCTAAGAATGAATGGTTAGGGGGGTCTAAATAAAACCTAACCGCAAACGGAGCCTGTGGGGTACCAGGGCGCCCTCCATAGTATTGAGTCCTTCCTGTGCTACCCGGAGCAATGGTGCAGGTGACCTTGTGTTTCTCCGAGATAATCGGCTGCCCTTCTTCAGTCTCTATCTTGAGGCTTAATAAGGGTGGGATTATGAATATGTTGACATTTAATTTAAATTATCACCTATATGGATTCGCATTATGCGTTTTACACAGTGTATTCTGTGCTCTTTCGCCTTTGGCGACTTTAAATAGATACCGATCTGGTTTTTTCGTTGCTGGTCTTTTTCGTGCTGAGATTGCAAAAAGCTTAATCCTGCCTAGTTTGGGTAGTGGCTACGGTTAGGTTAGCTCAGATCAATCTTCAGCATAAAAGAACAGCAACGATCAATCTTTGCAGACTCATGCAAAATGGTGCAGCCCAAGTGGCGTTAGTTCAAGAACCCTACTTTCGTAGAGGGAACTTCTATCTAGGTAACCTTGTGGACCCAGTTTTTGCTACTTTTAGCAAGCTTGAAATGGCAAACTCGCGCTCCATGCCCCGCGCATGCGTGCTCGTTAATAAAGCAATCGTTGCTACACTCATTTCTGAGTTAACTACCAGAGATGTATGTGCTGTCACAATCGATGTTTCTGTTGGTGACCTCAACAGGAAATACGTCTATTGTTCGGTATATTTACCACATGATGAACCATCCCCAACGGATGACTTCAAACGAGTTGTCGTACACTGCGTAACAAAAGGCCTTCCGCTGATTGTGGGCAGTGATGCCAATGCTCGTCACATCATCTGGGGCAGCTCAGATATCAATTTGAGAGGCTCCAGTCTGATGGAATACTTAAGTAGTACAGACCTTGGATTACTTAACATAGGCAATCGCCCAACCTTCATGGTTTCTAATAGAGAAGAAGTGTTAGACATAACGCTCTGCTCGAATAGAATCAGTCACGAGTTGACGAATTGGCATGTATCAGATGAGGAATCATTATCTGATCATCGCTACATCTTCTTTGAACATTCAAATGTAACTGCGCAGACTTTGCGTTTTAGGAATCCCCAATCAACAAACTGGGAACTCTATATTGAATTGGTTGCGACCAAATTTCATGGATATTCTCCGTCCATTGAAAATCCAAGTGATCTGGATGATGCCGTTGCACAGTGGTCCAGGAATCAGTTTTACGCGGAAAGATGCATTTTGAGCTTTAGAATGAAACATTAGACAAAAACGGTCTTCTACAAAGTTGTTTGTATTAGTTAAGCCCTTCGTTTGGTGTTATTTAAAATTAGGGTGGACCACATTTTCATAGAAATTGTGTAACTAACTTTCTTATTTGTAGAAATTATATTATACATGCTTCAGCAAAGTTGTAGACCATTCAATTTCAAGCAACTTTGCCAAAAAAAGTTTTTTTGTATCTCTTAAATTGACCGATTTAGAGCTTTTTTCCTGCAGTGACGTAGGGTGGTCCGAACAAAACTGGTTTTCTGGCTCTAGAGTTTTCAATTCAAATTTCTCATCAAAGTAGTCTATGAGACACTTTTAGAGCTTTAAAAAATGCGTAATTTGGTGAGTGAAGAAACTTGCTATCTCCTTCCGTTTAGGAGTTATTGTTGTTTTTCTCTCAAAAACATGCCTACTTTGTTTGTGAAAATCTCTGATTGGGGCAAACATAAAAAATATCTTTTGACGGCATTCAAAAGACAAAATAAAATTGTATATTATATCAAAAAATTACAGATGTGTTATTTTTGTAACTCTAATAAAATGCCTTGAAAAACAAAGGATTTTAAGCAGAAAAACTTTAATAACTTTTGAACTAAAATAGATATCATCAATATTTTTGCATGAAAATTTGCGTTTTGTTAAGTTCTTAAAATCGTTCATAGACCGCTTTGACGAGAAATCTGAAATAAGAAAGATAGGGCTCTAAAACTATTTTGAAGATTTTCATAGTATGTATTTCTTTATAATTTTGCATTTTGAGCATGAAAATGAAATTTTAGACAGAGATGATCTTCTACAAAATTGTTTCTAAAAATGTAAACTTTCACACTGTGTCATTTGAAACTAGGGTGGTCCACAATATCACACATATCATAAAATCAACTTTTTTATTTGCAAAAATACTGGTATATGCTCTTAGACAAAGCGGTAGAACTTGAAATTTTGATCAACTTTGCCAAAAAAAGTTTTTCTGTAGCTCAAAATTTGACCAATCTAGAGCATTTTTTCCTAATCACCGCAGGGTGGTCCAACAAAAATAAGTTTTTCAACTCTAGTTTTTTTAATATTATTTTCTCGTCAAAGTCGTCTATGGACGACTTTTAGAACTTAATAAAACGCAAATTTTCATGCAAAAAGATTGTTGATATCTATTTTAGTTCAAATGTTATTAAAGTTTTTGTGATAAAAAATGTTTGATTTTCAAGACGTTTTATTAGAGTTACAAAAATAACACATCTGTAATTTTTTGATATAATATACAATTTTATTTTGTCTTTTGAACGCCGTCAAAAGATATTTTTTATGTTTGCCCCAATCAGAGATATTCACAATCAAAGTAGGCATGTTTTTGAGAGAAAAACAACAATAACTCCTAAACGGAAGGAGATAGCAAGTTTCTTCACTCTCCAAATTACGCATTTTTCAAAGCTCTAAAAGTGTCTCATAGACTACTTTGATGAGAAATTTAAATTGAAAACTCTAGAGCCAGAAAACCAGTTTTGTTCGGACCACCCTACGTCACTGCAGGAAAAAAGCTCTAAATCGGTCAATTTAAGAGATACAAAAAAACTTTTTTTGGCAAAGTTGCTTGAAATTGAATGGTCTACAACTTTGCTGAAGCATGTATAATATAATTTCTACAAATAAGAAAGTTAGTTACACAATTTCTATGAAAATGTGGTCCACCCTAATTTTCAATAAAACCAAACAAAGGGCTCAACTAATGCAAACAACTTTGTAGAAGACCGTTTTTGTCTAATGTTTCATTCTAAAGCTCAAAATGCATCTTTCCGCGTAAAACTGATTCCTGGACCATAGTGCGTTGATACTACAACATCCTACATTATGGAAGCTTTTGAAGAAGCATGTCCTCTGCGGTCTGTAAAGACTACAAGAGGGACCCCATGGTGGAATTCCGATCTGACTAGACTCAGGAAACAATGTAGAAGGAGTTGGAACAGACGCCGTTCAGCTGGATCAGAGTCGTTCAAGTCAGCTCGCAAGGCTTACAAGAAGGCTCTTCGTTCTGCTGAACGATCCGGCTGGAAAAACCTTTGTACAAATGTTTCCAGTTTGAGTGAAGTCAGTCGGTTGAACAAAATTCTTGCAAAATCTAAGGATTTCCAAGTGAACGAAATTCGCTTACCTAATGGTGACTTTACTTCTTCCGATGAAGAAGTTTTAGAATGTTTATTCAATACACACTTCCCCGGATGTGTGGACATAGCATCTACGGATGAACCAAATGTCTTTTCATGTAGTTACGAGTCTCTGGCCTCGGCTCGCTGTATCGTAACTACTGAATCGATTCAATGGGCACTTAATAGTTTTGCTCCTTTCAAATCTCCAGGAGCGGATGGGATTTATCCTGCTCCAAAAGGGATTTGAGTCTATCAAACATGTTTTGAAAAAGCTACTCGTAAGCAGTTTTGCTACCGGGTACATTCCCAAATCCTGGCGTGATATTACTGTAAAGTTTATCCCAAAAGGAGGACGTGCGTCGTATGAGGAAGCGAAGAGTTTTAGACCAATCAGTCTGACCTCTTTTCTTCTGAAATGTCTGGAACGCATTATCGATCATCACATCCGTGATGTTTATTTGGCAAACATGCCTCTTCATGTGAATCAACATGCTTACCAATCTGGAAAGTCCACTGTGACTCTTTTACACAAAGTTGTATACGATATCGAGAAAGCATTCGCTCAGAAGCAATCGTGCTTGGGTGTTTTCTTGGATATTGAGGGTGCCTTTGATAACGTGTCTTTCGATGCCATATTGGAAGCCGCACGAAACCATAGGCTACCTACAATGATTACCAATTGGATTCATCAAATGCTCAAAAACCGACATCTCTTCTCGACATTGCGTCAAGCAGCGATTCGAAAATTGAGTGTTTGCGGATGCCCCCAAGGGGGAGTCTTGTCACCATTTTTGTGGAATCTCGTAGCAGATACGCTATTGAGGCAACTCAATAATTGCGGTTTTCCAACTTATGGATTTGCCGACGACTATCTAGCTCTGATAGTTGGTATGTGCATAAGCCCCCTATTCGACCTGATGCAAAGTGCTCTTCAGGTAGTCGAGAGTTGGTGTCGCCAATATGGCCTTTCGGTTAACCCGAATAAAACATCTA
Organism: Aedes aegypti; assembly: GCF_002204515.2. NCBI lineage: Eukaryota > Metazoa > Arthropoda > Insecta > Diptera > Culicidae > Aedes > Aedes aegypti. The sequence continues at coordinate 36,780,326 of NC_035109.1, read as the reverse complement.
TTGTTCTTTTTACGGAAAGACGAAACCGCGACCTTTACGTCTTTTTGGCACTGAGATTAATGTGACTGATCAAGTAAAGTATGTCGGAGTCATTCTAGATTCCAATCTTTCATGGACACCTCACATTGATTTCAGAGTCAAAAAAGCTTGCATGGCCTTCGGTCAATGCCGGCGAACCTTTGGTAAAACTTGGGGCCTCAAACCCAAATATATCAAATGGATTTACACAACAGTTGTTCGACCAATATTGGCATATGAATGTCTTGTGTAGTGGCAAAAGGGCGAAGTGAGAACAATCCAATCAAAATTGGGCCATTTCCAAAGGATGTGCTTGATGGCGATGTCTGGTGCGTTCTCTACAACTCCCACAGCAGCGCTCGAGGCCCTTTTCGACGTTGCGCCACTACACATATATCTTAAACAAGAAGCACTTTCTTGCTCTTACCGTTTATGGGTACTGGATCTACTGGAGAAAAATCCAGTGAATCGTAGATCTACACACACTTCGTTGTTTCCACTTTTGGTGAATTGGGACAAAATTGTCCTTGCTCCAAGTGATCTCACAATTGCTTGTAACTTTCCTTACAGGACATTTACCACACAATTCCCTTCACGGGAAGAGTGGACGTCTGGCTATTTGGAAAGAAGTATATCAAACAATATAGTATGTTATACTGATGGCTCCCTTCTTGAAGGTAGAGCTGGTGCAGGAGTATATTCTCGTGAGCTAAGGCTGAATCAGTTTTACTCACTTGGTAGAAACTGCACCGTTTTTCAGGCGGAAATATTTGCTCTTATGTGTGGAGTGCAATCAGCACTTCAACAGCGCGTAATGGGTAAAGTCATATACTTCTGTTCAGATAGTCAGGCTGCTATAAAAGCTCTCGCTTCGGCCAACTCAAGGTCGAAGCTTGTTATCGCATGTCGAACTCAAATTGAGGAACTGAATTCAGTCAACTCTGTAAACCTTGTATGGGTACCTGGCCATTCTTCCATCGCTGGAAATGAATTGGCTGATGAGCTAGCTCGCGATGGAGCATCGCATGACTTCATTGGCCCTGAGCCGGCTATTCCAATTTCGAAGTGCTGGGTGAAGCTTCAGATAAACTCTTGGGCGGCAACTCAGCACAAGCAATATTGGAATAGTTTGGAGTCGTGTCGTCAAACAAAATTGTATATTACTGAGCCATCTCCAAAGGTGGCGAAGTATTTAACAAATCTGTCAAAGCAGAATTGCAGTCTCTTGGTCAGAGCGTTGACAGGCCACTGCCGACTCAACTATCACATGGCAAATATTCAGCGTGCTGACTCATTTGTGTGTGATAGTTGTGACTCCGATTATGGAACTTCGTATCACCTGATATGTAACTGTCCAGTTTTTGCGCAAATGCGATTCCAATTACTTGGTAAACACTTATTAAGTGAAACTGAATACAGAAGCCTGCATCTTCAGGACATCCTGTTATTCTTAACCCGCTGTGGTAATAAGCTATAGGGTCTCTTTACGCTCATGCGTTTTGCAGTGCCCTTTTTAGGGCGCTGTTCGAACCCATTGTGGTATGGAGCTACATGCTCTCATTTCGCTTAAGCGATCTTCCCTCTTCAAGGGACCCCACTCCTATTTCCTCCCATCTTTCCTTTCCCTTTCCTCTCCCATCGGGTAGATGATGAAATAGGCTCAAATATGGCGATGGCACAAATCTCCCAACTGGTGGGGAACGTGCCTTTGGAGCCGGCCTTCTGATACCGAATCACATTGGATTAAAAATATCAAAATTTAATTTTTCCAAATGTAGTGATCATCATCTGCGACGTTATTGATATCGGAAAAAGTTACTAATCATAACATTTTTAATGATAATCGAAGTATAAATAATAATTTAACAATAGTTTAACATTTAACAAAGTGGTTACCCAACTTACAGTCCAGTGTCACAAATAAACATATACATAGTTAATTATTGTTGAATAATGGTGACAGCTGTAAAAAATGCCCTACAAAGAGCTGAGAAGATGGTATTTAGATCCAAATTTAAGTCAATGTTCAACATTTTTCATTGGAATGAATAATAGTAGAATCAACACTTATTAAATTTCTCCAAAGAATCTCTGCCGACTTGTCAAGATTGTTTTACTAATGAGTTGAACAAGTCATTTTTCCTTCTATTAAAGAGCCAATATTCCACCAACCAAATATAATTGTGTAAACAGATGTACAGGAGACGAACTAACGTTTTGGTTACTTCGCACTTCAGCTGTTTCTATGTTTAACATGAACATGATTAAAAGCTGAATAGGTATTTTATAAAATCCTAATACAACATAGATATATCATCCGAGCAGGTCATCCAAAGAAGTTCAAAATAACGATTACTAAACACATTGTTCAGCAACAAAGAAGCCTTACAAAATAGGTCACACCATAGCCAAATTTTTGAAAAATGGACAAAATTGCGTTGTATTCCTAATGTATTGCAATGTTCAACTTACTAATATTATTATTATTTATCTTTATTTGAGTGGCTTTTCGCCCTTGGCGAATTCGTCACTAACTTACTAATATATAAAAACATGTTGGATACAATAATAACTGATGCTTTCTCAATACAATATTCAAATATGTTTAGAAAATATTTTGAATCACTCTTCCGACATAAGATTATTGATTTGTATAATGTTTAATAGATGGAGAAAGTGCGACAATTAATTAAAATATTAACCTAGTAGAAATATTATACATTTATTAAATGAATTTTAGTATAGTTAGATTATAAAATTTATATAAAATATAAATTATTATAAAATTCGATCAATCATTTCAGACTGTTTTTACTTTGTGAATAAACTTTATTTTTGACCAGCATTGAAATAAATTTTCTCACTGTGCGCTATAAATAGCCCTCTGAGTTCAGCTCGCTTCAGTACTGAACAGCAGCAGAAGTAATGCGCTTATTCAGTTGTTGATCAGCATAGCACGTGTTGATTAGTTATTGTTGAATAGAAGCTCAAGCATGATCAATAATCAGCTACAAGAGGTTTATATTGGGTACTGGAAGGCTGATATATGAATTCAAGGATGGCGCAGATGGCAAGGTAAACCGCTGACGATGGGAAGGTCTCGAGTTTGAATCCAGTATTCAGGTAATTATTAAAAGTGTGATTATTAATTCATGGTAAAGGTATACACTGCATTTGATGTATACAGTGTTAGCTATTTTAAGTTAAGTTAAGTTTGAAAACGAATAAATGTTTTCAATCAATTTTGTGGCAGTTGAATAAAAGCTGAGATGAATGCTTATAAAGCGATTTTAAAGTTGTAGAATAAAGTCAATATACAACGACACGCTTTATAACTTCTCCAAATTTGTGTGAACAACGCCTGAATAAAGGCTTCACTTGGAAATAATTAAAATGATGTTAAACATGATGCTGAATTAAACTGCAATAATGTAGTTTGTTAAACTAGCGTTGTTAAATCATCAATCCTTATTAAGCTAAGTGAAACCTGAATAAACATCATTACAATATATGATTACAGTCACTAAATGATAAGAAGCTTAATAATTTCGCCAGATTTGCTTGAACAATGTGTGCGTAGCAGCTAATATAATAAAGCAACTATTCAGTATGTAGTTGTGAAAAATTGCTTAATAAATGATTATAAAATAGGCAAATGTTTCTTGGGAAAACATTGAAATGTGTATTGGTCGCAACTTAGGTATGAAAATGACAACTAAAACCACTACACCCCAAGCAGGGAATCAATATGGATAAAGGGCGTACCGTTGTTGTTTTTCTACACGCAGACGGAATTCAACTCAATTTTGGGTTGTTTCAACGCAATTCCGTAGTTGAGCCCAATAACTCAATTTTGGCTAAAATTCCAAGGTCCCCACTAGGTAGTTTGGCTTTAATTCCATTAGAAAAATATACTCAATTTTGGGTTTATTTAACGCAAAATTGAGTTCTTTCGACCCAAACATAAGAAAAGTTGCATTTACCCAAATTTGGCTAATTGGGCCAAAGTACCCCCATTGGGTAGATGCAGCTCTCTCTATTTTTGACAACATTCGTGTGGGAGAAAGAGAAAACCGAGAGATTTTGGGTTGAAACTATAATTGATATACTTAATTTTGGGTTAAGTAAACTCAAAAATTAGGTAAAAATATTTCTCCGTGTACTATTCCTAACGGGCATATCTCATATTGTGAAATTGAACCGATTTCCGTCATATTTGATATTTATAGGGTAACAGCCCAAATTGAATGAAAGCTTATTTATAACAGATTTAATCACCAAAACCGTCAGCGAAATGCATATCAACATTAAGACAATGAGTATATCACGTTTTTTTGGCTTCTGATTCCGTTTCTGGCGCTGTTCATATTGAATAACTCTGTACAAAGCTATCACCGTCAAGCTACCATTCACCGTGCATTTAATAAAAATCTACACTTCAAACAATTATATAATTTTTCCAAATAAATTAAAGCAAACTAGAATACCACTAAGATGCGTGCATTTATAATATGAAAAGGGGAAAGTCTAAAATTAGTGATGTATTACAAAACAAAAAATACCTATAAATTATGTTTACAAATGTCATGTTAAGGTCGCCTCGTACCGTTCTATTCCACCGTTTACCGTGCACGCTAGTGCACCATTTACCGTGCGTATAGTTTTCGTCATGATTCAATTTTCTATCTTGAAGAAACGTTGTTGGTGAAGCAATTATGTTGCTAGTAGTGTGCGCACTCATTTTCAAAGGTATTTGTGGTAATAGGAATCATACATATTAAAAAGGGTCCATTCACCGTGCATTTGTGTTTCGACTGAAACACAACAAAAAATTTAATTCACATAAAATGTCAAAGCCCATACGATGAAATACATCTAACTAGTAGTATTTACAGTGAAAACTTGTTGTAATTATTAAAAATTTGATACCCTAACGTTATAATGAAAAATGTGATTTTTTGGCGATTCTACTAAGAGTGTTGAAAAATCTCATAAACATACAGAATTCACATGATTTTTTACTACATAAACTTTTTTTTTTTTTTTTTTGAAGTGCATTGTGACAAACTTTATTTCATTTTTTTGAAGTGCATTGTGACTACTTCATTTCATCAACAAAACAATAATTTGTGAAATTTGTATGGATATTCTGTAGAAATCTGAATATTTGCACGGTGAATGGAGGCCGCACGGCCTCCATCTTCAGATATATTAAAAAACAAAATCCCAAGAAATTCAAAGACAATTTTTGCTAGTATTTTGAAATTTCTTTGGAGTTTCTACATCAAGATTCACTACAAAGAGAAATAGCAAAATAGTGACTGTAGAGACATTACTTGATTATTGCACGAGGAACGCATGGAAAAATAATCTATTTGGGCAAGAGACTTAACCCGTATAGGCCTGAGTGGAGGAAAAATTAATAAAACTCTCACCGGTCAGGGAATACTTAACGGATTTAAATTATTTTTTGTCAGTATACTCGTACACATATCTAGTTTCTAAAAGTGGTCAAGGGATCTCGGGAATGTTCTTGTGGCCGGAGTTATTGCGGTGGACCACTGGGTCAGGTCGGGTGACAAGGGTTCTGTGCTTCTGTGCCCCTGAAGGTAGGCAAATTTCAAGTCACAAATAATTTCCAGAACCGACTATAATGTGGCCACTATATCAAGGAGTTTTAAGAAAATCGCATCAGCGTAAACCTTCTGATAATCGATTAAATTGAATAATTATGTCAACCTCTGTTAAAAAATCCTACAAATAACCATTTTCGGGTCCCCGGGATGCCTCAAATTTATGATAAAGTGCACAATTAGTACCTAAACATCTGTGCCAAGCTTTTGGGAACGCATTGTAGTGAACTATTATGTTCGATCTATACTTTTTGAGATTTTAAACGGTTTAGTACCTAAAAATTCTAGAGCCGGTTTTCAGGGAATTAAGTCCGAGTGGCCGCATCTGGTACACGGTGGAAAATCATTCATTAAGATTGTTGAATATCAGATCTTAATGATTTATGCAAATTAAAATGATTGCCATTTGAAATAAATAAGGATAACTTGGCATGTCCCAAAATATCGCCTTTTTCTACCCGACTTGACCCAGTAACCCACTGCAATAGCTCCGGCTACAGGAGTATTCCCGAGTTCCTCCGGCCACTTCTAGAAACTAGATATGTGGGCCAGTATATTGACAAAAAAATATTTGAATCCGTTAAGTATACGCTGAGTGGTAAGGGTTTTAGTAGTTTTGCTTTCACTCAGGCCTATACGGGTTAATGCATCTTAATTTGAAGGGAAAAAAATCTCTAGAGAAAAGTTATTTAGGTATTTTTTTCTTGAGTGTAGTCTTAAAAATGAATGTTCACATTAGTTTTATGTTCGAGTTATGATTTTGCTAGTTTTTCTTTTCTGATTTTTATTATTTGTAATGTTTATCTTTTTTGAAACAATTTTTTTACTTGTATCTGTGCTGCCTTATCTCGATCTACGAGTTCTTTCAGCATTTGTTGCTCAATAATTAATTTCAAGCTGTTAGAGTAATATTTTCGCTAACTTTTGCTTCTTATTATTTTTCTCAGACTCTTTCTTTTCCTTTTCTTGTTTCCTTTTCAATGCTTTCTCTTTTTTCAGCTGAATCATCAGTTGTTTCTCCTTTTCCCTGAACAATTTCTTCTTCTTCCTTTCTTCTGCCTCCCTCTCTTTTTCTTTCTTACGAATTTCACGCATTTCCGCTTTCTAAATTCTAAATTCTGTTTGTTGTTTTTTTTCTTTCTTCAAGAAGCCGCATTTCTTCCAGCCTTTCGGCAGCCGTCAGCACGATATGTGTGCGATTGACATAATTTCGATGCGTTGTGTTGCGCTTTGGAGTTGGCGGAGAAACAAAGAATTCATCAACCTGGTCTTCCCTCATAGAATTGGTGCAGTCACGTAGCACCACCAGAGAACTAGCATCTGTTGGAAATCAAAAGAGAACAAAAAGTATTTTTTATTTACACCAGCAGACCCAGGAGTTCTGGCCACTATACCTTATACATAAGGTCAAAAAGTATTAAGCTCTAAAAATTTCAGATTTTTGTTTTGAATTAATTACAGTTGATTGAAATTTGAAAAGCTTAAAGTGCGCAGAATATGGAGCCTTCACGATACACAAGTTGTTAAAGTCAACCCTCATGAGTCGATATCTGAAGGGATCATCGACTCATGGAGCAGAAATGTCTTGGAAAACTCTCTGAGAGGACCATCCTCGTGATCATGAAATATGGTATGATTCTATGAGTCGATATCTAGTCATGGAACATCGGCTCATGTAGATTTCACTGTACAACCTTGAACTACATTAAAATCGAGATCCAAATGAGCACGGTCATTTGGATCTCGATTTAAATGCCTTCAATGCTAATTTCTTCTTATTGCAAAGTTTCAAACTATTCGGCTATAAAAACTCCCCCATGCCAAAGTCAATCATGGAAGTGTCCAAGTAGTTCTTTGCCCTATTAAAACTAACATGAACTAGAGCAATATTTAGAATCAGTCATAGAATCCCTTCCTTACAAACTACATTGCTCGACTACGAACTTATCTCCTACAACGTGCTGCCTCCTTCATACGAACCACATTACTACCCACTCTCGCATAACAGTCCCATATTCTATGGGATTTCCTTTATAAACGGGACTGTTATGCGTACTGCTCCGTACTGCTGTTTAGTCGTCTTCATGTGATTATATATTTTATATATTACAACTCACCAGACAAACGATAGGTGTAATTAACAACTGCCCTAATTACACCTATCGTTTGTCTGGTGAGTTGCAAGCTTAGTGTAAATGATGATGTCGCGCTACACGATAAGCGTTCATCTGCAACAACCAGACAGCTCACGAATCCACCCCGAGGTGGATCGTGCTGAGTTGTTGAGTTGAAGGAGAGCGAAAGAAGGAAGGCACAAAAGTCTGTTTGACAGCTCTGCAGAAAGCGCGTGCGCACGGAAAGAGCGCCAGTTCGGCTCGATTTGCAATGATCGGTTATTATCAGTATTGCCACAAGTACAGATTTATCTGGAAAGGTACAGATTTTCGAATAGTTTTTGGTACAGATTCTGTACGGTACAGATTACAGATTTTCACCGAAAAGTACAGATTGGTACAGATTTTTGGAATTGGCGATTTTCGTAACTCAAAATTTAAAAGATGCTTGAAATTAGAAACTAATTCCCACGAAACTTTTATTGAAAGATACTATTTCCATTGAATATAATATTTGAATAGTAAAATTATTTCAATAAAAATTGTGTGTAATTTCCAAATAAATTAGGATTAAAGTTTCTTTCAACAATTAATATTGTGTGTGTGGTACAGATTTTGGGTACAGATTTTCAGAATCTTTGGTACAGTCACCCCACAGTTATGGATCAGCTAAGGGTCATTTTCCTGAACAAAATAGGATTAAAAAACATTCTGACGCTGTACAAAACAAAATTACCTACTTAGCACTGCAAAATATATTTGTTTTTGAGAATACACCTCAAAATACCCGATTATTTACGAAATAGTGTCGATTTCGATAGAAATTCCAAACGATGTCCACCCCACAGATGTGGATCAGTGGATGAGGAGGTTCCTTATTATGGATCAAATCGACTCATATTATGGATCAGAAAACTATAACTGCAATTTATCTGCGTGGCAAACGAATGGTGTGCTAGTGAAAGCATACGTTTTGGCGTTTGTTTCGGAATCATCTTATCATTGATTCATAACTGTGGTATGGTTTTCATTGCCAAACAGTTGTGAATCAACACTTCTGGGAATACGGTTGACATTTTATTTCTTACGCACGGCAAAACTATACATAAGCACATTATAATTGATTGCGATGATGTACCGATTTATGGTTCACATATAGAAAATGTTTTGTACGTAATTACAATTCCATTTGATGATGATATTCCCGTTTTAATTCAACTCTTTGATTTTGCTGGGAACAGCTGATCTTTATTTATATTTTCAACCAGCACTCTTTAAGTAGTGTTAGTGATATGTAACGTGTATGTACACGAGCGCAGAAACCACTATGGTTTGGTTGATCGATGTTAAAGTTTGTTTTAAAAGCAGCTCCACTTATTTTGAAACATGTTGCCGTGTACAATAGTAGACAACACAACTAATTTAATTAAAATAATTTGAGATTATAATTAGTACCTAAACAAAAGGGGAAGAACGTTTAGGCTGGTTGTGTATTACGATAAAATCTCTTAACATGATGGTTCTTGTGGAAGGATCAACATGTTCGGCTTAACGAATCTTATTTTAAATATCGAATAACACCACATACAATTGAACAAAAAGGATGTGATTACAATAGACTTTTGATATTTTCAATTCTGAACCACCGCAAAAAAAAATTGGGAATCAAAATTCTCCTGAGAGGGATGATGTGGTGGAGGCTCATTCCAATTAATATTGTCGTTCAATTATGGGGATAAATTAAAATTGTTATTGTTCTATACATACTTCTTCTTCTTCTTTCTGGCTTGATATTTTTCATGCGTGAGTTGTCAATCATGCAACTCAGCAGTCAGAAAATCATGAATGAGTTGACTCTTCTTCTTCTTCTTCTTCTCTGGCGTTACATCCCCACTGGGACAGAGCCTGCTTCTCAGCTTAGTGTTCTTAAGAGCACTTCCATAGTTATTAACTGAGAGCTTACTATGCCAATGACCATTTTTGCATGCGTATATCGTGTGGCAGGTACGAAGATACTCTATGCCCTGAGAAGTCGAGAAAATTTCCAACCCGAAAAGATCCTCGACCGGTGGGATTCGAACCCACGACCCTCAGCTTGGTCTTGCTGAATAGCTTCAAAAGCATCAAAATTATTACCTCTATAATCATAGTCACTACATAGCGCGGTTCACAGTTTCCGGATGTTCCGGGCAACCGGTTCCGGGGACATATTTTGGAAGCGAGTAAATACTATTGTACGACACATACAACTTCATAATCTCGCAAATGATTGCATTTAATGACAGATCTGCATTCACCCACTTTGGAACCGGTATCCGGGTTTCCGAGGAATTGGTTCTAGAGTCAATAGCTGTGATGTTAAAGTCATAAAAATAACTTTGGTGAGCGAATTTGACGGATAGCGCCGACAATTTTTGTCGCATAGGATTCATCGAATGTAGCGCGGTTGTTGCACCATGGCCAGATTCATTTCCCGAGCGCGTGCACGGAAAGAATTAACAATTGTGATTTAAAAAAAAACAGTAGTGGAATATCAACTGATGATCATTGTCGTTCTACTATTATCAAACATTTTAATAAAAATAAAATGCTTTTAGAAGTGCGCAGCAATGCTAAATCGGTCTGATGTATTCTGCGCAGTTCATATGTATTTTCCACACGTTCTCCTATAATTGTTTTTAATCCACTTCGATACCGTCAATCCGCCCCCAAACTGGATGGCGTACACTCAGCTTAAGGTGATTATAAAACGAAGCCAAACAAGGGCACAAGACTGGAGAATCTGATAACAGTTTGCGTTGAAAACCAATCAATCTGCTTGCTTGCTGGTGGTGACTAATGGGATAAATGTTCAACGGTGAGAGCTGTTTGGTTCTCACTGCTCTCTCTGCTTTTGAAAATTTGAGGTGTGGCTTTGTTATATAATCACCTTAACGCAATTTATAATTAAGTATTGAGTTGTAAATATTAGTATATATTAGTTGTGTTGCTAGAGGACATCTTGAAAATTCACTGAGATTCTTTCAGAAACCCTTCTGAAATTATTATATGTAGTTATTTCTTTGATCGCTCTGATTTTTCCAATAACCTCCTTGGGACTTCCTATTGGACTATCCCAGAAACCCATCTTGGGTTATTATGGAAATCCTTTCAGGATTCTGCTGTAAAATTCTGGAATTCTGCCGTAAAATTCTGGAATTCTGCCGAAAATGATTTAATGATTGCTTTCCAGTGTAATGGAATCTATTTTTAAAATCTGGGTTCGGGGATTCTCACAAAATTTCTCGGGATTTCTTCTGGAAATCCAATCGAAATTATTATTTAAATTCTGATATTTTCCTCGTAATTCTTCAGTATTTCTTCCGTGAAACTCTTTGAAAGTTCTTCAAAATCCCTTTGAGATTCTTTCCGAAAAATGTCTTAGATTATACCTATTATTCTAGAATACTCTCGGTAAGACGCCTGAGACTATAATCAAAAAAATCTATTATTTCACTTCACTTTCTTCCGTGCAAATTCTTGGGATTCTTTCGGAAATTCCTCTGGAATTCTTTTGTAAATCCCAATGGAATTCTCCCAGAAATCCCTGTGGAATACTTCCGAAAATCCTGCTAAGAATCTTCCAGATGACGGGGATTTTTTTAAATCTTTATTTATGGAAATCATCCGAAAATTCCTCTGTAATTGTTTGTAAATCCTCCTTATATTCTTACAGAAATCCTTCTTATATTCTTACAGATTTATTGCTATTGATTTTATTGTTTCTGCCTGAGATAATTTTGTATATCCAGAATTATTCCGAAAATTCCTTCGTGATTCTTTAGAATTTTTTTTCTAAGATTTTTTGAGAAAAAAAACTCTGTGATTCTTCTGGAAATTCATAAGGAAGTGTTTTCGATTTTTTTCGTGATTTATCATTGATTTTCCTTGAAAATTTTCTTAAATCGTTGGCAGAATTTTCTGAAAATCCCTCTTGACTTCAAATGGAAATCCTCCAAGAAAACTACCGGACAGTCACTGGGACTTTAAAAAAATACCTATGAGATTCTTTGATTACTGATTTCTTTTTCTGAGCATCTTTTGAAAGTGACTTTTAAATGGTTCTGGAAATTCCATTTGAAATTATTCCGTAAATCTTTCTGGAGCTCTTCTGGACATCGTAATTATTCTGGAAAATATTCATGAAATCGTCTGGATGTCTGTGACTTTTCATTGAATCTTCAGGGGTTCTTGCGAAATAACTTCTGGGATTCTTTTGGAAATCACTGTAAAAAAACATTCAAAATCCATTCGAAATTCTCCTGAGATTGTTTCAGGAATTTACGAGAATCCTTAAAATAATTCCTTTAGAAATCTCCCTGATAATATTTTAGTGATTTCTCTGTGGTTCTTCTGTAAATCGACCTGGGATTCTTCCGGAAATCCTCCTTTAATTCCAAAGCAATTTCCAGAAGAAGTTTCAGAAGGATATTTTTAAGAATCCTGTATATTTTTCCCTAAGAATCTCAATGTATTTAAACAAAATACCAGGACAATTTACGGTTGAATCCCGCAAAAACTTCCGGTGGAATTCTTGAATGCTTATCATTCAAGCAGAATTCCAGTCGTATTTCCGGATGAATTTCGGCAGGTTTTACGGAAGAATCCCAGTAGAATTTCTTGAAAAATTCCAGTAAAATTTCTGGAAGAATCTTTGAAGATGTTTTGAAGTCCTCCAGCAGGATAACAGAAAGAAATCTGGAGGTATTTTAGAAGAATTTCCGAAAGAATCCTAGAGAGATAGTCGAAAGAATAACAGTTTTCTTGAAAAATTCAGGATACTCCCAGATTCTAGAGGTAATTCGGGAAGAATTTCTGCAAGAATTCTTAACAGAAGGATTTGAAGGATCCTCAGAAAGATTTTCGAAAGAATCCCAGAAGGCTTCCCGAAAGAATGCTAGAAAGATATCTGGAAGATTTCCTACAGGATTTTTGGAAGAGTCCCAGACAAAATTCAAGAATATGGACGTAAAAATCACAGTGGTATTTCTAGAATAATTTCAGAAAGATTTTCGGAAGCATCCTCGAAATTATTCTAAAGGGATTCCGAAAGCATCTCAGGTGATTTCCGGAAGAATACCAGAGGTGATTTCCATAATAATCCCAGAAGTATTTCCGGAAAAAGGCCAGAGTTATTTTCGGAGGAATTCTCGACGAATTTGTAATAGAGTCGTTGTACATTTTTTGGCAAAATCCTTTAAAAATATCCAGAAGAATTGCATCAGGATTTTTGTTAGAATCTTCCATTGAATTTCCGAAAGAATCTTCGAGAATTTCGATTAGAATTTAATTTCCAGGATTTCAAAAGTAATCCTTAAGGAGATAAACGCAAACTCACATACAGATTTATGCAAATATTCCAATAAGATGTCCAGAAGAATCACAAAGGATATCTGAAAGAATCTCAGATATAGTACCGGAATGCTAACGATTTTTTTTAGATGAGTTCAAAAGCGATATCTGGAAGAATTCTGTGATTTCCAGAAGAACTTAGAGAAAAATCATAAATAATCTCAAGATTTCCAGAACAATCCCAGAGAGGTTTTGAAGGATTCATAAGTGATTTAAGGAAGAATTCCAGGTGGGAAATTCCAAAGAATTCTGAAGTAATTTCTGGACCAATGTCTTTTTTATATGCTGTATCAATATTTACAAGTAATTATAATAAATAAGTATTTATGAAACAGTAACAATTTTAATTTATCGCCATAATTGAACGACAATTTTAACCCTTCCATTACCAACCCCCCTGAACGAGTGTTGGAAAAAACACGTTTTGGGCTGTAACTTTTTTGTTTTTTTGATATTTTTAAACCAAATTTTGACACAAGAAGCCCATATCCTTCTAGTTTGAGGGCTTGGACAGAGTTTTAGGATTGGTCACCTGGTTCCGGAGTTATTCCGGAATCAAAATGGGTGTTTCGAAATGGCCACTTTCGAAAAAGTGAATTTGCAATATGAAATCAGCTGATTTTTTACAATGATTAGCTCTATAACGATGAGGACGGATGTCTACAAGGCCATCATGGTCATTGCATGCCGCGGATCACAATTTCCGGTTGTTCCGGGGAACCGGTTCCGGGGCCATTTTTGGAAGCGAGTAAATACTATCATGCGACACATCAAACTTCATGATTTTTCAAATAATTGCATTCTATGACTGAGCTGCACAGTTCAGAACCCATTTGGCCACTTTGTAACCGGTATCCGGGTTCCGAGGAACCGGTTCCGGGGTCAATTATTAAAAATAAGTGAACACTGTCATGCGACACATCAAACTTCATGATTTTTCAAATGATTGCATTCTATGACTGAGCTGCACAGTTCAGAACCCATTTGGCCACTTTGGAGCTGGTATCCGGGTTCCGAGGAACCGGTTCCGGGGTCAATTATTAAAAATCAGTGAACACTGTCATGCGACACATCAAACTTCATGATTTTTCAAATGATTGCATTCTATGACTGAGCTGCACAGTTCAGAACCCATTTGGCCACTTTGGAACCAGTATCCGGGTTTCAGAGGAACCGGTTCCAGGGTCAATCATTGAAAATCAGTAAACAATGTCATGCGACATGTTGTTATTATTTATATTCTAAAATCATGGACGAGAACAGCTTTCCCGGGAAGCTCACGAGACTGATAAGAGCGACAATGGAAGGTGTGCAAAATTGTGTGAAGGTTTCAGGCGAACACTCCAGTTCGTTTGGATCCCACCGGGAATACGACAAGGTGATGGACTTCCGTGCCCGTTGTTCAATATTGCGCTAGAAGGTGTTATGCGGAGAGCCGGGCTTAACAGCCGGGGTACGATTTTTACGAGATCCAGTCAATTTGTTTGCTTCGCGGATGATATGGACATCGTCGGTCGATCATTTGAAAAGCTGGCAAACGCGAGGCAGCAAAAGTTGGACTGGTGGTGAATGCGGCCAAGACAAAGTAAATGCTAGCTGGTGGGGCCGAGCGCGACAGGGCTCGCCTAGGCAGCAGTGTTACGATAGACGGGGATACGTTCGAGGTGGTCGACGACTTCGTCTACCTTGGATCCTTGCTGATGGCTGACAATAACGTTAGCCGTGAACTACGGAGGCGCATCATCAGTGGAAGTCGGGCCTACTATGGCCTCCAGAAGAAGCTGCGGTCCAAAAAGATTCACGCCCGCACCAAATGTACCATGTACAAAACGCTCATAAGGCCGGTAGTCCTCTACGGGCATGAAACGTGGACGATGCTTGAAGAGGACCTGCAAGCACTTGAAGTCTTCGAACGTCGGGTGCTTAGGACGATCTTCGGCGGTGTGCAGGAGAACGGTGTGTGGCGGCGAAGGATGAACCACGAGCTCGCCCAACTCTACGGCGAACCCAGTATCCAGAAGGTGGTCAAAGCTGGAAGGATACGATGGGCAGGGCATGTTGCAAGAATGCCGGACAGCAACCCTGCAATGATGGTATTCGCTTCGGATCCGGTTGGTACAAGAAGGCGTGGAGCGCCGCGAGCTAGGTGGGCGGATCAAGTGCGTATCGATTTGGCGAGCGTGGGGCAGAACCGAGGATGGAGAGATGCGGCCACGAACCGAGTATTGTGGCGCGAAATTGTTGATTCAGTGTTATCTGTGTTAACTAAATAAATGAAACAAAACAAATAATATTGGGATTCTGTGGAACTGGTTCCGGAGTAATATTTTTTAGATGAATCTTCGAAGGTAAGTAAATACTGCCATACATCAAACTTCAAGATTCTGAAAATTATTGTATTTCATGGCTGAACTGCACTGTATTGACCCATTTGATTTTCAAGGAATATATGCTATCAAGCGACATATCAAACAAAATAATATACCAACAACTTTTGCGTCATATGGGTGATTTGCACAATGTAGAACTCATTCGGTCACTTAGGAATCATAATGTGAATTCCAAAGAACCAGTTCTTGGACCAGTTTTCGAAGCCGTGTTAATACTTTCATACGACAGATCAAATCACTGCAACAATTTTGAAGCTGTTGAAGTACATATGATTATTCTGGGACTGATATAAGTTTAACTGGGTGCTAGTTTTACATCCTTTGATTGCTCATAATTATTTAAAACTAATGGTCCCGGCCTGAGACGAGACTCGCGGAGATGGTCTGCTTTTTCTGCGATTGCTGAGTTTTTTTTCTTATTCCACTCAGTGTTTACATCAAACTTGCGCAAACCGTTCAAGCTATCACATGACCATCTCAGCAAAAATCTATTGCGTTTGCATCACACCGAAGCATAAACGGCATTTCGAGTGAAATTTCATGCCAGAATACGTAGCAGGCATTAGAAATAACTAGTTCTGTGTTTAGATTTATCAGCATCTTTAGATAAACTGCTCCGCTGACTCAGGTTTTAATAATTCCTTAAATTTAATTCAATACTTTTCACTTATTCAGCCATAAAAACGACGGGCTGCATTTGACGTTTCGTGACAGCGGCATCTGGGCTGCATATGACATTGATATTTTTCCTCTTCGCGAGTCTCTCTCAGGTCCCGGCAAACTTTATCTTGCCATCAAGTAGGCTGTTCATTTAATGTTTTTTCTATAAAAGTTGAAGATCTTTCCGTTGAAATTGTATTCAAGATCACTTAAATCATCTAAAATGACTGAAATTACAGGAGAAATACTGAAAAAATACGAAAGAATACTTTAAACTAACTCTTGAAATTTCAACACAAATTGGTTTAAAAATTCATCAGCTAATCAGAATAGCTTCAGGAATCTTTTCAGAAATAACAAAAAAATATCTCTAATTTTTTTGTAGTTTTTCAAATATGGCATCTTGCAATCTAATGAAATTGGTCTACAGATTTTTTGCAGAAATTCTAAAGAAATACCTTAAATAAATCATGGAAATTTCTAAAAACATTTCTATAGAATTCTGAATTATCACTTATAGAGCTCTACACTGAAAATAACCCACACGTTCGATCCATATTCTTTTCAACGTGGATCTGTCGTGACAAATGGCAGGTTGAAATAACGTGTGCTTCTACATACAATTTCAATGTGTTTTGTAATTGCGATATCAATCACTAGTAGAACTGGTTTGCCTAACATGACAAGGACTTACATTTGACGCATGATGTGTTTATTGATATGTTATTTTTTGGGAAACCGTGTGCCCGTAATGGGTGCCTGGTATCAGAAAATCAAGCAATCGCTACAGGTCGGACTCGATTATCCGGAGTATCGATTTTTTTTTTTCACTCCGGATAATCGAATCACTAAGAAAAAAAATGTTATCTTTGATAAAAGAACTTAAATATTATCTTTTTTCGTTATTTTATTTATATGATGTGATAGTGTAGCCAGAAGGAGCGGTAGGGGTCTCTACAAGAAAAAAAAATTAGACCAGCATACACAAAAAAACAACCCCCCTTTTCTTAAATACGTTCTAAACTGCGAAACCATTCATATTGTAAATTGCAATACCAAATTATCTCAGATCTATGCTTAAAAATTGAAAAACAAAACATCAAAAAATAAATTCCGGATAATTGAGTCTAAAATTCCGGATAATCGAGTCCCCAGATAATCGAGTCTCCGGATAATCGAGTCCGAGCTGTAATGTGTTTTACATTTTAATTCCGATTGCCGATAGAGACTGGTTTTACACCATCGATTGATGTGTTTTAAAATTAGAGAAAATGCTCGTGTGAAACACATTGATCGAGCTTGTAGAATGTTTTCAGAGTAAAGAATTTCTCAAGATATTGCTTCACAAGAGAAGATTTCTCTATAAGTATTTCTGGAGGAATTTTTGAAAGACATCTTTATAAAACTGTGATATAGTCTACTCTCCTCATCTCGATATCGAAGGGACCTTCGATATAAGGAGAGATCGAAACAAAGAACATTTGTGTAAATGAACACTAGATTGAAAATCACTCCGTTACCAGAAAAAAATAAACAAACAGACGTCATTTCGTATTTAAAATTTGTTTTTTTATCACTGAAATCTAGTCTAGTAACCTTTGATAATGGGCATATCGGCATATGGACAGAAAATATGGAATAAGATAGGTAGATACCGAGATAAGGAGGATATAGAGATATGCTGGGGAGTCGGCTGTAGTTATTCCGAACAATGTCATGATCAGCTGAACTCTCCTGATTAATTTCCTAAAATTAATTCAATTGAGGGTGTTACATGTTTTCGACTAAAAACTGTTGAATAGCATATTTTACGAGTTTTAAATTTTGCAGTATTGCTACAGTATGCAGTATCTTTCGTAATACTGAAGTGAAACAATTTGTGGGCTTCGTGGCCGTGCGATTAGTGTTACCAAGCATTTAGCCGCATCGAGTTAAGGGGTCCACACCCCTTAGCTGACCCCTTTGATTCCTGCTTTAGTCCGGAAAACTTTCCGTCAGAAATGTATTTCAACTGTGCTACTGGGCGTTGCATGCTAGTCTGTTGTATAGTGTGGTGCTTCCTTCAAAGGGCAAATCGTGCACTGGAAGCTTTACCGCGTTGGTGTTAAAAACAAACAGCTATATGGTGCTTGAACCAGAAACTTTCTTATGGAACCTGCGTTTTGAATTCTTAAGAGTGAGTTATGTAAATTTAAAAAATATTTATAAGACATCCATTAAGTCGTCAGACAATATTTACTCACCTTCGAGACGGTTCCTCGGAAACCAGGATATCGGTTCCAAAGTGCCCACATAGGTCCCAGACATTGCAACTTATTTATGAAATATACTATCTTTAAAAATTCTAATGTTTGGTGTATCGTATGACAGTATAAACTCATCTTTTGATCCCGCAAACGATTCCCCAGAAACCCAGATAACGGTTCAAAAATGACCGTATGAGTTCTGCACTATTTGAAAAATCATGAAGTTTGATGTGTCGCATTATAGTATTTAGTCACCTTTGAAGATTGACCATAAACTGGATTCTCGGAATACTGGAAATCGGTTCCAAAATGGCCAAATAGGTCCCAGGCTTTGCAGCTCACCCATAGAATGTAATGTCTTTCAATATCACGAAGTTTGAGGTGTCGCATGACAATGTTTACTGGTTTTTAATAATTGACTCCCAACCAGTTCCTCGGAAACCCGGATACCGGTTCCAAAGGCCGAATGGGTTCTGAGCTATGCAACTCAGTCATAGAATGTAATCATTTGAAAAATCATAAAGTTTGATGTGTCGCATGACAGTGTTCACTGATTTTTAATAATTGACCCCGGAACCGGTTCCTCGGAACCCGGATACCGGTTCCAAAGTGGCCAAATGGGTTCTGAACTGTCCAGCTCAGTCATAGAATGCAATTATTTGAAAAATCATGAAGTTTGATGTGTCGCATGATAGTATTTACTCGCTTCCAAAAATGGCCCCGGAACCGGTTCCCCGGAACATCCGGAAATTATGATCCGTGGCATGCATAGACCATGATGGCCTTGTAGACATCCGTCCTCATCGTTATAGAGCTAATCATTGTAAAAAATCAGCTGATTTCATATTGCAAATTCACTTTTTCGAAAGTGGCCATTTCGAAACACCCATTTTGATTCCGGAATAACTCCGGAACCAGGTGACCAATCCTAAAACTCTGTCCAAGCCCTCAAACTAGAAGGATATGCGCTTCTTGTGTGAAAATTTGGTTAAAAAATATCAAAAAAAAAAAAAAAAACAAAAAAGTTACAGCCCAAAACATGTTTTTTCCAACACTCGTTTAGGGGGGTTGGTAATGGAAGGGTTAATACTTGTTTTTAATTATGAATCGTGGTTTACGGCTAACCAGCCGAGTGGAAGTTTAACAACTACCGAAAAGCTAAACATTACATATAATTTGCAATTCGATTAGATGGACAAATTGATGTGAAGATTTGCGAAAAAGTTACACGTCTTCTCAGTGAGAATCGAACTCACGACTCCCCGATCTCTAGTTGGGGCGCGTTAACCACTACGCCATGAGAGGACTCATGAACGCAGAAGTTAACCTGAATTCGATTTCAGTTCAATAATCACGTGGTCCTTTTTCGCAACGGACACATGTTCCGTAACCGGTCGTTTGAGAACGTTGCGACCCATTGGAAGCCCACACAATAGAAACCTCAGCCAGCGCAGGTTAACTTCTACGTTCATGAGTCCTCTCATGGCATAGTGGTTAACGCGCCCCAACTAGAGATCGGGGAGTCGTGAGTTCGATTCTCACTGAGAAGACGTGTAACTTTTTCGCAAATCTTCACATCAATTTGTCCATCTAATCCAATTGCAAATTTTATGTAATGTTTAGCTTTTTGGTAGTTGGTAAACAATTTTATTTATCCCCATAATTGAACGACAATATTAACTAGAATGAGCCTCCACCACATTCTCCCTCTCAGGAGAATTTTGATTCCCAATATTTTTTTTGCGGTGGTTCAGAATTGAAAATATCAAAAGTCTATTGTAATCACATCCTAATTATAATTTCAAATTATTTTAATTAAATTAGTTGTGTTGTCTACTATTGTACACGGCAACATGTTTCAAAATAAGTGGAGCTGCTTTTAAAATAAACTTTAACATCGATCAACCAAACCACAGTGGTGCGCTCGTGTACATACACGTTACATGTCACTAACACTACTTAAAGAGTACTGGTTGAAAATATAAACTAAGATCAGCTGTTCCCAGCAAAATCAAACGGCAGTATTTTCAACCAGCAAATTTGCGCATGTGTTCGTGACACCGCTCGGCGAGAGCTCAATAGAATATCCAATAGCGGAATAATAATAATAATAACCGATCATTGCAAATCGAGCCGAACTGGCGCTCTTTCCGTGCGCACGCGCTTTCTGCAGAGCTGTCAAACAAACTTTTGTGCCTTCCTTCTTTCGCTCTCCTTCAACTCAACAACTCAGCACGATCCACCTCGGGGTGGATTGGTGAGCTGTCTGGTTGTTGCAGATGAACACTTATCGTGTAGCGCGACATCATCATTGACACTAAGCTTGCAACTCACCAGACAAACGATAGGTGTAATTAACAACTGCCCTAATAATTGAAAATCAGTAAACGTTGTCATGCGACACATCAAACTTTGAGATTTTTACAGATCTTGAATTCTATGGGTCAACAAGGTTGCACAATGTATAACTGGGATTTCTTGGGATTTATCCACTTAAAACATCATTTCTCGCGAAACATTACTAAAGGACCTACACTACCCAATGGGTAGTACCCATCATAAATACGGACTCACTAAAATAAGTATTACAACACTCAGCTGAATAATGAATCACCCCCAAAAAGTTTAGCGTCACCTCAAAACAGGTTAATTCACATTGTTATATCTCGAGATCCTTACGACTTGCAAAGAAGCGATCTTCAGCAAAGTTGCTCAGGGGTTCAAGGACATCCGGAAAGTGAACAGTTTAGTTTTTTCAGTTACAGTTTTTTCGCGATTTTGCCGCTAGGTAGCGCTAGTGAGCATGTAAAATTGAGCATTTCAAACTAGTTCTAGCTTGTGATCCATAAGAGATAGAAAGTTCGAGTCTTCGGCGAAGTTGTTCAGAAGGCCATTACATCCGGAAAACAAACAGTTAGGTTGTAGATTTCGCCGCTAGGTAGCGCTAGTGAGCATGCAAAATTGAGCATTTCAAACTAGTTCTAGCTCTTGATCCACATGAGATAGGAAGTTCGAGTGTTCGGCAAAGTTGTTCAGAAGGTCAAGGACATCCGGAAGACAGATAGTTTGGTTGAAGATTTTGCCGCTAGGTGGCGCTAGTGAACATGTAAAACTGAGCATTTTGAACTAGTTCTAGCTTGCGATCCACAAGAAATAGAAAATTCGAGTCTTCGGCAAGTAAAGAACAGAAATGAAGTAAAGGACATCCAAATATCAAATTTTTCGGTTCCTAATTTTGCCACTAGGTTGCACTAGTTCGCATATTTAATTAAATATATGAAACAAATTCTATCTTTTGAGCCAGATGAGATAGAAAGTTTTAGTCTTCGGCAAAGTTGTTCGGAACGTCAAGGGCATCCAGGAAACAGTTTACTCTGAAGAGATGACTGTTCCTTAACATTATGAATTTGATAAGATAGAACTTCCAGAATGCTGTTCAGAAATCCTTTGGCATTTGGAAGTTGAAGTGATTAGGGACGAAATCATATTAAATTAAAGTGAATCAGGTCTGATCAAATGTATATTCAAGTGATTAAATCTGATTCATATTCTAGTGATTCAGGTATGACTTACTCCATGTGCGAGTGACTCAGTCAGGACTCATATTCATCATATTCAAATTATTCATGGTTCAAGTTTGATTGACTTCATATCCAAGTGATTGATGTCTGATTCTCTTTATATTCATGTCTTTCGGGTTTGATTCACTCTATATCCAAGAAATTCAGGTTTGACTTGAGTATGGAGTAAACAAAAATCATGTCAAATTCACTCCATGTTCAAGTGACTCAGGATTGATTCATTTTATATTCAATAGATTCAAGTTTAGTTCTGTCCATACCCACAAGTGTTTCACGTCAGATTCACTTTATTATTAAGTGGTTCAGAATTGTTTCATTTCATATTCAAGTGATTCAGTTTTCTCCATATCCTAGTGATTCTTATCTGATTCACTCATATTCGACTGTTTTAAGTTTGATTTATTGATGTTCAAATGATTTCAAGTGATTCACTTCATTTTCAAATGTTTCAAGTTTGATTCACTTTATGTACCAGTGATTCAGGTCTGATTGAGTTCATATTCAAGAGATTTAGGATTTATTTCCAGTGATTTATGTTTGATTCGCTTCATATCCATGTGTTTCATACCGGATTCGCCCAATATTCAAGTGCTTCAGATTTGATTAGCTTCATATCCAAGAGACTCATGTCCAATTCACTTCATATTCAAGTGTTTCAGGTGAGAATCACTTCATGTAATTCATGTCTGATTCACTTCATAGTCAAGTGTTTAAGGTAATATTCACTTCATATACAAGTAATTTAGGACCGATAAACTTCTTGTTCAATTTATTCAGATATGATTCGCTTTATATCCAAATGATTCATGTCACGTAACACTTCATTTTTGAAGAATGCAGTACTGATTCATTTTATATTCAAATGATTCAGGTTCGATTCACTTCATTTTCAAATGTTTCAGTTTTGACAAGCTCATATTCAAGTGATTCACATCTATCAGTTCATTCATTTTCATCTGATATCAAAATTCATCTTCATATTCAAGTGAATCGTGTCTGAGTTACTTTATACTCAATTGATTCAAGTGTCATATACCCAGACTACAATTATTCCAGTTTGTTTCGGCTCGTTATTCAATTATTAAGGTTTATTTTAATTCACGTCTCAGTACTTCAGAGCTTATTTACTCATTTTAAAGTGGTTCATATCTGATTCATTTCATCTAGTATTTCAGGTTTGGTTCACTTAATATTCAAGTAATTCAGGTCTGATTCACTTAATGTTGAACTAGTTTGAAATGCTCACAAGCGCCAAACTAAACTGTATGTCTTCCGAATGTCCTTGACCTTCTGAACAACTTTGCCGAAGACTCGAACTTTCTACCTCTTGTGGATAAGAAGCTAGAACTAGTTTGAAATGTTCAATGTTAGTTTTTTTCGCCGCCTAGTGGCAAAATCGCGAAAAAAATTATTTGTTTTCCAGATGTCCTTGATCCCCTGAACAACTTTGCTGAGGACTCGAACTTTCTATCTCTTGTAAATCATAAGCTAGTACTAGTTTGAAACGCTCAATTTTGCATGCTCACTAGCGCCACCTAGCGGCAAAAATGCGAACTAAAATGTTTGCTTTCCAGATGTCCTTGAACCGCTGAGCAACTTTGCCGAATACCCGAACTTTCTATCTCTTATGGATCACAAGCTAGAACTAGTTCAAAATGCTCAATTTTGCATGCTCACTAGTGCCACCTAGCGGCAAAATTGCGAACTAAAATGTTTGCTTTCCGGATGTCCTTGATCCCCTGAACAACTTTGCTGAAGATCGCTTCTTTGCAAGTCGTAAGGATCTCGAGATATAGCAATGTGAAATTACCTGTTTTGAGGTGATGCTAAACTTTTCAGGGTGATTCAATATTCAGCTTGGTGTTGCAATACTTATTTTAGTGAGTCCGTATTTATGACGGGTAGTGTATATACAAATGAGAGATTCTCTCCTCTCTCGCTCTCTTTCGATTATAACAGTGGAATACTAAAGCTTTTGGGAAGTTTTTCACTACAGATCGAAAGGCAATTTCGTTGACTAGCGTTTCATAAAAAAAACGCAACAGAGGTTAATGTGACTCAGTTATTGATCAAAGAGAGCCTCTCATTTGTACATAGGTCATTTAGTAATGTTTCGCGAGATTTACACTTTCACAATTTATTAACAAGTCCATTACACATTAACAATACATTTTTTTTTCTATCAAACAAACTACATTTATTATTCTTTAATGAATGTTCGAATCCTCTGAGCAGAATCTCAAATAGAGAAACTTTAAAGTAGATGGAGTACCGTGTACCTTTTAATTTTGCTCCTAAATGCTTATCTTTGACAGATTCGCGTATTTCGACTACCACTTGCAGTCTTCTTCAGTGTCTTGTCCATCAATTGTCCAAGGAATTAGAAAAGGGATTAGCGTATGATTTTAAATCAAAAGTGGCTGAACATGTTTTCCAGGATGGACATCAAATGACAAGCGATAACATAGACATCGTACGAAGCGTATCTTCATCTTGGAAACTAGACGTCGCTGAAAGTTTAGAAATTTACAAACAAAAGCCTTCACTACTTCTTAATAGGGATCAAGGAAACGGACAATCAAGGCTGTTTAAGTTTGTACCTAAGAAATATAAACGAGCTTGAATACATAGGTAGATAGTTAGGGATTTGTATAATTATTATTATCCCCCCTTTTCAATTTTTGACCAAGACATGACAGGTATACTCCTGTCGAAAATTTTTCCTAGGTAGTTTGACTGACTCCAGGAATTCAACGTAGAACCATATCGGAGGACGCAGGTGCGCCCTCAGCCAAGTCAGGCTCGAACACTCAGTCTACAGTGAACATTCGACGAATCAGGAGCAGTTTAGGTAGCTAGTTTAGTAAATGTGAAATGTAACTTTAGTGAATAAACTTGGATCGGGAAACTTAAGTGTTTTTTAAAAACTAATATGTGAACTCCCGTACATGATTATACATCTAAAAATTTATCTGGGGATTCCTTCGAGAATTCTCTCTTCAGGGATTCTACCAGGAGTTGATTCTCTTCCAGAATTCCAGGAACTTTTGGAGGAATTCCTAGGGGAAATCCAGGAGGAACTCCTAGTAGTATCCCTGGAAGAACTCCTAGAGGAATACATGGAGGAACTCCAGGATTCCCAATGAAGGGAATTTTTCATCGAGGAGGAACCCTGATGGGAACTCTTGGAGAAATTTCTGAAGTAACTCTGGTAGGAATTGCTGAAGATATTAATGGGTCAATCCCGAATGAAATCCTGAAGGTATTCCTGAAAAAACTCCTGCAGGAATTCCTGGAGGACTTCCTGAATGAACTGAATTCCTAAAGGAGTTCTTGGAAGAATTGCTCAAGGAAACCCTGGAAGGAACTCCAGAAGGAATTCCTGAAGAAACTCTTGAAGAACTCCTGGAAAAGTTCCTCAAGAAACTCCTTAAGGAATTTCTGAAGAAACTCCTGCAAGAATTTCTGAAGGAACTCCTGGAGAAATTCCTGATGCAGTTCTTGAAGAAATTCCTGAAGAAACTCCTAGAAAAATTCGTCTAGGTACTCTTAGAGGTATTTCTGATGGAACTCCTGGAGGAATTCCTGAAGGAACTTCTTGAAAAATTCCTGAAGGTATCACTGAAGGAATTCCTGAAGTAATTTTTGGAGGAGTGCTGAAGGAAGTTCTGGAGGAATTTCTGAAGGAATTTTTGTAAAAATTCCTCAAGAAACTCCTGGAGGAATTCTATGAGGAATTCCCTAAGGAACTCTGAAAGAATTGCAGAAGGAATTTCTAAAGGAATTGCTGAAGAAAATTATGGTGGCATTCCTGAAGGAACTCCTTGAGAAATTCATGACGGAACTCTTAGAGGAATTCCTAAAGGAATTCCTGGCGAACTTCCCGAAGAAATCCTGGAAAAAATTCTCAAGGAACTCATGGAGGATTTTCTAGAAAAAAAAAACTCCTGGAGGAATTACTAAAGGAACTTTTTAAGGAATTGCTGAAATTGCTCTGGAGGAATTTTTGAAGGAAATGCTGATGGAATTCTTGAAGAAACTCCTGGAGAATTTCTTCAAGGAACACCTGGACAAATTCCTGAATGAACACTGAATTTCTGACAGAACTTCCAGGAGGAATTCCTGGAGGACTTCCTGAAGGAACTCCTGGAAAAAATCCTTGAGGAACTCCTGAAAGAATTTTTGAAGGTATTCCTGAAGAAATTCCGGCAAAAATTGCTCAAAAAACTCCTGAAGAAATTCTTGACGAAACTTCTGGAGAAATTCCACAAAAGAACTCCGAGAGGCATTTCAGATGGAACTCCTGGAGGAATTTCCGAAAGAACTCCTGGAAAAATTTCCGAAGGAACTCCTGAACAAATTCCTGGCGGAAGCCTTGGAGGAATTTTCTAAAAAACTCCTGAAAGACTTCCTGTAGGAACTCTTTGAAATATTTCTCAAGAACTTCTGGAGGAATTTCTGTAGAAACTCCTGCAAGGATTTCTGAAGAAACTTCTGGAGAAGTTTTTTTTTTTTGAGTGTCCCTCCGCTCTTCCCCACACCAAAAAGCTCAATGTCTTGAGCCCCCTGGTAGTGGACACTCAAGTCCCAACCGCAGGCAACACTACAAAATAATAAACATTAAACTACTGGTTGGGACAATTAAGCAAGGAAAGTAATGACATATTAACAAAAAAAAAGTTCCTGATAAAATTCTTTAAGAAATTCCTGAAGAAACTCCTGGAAAAAATCGTCAGAAGATTTTCTGATGGAACTTTAGGAGGAATGGCTGAAGGAACTTCTAGAAGAATTCCTGGCGGAAATCCTTGAGGCATTTCTGAAGGAATTTCTGCTCCTTCAGCAGAAGAAACTGCCGATCAGCCTGAAGAAACTTCTGGAAAAATTCTTGAAAGAACTCCTGGAGGAATTTCTGAAGGAACTCTTTTCAAAATTCATCACCCCAAGTAACCATAAGCACTAATAATAAGCCTTTAATCAGCATCATAAATGCGTACATGCATTATAATAGCACCACAAATGGTTACACACCCTATAACAGCACTTCCGCTGCATAGAAACCCTATTACAGCATCATTAATGCTTCTAAGCCTGATGCATACGGGCATTAAATAAGCACTATATTGGCTCTATATTCGCATACAGGGCCTGTTTAAATGCCATCCAGTGTTTTGACAGATATACCACGTGCTTTGTGTTTACATATAGTGGTGAGAGGGAATCAAACATAAGTCTTCTCACTACTACAATTGCAGCTTTTATGACGGGGATAAGTGGTGGTTTAAATTGGTCACTTTTCTTTCCAATACTATTCATCTTATGTGGGCGAAGGAGCAAAGGAGCAGAACTTCAACAACTCAACAATACAGGTGTCGCAGGTTCGAGACGCAAAATGAGGAATTTCATCATCATAAAACAAGGATCAATATGTGGCAATTTCAAGTCCTCAAAAGGATTAAAACCACCAAAATGAATAAGTCTGATACGGAGAAGTACTATCTCAATCATTTTATTACATTTTGCATACTCTTCGAGGTTTCAATTTTCATTCATTTATTTATTTACCTCGTGTACCAGCTGCTTGGCCGCATACGCGAAAGCTCTCTGGCTGCGTACGCGAAAGCACAAAATATTCGCCCGAAAAACCTGGCGAAAACAACTGACGTTTCTCACGTGGTCTTATATCAGCACTAGTGATGCCGAGAAGCACAGTTATATCTTCGCATTATAATGGCACGCTATTTCGCCTTTTCTGGCATTATAATAGCATTATATGCATATATAAAACTGACAAGCATCAAATGATTACCCTATATGCGCATATAATGCTGCTACCGTGCCGCATTATCGTGCTTACTGGTTACTTGGGACGATACTCCTGGAGAAATTCCCAAAGAAACTCTGAAAGAAATGCTGATGGAATGCCTGGAGGAATTGCTGAAAAAAAATCCTGGTGGAATTCCTGAAGAATCTCCTGACGAAATTCGTGACGGAACTTTTAGAGAAATTCCTGAAGGAACTCCTGGAGGACTTCCTAAAGAAAATCTTGGAAAAATTCCTCAAGGAACTCCTGAAAGAATTTCTAAAAGAACTCTTGGAGGAATTGTATGAAAAATTACTAAAGGAACTTTTGAAGGAATTGCTGATAAAACTTTTGGAGGAAATCCTGGTGGAATACCTGAAGAAACTCCCGAAGAAACTCCCAAAGAAATTCCTGACGAAACTTTTTGAGCAATTCCTGAAAAAACTCCTGGAGAAATTCTTCAAGAAATTCCTAGAGGAATTTCTGATGGAACTTCTGGAGGAATTCTTGAAGGAGCTCCTGGAGGAATCTCTAAATATTCCTCTCGGAATTCCTGCAAGAGCTACATCATGGATTCCTCCAACAGTTCTTCCAGGGATACTTCCAGGAGTTCCTTTAGGAGTACCCCCCAGAACTCCTCGAGAGATTCCTATGGAGCACTGTTTCTCAACCATAAAACGAAAAAACTGCTCGCTGGAAGGTGCTCATTTTAGCGAGCCTTCCACATAGTCGGGGGTCCACGGACTCTTGGCCCAAAGTTACCCTTATGGCCCAATGTCACCCCGCACGACGGTATCTGTCAAAGATAAGCATTTAGGAGCGGAATTAAAAGGTACACGGTACTCCATCTACTTTTGAGTTTCTCTAGTAATCACGAAGCTGGTCATGGTTGACAACCATCATCGACTACTTCACGGAGGACCATAGCTGATGCTATTCTGGATGAAGGAAAGGTTCTGGCCGCTATTCGACAGAAACTTAGCAAGGAAAGTAGTTCACAAGTGCGTGCTCTGCTTTAGAGCTCACGGTGTGCCAGAAACCGTTATTAACAGAAAAAAATGTCCATGAATTCGGCACCTACCATTCGAAAGATATAGTATTCAAGCATCTTCTCCGTGAATTTGAAAATATTCTAACGAGGGAATCGAAAGTTATAGTGAATTGAAGGTTTTTAGCTATTTTGCATGGGATATTCACATGCTTATAAATATTGCTCAACGGTGCATCATTATTAACTTGCAAAAAAGCCAAGTAACCATCAGCTTTGCATTAAGCATTCAAAACATGTGATATCCAAGCATCTTCCCTGTAAATTTGAAATCATTACGTCAAGAAAATCAGAAGTTATAGTGATTTGTATATTTACCATGATTTCTATGAAGTCTAAATTAGGGCTGATTTATACGCCTTTGTTATGAAAGTGTACGTAATTTACAAATAAAAATGTCTATAGGACTGACCTTCGGCATTCAAAAGATATAGTAGTCAACTATCTTTGCAGTTAGTTTGAGATTATTTTATCAAAAGACAACATAATTAGAGTACTTTGAAATTTTGGAGTCATTAAGATTTTTTTTCAATCGTCTGAAATAGTGTTCGCAACACGCATTTAATAATTTCAACACAAATTAACTTAACAGATTTGCATTCAACTTATATCTTACATTGAAGAAATGCAGTGTTTCGTTAAATCACAAGCAAATGGGTTCGTTTTTATGAATTTTGTTTCATTTCTGCGCGTTTTGCGGGGCAGTGTTTCGTTATGACCCAAATAAGCATATTGGTGAACATGAAACCATGTTGCTCAGTCGAGGTTGGATTATCACCTAGTGAGATCATTTTATGCTAGTGTTTTAAATAAGTTATTCATAACAGCGAAGGGGATACGTTTATTTATGTGTTTGTTCAAATAATAGTTAGTAGGAGTTTATTGTAGAAATTAACCTTGTTTCATGTTTTGCAAAATATGTAAATGCAACAAGCCTTCTATTTTGTTTAGTTCCTAGAATTATTGGATACCTACTATGAGCGTTGGCTTTTCCTTTAACTGATAGATTACTTTTTGGATTGATGCTGCATGATTTGCATCATGCGAAATCTTTGAATAGTTCGTCATCAAAGGTATCGTCATATTGATTCAGTCATGTTTTGTTCATATAAAAGGATTACTTTTTATTTTATTCAATTTATTATGTTGATGACTTCATTATGTTTTAGGAGAGGTATAACGGGGTATAACAAGTGAAAATGATGTGATCATCCCTAGGACTTTTGTAATTAGGCGTTTTGTTTACCAAGACGAATCTGTAATATAACCACTTCCAATTTTCCAAACTCCCATTGACTTCTCGTGGAAGTGCAGAGGATTCCAACGGCTTCCTCAAAGATAGTATCACGTAAATATTTATTCAATAACCACAATTTTCATGTATTAGGACACAGCAGGACGCGGTATTGCTTAGTACAAGGAATAAGAATTCCATTACTTACACACTGAGAGTGCTGCGACTAATCCTAAGTAACATCCGTTGGTTCCTTGTGCATGTATAGCTCTTGTAATAACGGAGTAAGCAACAGTAGGCGGTCAATCACGCTATTAAATCACATTGATCAACATATTGATAAGAATTTGTTGCAGTTAGTAGTGGTAAAAACATTGAACGTGGTAATGCAATACTCAAAATTTAGTCTATTATAGGTTCAAAACTTCAAAGTACTTTAGTTGTGTTGTCTCTAGATAAAGTATTCTCAAACTAACTGCGAAGATGCTTGAATAATCATCTTTTGAATGCCGAGTGTCAGTCATATGGACATTTTTATTTGTGAATTCTGTGCACTGATATAAAAAAGCCATAAAAAAGCTCTAATTTAGACTTCATAGAAATAATGGTGAATATACAAATCACTATAACTTCTGATTTTCTCGACGTAATGATTTCAAATTTACAGAGAAGATGCTTGGATATCACATGTTTTGAATGCTTAATGCAAAGCTGATCGTTACTTGGATTTTTTACAAGTTGCACCGTTGAGCAATATTTATAAGCATGTGAATATCCCATGCAAAATAACTTAAAACCTTCAAATCACTATAAATTTCGATTCCCTCGTTAGAATATTTTCAAATTCACGGAGAAGATGCTTGAATACTATATCTTTCGAATGGTAGGTGCCGAATTCATGGACATTTTTTTCTGTTAATAACGGTTTCTGGCACACCGTGAGCTCGTTCACAGGTCCACGAACATCTAATGTGAGATCTTCCGATGGAACGAGTGACTCCTGTTCCTGTATTTCTTAAGCCCTCAGTACACTCTTTGCCAAGTGTGCAAATTTTTCCACACGCATAAACTAACACTTCAATATCCACTTGACACTTCAGATGTTTTGTCATTGTTGAGACCGATGTTTGCATGTTGGTTTATGCGTGCGGAAAAATTTGCACACTTGACAAACAGTGTACTGAGGGCTTTAGTGTCGGAGTTGATTAATATGGACCATTCAATGTTTGACAAGGATCTCGTAAAGCCGCCCAGTAAAGTGTTACTGATGCGTATTCGTCTACCTAGCAGTGAAGGTAGTTTACGTAGAGATGGTTTGCAGATCTCACTACGAAGGCATTCATGGCTACACTAAGGCGGTTTGGGGTCATGCACAAGCCTTACACAATTTTAGAAGGCCTAAAAAATAATCCCTTTGTTGCGAGGTGCGGAGAGCCAGAAGTTATCTTCTGTGATAACGCGACCAAATTTGGTAGTGCGAGGAAAGAAATCAGCGAGTTGCATCGACTGTTCAAAGCAGAACAATTCCAGAACGCGGTAGTGACAGATGCAGCTAAAGATTCCATCGAGTTCGAGTTTATTCAGGCCAAATCACCAACCTTCAGCGGATTATGAGTGCAAATATAATTCAAGGGACCATCAAGGTAGCCATGAGTAAGAGAGAGTTGACTATATCTCTAATATAATTGTTTAAGGCTAAGTAGCCCGTCATTCGTTTTGGCAGCAATGATGACTTTTCAGCTTGCATTTCAAAGTGATAAAATTCAGTCTTGATAGGGGAACTTACGTATTGTCGGCAGCCTAAGCAGCTGAACTTTTAAGAAGGCAATTTTACGCAACAATGGAGCACAACAATTAGCAGGAGACACCTGAACTACACTTGAGCACTCTTCGTTTATTGATTGTTATACTTAAAACACTATTTTGTTCTCTTAATCTTCTATTTTTCCTCACCAAAGTCACGAGGCACTTGTTCTTTTATCGGCAATGCAATAACTATTGTCGGCAACAAAAATGTTCACTTCGGCAATCCAAAACTGCGCAAAAACTAGTTTATGTATTGGTAACATTTCGTATTTGTTGACAATTCCTGAAATTAAACGTCACTCATTATGTTCTACTCGTTGAAAGGGCCAATGCAGAAAAATACAGACTACACTGAGAAATTAATTGCAGTTAGAAATAAAATAGCGGAGATTCAAATTGAATACACAATGCCACTAAATTTATGCAGACTAAGGCGCCGTCCACATATTACGTAACGCTCTAGGGGGAGGGGGAGTAGGCTTAAACGTTGCGGCTCAAACACAATTTTTTTTTATTTCATGCAAGGACCGTTGCGGAGGGGGAATGGTCGAAAATTGTACATTTTAACGTTATGTCATAAATGGACACTGCCTAATTTCATTTTCATTTATTTTATCGAATAAATTTTGTATTCAATCTCACTATGGCACAATTTGGCTTTAAAAATTGCCATGTCATGGTAATAAACTTGCAGCAGGTGCGAATCCAACCTAGATGTTTCAGCGTGACGTCATGGTTAATTGATTCATAATATTGTGCTCTGCAAGAAAAATCCACGGAACGCGATTATCGGATTACTTGAATTTCAGAGTTGGGTTTGAATGTGTTACATGCATGCTCCTATTTGCTACTCGCACATGCGCTACAGTCTATTTAGGGTGCGGCTTATTTTTCAAAAGTTCTCAAAAGCAAAAATTCGTGTACTCTTCTGAATTCGAATCATATTAGTAGAGAAACCTCGAAGTTTGAGCCAAAAATATTAAAATTTAGAGGTGCAAGCGTCTTGGAGGTGAATTTTCAAGTTATAAAAAATGGTCTTCAGTCACCATAACTTCGGTAATTTCAGCACCATTACCTTAAATATTTTTTTTTAAGCTTTGTAGAACATCAAATTTGTGTAAAATCAAAACTAGTTTCAATAAAAAGTAGTTTACTCCAATTTTTTTTATTTTACTGGAAAAATATCTTTGTTTGACCATAATTTCATGAATACTCAACCGATTCCAAATCTTTTTGCATGGTTTTGAAGCTTATTTAATTGTGTTCAAACTTTGCATACACCGCATTTTACTGTTTTGACCAAGTTATTCAACATTTTAATTTTTATCAGTTAAACAATATTCTTAAAGCTGAAACTGGTTTTCATTATTTGTTAAACCTTTGAAAAGGACTTGGCAACATTTTTTAAATAATTTTGAAACAATGCTATATATGCACATGTTAAAAAAATACACTATTCAACTTGTAATTCAAACAAAATGCTTTAGAAACATAAGTTTTATATGAAACATGTAATATTCGGCAAAAAAAACCTAAAAATAATCCAAAGAAATCGATTTTTTCTTTCAAAAATCATGTTTTTGGCTAGTTTTTGTGACAAAACTAAGCAAGGTCCTTGGTTCGATTCCAGGTTGCCGCGAAAACTATTTTTGTTTTCAAATTTCGGTTCTATGACGTAAATTTATGAATTTCAATCCAATTTCTTGTGGCAAATTTCTATATGGGGTTCCTATGTTTATCGATAGTTCGTTTTCCTGACTGTAGTTTGTTTGGCCCAATGTCACCTTCTCGAAGGGGTGAGTTTTGTACAATTTTCAAATGATTCCAATTTAAAGGAAAATAATCAGATTTCAATTATTTGTTCAGCATTTGCAACGTATGCTCATATTTAACCGAACATATCAAGTCAAATTGCGAAAGTTATTTAAAAATAAATGAGAACTTACGCATTTACGGCCAAATCTCACCCCCAACGATGGTACTTGCATAGTTGTTTTCATTTTTTTTAATGTCAAGATTTTCACCGTGAATTGATCTATTCACTGACAAGCTGAATGGCTCGATATGGTTTTGGTATGTAAAGGTTGCTGCTCTTGAACGCTCTTTTACCAAGTTATTACCGAGAGAATGAATTGTCCAACCTCTTTTTACGACCGTTTGTTTACCGACGGATCGTTTTACGACCACTTTTTAACGACCGAAATTCAGATTAACGACCGTTTTTTATAAATGACTCATATCTTACAAAGTATTCAAAATAGAGGATCATGATGTTCAGTAGTTCAAGGGCTAGCACCACCATCACTGAATTGCGGAAATCTACCACTGAAGCATGAGCATGAAACATTTGTTTTGCGGTTATTATAGGATCATGGCCACTATCATTTTAAAAGCTATGAGATTCAAAACTTTGCCACCAGGCGGCGCCAGTGAGCATCAAACTTTTGTTTTGCGGATATATCAGGATCCTGACTACCTATAAAGATGGCGTCTTCGATAAACTTGCTGAGAAGCTCAACTTTGCCCAAGACGCCATGTCTATGTAGTCAGGATCCCGCAAAACAAAAGTTTCATGCTCACTAGCGCCGCCAGGAGGCAAAATTTTGAATCGTATAGCTTTTATAATGATAGCGCTTGAGCTTCTGAATAACTTTGCCGAAGGCGCCATCTTTCTAAGTGGCCAGGATCCTGAGACATCCCCAAAACAAAAAATATCGTGCTTACTAGCGCTGCCTGGTGGGAAAAACCTTATATCTTTTAACAAAAATAATGATAGCCATTGGCAAAATTTTGAATCGCATAGCTTTTATAATGAGAGCGCTTGAGCTTCTGAACAACCTCGCCGAAGGCGTTATTTTTCTAAGTGGTCAGGATCCTGAGATATCCACAAAACAAAAATTCTACGCTCACTAGCGCCGCCTGGTGGCCAAATCTCGAATCTCTTGGACAGAATAATGATAGTCCTTGAGCCACTGAATAACTTTGCCGAAGACGCTATCTTTCTAAGTGGTCAGAATCCTGAGATATCCGCAAAACAAAAATTCTACGCTCACTAGCGCCGCCTGGTGGCCAAATCTCGAATCTCTTGGACAGAATAATGATAGTCCTTGAGCTCTTGAACAACTTTGCCGAAGACGCCATCTTTCTAAGTGGTCAGGATCCTGAGATATCCGCAAAACAAAAGTTGCATGCACACTTGTACTGCCGGTGACGCAATTTCACTTAAGCAGTGTTGCCAGCTACGACAAAATTTTGAACCCTTCATGAAAAACTGGATTACAGTTGAAGAGTATTGCTATGTTGCTAAGCATTCTATTTTTCTGTTCCGCTCAAGTTTTATGGTTTTGATCTTTTCTTTATTCTTCTTGAACAGTGCTGCCAGCCACATGAACATTTGTGATTCGGCCGACTGTATAGCACGCAACACTTCCTTCAACTTTGGTCAACATTCGGCACCGTCATCTTTGATTTTTTTTGGTATTTGCATATCACACCCCCATAAAATTGGCTCTTTTGATAACAATCGAGCAGTGTTGCCATCTATTACCAAAATATGAAAACTTGAACGGCCATTTTGGAAAGTTCTCAACCCATGCTTCAACTTTGCCGAATATCCCGAATCAGTATTTCCGCATATAGACGTTGCATTTTTCAAAAACATAATTATTACCCAGATTTTTTTTACGACCCCCCGATAACGGTCGTAAAAAGAGGTTGAGGTGTATTAAAAAAAATCCGATTACGATGTCCCAGGATTTATTTTTTTTTTGTTTTTGAATATCACTCTCCGAATATGGTTCGATGAGCTAATTCGATCAAAATCCAAACCTTGCCAGTAATTTTTAAGGTTCATATTCTTCTCAGTGTATGAGAAAATCAGAATAGACCCTTTTCAAATCTACTCACTTTTGATTTGACACAATCAAATCATCCACTGATTGCCTGTAGAACAACAGGAGTGTTGCCAAAATAGTTAACCTATTAAAAGACGTATATTTTATATGTTTCTCAGTATTTTGAAGTTTATGCGCTACAATCTTCAAAGGCATTGAAAGACTCAATTATTACCCATGCATGCTTTGTTGCATAATTCCAATAAATTAATTAGTTGTGTTCAATCTTTTCTGTGAATTTGAATCGTGAATAATAATTACACCGCAATTGAATATGGTTTTCTGGCAACCTGGTGCAGTAATAAAAAGTGATTGCCGAGGAAAACAAAGTTCATTGATTTTTACTTGTGATTTGAAGCATAAAAATTAAGTATTTTTGAGTGCTTTATAGACCAATCAAAAGTTTAATTGTGCACAAGTGATCGGTGCGTAGATTTTGTGAAAAAATTGGCATTGGAGCGGAGAATTGAACCTTTCGAAGTAGTGAGTTTTTCCTAAGCTGTTCTTGTGTTGTTCTGTTCGGCAGCTCACGAATGACGATGATTTCGTAAGCATTTATTTCATTCAATGTTAAAACCCATGTTATATAATATTTTCGTCAAGAATGTGATTTATATGAAAGATTATAGTTCAAGGAACATGTTGAGTACATTGAATGTTCCGTAGATAAATTCTAACAAGGACGATAAGTTAGTGTTGCCGAAAATACCCTCAGGGTGCCGAAGCCATCATTTAGCCTAGTTTATATTGACTTGAAAAAGTATCACTGTACGCGCTAACATGCACAGAGTATGCTGATACTTTTTCAGCTGTGTCAGTGCAAAACCAACTGATTTTCTTTGATTCGAAATCGTGAGATGAATTAGCAACAATCATCAACGACGCGTACAAATTTCAATGTCGGCCTACTTCGCCTTAATTCGTTCAAAATATCCTCTGCGATAATTTATCTAAAGCCTTGGACTGCAAGCTAGGCCTTCGTGTATAAACAGACCAATTGGAAACATTTGTTTCAAACAAATGAAGCTGTAATTTCTTTCCCTTCACATTCTGAGAGAATTATACACTGCGAAGCAGGCTCGCAACGGAAAAGAAGATTTGGATTAATTTCACACTCACAAATTCCTCTTGAAAGATTTCGATTCAGATTTCAATGATTGACCTTAAAATAACTTTTTTGCTAAATTCTCACACTAGCTTGATCTCCACAAGGTAGTACAGAACGTTGGATATGCATTCGGTTGACCTAATCGGATCGATTCAACCCTTAAACAACTCTCGGTAAAAGAGCCGGGTGATCTTTCGCGGCAAATCCCTGAAAATGAACAGCATTATCATAAATTCACTTTACTTCACCAAGTTTCAATAAACAACTTACTCAAACAGTGCCAACTGCCACGTTCCTATTCTATCAGGGACAAAAAGTTTGCGCCGATTGGTTCGTATTCCACGAACGATATCTCTCCCTGCGACTTCCGGCTGCGGAAATTCCATTTGGTCGTAGCCTCTGTGAAAAACAAAAATTATTTCAACAGGTCGGTCCCATACCCAACACCATCATCTACTCACGGCAGTGTTCGGAAATGATCCATCGACTCCTTCCGAGTGTTGATGATCGCCGGAAACACGCTAGTAGTAATGACCTGCCCCTCGAACCCAGCATGGTAGATTTCGTCATGAAGTTCCTCCATGAATCCACGAATGCCGTACTTGGTCGTCAAATAGTTCCGCAAATACCCCGTCGGGATGTAAGCTGTTCTCGAAGAAAGACCCACAATGTGCCCACGGCGTCGACGATACATTCCCGGTAAGAACACATTAATGGTCCAGAAGTGGCTGATCAAGTTCACGTTCATCATTCTTCGGATATTCTCCGGGCTGTACTCGTCAGGCACCAGGAAAGGAATCAATCCCGCATTGTTGACCAGGATGTCCACATGGCCAAAGTCTCGCTCGATCTTCCGTCCAAGATCTACGATCGCATCGTACTCTGCTACGTCCACTTTGTAGAATGCTGCCCTAACGCGGAACTTGAGCAACTCCTGGACCAGCTTTTCACCATTTTGGACATCGACGTCCGCTATGATTACGTTGCATCCGAACTTGGCCAGCTCCAAAGACACAGCGCGTCCTAATCCGTTCGATCCTCCCGTAACCAGGGCGTTCCAACCAGCGATGCTTTTCGGAGGAGCTGGATTCAACCAGTCCCAGATCACCTGGATCCAGATGGGAATGCTCTTGAACAAGAACACCAAAAAATAGAATGATCGCTTCAGCGTTTCCCAAACCAACTCCAACGTGGACCTCGGTCGCCTGGGAGTTGCGGGATTGTACGGCAGCTTCTGTAACTGGTACAGGCTCCCCTTGGATGAGGCCGAAGCCTTACCGGACGTGGTTAATACTTTACCGAACGGACGGATCATCGTTACAGCGGGTGCAAGCTGCATCGCAAATCGGTTTTGTTGCGATCGGATTCTTCATCGCGAGCCACGATAGCCTTTACCTTGAAACCAGTTTTGCTACCAGAAGACACCGGCTCTGTTTGGCGGGCAGCTTTCTGCATCAGTGGACTTTACTTGGGGCAGTCTGTTGCATTCAACGGCTCACGGGTAGTGATTAGTTGTAATACAGTGGTGATTCGACAGAGGTATCATGATTAGTTTGTGCAGCGTTTGAATGCTAGTTTGTTGCTTTGGGTTTTCAGGTCTATTAGTATGTCGGTTGGAATAATTATGTCAAAAACATTTATTTTTTGTACAAATGGAAGCACATACCGTGGCAAATATAATTTGGAATGATAAACTTTGAACTTCATATTCATATTATTTTATTCAAAAAATGAAAGAGCATTTACATTTCATTTGCCGTAGCAGTTCAGGGTTTTAACAGGTGATTTGTTTAAACCTGTTTATAAGAGAAAAAAAAATCAATTAGGTCAACCTAAATATAAAACGCATTTTTCGTGGCAATAGAAAATTGCAACGGGTTTTGTCTAGAATTGTTAATTATTTTATGCGACATTTGTTCTAATGCAATGTATCAACATAGGATATATTATGCAACTCATCAGTACTTCACCAGAGTGGGAGCTTCAGGATCATTTTCAAAATTTTATTTCAAATCCTTTGCAGAGCTTTCTTCCTGATATTACAACAGCTGGTCCATATTGGTACAGCAAACAACATGGCTAGCCTGAAAATTTGTTTGAAGATCAGAAGCTTGTTCTTAAGACAAAGTTTTTATTTTCTGTTGATAAATGGTACAGACATTTTACATTTACAATATGATTTTTTTAAAGTGTTTTTTTTTCTAGCATAAGCCCTAGATATACAACTTAATCTGTCCAATTAATTGGAACTGCTCTCTTCGTGACAACATGTCTACTTGAAGATTTCAAATTAAGTGCTTTTGGTTTATGTGGAAATATTATTAGTGGAGTTTAGGAAGAACCGTGGTGCATCAATACCCGGACGCTTAAGTCAACACAAATATTTAAATTTTAACATGAATGTGTTGTTTTAGAAAATCCTTAATGCTGTAGTGTTTTGAACATTGTTTCAATCCAGATCTTCAAGAGAATGATGGAGTTTTTGGTAAAAAACATGTTTTTAACTTGAAAATCATTCAAATTCTAAAGCATGTCTGGTCTATAAATCCGGACACCTGATGCAAATGATGTCTTTAAATCCGGACACTTTTGGATCGAAATCCGGACAACTGTTTTAAATCATGTTATTTTCGTTTAATTTTAATGAACATTATATCAAAATACAATCAAATATAAATCTTTTACAAACTCGAAGTTCGCCTTTGCCGTATAATATCAGAGAAAACAGCAGGTTTGTGATATTGATCGTTTGATTACCTGAGCTGAAGGTTATTTGGCTTGAACTGCAGTTGATGCGGCTTGAACTGTTATCAAGAAAGATATACTCAAATTATTCAACATTCTATTGAAATCTTATAATTCACTACAATTTTCCTAGTTATTAGTTCTCTCTTGGTTTTTCTTCCTTGAAACACACTTATACCAGTCAA
The DNA here is from genome assembly GCF_002204515.2 of Aedes aegypti. Lineage (NCBI taxonomy): Eukaryota > Metazoa > Arthropoda > Insecta > Diptera > Culicidae > Aedes > Aedes aegypti. The sequence goes on along the minus strand of NC_035109.1, from coordinate 36,740,474 downwards.
ACGTGGGTCTTTTGAACGATGTCCGGATCTCAAAACACTGGCTCGTTTTCCCGGGCAGTCTCTTAACACACCAATAAAAAAAAAGTTTTTAAAAGTTTTAGCAACAAAGGAGTTACAGAGCATTTAATATACAGTGGGATTCCGTTTTTGGCAACAAAGTTGAAATTTTCAGTTGCCAAAAACGGAACCGTGCCAAAATCGGAACCCATATTTCAAATTTTATTTTTCAACTATTGGTTTTGAAAGCATCATTACAATGTTAATACATCATTTTTATGGAATCATAAGACGTTGAGACTTCGAAAAGGTTCACTTCGAAGCATTTTCCCGAAGGGTTATACTATGCTATGAATCTATAGCTCCGTAATATTAAATCTGGCAAACGATTTTCTGGTCGCGTTATTACGCCTCAACGTCAACATTTTTTTTTTTTTAGAAATTTTATGCATGATTTTTGTATAAAAGGGCCTTGTAAAACCAATAATCGCATAAGTGACTTTTATTGAAGAACTGGACATTCTCTTAAAACTATGAGAGAAAAAATGTTTTCTTTTAAAGACGTATTTGCGCTGGGTATTGCAAAACGGCATGACCTTTTTTATAATTAAATGAACATTTAAAATCAGTTTAACTTTTGGACTTTAGCGTAAAATTTGAAAAATTCGGTAAGTTTGGAATTGCTCCTTCAATTTATGTTTCTGATAAAGTAAAGTATTTTATAATGATTGGTTAACTGTATCAAAAGGGCAAACATGAGCATGAGAAGATGCATAAATATCTTGTAATTGTGTAGAATTTAATTTTTACTTGAAATAATTTTTAATTCAGCTTGATATATGTTTTACACCTGCTTTATGAAATCAACTGAAATTTACAAGATCCTGTTATGAAACCTCAGGAACCTTATAGGAATCTTCAGGTTCTCATAAGAAATCTACAGAAAAAAACGCTTGAGCTCTGGAGCATCATGCCAAGCATCCGTAGGATCTCGCATTGAGTTCTCAGGATCTTGCTAAGGATTTTGCTATGAGTTAACATCTTAGAATTCCGCTGCGATGTTGCCGAAAATTCTCAAGTCTCCGATGAAAAAAATTAAAAGTTTATTATTATTAGGCTACCACTAGCACACCTCAAATTCCGCTGGAAACCTTTTCAAAATCCTCAAGCTTTCGCCGGAAATATTAAAAATACTACTAGAAATTCACATTATCCCGCTTAAAATTTACAGGACGCCCTAGAGTTTATTAGGAATCACCAGCTTTTGGACATAATACTCCATAACCAGTTATACACTCTAAAGATCCCTCAAGAAGCTCTCAGTGTCCACTTGGAATCTGCAGATATCCTCATGAATTCGTTAAAATTTCTGAAAAGTCTCACAAGAACGAAGAATCCCTTAAGGGATCTCCAGGTTACAGTTAGGAAACTCATAGACTCAGCTCGTAAGGAACATTTTGATGATGTTGAGACCCGTATCCTTGATTAACAATCTTGTACAGAATTCTGGATCGTCTCTTAACAAATCTAACGCCTTATAGAGTCTATAAAAAAGAGATAACGTAGCTTTAAATAGTTGACGCAGAAAGATCAATATACACACCAATACCACAGACAAAAAGTAAAAACACTCTCAGTCGTATTTATCGCAGCTTCAATGGTATTATTGAAAATAAATTGTAATTTGGACTGTATTCGCATTTGTCATGTTATTAAATGAAATTTAAAAAAAAGTTATGATACACGACATTTTGCTGTACATATTTGTATCTATTATTGCGGTGTGTTTTTACATACGCAATGTATATAAATCCATTATAATAAAGACAGCGAGACAAAATTTATGGTTGTAACTCTGTGTAAGTCATAGATTTTTTGTTGCTCTTATGTCGGTGCTGGTGCTTTGTTCGAACAAGCTGTTCCAAATTTGAAGATCAGTGTTTTTTTATTGTATCACCTACTGGCAGACTCAAGTGGGCTGGTCACTCAATATGAATGCCTATGAAAAGAGATTGGTCTTAAGTTGAAATACTGGTGGAGATTATTGGTGTCATGAAACGTTGCCTATGTATGACCAATGACCATTCTGAAGTAAATAAGCGCTTACGCGAGTCCTTAGTAGTTGGTGAGATTTGGGGAAACATCGACGAAAAAGGAGATCTGGAATGTAATCGATGTGGAGTTGACATGCTATTCAAGTGACAAAAGCAACAGACACGATAATATTTACAAAAATTTACAAATTTTAAAAGAATTGAAACATGTTGCCAAAAACGGATCCATTTTGTTGCCAAAATCGGGGGGTGCCTAAATCGGAGCATGCCAAAAACGGAGCATGCCAAAAACGGAATCCCACTGTATTTCTTCCTGAACACTTATGCTTAAAACTTTCTATAGAAATATATTTCACTAACTTTTCCCTACTCCAAACACTGTTCGCGCGTTCGTCGATGGTTGAATTTGAGTTGGGGTTATACCGCGACGAAATGATATCCAACATGAATAAATCATTTGTTTTAATTATTATTATTTATTTGGCAGTGGTTACTAGATTAAAAATGAATTATTATTATTATTATTATCTTTATTAACGAGACTTTCAGCCTGAGGCGTAAAAATGAATGTAAAGTGACCAGCATTGTTAATAATAAAGTTAGAGAATAAAAACCAAACAAATAATTATTTATTTTAACTTTAATTGGTTGATATAATCAGAGTGTCCGGGTATCGGTACCGTCCGGATTTTGATTCACCACGGTATTAGGAGAAATATTCCATTTTTGCAAAAATGAAGGAAACATATCCAAACTTCTTTGCAATCTATTACAGACTATTGGTCCCAGCAAACTTCGTCCTGCAATCAAGTAGGCTGTTGGAAAACTTCAAGAATTCCCTCATACAAAATGAACCTTAGTCTTTTTCCGTTTTAGTCTTATTCCGGAGACTTTCCCGATTTTTTCCTCGCATAAACACGTCATATCCCTTCTGGAGTGTAATGGTGAAAAACTTGCGTCAATCCGTTGACCCGTTCTCAAGTCATTTCGGGTCATACAAACACCACTCCATTTTTATTTATATAGAAGATAGATAGATAGATAGATAGATGACACGCAGGTTTTGTCCTGTGGCGGACAGCCATGTATCCTCCGCAAACACATGTTTTTGACATCTTCGAGGTAACTATGGTAAGTCAGATATGAAAATATTGTATAATATTGGTCCCAGCTCGTACAGCAAGTCTTTTAGACTTGGAGTTCTGATATGTAATCTGACAGGTTACTTTGGATTATTCTAACAATATTTGTTGGAAAATCTAAATTTCTAATTTTACAATCAAGCCTTCATGGCAAACACTTTGGAATGCTTTTTCTGTGTCTAGAAGAGCAAGACCAGTAGAATAGCCTTCAGATTTGTTGGAACGAATCCAATTTGTTACACGTAAAAATTGATGAGTGGTCAAATGTCCTTGTCGGAATCCGAACTGATCATTGGCAAAATTTGAACTGTCGTTTCATAAAGTTTACTGAAGAAGGAATACATTCTGATTGGACGATAGCTGGAAGTTTCTACAGGATTTTTGTCCGGTTTTAAAAATTGATACCGTAATCCGGGGGAAAATTGATCACTGGGGCGAATTTGATCAGGTTGGTAATAAGAAACATTTCCTCCCAAGGATGCCAAAGGTTCCGTTGGCACCACAGACATTCCATGTTTTCAAATTTATAGATGCCTAATGATGATTTTGAACTATTTTGTTTTTATTAGGGTGAGTTTTGCATAGAAATATTCACACATTTTGAAGGTGTAAACAATACAGTTAGAAGAGTCAGTGCTAAACAATCCACTGGTGCTATGCCTAGATGTCAACTTTGAGTGTTTAAAATGTTATGTAGGCTTAAGTATGACCACTAACCTCATTTTTGATACCATACAGCATAGCAAGTATATTGCTTTGCTCATAAAACTATTTATTCTCAAAAAAAAATATTGGAGAGACAACTTTTGTGCCACCCCTATTATGTGTACGACTCGCGTGCACATCTCTACACTCGCAGCAGCGGTGACAACCCCAATGCTGCAGCAGCAAAGTGTAACGCAAGAACCGCCATCTTATTTCCTTTGAAAGTAAAATGTGCTCTCGCTGTGTGAACATCGTTTCGTTTAATACAATCGTTTATTTCGTTTATTAATTGAATACTGTGTTTTAATTCCACTGGAACTTACGTCTCAATAGGTCATGGGCCCAGTTGCGTTGAACTGCGGTAGTTTGAGTGGTTTGTTCGTCGCGATTCGTGAATTCAGATTTAGGGCCTTATTTTATAAGTCGAGTCGATCAAAAACGACTCGACTGGAGTCACTGTCGACCAAAAATTTCGCTCGACTCGGCTCTGTCACTCAAGTTTATCGACAGTTGTCACTTTATGTGACTAGATTACTATGGGAGTCGACGGGTGACATCTGAAATATGCATGCTTGCTTTGATCGACAATGACTACAGATGAGTCACATGAAACCGCTCGATTTACAAAATAGACCCCTTAATCGAGGACAGTAAAGTGCAATGTGCTTTAATAGAGGTGAGGAGATGATTTTGTAGGGGAAGGGGTGGTAAAATTAACACCTTAAGGATATCATCTCGTTTCTGATAGAAAAACGAGGACTATGTATAGTTTTATCGCACAAGATCAAAAACAGGGATAGCTAAAGCAGGAACACGAATTCAGACCAAAATAGCTAAATTTTCACATATTTTTATCGTTGGCAAAAAACCATTGAAATGTTCATTTTACCTGCACTATGTGGGTAAAATGAACAGCTGTTGGTGGTAAAATGAACATCATACAAAAAATGTGAGCAAAACTAATATTTTTAACAATTTTCGCTGCATTCCCGAAAATAGATCTATAAATTATGGTAACCCATTCAAAAAGAAATGTAAAAGTTTCAGATTTGACATCACATCACAATGATATCCCCACCACTGAAAAACTTCAAGACCTCCGAGCCAAAAGTTACGTCAGCTCCAGTTTTCAAACGTGGTTTTCTAAAATCTTATTTTTCGTTGATATTTTCACTTCAATTGACCTCCGTATCAATCTGAACACTCGGATATATGCTCTAAATCGTCCATGCGTGATAAAAATTCATTGAAATGTGTTTTTTCTCGGTAAGAGGCACGGTGTTCATTTTACCACCCCTGTTCATTTTACCACCACTTCCCCTATGGCCCGATGCACGAGTTCACTAATTTGACGTTTGAGCGGTGCCGAATTCACTCGTTGCCATGCTCACGTAAATAACACGGCACCGCTCAAACGTCAATTAATGAACTCGTGCATTGATCCATAATACACAACTGTTTGATTGTGTTAGTGAATCGATAGTGTTTTCACACAGCAACCCATTGCAATGTGACAATCTGTACGGCATACAGTTCGTTATCGAATATTGTCTGGCGCTTCGTTGCTAGCCACCCTTCCGTTACCAAGGTTGCTCGGGTGTTGTTACTCAAATAAAAACATGAAAAAAAAATCAGTACGAGAAGATGGCACTGGAGGTAATTCATGTAATTTAGTTCTAACGTTTGTTTCATTTTAGAATAAAATCTACTATCCAGGAAATAGAACCATGGAAGGCACCGTAATATATTAACCCGTAAAATGCTGGTAGTTAATTCATGTACATGAGTTTTTCGAATATTTTGCGTGAAATAATGTGTCCCTGAATGCAGTGCTGAAATTCAATATGATTAGTAGAAGAAGTGAAATCCTTGAATTAATTGCCAATAAACATTATTCCTGGCATCTACTCAAACAAGTTTTACGTCTAGATGTTAGAAGTAGAATTTATTTGGTCTGATCTTGCCTTTTTCCACGATATGGAACGTTTTGTACCCACTCATATCATTTCAATGAAACGGTATGACGTCACTAATCTTCTCCTCAATCTTTATTTTGATTTAACGTTGTACTGATACAAGCACACAGCGACGTTCTCCTCAACTCCTTTATACCACATTGACTTTCTCCTCACCTCCTTTATACCACATTGGTGAAAACCGCCTACTTGCACGGCCAACTTGATGAGGAGTTGTAGATGGCGCAGCCACGCGGTCACGTGGTGAAAGGTAAGGAGCACATGGGGTGTCGTTTGAGGAGGAGTATTTACGGACTCAAGTAGTCTGCAAGATGCTGGAACAAGCGACTTGATACAGTGTTGAAAAGCATGGGATTCAAGCAAAGCTCAACGGATTCCTGTTTGTACACGAAGAAAGTGATTGGTAAGATTGTGTACCTGCTGGTCTATGTGGATGATATTCTCGTCGGTTGTGTGGACGATTTTGAAATAGAAGTGGTGTACAAACAATTGAAGAAGTACTTTGACATGACGGATCTCGGTAATTTGAGCTACTTGCTTGGCATGGAAGTACAGAAGGAATCAAATGGATATAGTTTGTCTTTGAAAGGTTACATTGAAAGTGTTGTCGAAAAATTCGGACTTCGTGATGTCAAATGTGCGAAGACTCCGATTGACGCCGGATACGTGAAAGAAGAGGACAAAAGTAGTGCTTTAAGTGATGGGAAAAAGTATCGCAGCCTCGTTGGCGCCTTGCTGTACATAGCGGTTTGTGCTCGGCCGGATGTAGCAGTTAGTGCGTCGATACTCGGACGAAAAGTTAGTGCACCTACCGAAGCGGACTGGGTAGCAGCGAAGCGTGCCATTCGCTATTTAAAAGCGACAAGTGATTGGCGTTTGCAGTACAGCAATTCTGGTGGCGATCTGGTCGGATTTTCTGATGCGGATTGGGCTGGTGATATCCGTTCCAGGAAGTCGACCACTGGTTTTGTGTACCTGTATGCTGGTGGTGTGATATCTTGGTGCAGTCGAAAGCAATCGAGTGTCACGTTGTCTTCGATGGAATCGGAGTACGTGGCGTTTAGTGAAGCGAGCCAGGAACTAGTATGGCTTCTGAAGTTGTTAGACGATCTGGGTGAACCATACGACGGACCTGTGAAAGTGATGAAGGATAACCAAAGCTGCATCACATTTGCTAGCTCGGAGCGAACCACTCGGCGCTCAAAGCATATTGAAACTCGTGAGAACTGAGAAGCAGGCTTCGTCCTAGTTGGGACGTAATGCCAGAAAGAAGAAGAAGTTTTAATTCCACTGGAACATACGTCCCAATAAAAATGTGCTTATTTCCAGGGAAATTGCCTACATTTAGGCGTATTAGGCAGATTATCAAAGTTTAATTTTGCAATAAAATGATCAAATACTGGAGTTGTAAGAATTTTAATATCATAGTCAGATTCAGGAGACCCAAATTTAGTAGATAGGGACATGTTTTATTCTTAAACCTGCTTTGTTATATGGTGATCAATTTCACCCCAATATGTCATTCTATTTTTTTTTATAAAAATAGCCTTATTTTTATGGTACGTTAAATATTATTTCATGAAAAATCAATTACATAAACTGATAAAGATCAACGGAGTACTGGTTTTGTCGAAATTTATTTGACAATATTTAAATTAAGAAGGACAACACAGCAAAAAGTTGTAAAAAAGTGATCAATTTGCCCCCGGTTTACGGCACAACCTTGGCATTTTTCCATTTGTCAGCAAAATATGCTTACTTTATACATAGGGGAAGTGGTGGTAAAATGAACAGGGGTGGTAAAATGAACACCGTGCCTTTTACCGAGAAAAAACAAATTTGATTGAATTTTTAACACGCACAAACGATTGAGAGCATAACTCGGAGTGTTCGGGTTGATACGGAGGTCAATTAAAGTAAAAATATCAACGAAAACTAAGACAAGTGACAAGTTCTTTTATGGTCTGAAGCTGTGGTTACACCCATCTCGCAAATTTCTATAAATCTACTGTAGTAATCATCCACGACTAACAAGTACTGTCCCTCGAGTAAGCGACCAAGGAAATCAACGGCTATACACTCAGAAATAAAAATGGTCACAGAATTACTTAAGTTTATGCATTAATGACTACTTTCTATCTGCCTCTCTTTCATTCTGCTGTGAATTTTCACACTAACTGTCATTTCGACTGGATTGAAGTTTAGTGATGCTTCAACCCAGGTGAATTGACAAATAGGAATAAAATCCCCTGCAAGATGAAAGAGAGGCAGATAGAAAATAGTCATAAATTACTAAAGTTTAGTCATTCTGTGACTATCTGTGTTTCTGAGTGTATCTCTCCATAGCTGACCTGACAGTTCTCGACGAATCGTAGGTAATATAACAGTATTAATGACACACAGTTCATTCGAAACATCTTTGTATGCAATTGACATGTCTTCCACATTTTTGTTCTTGAGCATTTGTGTGATCTATAATATTTCATCATTATAAGGTCTTCCATAGAGATACATATGGAAGCTTTCAATACTCCAACTAATGCCAAAACTTACTTTTCGGTTTAACAATAACGGCGTCCGGTATCGGTTAAAGATTTTAATGCAAAACATATCACTCGTGATTCGTTAGAGCTATCAGTTTGGGGGGTTGGCCATTTCGCATAAAGACGTTTCGCATAAGGACATTTTGCATACGGACGTTTGACATAATGGACATTTGGCATAATCAGAATTATATGCCTTGCTTAAAATGCTACCTGTTCTTGTATAAAACCGCTTTATGCGAAACGTCCATTATGCCAAATGTCCGTATGCGGAACGTCCTTATTCGAATCGTATTTATGCGAAATGGGTCACCCCCATCAGTTTGAATCAGAACAGCACCAAGTCCCATAGGACTAGCATCTGACAAAACTCCGACGGTAAAGAAAGCCGCCTTGACCTGACTTTAGGAACAAGTTCACTATCATTCGATTACATGTGGAAGGTGATGGATGATCTCCATGGTAGTGATCACTTGCCCATAATAACCTCCATAACAAATAATTGTGAATGATCAGAACAGTCAATTCAGGTTCCTTTTGACCTCATTAGGAATATCGATTGGCAAAAATTTGCATCAGCGGTATCATTCGGTATCGAATCATTCAGTTCCCTCCCACTTTTGGATGAGTATTGATTCCTAACAGAATTGATTTATAAAAGTGCATTAGAATCTCAAAAGCAACGAGTTCCAAGTGCATCCTTCAAATGACGACCAGCTAAACCTGGTTGGGATAATGATTGCACTCTGTTGTATCGAGAAAAATCAAATGCCTTTAAAGCTTTACGTAGAACATTATTTAGAGTACTCGAAGCTCGAAAAAAGACTGAAGAATCTTATTAAAGCAAAGAAGCGTACTTATTGGCGGCGTTTCATTGATAGCCTCTCACGAGAAACTTCAATGTCGACGCTTTGGAGAGTGGCTCGCAACATGCGAAACCAAATGAGAGTGATGAATACTCCAACCGATGGATATTCAACTTGGCAAAAAAGGTCTGTTCAGACTCAGTTCCAGCTCATCCGCTTTTTTGGGAAACTCCAAGAGACGATTCTTTGGACAGACCATTTACTATGCTGGACATTTCTATGGCTCTTCTTTGATCAAACAATTTCGCTCCGGGGCGCACTATGATTGAGTTCAATCTTCTTAAAAATCTCCCTGATATTGCTAAAAGACGGTTGCTTGACCTGTTCAACTCATTCATGGAGCACAACATTGTTCCACCCGAATGGAGATAGGTCAAAGTAATAACTATTCAGAAGGCTGGGAAACCAGCGTCCGATCATAATTAATACCGCCCGATTGCTATGTTATCATGTTTAAGGAAATTGTCTCCTTGATATCGACAACTTGCAGATGATGCTGTGGTTTCTATCAAGGGCCCATGAGCGGAAATTTTGCACAGGCCATTGCAAAATTCCCTTGATAATCTAATCACTTAGGCTAGAAATTCAGGGATCGAGTTTGCAGCGCAAAAAAACTCATTTGGTCGTGTTTTCTACAAAGCTGAATCCAGCCCAACTAAAACTTAAGCTTTTAATAACCAAGTGGTATTATGGGTACCGCATCTGCTTTATAAGCAGAAGGTCATCGGTTCAATCCCAGGCCCGCCTTTTTCCTCGTACTTTGTAGTTGTATCTTCTACTCTCAATATATCGCAGTTGATCTATCACAGTTTATAGCATTTGCTAGAACCCGAGACGGACAAAACAAAAACCGTTTCCCTACGCTCCCATTCTTCCATCATTATAGCACGCTTTTCCTTACGCCTGATACATAGGCAGTCTGCTAACCAAACAGCAAGCCTCTCTGCCATAAAAATTACCGCCCCTCTACACCCTTCCCGCATGAACTGGTGTAGACGCAGTGGTATATACGGTCTACGTGGGAGCCAGTTCAATGCATCATCAATTTCTCCTCATTTCCCTCATTGGCCTGCATTCTGACGTAGCGGGCGCCAATGTTGCCTAAAATAGAAGATAACCAGCACTTATACACTAAGGGTGTCTTTTAGTCCCAAGCAGTCATCTGGTTGGTTCCTTGTGTAAGCGCAACTGATCTGGCGATACTTGCGTAGCAACCACGGGCGGCCAATCAAGCTCAAATCAATATCAAATTGTTTTGTCACATTTGTAATTGTAATCGCAAAACAGTCACATTGAGATTATGCATGAGCCTCTTAATGTAGTAGTAAAGAAATTTCTATCAGAATTTTTTTCTGCCTATTCACCCAATATACGACATGAGCTGTATAAATTTTCAGCCTCAAATAAAAACTTTTGAGTTCCTGGTATTTTTTTGAAATTTTAGTTTCTTTTCATACTGCTATAAAATGCACACTTGGTGTTCCATTTACTCAATGCCTACTTTTGTCGAATGTTACAAATATGCAGTTATGGGCAGTGTGGTTCCGGTTATGATGACATCGATCACGTAATTTGGAAATGCACGGTTATGAACGCCTCCAGAGCGCAACTTTTGGATACACTTGCGGCCCGAGGGCTCCCACGATTTCGTTTACATGATGTCGTTTTACGATTTTCTTCGCCTGTGTTGTCTTCTTCTTCTTCTTGGACAGAGCCTGTTTCTCTGCGAAGTGTTCTTATGAGCACTTCCACAGTTATTAACCAAGAGCAGGCGTTGCAGAATTCGCTCTCATTTGAGAATGAAGCACGATCAAAGCAAGCAAAGAAAAACATCCCATCTGTTGCGGTCCACGATCGTCATTGTAACGCAAGGTGTAACAAGTCTGATAAATGGAAGCAGCGAGCGAGAGCCCCAACGAGAGAGCGATGATAAAATCCATTTTTCTCGCTTGTTTACCGTTGGGGATAGGGGTTTTTCTTAACTCTCACGATAAGCAATCCACGAACTTCCAATAACAACAGTGTCCCCCAGGCTTGGAGCATGTTTAGAGGGGTTTTATCATGCACTACTATCCCCCCAATCTGATCAAACTTGTAGCAGTATACGATAAACAGTCTCTCATAATGTGCAGCATGTTATGATAGTTACAGAGAGCGATACGTGAGAGATTCTCTCAATTTTCTCAGGATTCAATCCCTGACCAAGAGCTTTCTTTGTCAAAGTTACCATTTTCGCATTCGTATATCGTTTGGTAGATACGATGATACTCTATGATCAGGGGAGTCAAGGAAATTTTCTTTACGAAAAGATCCTGGACCGACCGGGAATCTAACCCAGACACCTTCAGCATGGCTTTGCTTTGTCGCCGCGGACTCTTATCACACGGTTAAGGGAGCCCCCGCTTGTATTGTATAAAAGTTTAATTCGCTTGTGTTCCTCAGATTGTTTTGTGTGTCGTTCTCTTTTTTGTTGAAATGTAGTTCTTGATCATCAGGCAGTCGAAACCCCCGAAAGAAGTTGTACCAACGCCACGATACGACAATTGAGCTGCCTTGAGATACCTCCTGAATGAGCTACAGAACCGAGATATCCACCCACACCACCCTGAAACATGTGACCATTAACCTCGAGTTGCCCTGGCTCCATCCCGTACTATCTTTGGTATCTAAGAAATTGTTAAATTGTATACATATACAAAAAAATAATTTTGGCTCCGTAAAGCGTCAAACGCGATTGAGCCTTCAATAAATGAAATAGTAAAAAAAATCTAAGAATTTGACATCCTAAGATCTTGTACATATTCATATTTATTTCAGGGAACACCATTTTTTCAAGCAACTGCAAGTATTTCAATAAGCCAGTCCATGCTTATGACGGATTGCTAGCGTACCCTATACTTAGCTGTGACGTTTATTGCCTGTGAACTTTGCCCGATGATCAAACACGAACAAACCCATGTCAGATGATAATGAGTTCGCATGAGTTCGCATTTAGCACAAAGGATAAGACCTGGGACTGCTAATCTGAAGACTTTGGGTGCGATTGTTGAAAATTGTATTTCTCGGTATGTATAACTTGTCATTGCGCTAGCCATGTAATATGCGAATAGAGAGAAGGCTCAGTTCCCAAGGGCACGTAGAGTATTAAAGACGAAGGAAACGCTTGCAAAAATGCATGGATTGAATATTAGAATGTTTACTAACCCGAATCAATCGATTGCTGCACCTTCAAGATACAGTAACCAATCTCTTCACAATCATCCAATATGTGAAGGGTAGGGTCCTTTACTATGAGCCAGCTGTCTTCAAAATTTTAATTTTTATTTATTGATGGCATAAAAATGTTCGGTTAGATTGCGGTTTTGTCAAACACCAAAATACCGCTATTCACCTGACTAAAGTTTGCTGAATCCGCTCACCTCAATGAAACTCTCAGGTTGTGCTACTTTTCCACGAATATCAGTTTCCCGAACACCCCGCTTTCCCCAAAAGTCTCCTGCCCCGAACAGTTTATGACACTCATTATTATCATTACTTCAACTTTAACTGGTGATCTGACATTCACCTTTCTTCATTTGATTGGCGGTTCTTTCAAGTTTCACCGTCTTCAGCATTTTTGGCAATATGTGAATTGTCGAGAATGATCAAATATCTTCTTTATGGATTGCTTATCGTTCCGTCTAGTTTACTATTATTGTATTCCGTTTCAAAATAAAACACTTGTTTCAAGTAATGTTATCCCTAAGTGAAGGGAGACTGTTTTATGTTAATAAAAACAAGATGTAATTACTGACTATACGATAATTTTCTATGCGTAACTTCAAATGAGATCCAATTGACTGTGCCCCAGACAACCAGAAATCGCATAAAAGTTCACGCAATAACTCGTTGATTCATACAAATTATATCAAACTTACAAATCACGGTGAGTAAAATCGTCAGATTGATGAGTTTCCTCGCATAAAACGATTTTTTCCGAGCTCCTCTATACATTTTGTTTCATCCCGTACACTCGTACAAAGTGAGTCGAAACAATCCGTAGCAGCTGTTAAATCAAAATTTGTTATCATATGTTAAGTCGCATAAGTTCACAAGATAGTTCGATAGAAAATTTATAAACTCCGAAAAAATCATGTGATTTTACGTCTTTTGGATGCACATAAAAGAAGCGAGCCAAATGATGTGAATTTGTGTCACATTTATAATACGATGGTGTCTGATTCGGGAAATGTCAATCATAGTGACATCGTTTTCATGTCCTTCATCATATTAAATTACATTTTTCGTTCAATACATCTTTCAGAACACATTTTCTCGTTATTTCATCACTTACATCATGTGTCATTCAGTCATAACGTGAATTACGTCCACAGTAATTTTCATTAGGGGTATTCACATAAAGTAGCGTAAACTGAGATATTGGTGATGAAACATTTCAAATGAAATACCGTTTTGAATCATATTACGGACAGCTTCAAATTCCGGACACTCTACTTTGTATGGGAAACATTTCAAACGAAATGTTTCAATTGTTGCTGTTCAAAAGTTCTCACTTTCGAGGCTTGTTTTAATAAGCTTTTTCCATAAAAATCTATGCAAACTTATAATGTCCAACTGCCTTAGACGTCTCTTTAGTGGCTTGACGACTTCAACTGATGGTTTGACTTTTCTATTAATGATTTCTATGAGCTGTCCGGAATTCGAATCAAAGTGTCCGGATTATGAGGCAAAAGTGAGGAAGCGTCCGGAATAAGAATCATGAAATGGCCACACATTTCGATTTATTTAAAATTATTCAGCTTGCGGAAGCGTATTAGGGTAGGTGTACCAATTATGGATGCAATATGTCAGCAGTGTGGATAAAAATAAAGTTTTAACCGCGTTCCTAAAACGTGAGCATGATTTGTTGGTGTTAATTACTAGTTTGAAGGCTTGCGAAGCAGGTGATTTAAACAGATTTGGTACTAAATTGACTTTAAGCTTCAAACAATTGGTTTTAAAAAGCGTTGTTTTTGTACCAATTATGGCAATAGCATTCCTAGCATTCGACATAAAAGTGTTCCAATTATGGACTATCGAATATTTGCACGAAATGAACTCAAACGTCATCCAGAGCGAATGATAATGCAACGCTAAGATGTAATGAAGTGATTGCTCATAAAATTTTCCAAAAGTTTTGTGTTAAATACATGTTAAATCAATTTATGGCAAATGGTTTGATGGGAGCAAATTAACTTTCGAAAAGGAGTCGAAATGTAGTGAAAACGCAAATTATGATACAAAACAGCATTAATGAACTCACATTACCTTTCCAGCGCCTAATTTTAGCGAAAAAAGAGGGAAAATTCAAAAATCGAGTGTCACTGAAAACCCCCCTCTACCTTGCAATTAGCATCTTCCGCTTGCGAACGTTTTCGAACGTGTGATTGAAAAATCTAAGCAATTGAGTACAAAACATGAAGATCATGCCTTACCGAACCTTCCCGTCGTGGAAGTCACCCGTAAAATAGCTTCACTTCTTCTATTTCACTGATAACAAAATTTAAACAATCTGCCTCCAGAGTATCGCCATAATTGGGTTCTCATACACTCCTTGTTCCAGTTATCGACATAGTAGAAATAACACGATTTCCAGCTTAGAACAGTAGATTTGGTTGCTCACCAGCTACATTTATTCATTTGTTCTCATTAGGCAACATACATTAATAGGTTGAAGCAGTTTTTCCGGATAAAGACATACATTTCGTAAGTGGTGTCCTTTAGCAAATTGCTAAGAAGGTGACATATGTGTGAGGCAAAATGTTCAAATGTTCATTTTTCGAAGCTTATTGCACGAATGTTCTTATAAAGCATTAGTTATCATCAAAAATAAATAGGTTTATCATTCCTGTGAATATAAGCCGTTATATTCTAGTGCAACAATAAGAAAAATCTCTTTTTGTTCCCACTATTGCCATAATTGGTGCTATCATCTAGTCACCCAAAAACAAAAAACAAGCTTGTCAAAAGTTTGTTTATTTGAATTACGAGCTTTTATTCCATTCGCTTCAGCCAAGGTTTTCGACCCTTCGGCTGTTTTCTTCACGGTACCCAGAATTCTTTCCAGATCGTCAACGAAGATCGTCGAATTGTACTGATAGTAGAAGAACTCCTCATTTAACTTACGTATTTTCGTCAAAATGGTACGACTGCGTTAAAATAATTTGCCACAATCATTCAAGTTTTCATAATCGGAAAACAACGCAATCCTCAACCCTCAAATATTTAATTGCAGAGCACCTCTTTTGATGGCAAATAATGGGAGTCGATGCGCATTGCGTTCATCTTGGATAAGAATGTATAGACTGTCCGTTAATTATATAAGACAATTTCTGATTTTTTTCACAAACCCCTCCCCACATGGTAGGATTTTTGTATGAAAATGAAAAGTTATTTGCATGGTACGTAAGAAATCTCAAATTTCCCCTCCTTCCATAACCTCTTACGTAATACAGGAACAGCCCCAATAATGGTTGGGCTCTGGGAGGGAGGCACCGATACTACACACGAAATATAAGACAACGTTATTTTGAACTGCAAGATATGCCAACAACAATCAAGGCAGGCTTCGAGAAAATCGGTAGTTTCCTTTTGTTGTGCACCTGCGATCTTTCCTGACAAACATGAAAAAAGGGCCACAGTTTTCTATGCACTAAATATTCATTTTCATTGGAAAAAGTAGAACGATGCGTTTTTCAATGCTTTATGTTCAATCAGATTATATGGTGCTCACGTGACATTACTTACATTAAGTGCATGAATTGATTTTTATTCGATTTTTATCAACTTTGAAGAAATACGAATATGTGTTTTAATCAGTTACGCACTTTTTTCATGTTAGTTCAATGTTTGAGATCTGGGCTCACAGTGACAGTTCGTGACAGCGGAATCTCGGCTCACTATGACGTACAGAAATTTTGTATTGGTTTCTCCCTCCCAGGTTAGGCTCAGACACAACATTATGCTATAAAATGGTTCATTTGTCGGTCATTGGTCAATAAAACCACATTGACTTTTCCCCAGCCATTTGGTAGAAAAAACTCTACCAAATGTTTGGACAAGTTTATTTACATCAACGTTTTCCAATTGTTTTTTATGCTTTGCCTTACTGGGTTTCGAAACTTGTCGTTTGTTTGTAAATATCGTGTTCCATAGCAATTGCTTGTATGAGCGTCGCAGTCTTGGATTGGTTGACTGTTGAAATTCAATGACTTGAAATATTTCCTACGCCGTTTACGCAATTTCGTGAAACATTTGAGATAAACAGTTAATCACGATATACGCAGGGATTTACGCTGTTAAGTGAATACCCCTATTATTTTTATGAGTGTACCTATGCTATTATTCATCACATAATATATGCACGTATATCGCCTCCACGTTTGTTCGTAAAAGGCCTTTTCACGACATCTTATAAGTGAAATTTTGCACATGCAAAGCCTCCAGATGATTTCGTTATACGTACATTTTGGTTGTCTGGGATGTTCGAACAAACATGTCTCAAAATATGCAAAAAGAGCTCACCTTTGGAAGCTTTACCCTACTTGCATCGAAATGGCTCAGCTTCAGTGGCGATAAGATAACACCCTCCTAATCAGCCGCCAATTCGGCCGATTGCCGAACCAAGATTGACCAGCCATCAATCGACGCCCAGTCCCACTTGAAGCATTTCCCGCAACGGTCCAGACTCGCAAAGCCACGCATCATGAGTAACTCGGTGGACATTGCCAAGAAACCGTACGTAGCAGCCGCCCCGCTCAAGCCCCGGTCCCAATCGGAAAAGGTCCGGGCGATTTTGCAGCTGCTGCTCGATCTGGTGCTGTGCTTTGTCAAGAGTATCCCTCTGTGGATCGAGGTAGTAGTTGAACTGTTCCGTCCAGCTCCTCCGAAGACCATCTCCGGACAAACGGCCTTGGTAACGGGAGGTGCCAACGGAATCGGCAAGGCAATCGCTACCGAGTTGGCCAAGGAAGGCTGCAATGTCGTCATCGTCGATCTGGATCAGACCAATGGGCAGACAACGGCACAGGACCTCAAACGGTACAATGTACAATCGGTGGCTTATGAGGTGAGAACGGTAGCTTTATCAGTTTACCTAATTCAGTGATAGTGATTGATTGCACGTTTATGGCGAGGCGAGATGAGCAAAGGTCAATCATAGCAATCGATGAGATTTGGATTGTTTTGTTTTGCAGTTCGACGTAGCCAACTACGATGAGGTGCGTGAGTTATACCGCCGAGTAGAGCGAGACGTCGGACCGGTAGACATTCTGGTGAACAATGCCGGGATTTTGCCGTTCCTGTCTTCGAACGAGAAAAATCCTTCGGAAATTCGTCGCCTGATGGACGTAAACGTGATGAGCGGTTTTTGGACGGTGGAACAGTTCCTGCCTAGCATGATTCGACGCGGCCGTGGACACATTGTAGCTATCGCATCCGCGTCTTCGTATGCCCCGGTTGGGTTCATGAAGACCTACGTTACATCCAAGTATGCCGTGCGAGGTTACATGGAAGCGCTGGATGAAGAACTGTACCTGATTGGTCAGGCGGAAGCGGTCAAGACTACTACGGTGTTTCCGTTTGTGATCAACACGCGAAAGCAAGTGATGGAAAAGGTTAACCGAATTCCGTAAGTTTTGGCGTGTTAAGGTCCGAACGCAATGACAGCGGAACGGCGAACCGATTCCGTATCCGTTGCCGTTCCACTATCAATGCGTTTGGGGCTTCATCATTTATGGCATCCAAAATTTCTCCAAATTTCAAATTTCAGAGGAGCTGCCACTATGCCAAAGTTTACGACTGAGGAGACGGCCAAAACGGTTGCGGACGCGATCAAGACCAATAAACGGAAGGTGGTAGTTCCCCAGACAGTTAGAGCTTGGCAGCTGAGCTTCTACGAGTAAGACTGCAGGATCAATTCTATTGTGGCTAGATCGCATTCAAAACTTCATTCTTTCCATTGCAGACACATTCCGATCAAAATCCGGCGGATGATGGATCTTACCATTATGAAAGGAAAGCCGCTCGTATTGGATTAGAATTCTAGCTGAACACAGTCAAAAGTAAATGTTGTTAATTTGTGATTTTCATGTTTATCAAAAATAAAATTAAGCTCTTCATTGCTGCTTTTGGTGGACTTGAATTGGTGGGCCCCTCGTTAGACAACTTGTAAAAAACTGATTTGTGGAAAATAAAATCAGATGTTCGTGAAGTCATCTTTCATCTTTCATCTTGAATCATCAAGGATGGAAGGATGGATAATTTGATTCAAAGTTTTGAAGTTTGAATACACGTTTTTACTTTTTCGAGGTCACTTCGTATGAAGCGAGTAATGTTATTTCATGTAAGTCCATTCCGTCCCACTTCAACATCTCATGCAACTTTACTCCGATAAAGTCAGTACAGGATTTCCACTGAATGGGTTGTCATTTGAACAGTTCTTGCACCAGAAGCCGGGTTATCTTCCTTGGTAGGTCTCTGAAAAGATAACGTCAAAAAGTTTATAGTTTATAAAAGTTTAAGTTCATAAGCAGGTAAAATCCAGCTCAAGAATCCGAGGGAACCCTGGACAGGATTCTGGGAGAATCCTGAGCAGGATTCTGAGAGAATCCTGAGCAAGATTCTAAGAGAATCCTGAGCAGGATTCTGAGATAATCCTGAGCAGGATTCTGAGATAATCCTGAGCAGGATTCTGAGAGAATCCTGGGCCCGGGGTTCTGGAAGAATGCTGCTCAGGATTCTGAGAGAGAATCCTGAACAGGATTCTGAGTGAATTCTGCTCAGGATTCTGAGAGAATCTTGCTCAAGTTTCTGAGAGAATCCTGCTCAGGATTCGGAGATAATTCTACTCAGAATCCTAAGAGAATCCTGCTCAGGATTCTGAGAGAATCCTGCTCAGGATTCTGAAAGAATCCTGCTCAGGATTCTGAGAGAATCCTGCTCAGGATTCTGAGAGAATCCTGCTCAGGATTCTGAGAGAATCCTGCTCAGGATTCTGAGAGAATCCTGCTCAGGATTCTGAGAGAATCCTGCTCAGGATTCTGAAAGAATCCAGCTCAGGATTCTGAAAGAATCCAGCTCAGGATTCTGAAAGAATCCTGCTCAGGATTCTGAAAGAATCCTGCTCAGGATTCTGAGAGAATCCTGCTCAGGATTCTGAGAGAATGCTGCTCAGGATTCTGAAAGAAAACTGCTCAGGATTCTGAGAGAATGCTGCTCAGGATTCTGATAAAATGCTGCTCAGGATTGTGAGAGAATCCTGCTCAGGGTTCTGAATGAATGCTGCTCAGGATTCTGAGAGAATGCTGCTCAGGATTGTGAGAAAATCCTGCTCAGGATTCTGAGGAAATCCTGCTCGGGATTCGGAAATACTCCTGCTCAGGATCCTGAGAGAACCCTGCTTAGGATTCTGAGAGAATGCTGCTCAGGATTATGAGAGAATGCTGCTCAGGATTCTGGGAGAATCCTGCTAAGGATTCTGAGGGAATCCTGCTCAGGATTCGGAGATAATCCTGCTCAGGATTCGGAGAGAATCCTGCTGCTCAGGATTGTGAAAGAATTCTGCTCAGGATTTTGAGAAAATTTTGCTCGAGATTCTGAGAATATCCTGCTCGGGATTCTCAGATAATCCTGCTCAGGATTCTGAGAAAATCCTGCTCAGGATTCTGAGAGAATCCTGCTCAGGATTCTGAGAGAATCCTGCTCAGGATTCTGAGAGAATCCTGCTCGGGATTCTGAGAGGATCCTTCTCGGGATTCTGAGAGAACCCTGCTCGGGATTCTGAAAGGATCTTTCTCGGGATTCTGAGAGAGTCTTGCTCGGGATTCTGAGAGAGAGTCTTGCTCTGGATTCTGAAAGAATCCTGAGCAGAATTTTCTCAGAATCCTACTCAGGATTCTGAGAGGATTTTGCTCAATGATTCTGAAAGAATCCTGTTCGGGATTCTGAGAAAATTCTGCTCAGGATTCTAAGAGAATCCTTCTCAGGATTTTAAGAGATTCTTGCTCAGGATTTAAAGAGAATCCTGCTCAGGATTCATAATGAAAACAGATTTTTCCAGAGCATGAAATATAGTGCAAATCATACTCAAACAGTGCCAATTGCCAAGGTTTCAACACGTCTGGGACGAACAGTTTTCGTCGATTGGTTTTGATCGCTTCAACTATCGCCCTAGCAGCTCCATCCAGCCTGTTCACCGACATGTTTTGGAAGCCACTGACAAAATAGAAACCATTTTAAAATATTGTTCATTATGTCTAAACTAAGGGCAATAGAGTAACTTACGGTAGCGACAGAAAGTGTTCAATCGACTCTTTCCTGGTGTTGATCAGAATCGGAAGCACACTGGTAGTGATAACGTCAACCTTATAGAATCCTGCCTTGACGCGATGCTTGAGCAGTTCCTGGATAACCTTTTCACCATTTCCAACATCTATGTCGGCTATGATCACATTGCATCCGACCTTGGCTAGTTCCAAACTGACCGCTCGTCCAATCCCGTTTGATCCTCCAGTCACCAGTGCGTTCCATCCAGCGATACTCTTCGGAGGAGGTGGATTTACCCATTTCCAAATAAGTCCGATCCAGACCGGGATGCTCTTGAGGAAGAACTGTCCAAAATAAAACAATCGCTTAACGGTGGTCCACGCTGATTCCAAAATCGATTTTCTCCCTATGGGAGTTGCAGGATTGTACGGCAACTTCTGGAACTCGTACAAACTGCCTTCTGATGTAGGGGGAACCATTTTGGCTGAGAGGTTAACTTTGAAGAGTGATCCAATCTATGCTGTAGCGAGCGTAACTTTGCTAACATAGCTTGGATTAACAATGTTACAAGTTATCCTATACCATACCACGATGGTCAGTAAGTACACATGTTTCTATGGTTGACTGCACTCGATGGTGGATGGATCGCTTCAATGATGATAGAATGAATGAAGGTACTAATGCGAGAAAAAAAAAATAGTAGCGTTGATCATACGTTTCATTATTTCTAACGATAATATTAGAACTCTTCTATCTACTTCCATCAGGAGTTGTTATAGGGATTTTATTAGGAGTACTTTCACCTGGAATTCCTAAAGAGATTTTATCAGGAATTCCTCTAGAGATGCTATCAGGAGTTCCTCGAGGAATTCCATCAATATTCCTTCTGGGTTTATCATAAGGAAATACTCTAGAGAGTTTCATAGCTCCTATAGGGATTGCATCAGGAATTCTTAGAGGGATTTTATCAGGGTTCCTATCTTTAGGTATTGCTACAAGGATGATATCAGGAGTTCTTCCAGGGAATTGAATCAGATTTTCAATGATTCCATCAGAAGATCCTTCAACAATATCTTTGGGAATTTCTCCGAAAAATTCATCAGAAATTCCTCCAGGGATTCCATTGGGAATTCTTATAGGGATGCTATCAGGAGTACCTTTAGGGCTTTCATCAGAGTTCTTCTGGAGATCTCATCAGGATTCTAACAAGAGTTCCTTCAGAGTTTCCACCTGGCATTTTTTCAGAGATTATGTCAGAAATTTCGCGAGGAATTCCATCCATATTTCTTCTAGGGATATGATAAGGAACTTCTATAGGGGTTATTTCAGGAATCTTATCCTGAATTTCATCAGAAGTTTCTATAGGGATTCCATTAGGTGTTTTTCAAGGGATATCATTAGAAGTTCCTCCAATGATTTCATCTGGAGTTCCTGCAAGAATATATATAGGAATTCTTACAAGGATTTCAGCAAGAGTTTCTCCAGGGATTCCATCAGATATTAATCATCAATTCCTTCAGAAATTTCAACAGGAGTTCTTATAGAGATTTCATCAGGAGTTCCCCTAGAGCTTATATCAGTTGTTTCTTCAGAGATTCCTGGAACTCCTCCAAAGATTCTGGGAATTACATCAGGAGTTGTTCTAGGGATTTCAAGAAGAGCTCCTTAAGGAATTTCATTAGCATTTTTTAGATATTTCACCTGGAATTCCTCCTGGGATTCTATAAAAAAAATGCTGTTTAGATTTCATCGGAAGTTCTCAAGGGATTCCATCAGGAGTTCATCCAGGGTGACCATTACGAGTTCCTTCAGAGATTCTCCCTGGAACTTCTACATGCATTTTATAAAGAGTTTATCTTATGATTTCATCAGGAATTACTTTAAGGATTACACCACAAGTTCTTCCAAGGACTCCATCAGAAGTTTCTCTAGTGATTTCATCAAGAGTTCTTCAACAGATTTCATTGAGAGTACCTGCAGGGATTCCATTCAGATTCCATTAGAAAAAAAACGAAGATTTCATTATTAAATCCTCCTGGGATTCCATCATGAACACCTTCTGGGATTCTATCAGAAGGTCTATCAGGGATTCTATCAGGAATTCTCCTAAAGGTTTCTTTAGAAAACCCTCTTGGATTATTCTGGATTCCATCAGGCTGTTTGCTACAAATTCTTCCCGAAATTGATTTAAGGATTCTACTCGAATTTTCTTCCAGGGGTTTCTCTAAAAAATACTTCGTGAAATTCGTCCAGGAACTCGTCAAGGTAGTCCTCCCGGAATTCCTTAAGGGATTTCTCCCGGAATTAATCAAAGGATGCCTCCCGAAATTCTTGAAGGGATTGATCCTCAAGGAATTCCTCCCGGAATATCGAGGTTTATCAGGAATTCCTCCAGGGATTTATCAGAATTTTTTTATAAGAATTTCATCACCAGAATTACTCAAGAGATTCTTTCCAGAATTTATCAAAGGATTTCTTGCGCATTTTCTTAAAGAATCAGTCCCTCAAGGGATTTTCCCGGATTTTTTGAAAGAATTTCGCGCGGGCTAACTCCACGGATTCTTGGTGGTTTTAAGGAAATCCTCAAGGGATTTCACCAGAAATTTCTTATAAGAATTTAACCGTAATTTAGGAATCCACCAGTATATCATCCAGTGACTCTATCAGGATGAAGAAAGATGAACGCCAAGATGAACTCCAAT
This sequence comes from Aedes aegypti, assembly GCF_002204515.2. Taxonomy (NCBI): domain Eukaryota; kingdom Metazoa; phylum Arthropoda; class Insecta; order Diptera; family Culicidae; genus Aedes; species Aedes aegypti. The sequence goes on along the minus strand of NC_035109.1, from coordinate 36,717,185 downwards.
GATCCCATAACGAATTTCCTATGGTATTTGTCCTAAATTTCCTATAAAGATTCCACCAGTAATTCCTTCAGACTTCACCAGTATTTTCTCTAATTATTTCACCTTTAATTTTTCGCGAGAGAAGCATTTTAATAAATTTCACAAGGTGTTCTTTTAGGGTTAACACTGAGAATATCACTAGAGTTTCGCTAGACTTCTCACCAGAAAAATCTAACAAAATTTCGTCTGAAGTTCAAGTTTTAGAAATTTTCATATATTTTAATGTGAAAATTTTTTTTTTCCAAAGTTTTCTATTTTTTTCAATTTTGTCTGAGTAGTTCAAATTTTAAGCTTTCATTCCATACAAAAAGATTGGAAATCGGTTAAGCTGTTCAAAAGTTATAATTTTTTTAAACATTACAAATCTAATGCGCTGAGACCTACAGTGTGTGCCGATAAAAAATTACTGATTTTTTATTTTCAAATAATATATCTCAAAAACTTAAAAACATACATCGCTGAAAATTTGACAGTATACGTAAACTTTTCTGAACTTTCAAGAAAAAATGAGAACAGCGATAGCCCCTTTGGTCCCGAGGCCTTCAAAACACAAAAAAACGGAAACTATTGAGTTTTTTCATGTAAAAAACACAACAGTCAAAATCTTTAGCCTTCATTTCGTCAAAAGTTATAATTTTTTTTAAATAAAAATTTTGCAAAATCGCGATTTTTTCTGGTCACCCTATTTCGGAAATGGTCACCCTAATCAAAATATCCAAAAATACGTGTATCTTTATTTCGGATAAGGAACAAAATAGCAAATTTTCACGGAATTCGGAGACCCACTAGATCGGTTTTTCATGGAATGGCTGTATATATATACGCCTCTCAAAAAATTGTAAGCGAAATGTAAAAAAAATATAATTCTTGGTGAAATCGCTGAAGGAACTCCTTGATGAAACCTTAGATACATTCAGGGTAAGAGTTTCAGGAGTGAATCTCTGCATGTATTTCTGTAGGCATTTTTGAATAGGTGAAATATTTTCTGGTGGATTTTGTGGAGGAATTACTAGGGAAATCACAAGAAGAATCACTGGTAGATTTTGATAGAAACAATTCCTGGTGGAATTTTTCTGTGTTAATTTCTGTATTAATTTCTTGAGTATTTTTTTAAGAGTTTCTAGTGGAATTTCTATTGGAATCGCAGGGAAAAATCCTGATAGAATCTGTCTAGAAATGCCTGAAGTTTCGCTGGAGGAATTCTTAAATAAAGCTTTGGAGGATTTTTTGGCGGAATTTTTGAAGGAAGCATTTGATGAATCACTGAAAAAATCCCTCAGGATGTTTTTGTGTAAATTACTAGAAATTACTAGAAGAAACTCCTGGTGAAGGAGAGGTACTAGGAGGAAGTCTTAAAAAAGTTCTGGTTAAACCCTTGGAGGAATTTCTGGTCATGAATTTCTTGGGGAATTTCTTGAGAAGTATTTGAAAGGATTCGTGATGTGATTTCTGTGTAACGCGTGATGGAATCCTTGGAACTAACTTCTAAAGGAATTCCTGAAGGAATCTTTGAAGAAATTGTTATAACAATCTCTGGAAAAATTCTTGGAGGCAGCCTTGGAATTACTTGAGGAGTTTTCTGGACAGATCTTGGAAGGAATCAGTGGAGAAAATGCACAAAAATTTGGAGAAGAACCTTTAAAGTAATCTCTGGAAGAATGCCACATGTAGATATACCTTAAGAATTTTCTCCGGAAGAATTCCTGGTTGAATCTTTAGAATCCCAGGAACATTTTTTTGGTGGATTCCTTAGTGTAATCCATGGATTCTTGGAAAAAAATCAAAGTAGAATAAGAAGAGGAAACCACTAAAAGATTCTGGATAGTATGTTTGAAAAAAAAAATCCCGTAGCCAAACCATGGTCAGAATATTCCCCTAAAGAAACCCCTCATAATTTCGAAGTTTTGCCGAAATACTTCGTTTGAATTATAACTGGAAATCCTCATCAAAATTTATTTCTTCCGGTACTTAATTGTGAAAGTTCTGCTCTTCCTCATTACGATTATTGCCAAAAACTTATTTAGTTTAGTATAGCTGTATCCTGCAAGCAAACAAACCTACCGAAAATACATTATATGAGGCAAGTTAGGTGCAAACTTTCGCCCCGTAATAGTTCAAAATCCCTTATTTTTCTAACATACACTGCCGTGAATCGCTAATCAGTCCACGGTGCTCCCCTGACCGTTATTATCAGAAAAAAATCTCCATCAAATCTGTGCTCACCAGTCGTTTTCTATAGCTAAGCTGCATGTCTGGGCAAAATTTTAAAAAAATCGTAGGGCCCGTTTTGAAGTTACGCCCTTATGATTGTTTAGGCTTACAAATTCAATGGAAATCTGAGATATTTAAACGGATTTTTATTGGTCGTGATTATCAGAAGAAATATACCATCAAAATTTGTTTTAAACTATGTATTTCAAGTTATTTTTAACTTATAGGTGGAGTTTTGAATTAGAAGATCAACAAAATATGGAGTTACGCCTTTTTGGAGGTGTAACCATTAAAGTCACTAATTTACAATATTTTAATTAGGCATTATAATAACGTCAGGCACGTTCAAATGTTTTCAATAACACATTGATATTACATGCCGCAAAAGTCCCTCACAATTAACTGATTTTTCATAGGCTCAAGTGCTATAAGGCATTACGGAACCAATTTCATCATGTAACCAAATTAGTTTCCATACAACAATATTCTGGATAGTTTGGTGAAGCAATAAACTCACAATTCAGATTATTTAACATGCAATTCATCATGTATATCAAAGCGTAAATTGACGTCAATTTAAGATTATGGGTAGCAGGGTATAGAATAAAAAGAGATTAACAAAGTAGAAAGCAGCGATAAAAAATGGAAAAAATAATGCAAAGTATAGAACATCCGTTATCATTTTGTCAAATATAATTTGAAATTGTAGCACTTACAGAGCCTAATTTTAAATATTTGTTTTTGTCACCTACCGTCGTTGGGGGTGAGAAAGGGTCAAAAAAGGATATGTACGAATTGTTTAACTCCAATAAACTTCAAATTTGGTGTGTATGTACTTTGATAATACATCATCAACTGTCTAAAATATTAAAGAAAAATATTTATCCACTACAGCATTACAAGCGAATGAAAAATTACCCAATCTCACTCCATAAACGGGGTGACACTGCCGTTCGTTCGTTTGTTGGTTTAAAGAGCCTTTAACCGCAAAAGCGGTCATTCGCCTCTCCAATGGGTGACACTATAGTTGAAATAACTTGTTTTTGAGGATATGATTTCGAAACCATTCACATATCAAAAATATTGATGAAGTATGATGCAAACAAGACGAAATGACATTTAAAATGTTCCACAAGCATGACAAACCCTTTTAAAAGTATGATTGTAATAAAAATAGAATAGCTATATAAATAGCATGTAAACCCAGCATTTATTATCTAGCTTACATAATTTCTCTTGTTGTTTTTAATCGAATTGTTTTTAAAACCTTATCTTAATTAAAATATAGTCTATTCAGTTTCCCCTAAAGTACACTGAAAACGTGATTATTTTACACCTTCGGAAATAGTTTATTTGCGGAGCGACATTCCGCTATTAATAGATTCCAGGCAGTTTGCCAAGTTGTTGAAGTCATAATCCCGGTAATTTCGAGATCCTTCAACTCTCTTGTATTTCCGTGAGATGTTTCTATGAGATGGCATACTAATAATAATTTGAATTTGAAAAAAAAAACTGTATGATTATTGTGCGATGTTGACCCACACGAAAAACTGTTGCTGGTTTGTGAAGCTGTCCGAATTCTTTGCATTGTTGTTCAATGCACGTGATCCACAAGTAGACATGTTTGATGTTTCAGCAGAATGGGTTGATTGATTAGTACAATTCTTTCACTATTGCATTTATCCAAGAATCTTACGTGTTTTCGTGATCGAAAAGACCGGCAACAGATAAAATTAAAGATTATAACTGTGATTTTATGGCTTTCTCAGTCTTACTTACTTTACTTTTGCTGGCGCTACGTCCTTCAAGACATGACCTGCGCCACAATGTTACGCCAACTAACTCGGTCCATGGCTGCTAACCTCCAATTTCTCGATCGCCCCACACTTCCAAGATCCTGCTCCACTTGGTCAAACCACCTAGCTCGTTGCGCTCCCCTTCGTCTTGTACCGGCCGGATTTGAGTTGAACACCATTTTTGCGGGATTGTTGTCCGGCATTCTCACAACGTGTCCCGCCCATCGTACCCTTCCAGCTTTGGCGACTTTCGTGATACTGCGTACACCGTAGAGTTGCGCAAGCTCGTGGTTCATTCTTCTCCTCCATACGCCGTTCTCACATACTCCGCCGAAGATCGTCCTAAGCACACGTCGTTCAAAAACTCCTAGCGCTTGCAGGTCCTCTTCGTGCATTGTCCACGTCTCATACCCGTAGAGGACTACCGGTCTTATTAGCGTCTTGTACATGGTACACTTAGTACGGAAGTGAAGTTTACCAGACCGCAAGGTCTTGTGGAGTCCATAGTAAGCACGACTTCCGGCGATGATACGTCTTCGAATTTCTCTGCTGCAGTTGTTATCCGACGTTATCAATGATCCGAGATAGACGAATTCGTCCACCACCTCGAACTCATCCCCGTCGATCGTCACGCGTCTGCCTATGCGAGCTCTATTGCGCTCGGTTCCTCCAGCCAGCAGATATTTCGTCTTCGACGTATTTACCTTCAATCCAACCCGATCTGCTTCACGTTTCAGCCTGGTATACTGTTCAGCAACCACCTGGAACGTTCTTCCGACAATGTCCACGTCGTCAGCGAAACAAATGAACTGGCTGGATTTATTGAAGGTCGTGCCCCGCATGTTGAAGCCCGCCCGTTTCATAACACCTTCTAGCGCAATATTGAACAGGAGGCAGGAAAGACCATCGCCTTGTCGAAGTCCTTTGCGTGTTTCAAACGGGTCCGATAAAGCACCCGATATCTTCACACAGCACTGTACACTATCCATCGTAGCTTTGATCAGTCTAGTCAGTTTCCCGGGAAAACCGTTCTCGTTCATAATCTTCCATAGCTCTTCGCGGTCGATGGTATCGTAGGCCGCTTTGAAATCGATGAATAGGTGGTGCGTAGGGACTTGATATTCGCGACACTTTTGGAGGATCTGCCGCAACATAAAGATTTGGTCTGTCGTCGATCGACCGTCCACAAATCCGGCTTCCTCCGAGATGAGCCAGCCTCGGGCTGCAAATCTCGTTAATAAAGATAATAATAATAATAAATCCGGCTTGATAACTTCTAACAAATCTGCTTGCCAGTGGCGATAGACGGCGATGATCTGGGAAAGCACTTTATAGGCTGCATTAAGAATGGTGATCGCTCGATAGTTCTCACATTCTAACTTGTCACCCTTTTTGTATATTGGGTATATTATTCCCTCCTTCCACTCCTCCGGTAGCTGTTCTGTATCCCAGATCCTGGCTATCAATCGGTGCAGACAAGTGGCCAACCTGTCCGGGCTTATTTTAATAAGTTCCGCTCCAATACCATCCTTTCCAGCTGCTTTGTTGTTCTTGAGCTGTTTGATAGCATCCTTAACTTCACCTATTGTGGGAGTTGGCACGTCTCCCTCATCCGCCGTACTGATGAAGCCATTCCTCCTGCTGTCTTGATCTTCCTCCTCTGCGCCGTTTAGGTGTTCATCGTAGTGCTGCTTCCACCTTTCAATCATCTCACGTTCGTCCGTCAAGATACCACCATCCTTATCCCGGCACATTTCGGCTCGCGGCACAAAGCCTTTGCGGGATGCATTTAGTTTCTTGTAGAACTTACGTGTTTCTTGAGAACGATACAACTGCTCCATCTCTTCGTACTCCAACTCTTCCAGGTGGCGCTTTTTATCCCGGAATAGATGGGTTTGCTGTCTTCGCTTCTGTTTGTATCGTTCCACGTTTTGACGGGTGCCTTGCTGCAGCATCATCGCCCGCGCTGCATTCTTCTCGTCCAAAACCGTCTGACACTCCTCGTCGAACCAAACGTTCCGTCGATTTGCTTCCACGAACCCAATGGCACCTTCCGCTGCGTTGTTTATGGCTGCTTTGAGACTACTCCAGCAGTCCTCAAGAGGGGCTTCGGTGAGCTCTCCCTCTTCCGGCAACGCTGCCTCAAGGCTTTGCGCGTATTCAGTTGCGACTTCGGGTTGCTTGAGTCGCTCCAGATTGTACCGGGGCGGGCGTCGGTACCGAATGTTGTTCACAACGGAAAGTCGTTGGCGCACTTTAACCGTCACAAGGTAGTGGTCCGAATCGATGTTTGCGCCGCGATAGGTTCTGACGTCGATAATGTCCGAGAAGTGCCTTCCATCAATCAAAACGTGGTCGATTTGCGATTCAGTCTGTTGGGGTGATCTCCAGGTGTACCGATACGGGAGGCTGTGCTGGAAGTAGGTACTACGTATGGTCATGTTTTTGGAGGCGGCGAAATCAATCAGTCTAAGGCCGTTTTCGTTCGTAAGCTGGTGAGCGCTGAACTTCCCTATAATCGGTCTAAATTCCTCCTCCTGGCCAACCTGAGCGTTGAGATCTCCGATAACGATTTTGACATCATGGCTTGGGCAGCCGTCGTATTCACGTTCCAGCTGCGCGTAGAAAGCGTCCTTATCGTCATCGTCACTTGCTAGGTGAGGGCTGTGCACGTTGATTATGCTGATATTGAAGAAACGGCCTTTGATCCTCAACTTGCACATTCTGTTGTCGATTGGCCACCACCCAATCACGCGCCTCTGCATTTCGCCCATCACGATAAAAGCTGTGCCCAGCTCATGTCTATTGCCGCAGCTCTGGTAGATTGTATAACCATCCCTATACGTATGTACCGTCGACCCTTTCCAGCAAACCTCCTGCAGCGCTACGATGTCGAACTTGCGGACCCTCAATAATTCGGAAAGAATGCGGGTACTTCCCAAGAAATTGAGAGACTTACAGTTCCATGATCCGAGTTTCCAATCGTTAGTCCGTTTTCGATGCCTGGGTCTATGCCGATTGTTCCGGTCCGAATTTACATTGTATGCTTCCTGTACTGATGATTTTTACGGCTGGCTTGTAAGGCCTGCACCAACCCCCTGTCTCGCCGGAGGATCATCGTGCACAGCACTGTTTAGAGTCCCACGCTGGCACTAGGACGATGATCAGCCGCTCCTAACATGGAGAACAGACGCTGTTTTGAGCCGCCCCTAACATGGAGAACAGACGCTCTGATAAGCTACACCCTCAGATGAGAGGAGCCCCCCTTCCCTGTCAGCATACGACCAAGGTTCCACCAGGGTTGGTTATCCGATCTTCCCTACGGTTACTCGTATCCCAGGCGGCACCACGGGGAGGTAGGGATAGGAGTTACTGGGCAAGAGGCTAAGGACCACAAATGGGGTCTATTTTATACCTGCAGGTACGCGAAGTACCAATGGTACGCATTGTCCAGTCATTTACCAATACTTTCCGTTTTGATCTCCCTAGACTGAGAAAGCCATGAAATCACAGTTAAAATGCTTCCAGTTGAGTATCCTAGATCAGTGGTCACCAAACTGCGGCCCGCGGGCCGCATGCGGCCCTCAGCCAGGTTTTGTGCGGCCTGGGATTTTGCATATTGGAGTAGTGTGGCCCGCATGTTGTGATATCAGAATTTCAAAATATATAATTTGGTCGGCGTTAAGTCAGAGTGGACCAAGTACAAAACTTGGGAAAATTGGATTATTCTGCCATTAGATGCAATATAACGTTATCACCATTCCACATTGATCCGATTTGATGAATGTTGAAAACTGGGAGAGATATGTAACAAATTTACTCTGGATGATCAATAAAAATCAATAAAAGTATGCAGTCAGAGTGGACCAAGTGCTTTTTACCATAACAACGAAAACGATCGATGCGCTGAGAAAGTCTAGAAAATGCAAGACATTTCAAGTTATTTTCCAGATTTTTCGACATCGAATGATTCTTCTTCCCATCCATCAATTGAAACTCATAAACATGTCATAATTCGATGGATCTTATTTTCATATCTGGCCATTTACTGTATTTGAGTAGGTGATCAGAAATTGCTACAATTTCTGTGCAGACAGAGTGGACCAAGTGTCAAAAAGCAACAAACTGATTGATTATTGCATTTTTTGAGTCGATTTCAGAGTTCGATAGAAGTTTATGGTGATTCTATGGTGTATGTATGGACTGTCCTGGAACCCGCTTATTTGATTTGACTTTGATTTGACTTTATTAACGAGATTTTTAGCCCTGGGCTAGTTCATCTCGGGACCAACGGCTTTACTTCCCTTCCGAAGGAAGTCGTCACTATAACTTTTTACGTCATAAGTGACTATGTCGGGGATGGGATTCGATCCCAGGTCCTCGGCGTGAGAGGCGAGTGTTCTAACCACTACACCAGGTCCGTCCCCAGGAACCCGCTTATTGGATCAGTATATTTTGGTCGGTACTCAAGATTTTCACTTGGTCCACTCTGACTGAACGCATATTTGAATATTTCTGGTCTTCAACGCCCTGACCCTTCAAAACCTTAATTTCCAAGGTATCGTAATGCCACTGATTTTGAGATTAAAGATATGGATTATTGAAGGATTTACGATACTGATGTCGAAGGGTCCTGATAATATGTTCATCTTAAAGATATGCACCCAGTTTGACCACGCAAGCATTAAATGATTGTTCTTTTTCTTGAAATTGTTCAGTCAGAGTGGACCAAGTGCACATAGTCCATCAAAAAATCGTTCTATCAGAGTTTCGGATTGTGATTTTTCATATTTATCACTTCACATTATATTGTTTGAAAGTAACACAAGGATGGGTAGAAATATTGAACCAAAATTTTACTGAGATAAAAAAAATACAAAGCGTTAGACTTTGAGCCTGTTTTTCTCAAAATATGAAAAATGTCACTTGGTCCACTCTGACTTAACGCCGACCATTTGTAAAGTCTAGCCATCTATTCCTGTAGTAGGCCATTCGATAAATTTTATTTTTTTTTCTTTGCCATGTGTTGAGCTATTGAATGGCTATCGAGAAATTAAGAGAAATGGATACAGTTTCTTATTTCTGGAGTTTGTTCATAACCCAAAGTTTCTTCAAATCTTGATATAATCTTTTCCTCAAAACGCCAAAGTTTTTAACGTTCCAGTAGCGCATTTTTCGAAGTTCAAGAAAGAAAGTGATTTTTTCAAGTATTTCTATTTTGGTTATACAATTTCGCTGAAGTTTCAGGTTGACTGTGGCTAAGGATTTTTTCATGATATGGAGGTTAATTGTTGTTATTGTTCTAGTGCTGTAATTATTCTATTCAAAACAATTTTAAAGATCTTAGAATTTTGTCAAAGTTTGTTTAATCTTTGAAGAAATACTCCATACACTTAAGGAGGCAGGATCCGTCGCTGATTTCGGAATTTTCAAAAGTAGTTTATTCATTCAAAATTAAGAAAAAATTACAGGAAAATGTGTTTACTGTATACCACTCTCCAACCAAAACACAATGAACACATTTGCATCGAATAATTATTAGTTATGACCAGAAAAACTGCTTTTGAAGTTTCGATGATTACGATGACGGAGCGTTGATCGTTAATCTGTTGAATCGGTACTGCATTATTTATCATCATGATAATTTATTTCCGGAAACTCTATACACAGCAAACATTCTTTAAATTTATTAAAAAGGCTTGCTTGCATCTTGAATGTAAAACTGCAAAAGAGTATGCTCGGTTTTCACGATCGAATTCTGAACAATCTGTCACAAATATTGCACATGAATGGATCTACAGCTCGGTCATTTCATGTGCATCATTTATCATTTATTTTTCAGTTTAAAATCATGTAAACAGAGCGGTTTCGCTTGCAATATTCTTTGAGACAGGACGTTTTGCGTAAATTGTTTGGGATTTTGTTTGCAATGTTTGATACAATAGCTGTGTTTGTATTATCTATCACAGAATAATTTATTGCAAATGGCTTTACATGATTTAAGCTAAAAATACGTGGCGTGTAAATTTTAGATATATTTGATGTGTAATTCTTGACACTTATTTTTGCGCGAAGAACAAACTCTTGATAATCCAAAGACAACGGTATTACTGGGAAAGATTATTAAAACCACTAGTAACTGTCGAACACAAAAGGCATGAAAATTTCCGAAATCACCTGTCGACTCCTTTAGTAAGCCAGTCAAGTTGAGTAACGACTGTCAAAAAACTAGACTGACAGAGTCGTGCCGAGCGATTTTTTGGTATTCTAGTTAAGTCGTTTTGATAGGACCTATAAAATAGATATTTTTTCATCTTGTGGCCCGCGACATGTATTAAGACCAAAGCGGTGGCCCGCATAACCAATTAGGCTGAGGACCACTGTCCTAGATCATTAAAGATTATCTGAATGTTGTAATGTATGCCACGCCCTTGCTAAAAATACTCCATTTAGCCAACCGCGAACTAGGTGGCGGTAGTGAGCAAACGTCAAACTCGAACAAAAGCGATGCGAGCGCGAAGAGTAGCACGTCGGCCAGCTAACAATTGTTAAAATTGGGCACTATTCGACTGTACGATGAAAACAATAGAAGTGTTACGTCTGTTTGTCTGTGACTGAAGTATTGACAATCGTCTTGAGTGCCATAGTTTGGCCAATACTGCATTACTCAGTAATTGAGGTTTAAGTTCTGGGGCAGTTCAAAGTTAGCCAGAATAGCCGGAGGCAGCTTATTGGGATATAACAATATTTTATGACTATTGATAACAAAAGAAAATTGGCTCCGTAATGCCTTGATCGCTTGAGCCTATGGAAAATCGATCAATTGTGAAAGACTTTGACGGCATTTAATTGCAATGTGCCATTGAAAACATTTGAAAATGCTTACCGGTAATAGAATGGCTAATTAATTAATTTAATATTAGTGATTTTAATAGTTACACTTAAAATGGGCGTAACTCAAAATTTCGACAACATTCTCATTCAAAACTCCACCCAGAGGTTATAAACAACTAAAACACCTACTTTGAACCAAATTTTGATGGTTTAGTACTTCTGATAATCACGACCAATAAAAAACCATTCAAATATCTTAGATTTTCATTGAATTTGTGGACTTATATGATCAAAAGGGCGTAACTTCAAAACTGTCCCTACGATTTTTTCAAAATTTTGCCCAGACATGCAGCTTAGCTATAGAAAACGACTGGTGAGCACAGATCTGATGGAGATTTATTTCTGATAATAACGGTCAGGGGAGCACCGTGCAGTCCCATCTGTAAAAAGTAGGCATTGAGAAAATAGGCTGTAAAGTTTTTAAACTCGTTTTCCATACAAATATTCAAAAAATTCCAGGGGATTGGAACATGTTCAAATCTTAATGAAACTTTCACAACTTGCTTTCCACTACGATATCTTTCCAAAAAAAATAAAGATGATCGAAACACGGTTCATTTTTGTGTTACACGGTGCGGAGAACTGTAGTGGGACTGATATGCGGTTACTTTTCATTATGGGACAATTTGACTTGCTGTTTTTTCTTTTCCGAACAAATCATACTTTTTTATTAGTGCAGCTGAAAAAGCATTGGAAAATATGTTGAAAACTGAACTCAACTCAATTTTGACGAAAATGCAGATGGGACTGACTTGCGATTCACGGCAGTACAGCCTATGTTTTTCAACAACTGCTAAAATTCCCACAGAAATCGCATACCTGTCATCACATTTACAATAATAAGTTGTGTAAAAAGAACGTTATTCTTGACAATACAGTCGACCCTCCCTTACTCGATATCGATTTAGAAAACAATAATAAAGTTGGATTTCATGTCTACCCCGATGGTCCCTTGGATCGCTTTTACACTGGTTTTCTGTTCTATAACTCGACACCTTCCTAACTCACGGTCCTTTGAATATCCAGTTATGGAGAGTTGACTGTATATATATTTTATTTTTTATTTTACCAATTCTGCGGAATTTAATTTCGAATAATGATTGGAGTCATTGCAAACATCACATATCCTTACGACGTTAATCTGTAACAAATCAAATTTGAGTAAAATAGACCAAATCCGATGTTCCAGCAAGGTCATGGTACAGTTCAGCCATCAATCGTACAACAGCTCTCGCACCAAGAGCCGGGAGATTTTTCTGGGAAGATCTCTGAAAAAAATGAACAGGTTTCATAGTTAAACAACAGAACCAGTGATGTTGAAGATAGATCACACTCACTCAAAAGGAGCCAACTGCCAGGTCTTGATAGCGTTTGGTACAAACATTTTCCGCTGATTGCGGGTAATTCCTTGTACTATTGACCTTCCCACGTATTCTATGCTGTGTATCAACGAATTTTCGAAACCACTGTGCGGAATTTTCAATGATTAATTACAAAATATTTCAATTCTTGTTTCGATTTAACTCACGGCAAATGTAAAATAGAATCCACAAATTCTTTCCGGGTGTTGACCGGTACCGGAAACACGGTGGTCGTAACGACTTGATCCTCGAACCCGGCATGGAAGATTTCATCGTGCAGATCTTCCATGAATCCTCGGACCGCGTATTTACTGGTGGCATAGCTTCGGGCGTATCCGGTGGGAGTGTATGCGATTTGGGAAGCCAGTGCCACGATATGACCCTTCTTTCGACGATACATCCCGGGCAAGAACACATTAATGGTCCAAAAGTGACTCAACACATTCACGTCCATCATTCTTCGAATGTTTTCTGGGGTGTATTCGTCCGGGACCAGAACCGGGAGAGCACCAGCGTTGTTGACCAGGATATCCACATGACCGAAATCCAATACAATTTTTTGTTCCAGTTCAACAATTTCTTCGTAATTGGCAACGTCCACCTTATAGAAACCAGCCTTGACGCGATGCTTGAGCAGTTCCTGGACAACCTTTTCACCATTTTCAAAATCGGTATCGGCTATGATCACATTGCAACCGATCTTGGCCAGTTCAAAGCATATCGCTCGTCCAATTCCGTTTGAGCCTCCAGTGACCAGTGCGTTCCATCCAGCGATACTCTTCGGAGGAGGTGGATTCACCCATTTCCAAAAAAGTCCGATCCAGATCGGGATGCTCTTGACGAAGAACTCTCCAATATAGAACAATCGCTTAACGGTTATCCACGCTGATTCCAAAATCGATTTTCTTCTTATGGGAGTTGCAGGATGGTACGGCAATTTCTGAAACTCGTACAGACTCCCTTTGCTCGAGGGGGGAACCATTTTGGTCGACGAAAGAGCCCTAACGAGTGGACGAATCATCGCTATATCCATAGTGCTCCGCTCGGCCAATCGCTTTTTGTGCAACTGCATTCTGCAGCCATACCGTACCCTTAACCTTAAAACTCGTTTTTGCTTGTCGCTTACAAGAAGCCATGGCAGCGCGCGCACGGTCTGCTTCAAGCAGACTTATTATGAATAAATAAATAAATCTCAGATCCGATCATTAAACGTTAGTTCTGGTAGTAGCGAAATGTTTTCTACATATTTATTCAAAAATCTTCGCCAGACACGCGTATTTCAAACTCAACTATAAGACAGTCTTCAGTGTCGTGTACTAAGCCTGACTTAAAGTCGAGTCTAGTATTGACAATTCGAGTGACAATTAGAAGTTCGGCAGTCAAAACTTCGGCGTCGGCATTCTAATTTGGTGCTTCGCCGACGCATAAGAATAGCCTTTGTCGGCGTAGCACTTCGGTAGAATGCCGACGCCGAACTTCGGCGAACTTTCGGTGATATTTCATTTCTCTTATGAACTTCGGTCTAAAGTTAATCTGAATGCACAATACAAGACACTGAAGACGGCCTTACAGTTGAGGTCGAAATACGCGTATCTGTCAAAGAAAACAATCTCTAGGGGAATTGAATGGTACAGTACTAAATTCGGCTTTTCGTTTACTTATTTGTAGTATGTTATTAACAAAAAGTTTAGATTTACCATATTTTAATGATAGTGTCTCTTAAGGCTAAGTAGCCCGTCATTCGTTTTGGCAACAATGATGACTTTTCAGCATGCATTTCAAAGTGATAACACTCAGTCTTGATAGTTTATATTGACTTGAAAATGTATCACTGTACGCGCTAACATGCATAAAGTATGCTGATACTTTTTCAGCTGTATCAGTGCAAAACCAACTGATTTTCTTTGATTCGTAATCGTGAGATGAATTAGCAACAATCATCAACGGTACGTACAAATTTCAATGACGGCCTACTTCGCCTTAACACAGACTATCTAGATATGAGAAGTGAATGCAATGTTTGAATTGATTCTAATAAAGAAATTTAAAAAATAATCGAATATTCATGCATTTTTTGATAATATGTGTGTTTCAGCACACCGTGCGTCGCGCGCATTTAAGTTTATATGCTCTAGTGCACTTGCACATGCAATTGCACTAGGCCAAGATGCATTCAGTAAGAACCTAGCACCTACCGCGCTCGCACCATGGGAAGTCTGGTGGAGTTCCAGAAGCTGCCATACAATCCGGCCCCTCCGCTGGAGCCTCAAACGCCGTTGGTCACTCTGGTTCGAGGAGTTCGGATCTTCGTCAAAGTTCTGCTCTTCGTAGCAAAGCTCATCCCGCTGCTAACTTATTTGCTGCTGAGGAAATTTGTGTGCCGAAAGCCGAAAGATATCCGCGGATGGGTGGCCTTGGTAACTGGAGGAGCAAACGGGTTGGGACGACAGATCGCAATCGAGTTGGCCAAGGACGGTTGCCATGTGGCTGTGGCAGATCTTGACGAGTACAACGCTATGAAAACGGTTCTCGAGCTGCGTTACTACGGAGTGAAAGCCGCTGCCTACTGCGTACGTATTCCCCAGTCAAGATGCGGCCTTGGAAACATGCTTGTTTGGTTGATTGAACTATGTGTGCGGTTGGTTTTGTTATTTTCATGGTGCAACAGGTAGATGTGGCAAATGCCAACCAGGTGCGAGATTTGCAACGAAGGGTGGAAGCCGAGATTGGGCCGGTGGACATTTTGGTGAATAACGCCGGAGTGGTACCATTTCTGGTGTCGGATGAGTACGTGCCGGAGAATTTGCAACGGCTGGTAAATGTTAACATTTTAGCGAACTTCTATGTAAGTAACAACAATTGGAAGATTTGTTTAATCCTACAAACAAGCGTTACGATTTTTAGACCGTGAACACATTCTTGCCAGGGATGTACGTCAGGCGGAAGGGTCACATCGTAACAATCTGTTCGGCAGCGGCCTACTTGAATGTAGGATTGACGCGACACTACACCACCACCAAGTATGCCATGCGGGGATTTATGGAAGAGCTTCGGGATGAAATTCGACTTGCCGGGCAGTCCAAGTGGGTCAAAACGACGGCGATTTTTCCCTTTCAGTTGAACACGAGGAAGGAGCTGGTGACTGCGGTGCTGAAAATGCCGTGAGTATTACATAAATACTAATATGGGGCCTTCCTTAGCCAAGTGGTTAGAGTCCGCGGTTATAAACAAAGCCATTCCCGGTTCGATTCCCGGTCGATCCAGGATCTTTTCGTAAAGGAAATTGTCTTGACTTCCCTGGTCATAGAGTATCATAGAACCTGACGCACGATGTACAAATGCAAAAAAGGGCAATCTTGGCTTGGTCTGCATTCTGACGTGGCAGGCGCCATTGTTGCCTAAATATAGAAGATCACCAGCACTTATACGCTGAGGGTGTCTGTTAGTCCCAAGCAGTCATCTGGTTGGTTCATTGTGTAAGTGCAGCTGATCTGGCAATACGGGAGTAGCAACCACGGGCGGCCAACTCAAGCTCAATGTGTACAATTGAAAGTTCTTAAAGTATTTAAGACAAAATAATCATACAAATCCATAATGATGATGATGATATAAGCTGCCATCTATTGTAGCAAGGTATCCACCGGTAGCAATGGCCTGTTCCAACAAAACAATTTGATCAAGATTGTATGACTATTTGTATTCAATCATACTCATGACTGAAGGGGCAAAAACGAATTGCGGACCCGTAAGCAGAGACACTTACGCGAAACCCGCAAGGGAAAAAAATCTCCTTCCAAAAGTAAGTTCACACAAACAGTCGTACAATCAAGCCCTTGCTTGTCAGAAAGACCCAATGGATGGGAAGAAGAGTCCGCCCTTTTTCCACGAAATGTTGGCAACAGGAAGTTGACAGTTTCACTCTTCCTATCGATCTCGCTTCAATCGGGTGCCCTGATGGTCCCACCCTGGGAGGGAGAAACCAATACGAAATTTATGTACGTCATAGTGAGCCGGGATTTCGCTGTCACGAACTGTCACTGTGAGCCCAGATCTCAAACATTGGACTAACATGGAAAAAGCGCGTAACTGATTAGAACACATTTTCGCTTTTCATCAAAAGTGACAAAAATCGAATGAAATCCATGCACACAATGCAAGTAATGTCACGTGAGCACCTTTCAATCTGATTGAATATAAAGCATTGAAAACCCATCGTTTTACTTTTTCCAATGAAAATGAATATTTAGTGCATAGAAAACTGTGGCCCTTTCTCCATGTTTGTCAGGAAAGATCGAAAGTACACAACAAAAGAAAACTAGCGATTTTCCCCAAGCCTTCCTTGATTGTTGATGGCAAGCTGGAGTTATCTTGCAGTTCAAACAAACGTTGTTCCATATTTCGTGTGTAGTATCGGTGCCTCCCTCCCAGGTCCCACCCAACCCAAAATGCATAAAAGATTGGAAATATAATCAAATAATACAATTCATCATGAAAAGATCTCACCGGTTTTTTTTTTCTTGTAGTATTTTTAAGCTGGTCGTCAAAACAATGTCGTCGAACTATTCCACCGTTAACTATAGAATATTATTCATGCAAGTTACTACGGAACTGTTCAAAACTCGGGAAAAAAACAAACTCCCACTCCTGCGATAGGGCGGTACGAAAATCGGATCCACTTGCTGGTCTTCTCGAAGCGCACTGCTCGACAATCGAAGAAAAAGGCCAGAATACTTTGCTTATGCGAAAACTGTACCCGCTTGCTGGGCTTCTCGAAATAAAGATCGAACAGTAAAGTTGCCAAAATCAAACGGGCACTGTATCAAATTTGCAACACTCCAATTGAACACCATTGTACATGCCTGTGGAGTTTCGATAATCACTGGGAAAGGAATCACCCTCCACGCGATGCTCACACAACTTACCAAGACAAATGTTGATTCTCAAGTGAGGCAGAGTATGCATGCATATAGTATGCAAGTGACAGGAGCGTGTTACTAAGGGAAACCAATATCGTCAACATGACAGTGTGCACCACATTTGAACGTATTAAACCGCTTACTGTGATCAATCCTATTATCACTTCCCAACGCAGTTGATTCTATATCCCACATTCTTCCTCTGCTCCAAAGAAATTCCAATTTCTTGAAATTAATAGAAATCAAATGTATATAAAAAAATCAATAAAAAAAAAATTTCATACATATTGTACAATTCAAACTTCCATAAATTCATCTACTGAAAGCTCATTTCCTTACACGAATTATTGTCGAATCATCCAGCTATCTTGCTTATTTTCTAATACCATTTAAAATTGTCCATATTCCATTTTCTATCGCAACACTTGTCTCATTGATGTACTTTAAACATCAAATTTGGGATGGTCATATTTGCTGTACATTAAAAAAAATCTTCACTTCGAACTAAATTCCAAACAATTCTTCACTCCAAAACCAAATTTGTTTTTGCTCTATATTTTTGTATTACAACCTGACATTCATAGTTTGATTAATCGTGCAATGTCACGTGTAAAGGTCATTAGCGTAACTTAAACTCATGCCTAGAGGGGGCTTGGCATACACGATCAAAACAAATTCTCAAACATGATACGTACTTGACATGGGACTTTTATTTTCTAGGGGGGGGCTTAAACTTTTCTAGGGAGGGCTGAGACCCCCCTAGACCCCCCGTATTTACACCAATGCACACTGGTCCAGGAAGCTAATTTAGGCGGACATGAGGTTTTCGTCAAGATTTATTGATTTTAGAGCCATAGTTTCTTCTGAGAATATGTTCAGAATTTTCAGTACTACAAAATGTACGGATCAAAAAAATTTTTACGGTGATCGCAAGAGTGACGTATACGCCAACTTTTTTATTTTAACGAATCGTAAGTTGGTATGTTCAGCAAAGTTGTAGCAAATGATCATAGAAACAACTTTGCCGAACAAACTTTTTCTCGGTTTTGCTTAAGAGCCGAGATAATTAAGTATTTTTAATAAAAAATCGTTTTTTGCTCCTAAGTGTTTTATTTTTTAGTTTTATTAGCCTACTATGTTCTACAAAGTTTTTATACTCATAATTTGCTACAACTTTGCTGAACATACCAAAGTTGTATTTCTTATGGTTTTCATGTTATTTGAGTTTTTCTTCTTAAAATTGGCTATTTTGTATGCCTTGTATCTCAACTATGAGCACCTCAAAAAATTATATTTTTCCACTACATGATTTTGCAGTCTTTCAAGTACCTGTGAGCAAAATTTGGAGAAGATGATATTTTTCTATCTCGTTTAAAATCGATTTTACTAATGGACGATGTGAGAAAAATCCATATTTATTGAATATTCATACATGTTCAACTCACAAAAGTCATGGCTACCTAAGCACATCAGCCCAGAGATAACACGTGTATTTATAAAAAAAGGAAAAGTACATAGTTTTTCAATTGTTTCTGATTAACTTGGAAGCTTCTGCGGGAAATTCATTGTCTTTTCCTCTGCCAGTATTTCGCCTATTCGTAAGCGAGATCGGAAGTCAACATAAGTCGTTTGAATACATATTCAAAGTTAACGGTTCGGTTGAATTTTCTGGCATGATTTTCCCGGAATCTTCTGATGGATTTATTCCGCGTTTCCTGCGCTTCTTCACTCAGCATTCCTAATGGTAATTCGGCATGCTGGACAATATCACTTCCATACAAAAGTAGTTTATGCACCGTTGGAGAGAGTACGTACCAATCGTACAACTGGCGATACAAACAGTTCGTTTCTGACAGAAAATGTTCAAATGCCTCCACGTCAATCTCCCGATTAGAGTTGACTACTTTCAAAATGATTGAGAACCGGAATAGGAGGTTTTTGTCAAGTCCCGTTATTTCCGCTACTGTATCTACTTCCCGGAAAAGCGACGTGCCGTGCTTCCATCGTTTGAGTTCCCACCACCTGTTAGAGGTTCGTTCAATCTCAGTTCCAACCGTTCTTTGAAAGCTTTTCGTATAAAAACCTGGCGATCCTTTAGAATGCTACTACTCTTGCTGACACGCCACGTAGGCTTGGGCAACGTCAATCGGTAGCTTATGTTAAGCAACAATCCAAAGTACGAATTTGAGCATGAAGGGGAGAAAATACACATTTCAATAAATCAGGAGCGTTGAAGATTTGATCCTTAAGGGAATCATTCAATCGCTTTCCTGATCTTAGACAAATAAAACATTGTTGTGTACTTGTCCCTGCTAAGACATTGACAACCTTTGTATCAACCATTGATAAAATTAGTTTGGCTAAAACATCCACAGCAACTCCCTTTACATCTACTTGAGTTAGGACAAGTTTCTGAATTTGACTGTCCATCTCCCTTACTTCAGCTATTGTTAAATCAGCAGCTTAACAGGTCGGCAAAGTGACACCGACGATGGAAGCTCATTTCTCCAGATCACATCTTGATCGTTGTTTTCTGGCCGCCGACGTAGAACTTGTATAGGAACTCATGAAATCGCAAATATATGCGAATCATTGTATTCCTTCAGCTCACCATCGCTGTCCTCGTTTAGAAACACTTGCTTGTACCTTAAGTGATCAAATAAACGTATAAAATGTTGAGTTACAAATTTATTATACTTTAATACCTTGAATGATTGCTGCTGCCATCGCAACCCCATTTAAAAACCACCTGAAACACATCATCCAAAAGCATGTCGATGTTTAGGAACTTGATGAGTCGTTGAATCGTATGATCAATCAAATTTTGCAATGGAACCTTAGCACAAGAAGCGTTCACAGTGATACCTAGTATGGTTGAAGAATGAAAGAATGAACAAAACTTATTTCTTAATTTAGACGCCTTTGGCAATTACAATCATTCAAATTGACACATTACCTTCCGGATATGTATCATGTTTGGCCAGTAGAACTTTGTTGCACGTGTTCCTTTTGGTCTGATGTGCTTAGGTAGCCATGACTTTTGTGTGTTGAACATGTATGAATACTCAATAAATATGGATTTATCTCATATCGTCTATTAGTAAAATCGATTTTAAACGAGATAGAAAAATATCATCTTCTCCAAATTTTGCTCACAGGTACTTGAAAGACTGCAAAATCATTTAGTGGAAAAATATATTTTTTTGAAGTGCTCATAGTTGAGATACAAGGCATACAAAATAGCTAATTTTAAGAAGAAAAACTCAAATAACATGAAAACCATAAGAAATACAACTTTAGTATGTTCAGCAAAGTTGTAGCAAATTATGAGTATAAAAACTTTGTAGAACATAGTAGGCTAATAAAACTAAAAAATAAAACACTTAGGAGCAAAAAACGATTTTTTATTAAAAATACTTAATTATCTCGGCTCTTAAGCAAAACCGAGAAAAAGTTTGTTCGGCAAAGTTGTTTCTATGATCATTTGCTACAACTTTGCTGAACATACCAACTTACGATTCGTTAAAATAAAAAAGTTGGCGTATACGTCACTCTTGCGATCACCGTAAAATTTTTTTGATCCGTACATTTTGTAGTACTGAAAATTCTGAACATATTCTCAGAAGAAACTATGGCTCTAAAATCAATAAATCTTGACGAAAACCTCATGTCCGCCTAAATTAGCTTCCTGGACCAGTGTGCAATGGTAAAGGTTACATAGTATTCTGATAACAAGTACCATCCGATTCAGGTATGACTGACCATTTAACCTGTATAGCAACAAAAAACCTTTAATCATTCTTTATTGGGACTATCTATTCATACTGCATACTTTTTTTATGCATACTGTGATGTATTTTTAACTAGTTTGTTTATGTGAAGCTCAATCGATTTTACCGCTTTACGGAGCCGAAATTCATGTTTTTGTATGTTGTAATTTAGTAAACAATATTTACACGAGACAAATTTCAGAATGACTGTCAATGCACCAGTAGCAGCGCCATCCAACAGCCTGAATACATTATTGAAATTTAAAACAAAATTCTCGATTAAAACATGTTGTCCCGTTAGCAGACTTTGCAAGCCAGTCAAACAAATGTGTTTTTTAATGCTTGTCAAGAGCTAAATTTTTTCTGTCAGCTAGTCTCCTCTTGGGGCAACCAACACTCTCAATTTTTGTTATTTGGCATTTCGCACAAAAACACACTTATCGTATTTTCTTTTTCTCTACAAATAATATTGTTAGGTCATTTACCATACAACAAACTAGACGTTGTAAACACATGCTCTGACGTTTGCATAAAGCAAAACAATATAATCGTTCTAGACAGCAAATATTGCCAGTTTTCTTTCCAACAAAACGCTTCAATGTTCTGGAATTACATTTGCCCATAAAAATATAAGAATAAAACCTTATTTGTAACATTATAGCACGCAGGCAAGCGCTAAAAGTATCCGATCTGATACTTGAATAAATCGAACAAAAAACATTAATAATTCTCGTAATTCGTTTGCGGACATTGCCGAGGCTCCTCTTCCATCACGGCAAACAACACGCTGTGATCTTCCAATCTGACATGTGCACACATCAATACAACAAGATCCATGAATTCTTGCTATTAGTCAGCGGGCATTGCCGAGACTCCTCTTCCCCAACAGCAAACAACACGCTCTATCTTTCTGACCTGACATTTGCACTTAGCAAAACAACAAGGTCTGCGAATTCTAGCTTTTCAGCAGCGGACATTGCCTGGGCTCATCAAACAACTCGCTGTTAGCGTCCGATCTGACATTTGCACCAAGCAAAACAACAAGATCGACGAAATTTCGCTTTTCGGCAGCGGACATTGCCCCACGGCAAACAACACGCTGTAAGCGTCCACATATCAATGCTCTTTCTCGGGTTGTTTCTTCAGTGTAAACTTTTTTTTTTCACGTGCGGGAAGCAAATCTGATACGGAGAAAGAAATTTTCACTTAACAAACACTACGCTGCGGGCTGCACTTCTAATTATCACTTTTTCACATAAGCAACGCGGCAGGGTGATTCCGTCCATTGAAAAAATGTAAAATAAGCCAGGTATCTTTCCACAAGTTAGTAGAAAACTGGCAGGATCGCCAATGTGGAGTTTCGATAATCACTGGGAAAGGAATCACCCTCCACGCGATGCTCACACAACTTACCAAGACAAGTGTAGATTCTCAAGTGAGGCAGAGTATGCATGCATATAGTATGCAAGTGACAGGAGCGTGTTACTAAGGAAAACCAATATCGTCAACATGACAGTGTGCATCACATTTGAACGTATTAAACCGCTTACTGTGATCAATCCTATTATCACTTCCCAACGCAGTTGATTCTATACCCCACAATGCCGAGTTTTCTAATCGTACCATCATCTTACTCATACCCGCCTCTCTTTCCCCCTTCCGAGAGATCACTCTAGTCTGTTGGTGTGGGTAAGCCTCGCAAGCAGTAATTCTCCACACCACATCACTTTCACTACCACTACTACTGAGACCGCGTTCACTCAAACACTTATCACTTCCCCCCGCGCATGCTGTCATCGATCATTTTTTTTCACATCAATTCCACTTTTTAAAATTTTAAATTATTAACTTTTTATATATTTTCCAATTGAAATTTAACTTGCACTCGCGACTTTGCTCTTTTCTACGTTCGGATATATGTTTTTCGTGGATTTTACTTTGACATTTCCACTTTTTTTCACCATTCGAACACCACGTCAAAAATGCACAACTTTCCCTCAGCCAGTGCTGCCCGGGGACTACAATAATCATACAAATCCATAATACACCAAAAATCCACCATACACCAAAATGTATATGCCTGTATTGGTTTATATGCATCTGCAAAAAAGTTTATAATCTGATCTCCTAAATCATGCGGGCCACCCTATTTTCACATCACTAAAATAATTTTGAAAAATATGGAGAAACTTTCCCCAACACACCATATATTTAAAACAGACGTTGTAGGCGCAATCATTTTTGTCTTCCTAGATTTGGCTTTGCGACCAATGTCTTGCTGAATAGCTACGCGTTTACCGCTATGGGCCTCCTAAACATAAAATAATTATATCCGAACTCCGTTACGGCCCAATTAGGGGAACTTGATAATATAACTAATCATATTCAGTCACAATTTATACTTTAAACGCCGATAAATTAGAATTTTCAACCGCAATCGTCATTTTAGAACCAGCTCAACCAGCTTCTTCGGTAAATCCTCCAGAAATTGCTACAAGAATTCCAAGCAAAATAAAAACTTCCATAGATTTCTCCTGAATTTCTGCCCAGTTCCGAAAAGGCGCCAGACTTACCTTTAGCAACTTCTGCAGGAATTCTGCCAGGAGTTCCCCAAGGGATTCCTCGAGAATAATTCAAGACCTCCACAAGGGTTCTTCTAGAAATACAGCAAGGAGTTTCTGCGGGAATGCCTCTAGTGATTCCTCCGCTTTAATATTTACAGGGATTCATTGATGGATCCATAAATTTATCCAAGGATTCCTCTGGGAATTTCTACAAGAATTCCACCAGAGATTCTTCAAGCAATTTCTCCTGAAATTGTTCTCTATTTTTTTTATACACAATGAGAGGGTTTCTCAACCGGTGATCCCCTAGGAGCCGACCATTGGCGTAGCTAGGATTTTTTCCTGGAGGGGGCCTAGGGGGGGCCTAGAAAATTCTTGATTTACCGATTTTCGCAAATTTCGTAGTTTGCGAAAATTTGCGTTGATTTTATCTGTTTGTGTTTTTGTCTCATACCAGCTATTATCTCTGAATATCAGTAATGCTTGTAAATTATAATTTTCATTACGGAAAATTCGACAGGAATGCCACACGTATGGTAAAGTGTCCTAAATAAATATTTATAATTATAATAATAATAATTACGGAAAATATCAATTCTTTGTCTAATTCAGTAAAAAAATCCTTCAAGAATTTTTAGAAGAAACTGTATCAAATTGCTCAAAAGAAGACATCAGAATTTTAAACTTTTCTCCATGAAGCTAAACTACGTACTTATCACACATACATTTTAATCATTAAGTTGTTCTTTAATAATGTATTAAGGATTTTCTGGAAATACTTAGGATTTCTCCAAGAAATATAACAATAAATACTACCAAAATTGTGTTCAAAAATCTCTCTGAAATTCTTAAAGTCAGGGTGAGACTCTTGAAAAAATCTTCCTAAGTATTCTTGAAGAAATTTTCAAGAAGTTTTCAACAAATCTATCTGAATTTTTTCAAAGAAAATTGTCTAAGTGTTTCTTTAGATTTATCTAAAAATCAGTTTGATATTAATCCCCGAATTCCTTACCCATATTTTTTCAATTCAATCATTTCAAAGTTTTTAGTGGAATGGGTTCAGCTATTCTAGTTCTTTCGTGCAAATATTCAAAAAAAAAATCGAGTAATTTGTTCAGAGATTTTTTTTTTTATTATTATTAAAGTTCAAATTGAATTTGGAAAAATATTGAACTCTTATCTGGAAACTCAAGAATTAATCGTAGAATTTCTGACGTCCTGACGATGTTACTCACAGAAAAAGCTTTGGCGTTTTTTGTAGGATTGACTACAAAAAATCTTGTTAATTTTTATCGTCTTTATAATAGACAATGATTTATGTTAAGGCTAAGTAGCTCGTCATTCGTTTTGGCAACAATGATGACTTTTCAGCTTGCCTTTCAAAGTGATAAAACTCAGTCTGGATAACTTATATTGACTTGAAAAAGTATCACTGTATGCGCTAATATACTTAAAGTATGCTGATACTATTTCAGCTGTGTCAGTGCAATACCAACTGATTTTCTTCGATTCGAAATCGTAAGATGAATTAGTAAAAATCATCAACGACGCGTACAAATTTCAATGACGGCCTACTTCGCCTTAAAACAGATGGATTTTTTATGAAGGTGTTTGTATCTTACATTTTAGAAAATGTTTCGCATGAACACCGAAGCTTTAGTATGGCAGATTAATCTAAAAACTTTTAACTATTGTGGTAGAACTGTAAAAGTTGAAGGTGAAAATATTGGCGGTTTTTATCAAGAACTCTGCTAAAAATGTTTTATAACAAAATTCATAATTTAAAACTTGGAGTAAATTTTTGCATTACTTTGAAAATTCGTTGAGGAATTCCTGATGGATTTTCAGAAATCAGGAGCCATACGTATACAAACTCTGAAAAAAGAAAATGAAAAATACAATTTTTTCTCCTTTAGATTCTTTAAAATGTTGCTTTTTGGAGTACGAATTTTTGTACGAAGGTGCCTAAGAATACGTCATGTGAAGGAAGGAGAAACAACAATATGTTAAATCAGATTGAAACAACCAAAGATAAGTGATTATCTATATTTTTCTCAAGAGGTGAATCAATGGGCTGGATAAATAAACAATAAACTGCAGGATAATTGAAATCGCTCAAATCATTTAAAAAAAAAAAAAAAACAAATTTCTCAAGGAGCTCCATCAGAATCCATAATTAAGCCAAAAAGCCTCTAGGAATTCCGCCTTGAAAATGTACAAGAATTCAATTTCAGAATATATATTCTTTGCAGAATTTATAAAACAATTTCTGAAACATTGTTTCAAGGAAAATCTTCACAAATTTCTTCATGAATTTTTTAATTAATCCCTGTCCAGTTATTTTGCTAAATTGCTAATTTCGGAAGTAAAAATATGCCTGGGATTTTTCAATAAATTTCTTCTGGAGATTCGAAGCCAAAAGACATTCCAAAAATACTTTTCGTATATAATTCCTGTAGAATCTGGGCATTTGAAGTAGAATTTACAAAAAAAAAAAAAAACAAAGGAGAATTTGTAACGCAATCAACAATGCATTTTGAAAATATTTCTGAAGGACTTATAATGAACTTTGCGAAAAAATTTTAATAACTTTTTTGGGAAAACTAGGGTCATCTACGGCTTCGGCACCATTGGGCTATTATCGGCAACCAAATTTCAAATGCCAGATAAACAGAATTTTTTCTTCAAAACACATCAATGAAAACATTCAGATGTTTCTTTGTTTTGTCAGCTTCTCGTTGACGAGATTGCCGAGACTGGACGAACAATTTCACCATAGTTGCCATCAATTTAGCAAATCTCAATATTATATGACTACTCTCTAAAAGATTTGAAGCAAAGGGTATAAACCACTCTTCGATATACATTAATGAATTTGATCACTAAAATTCTTGAGACTGTGAAAAACTTACTTGGTAAAACGTAGTTTAGAGTTAAATTAAAAAGTTCATTCACACGAAATTATTTAAAAAAATGAAGCGAAAACAGAGAAAGAACATATTGCTGGAATCAAAAATTATGACCGATTTTTTTACTTTTTTTTGAAGCCTTAGGTATGTTTGAAATTCTTTGAAGAGGTATGTTTTGAATTAGGCCTTGTTTTTCGACAATAATTGCAGCTATTTTACGTCTTAGAAGTTCCTTTAGTAATTTTGCCTATTTATTTCTTTGCCGAGATCTTTTTTATCAATAAATTTCTTTAAAGAAATAGGACGGGGTTGGTGGTCTGATGGCTACCGCTTCTGCTTCATATGCAGAAGGTCATGAGTTCAATCCCAGGCCCGTCCCTTTCCTCGTACTTTGTAGTTGTATATCTCTCACTTGCTTCTATCTTCCATTCTAAATATATCACACTCTAACTATATTCGTTCATAGCAAACGCTAGAACCAGAGACGGACAAGAAACCGTCTCCCTAACGCTTCCTATTTCCACGCGCACGGCTTTCTTACGCCTGATACATAGGCAGTCTGCTAACCACAAAAGCAAAAATCTCTGCCATGCCTTTCCCCCAATCTATACACTCCCGCATGAACTGGCGTGGATGCAGTGGAATATACGGTCTACGTGGGAGCCAGTTCAATGCATCATCAATTCCTCCTCCTTCCCCTCATTGGTCTGCATTCTGACGTGGCAGGTGCCATTGTTGCCTAAAAATAGAAGATCACCAGCACTTATACACTGAGGATGCCTGTTAGTCCCAAGCAGTCATTCGGTTGGTTCCTTGTGTAAGTGCAGCTGATCTGGCGATACTGGAGTGCATCCACGGGCGGCCAATCAAGCTCAAGCTCAAGCTCAATAAATTTCTTTAAAGAAATCTTATGGGGACAATCATCATCACCGGTCAAGGTACCCTCCAAGAACACAGGAAATCGTAATTCAGTCAAAAGGCTACACTATGCTTGAACATTTGAAATAGTATGGTTTGCCCTACTCAGAAAATACGAATTTAAGGAACCGATTTTCTAGGATACTGACGCTTTTTAGTATCACAGAATTTTGAAACGGAGGTGTCGAGTGACAGCAGGACGATTAATTTTTCGATGGTCGCACAATTCAACAAATTCAGAACCGCCACACTAATGCTGTGAACGACAAGCTAGGTTTTCCCGCTATTATTGAACAAAATAAAAGAACGTAACTACTGAAGAATGTTTATCAATAGATTCATATGATTTTACTTCACTTTAGAATTATGTAAACATTTTTTTTTTCATATATATTTTCATTCAAAATTCTTGAGGGGGCCTGGAAGACTCTGGGGGGGGGGGGGGCTAGCCCCCCTGGCCCCCCTGTTCCTACGCCAATGGAGCCGACTTCCCAAGGAATCCACGAAGTCATTTGAAAATAAATGTTTGGTTTTTATTAATTGATTAACGAATGCGACGAACCACTTACTTCGCTTGTTTAACAAGTGAAAGTTCAAATTTCGATAGACCATATAGTTTTAAACTTATTTTTGAATACACAAATAGGGTAAAGGACTATTTTGGTACTTCAAAGATTCACTTTGGTATGAGGGTTTTTCTTTACGAAATTGTCTGAAACATTGCAGCAAAACGCATTTTAATACAACGCTTATTTGTTCCAAAAATGAGCTCAGTGACTTCGCAAACCAACCTTCTTCTTCTACTTTCTGGCGTTTCGTCCCCACTGGGACAGAGCCTGCTTCTCAGCTTAGTGTTCTTATGAGCACTTCCACAGTTATTAACTGAGAGCTTACTATGCCAATGATCATTTTTGCATGCGTATTTCGTGTGGCAGGTACGATGCTACTTTATGCCCTGGGAAGTCGAGAAAATTTCCAACCCGAAAAGATCCTCGACCGGTGGGATTCGAACCCACGACCCTCAGCTTGGTCTTGCTGAATAACTGCGCGTTTACCGCTACGGCTATCTGGGCCCCTAAGTCGGTCGCAAACTAACCTCTACAGAAGTAAATCAAAATTGCCGATAATGGGATTCCGCGCTAATGAAATGCTTGCATTGCCGTTCCGTCAATTAGAGATAGAAAGTCTTATTTAACCTCATCAACCTGGCTTGATTATTTTCTTAATGCAAACTTGTAAAGTAAATGAATCGAAGTTCCTTGGAAATTTTTGAATATTAATTAGACAAATTTTGCCAACTCCCTTAATTATTGCTTGGGTGTTCCCTTATGTACTGTTGATGAGAAATTTGATTTTTTCTTTTTTAATCGATCAGCACGATTTTAATGCAATTTTCAACTTATATCTGAAGCAGCCATACTTGAAAATGTTATGCGAAGATCCTTGACCTACAAATGATTTTCAAGAGTTCTTTGCAAAATTTTAAACATTGTTTCTGACGTCCGTTAGTTGGCTCATGAAATATCTATAGCATTTTTCCTACTATATAGAAGCAGCTTTCAACGGTGATGATTTCCTAACGTACACTACCCACCATTAAGTATGGAATCGCGTATTACAACACTCATACTGAATATTGCCGCACCTTGAAAAGTTTAGCATCACCTAAAATGAATATTATCTCGTGATTTTGAAGTGCTAGATCAATGTATTTTTGAGGTCATCTTAAAAAATACGCCTTTGAGCCCCTGCGATTTTTTATTTTTGTTGAAAAAACTTTTATCACTGGATTTTGGGTGATGCTAAACTTAAAAGTGCTGCAATACTCAGTATTGCAACGATTCCATACTTATGGTGAGTAGTGTATCTTTGTAAGAATTCTTGGCATTGCGAAAAACTTTTGTGACGATTCGCGAAAAAAAAATCACATCACCTTCTAGTTGAATATATTTGACAAATTGTTGATTGAGCTGGTACTTTCCCAACTGCGTGATATGCTATATGTTTTATTGGATTTTAATTAATTGGAGTAACTTATCAGCTCCTGACTAGATTATTAGTAGACTTGTTGGACTTCAGAGAATCATAGCAACATTCAGGTATGTTTGCCAAAGATTTATGTTGATTAATCATGAGATCTTTCCATAAACATTGATTTTGGGAACATAAATTTTTGGGGGCGTGCGTGATGTTTGAAGTTCTTCAATAAGGCCGAATCTCTTAAAACGTTGAAAACCGCTGCGCTTGGACAATCTCTTCAGGGATACTTGCAGATATTCATCCAATAATTTATCCATGAATAATATGAATACTAAGCTGAGAAGGAGACTCTGTCCCAGTTCTAACGTTACGCCAGAAAGAAGAAAAACGTTATAATTAGTGATCCAAAGTCCTGTACTCAAAGGGATTCGTAGATTACCCCAGAAACAATTCGTCCCCTTAATGCTACAACTAGATAACTCGAAAATCAAAATTTTGTGATGTGCAACATTGAAAATATGGCCGTTTTACAAGAGATGGTTAATCGCAGAGAATATGATTGTAAAATGAACTTTAACTTCTGTATTTTGAATCACACGCTAATAAGCCGTGGATATTTTAAAGATCTAATTAAGAAATATTTTTTGACATATTGAAGTCAAAAATATCAAATTTCGAGTTATCTAGTAGTAGCATCAAGGGGACGAATTGGACTCCAAGCATAATAGAGAGATTCCAAGCAACAGCACCAAAATATGGTAAATATTTTAATTCATTTTTTTCTATTGAGCTGAAACTTTGCACAGTTTTCCAGTTCCATCTAAATCGTCATTTTCCGATATCAAATCTTCAAGTTGAGTCACGACTAACTTTTCAAAAGGGTGTATGTAAAAATGGTTCAAAAATATTCAAAAAGCTGCACAGCAAAAACGGTTTGTTCGATTGTTAGACAACTAAAGAAACAAAGTTAGACAACTAAATAAAGATTCCAAAAAAAATACACACAGTAAAAAAAAATTTTTTTTGCATTAAAAAACATAATTTTTGACACAAAAACTCAAATATCTCAAAACCCTATCGGAATACCAACGTAATTTTTTGAGGGAAAACGGTCCATTATATTAGCTATCTACCATAAAAATTTGGTGATGGTAAACCAATAAACAAAAAAGTTATGACATTTCAAACATGTCACAATTTTCACATTTAGTAGAAAAATTTTTTTTTTCGGTGTAAATTATTACGGGAACCGCAGTTTGTTGCTGTTTTTATTGTTAAGGGCCTTACGTGAATTAAACAAGTCGTTTTCATGTACTCATTTGTATTATGTATATTATATGTATAAATATTATGTATATGTATAAATATTATATGTATATGTATATATGAATAAATTAAAATGAATTAACAGATTACACGAAAATAATTTTTATTTTACCAGGATATTTTTTTTTAGAGTATGATCGATGAGTTTCTAAATGTTATGTATAAACTTTAAAAGTTTTGGATTTGGGTATGCGTTATGAGATCATGAAAACATTTTATTAATACTTATTTATTTATTTATTGTTATTCATTTTTTTTACAATATCGAACACTTTTGCATCATTATCAGTACAGTTCGAGTATAGTTTTGCTTTAATTTTATTTTCTGACAATGGAATGAAACAGTGAAATTTTTGGGTTCCTTGGATCGTTTTCGCGTTATTATATTGCTCGCTGAGCTCTGATGCCGTTAATTCGTACTCTTCAGTAGTAGTAAAACAAAATGATAATTTTGTTAAATCTTCTTCTTTTCTGCGATTCGCCCAATCAAATAGTTCTTTAGCAGTTTTAATTGGATGCTCACGTTCTTTGGCTAAACTTGCTCTTGTGGCCATGCGCTTTATGGTTCCTCCAATAGCATCACAAGGACCTTTGCCATGTGACGTAGCAAAGAAATGCCATTCTGCATCAATTCCGTACTTTGATTTAAATAGACATAGGCTCGAAAAATTCTTACGGTTTTTGTACTGCGATGCTGCTCCATCAGACATGAAATATATCTTTCTGATTTCTTTATCCTTATCAACGCGTAAAAAGTAAAAATGTAAAAATTTTGGCAATGAACAAATTTACAGATACTGAATCGTGTCTTAAATCTTCGGAAATTACAATAAAACTAAAATGTTCAATTTGCGTACTTCCATTGAAATAAATAACGAATGGATGAATTGTAGCTTGTTGTACGTTCCAGTGATGGGACTGCACTTCATCTTGCAATACAAAGCTATAGTTTTCAGAAACTAAAAATTCACCATCTTGTAATGTATTTTTCGTATTTTTTAAAAAGCGGGATTGCTCTGTTTTAATAAAGTCGTGAGGAATTAAACTTTCTAATTTCAAGCAAAAAAATGACACAAACTCATCTACAGGTTTTACAATAGTTTCTAGGTCACACCTATCCGTGGTCACCCATTGCTCAAATGATAACTGATCAATATAATTTTCTTAAAACTCAGCGAATAAAGTATTTTCCAATGATGAAGAATCTGGACAATCCGAACAAGATCGTAGATAGCAATTTGATGTTGTATTTTCACACAAAAGACTACCAGTTAACATATTAATATCCTTTGATAAATTGATTCTTTTCAAACTGGTTTATGGACAAAAGGTCGAAAGACAAAACGTCGAAAGGACAAAAGGTCGAAAGACAAAACGTCGAAAGGACAGAAGGTCGAAAGTGATTTGCATGGTGGGAAATTTTTCCTTCTTTGAAAAAATATTTTCGACCTTTTGTCCCTTCTCTTTTGTTCTTCGACCTTTTGTCCTTTCGACCTTTTGTCTTTCGACCTTCTGTCCTTTCGACCTTTTGTCTTTCGACCTTTTGTCATAGATTCTTTCAAACTATGTAAGAATAGGTTAATATTTTCGTGTGTTGTGCACACACAAACATTATGTGTTCCTGAATTGGATAGAAGCTTGCATTGCCTTGGACGAAGGCTTGCAAATGAGGAAAAACCTACCTTAACATTTTCGTTAATTTCCTTGAAGCGTGTATACGCTTCTTTCAAAGTAGTCATCATTAATCGTTTTTGGATTGCTTGACGCTTTCCATCTTTTTTACAGATACATAATCTTTTTGGCCAGGCATAGCTCTACTTACTTCATCGTCTTCAAAATATTGAATTATTTTTTCTTTTGTCTCATCTGTTAATGAAGTACTCGACCTAGCATTTTTGGTTGCAAGACAGTTATTTTTGAATTGTTTTGCCTCTTTTGCTGTATTTCTATTGGTTTTGAACTCATCAATGGCGTCTTGAATAGACCACGAGCTTGGCAGCATCGACAAAATCAATATTTTTTCTTTCCTTGTCGTGGCTAGATTCGAGAACCTTTCCTTCATATTCATAATTACCTCATCGTAGTCTGTATTTTCCACATCCTCAGGTCCTAATTTGAAGAGGTTTCTTTGTACAGCTTCGTTGATTTCACGGTATTTTTTCTCGGGATAATTGACGTAACCCATCTTCGTCTATTTAATCGGAGTCACTTTTATTCCAGCTATCCCTTCGTTGAAGCGTTCGATGTTGACCTTCTGGATGCACTCATCTTCTGATTGATTTGTTGAAACAGATGTCGCTGATGGTACCGTGGCAAGACTATCTGCACTTGGTACTTCTGGTAACTCCTCAGTTGTTGTCGGTGCATCTAGTAATTCCTCAGTTGTTGTTGTTTTCGAACTTCCTGCAACCTGATCCACCGATGATGTACAGATTGCCCGTTTGTCAACGTTTAAACGGCAGGACGTACAAATGCGTAAATTTGTATTCAATGTAGACATTGGAGCATAACCAGCCGCTTTCAGTTTATCTATGGTGCTTTCGGTGAGATTTCGTAGCTCTTTCGAACACTTTTTTTCTGCAAACGGCCTGCAACAGTTGAGAAAGCGACTACTCATGTTGCTCGTTAGATTTTAATAAACAAAATCACTTTTAAGTTTTTACTGACTAGTTTGGTGTCGTTTGCTTGACTGAAGAAAAATTTTACAATTAAATCTTTTATAACCATAGTGGTAGTATATTTTTAGCTTTTTCGTGAGTATGTTCATGGTATGTACCTATCATGTTTTTGATGTTGTTGAAGTTACTCGCTTTCTCTCAAATATGATTAACAAAGTCTATTCTCTACCAAGGCGGGTCTATATCCAGGTGTAATCAGATTTTAACTTTGTGGAGAAAACCAGCGCCGAGAAAACCGACCTGCTTTACGTATACTAGATCACCTGGGTATAGACCCGCCTTGTTCTCTACGAGGTAAACTTTTTGCAGGTAAACTAGTCGTATACCTGTATAGAAAACTTTTTTTGTAGCTTTTGTCTTCAATATTAGATTTCTTATAGGTTTCTTTTATCAAAAGGTTTCAACACTATTGAGAGAATTTTTCTTCAGTAACGTACAATAAAAAAATATGACACTATCAAGACTTTAGATCACAACACTGGATCGCGTCTAACTTTCTAATAGATGCTATAATAGTTATGAATAATTAAATAAAATATCATGAAAACAACTTGTTAACCTCATGTGGTACCCTTAACAAAAAATTCAGCAACAAACTGCGGTCCTAAAAAAATTTACAATGAAAAAAAAAATTTTCACTAAGTGTCAAATTTGTGAAATATTTGAAATGTCATAACTTTTTTGTTTATTGGCTTACCATCACCAAATTTTTATGGACCGTTTTCCCTCAAAAAATTACGTTGGTATTCCAATAGGGTTTTGAGATATTTGAGTTTTTGTGTCAAAAATTATGTTTTTTAATGCAAAAAAAAATATTTTTTTTTACTGTGTGTATTTTTTTTTGGAATCTTTATTTAGTTGTCTAACTTTGTTTCTTTAGTTGTCTAACAATCGAACGAACCGTTTTTGCTGTGCAGCTTTTTGAATATTTTTGAACCATTTTCACATACATCCTTTTGAAAAGTTAGTCGTGACTCAACTTGAAGATTTGATATCGGAAAATGACGATTTAGATGGAACTGAAAAACTGTGCAAAGTTTCAGATATTTTTGAAATGGTCGATCAGAATCGACTTGCATGCCTCCGTGGAATCCCTCAGCAGAGAAGTGAATGATTGCATACATTTAGAGCCTTTTTTAAGCGTTTTTTGTTTCTTCAACTAACACTAAAGCTAATTATTTGTATATCAATGATGATTTATCATTCTTTAAGAATAAGCAGAATAAGTACTTTAAAATTTATTTGAAATCCATGCTAACTGTAGTTCATTTCGGCCAAACGGCATTCGGCCAAATGTCATTCGGCCAAATGACCCGGTACCAGTTGTCATGATAATTCAAGGAGGCAATCAAAAAGCTTCAAAACGTATGAAAATTAGTCTTTTTTCGCGGCCCGCCAGAAATCAGCTCAAGACCCCCAGGGGGTCGCTACCCACAGTTTGGGAAACTATGCTTTAGATTCTGCCTAAATTGTCATCTAGAGTTATTCATAAAATTTCTAAATGTTTCTCTATGTTTCTTCCAACAACTCCTACTGAAATGCCTCCAGAAATAACAAAAAAACCCCTCTATGGATGAAACTACAAATAAACTTTAACACTTTTTCACTTTTTTTTTTGTTTTTTTTTTGCAAAAAGTGAAGTGTTAAAGTTCATTTGTAGTTTTAAACATACTCTAATAATCCCTTCAAAAGTTTAATATAAAAAAGTGTAGTCTCTATGGATGGCTAATGAATTTTCACGAAATCTGACATTCCAGACCAGTCAACACATTCTCATAGATGTGCTAAAAAAATCTTACAACCACAACAACAACATATCTGATCTGAACTTCTCATTATGTTTATTTGATTTTTTTTTGTCATATGATTTATTTTCACTCTGTATTATCTCAAAATTTTAGATTTCAGTACCTAATAATCAATTGAAAATATTTGTTGATGTATTGTAATGGGAAGAAATTGTTGCCAAAAACGTGTGTTTCCAAAATCTGGAAGGCACTTTATTCACAGAAAGAGAAAGTTTAAGAAATTTCAACGACTCAAAATATGGAAAATTATAGTTTCTGTATAGAAAAAAAACTCGTCATTTTTAGTTTAGAGAAAGTAGAAATTTTGTACACTTACTGAGAATTCGGTAGTGAAGAAAGACAAAGAATTCCATCGAATTCAAATCGAATTTATATTGATACATTTATAGTATATACTATCAATTATGGATTTCAATATTACAGCATAGGTTGCAGAATTCGTTTGTTATTCTAAAAAGATTAGACAATCTCTTTTGAATACAGTAATGTCCCGATTTTGTCAGACTCATGGTGCAATTAGGGTTGACAAAATCGGAACAGATCTAAAATAGGGAAAAAAATTCGACTTTTTTCAAGTCTTTGAGTTTTATGATTTTGTTAATAAGAAACATTTTTTTACTTCCATTTACTATGTACCTTAACCCAAGGTAGCATTGATCAGTTTCTTGGATAATTATTATGAACTTAAAATTTCAAAATTTCGGTCATTAGATGCTTGTATAAACGTGGCCAATGTCATAATTGACTTTATGAACCCAATATTGCCAGTATAGACGTGTTTAGTCTGATTAAAATAAATTTTAGGCTGACAAAATCGGGCAAAAAAGGATGCTGAAATCGGGGGTAGACAAAATCGGGTCAAGAAGGGTGCTAAAATCGGGGGTAGATAAAATCGGGTGATTATTGTAATTCCAAACAGACTAAATTTGATCAGATTTAATTCTGAGCAAATTTATGCTACGTTCAGACTAGAGCTAATATTACGTAATATAGGCTCTATTGATATCAGAAACCTTATATCTACACAGATAAAAATATTCAAATTGAAATGTAGCGTAAACAGAAGAAGATAGTAAAAGTAAATCATCTATTGTTACAGCATCACGATCAATTTTCAACTGAAGATGCTTGAATGTTACATGAGCGTGTAAATTTAAAGTGCAGTCGATTGAAACATAAGCGACTTGTCGTTGACATTTCAGTTTATTTTGATGCTCCAAATATGTGCATGAAAATGACTTCAGATGGTTATGCAGTAATTCTTGCATTACCTTTTGATGGAATATGGATGAAACTTTTAGGTGTGTCTGCCAATAATATCCTTTGGTTGGTATGAATAAAAACGCGCTTTGCTTTACTCCAAACAAAAACAAAATCCACAGAGTATACTACACTTTTGGTATGAATAAAACACTTTTCTAACATGTAGTACGTACCGTATTCCGGGGTATCATTGATCAGCGGGGTAACATTGATCGGAATGACTCATCTCGTAAAAAGTTCGTATCATCAGTTATTGATGGAACATTTCCCAATCATGAATGGTGCTTCTCTTTCTCATATTCATGAGCTAATGAAAGTGAAGATTTTTGTAAAAATTGCGCTTACCTTATGCGTAAATTCGTAAACTTTTCGAAACAATGATTTCAATGCGTAAGGATGACACTACCGAAGATTCATGTCTCACATAAGTTCAGCAAACGATATGAGCAAGGAAAATGCTGTTCTTACTAAAAATGGCATCGCCAAAAACGATTCCGCTGTCAAAACTTTTATAAGTATGTTCAATTAGGCAACATTAACGAATTACTGTTAAGAATGTAGAATTCCCTTAGGAAATTGCCTACCTTTAGGTGTATTCCGCTGTTCGAGGTGTTTTTAATTTTAAAATAATTCAAAAAGTAAATGAGATGTAAGCGTTTGGACACCATATTCGGCTTCAGGGGCCATGATTTATGTAAGTAACGACATTTTCAATATTACCGATCTTTCAAAAAGCAAAATACAGTATATAGTCACGAGCTATGGGTGGCAGTACTTGTTTTAAAAATATAAAACTTACAACATTTAAATTTTTTGGATGAAATATTTAAGAAATATCCTAAAAACTGATCAATGTTACCCCGGATTACGGTACCTGAGGGGTGCTAACTCGAACATTTTGGTCTTTCAATTTGTACACAATTTTTCCACCAGTGCTTGTTTTCTTGTCTCGCAGGAAACATTTTCATAATTAACACACTTAACATAATAAACGCAAAAGTACTGCAAATTGATGCTGGTAATAAGTCCAATAAATCGGCTGAATCAGATAGTTTCTGACCGTACATTAGTAAGAAATATATTTTACCACACTTTTGATAAACTTATGCATAAATAAAACCAAGTATAACGTTTTTTCAAAAGTTGGATGTTCTTTTGTCACATGAAATGCATAACATTTTTTAGCGTGACTAAGTAATGACCGCACACTACTACACTGAAACAAGCGTTGCAGTAATGAGAACCATGAACGTGTTTTTAAATTTACTATTCCAACCACGATTGAGCTATCATGAACGCTTTTTATTTGCGTTTTGTTCCCTCTCAATCCAACCGCATCGATAGCCGAGCGGCTAGCGATCGCGTTTGGCAATCGCCAGACCCTCGGTTCGATTCTGGTCTGCTGCAACTTTTTTATCATGATATAGTAATTTTTACTATACAAATGGTGCCATGGTAAAATTGAATGCACAAAATATTCTGAATAAATGCGAATTTACTCTGCACATATCAAGTGGCGTTGTGTATTTAATTTAACCCTCTGATATAGTATTTTTCAACCGAAACGCTGTTCTCAGTGTAGGCATACTCGAAAAATTTTTATGAAAAATTTAGCTTGACAGCAGCCTGGCGTGTTGATATTCAGTTCGCACCCCCTAGGTACGTACTACTTTCGAACATGAGTGTTTACGGGTAGCAGTGAGCTGTCAATTGATACTGCACTCTAAAAAAGCCATGTAAAATGCAGCTTTTAACTGCACAAAAAAAAATCCATGTAGTGTTTTTGACATAAATGGTTGCCGCGTTCACAATAATAGTCCGATCTGAGACATTTGTACTTCAAATGAAAGCACGGTATATTATCTAATTGATCCATGTAGAAAAATCTGATTTTTTATTAAACTCTTCTCTAGCGATGCAGACAAAGGCAAAAATCAGTGGTTGAATTGAGGAACTTTTTTTTTGAACTCTCGAATGAATCTCTAGAAACTTTGAAAAATCTCTTATGAGTCCAGTTGCATTGCTTCATATTGGACTCATGTATTTCAATCGATTAATTGAATAAATCTCGAAAACTTTTTCAAACAGTCTCAAGTCAGAAAAGTAGACAAACTTA
The DNA here is from genome assembly GCF_002204515.2 of Aedes aegypti. Classification (NCBI taxonomy): domain Eukaryota; kingdom Metazoa; phylum Arthropoda; class Insecta; order Diptera; family Culicidae; genus Aedes; species Aedes aegypti. Next base: position 36,678,636 of record NC_035109.1, on the reverse strand, counting down.
CTTTATCGATCCTACGTGGTTCGCAGACGAAATTCTACACGTTCCGCTTTAAACCAACTCAAATTTCAACTTTTAGAACGTTCAATTTCCGGATTTACAAAACGGCGTAAGTAAGATTTTCAACTTTCGCTACCTATCCGCTACTTTCACCGCCCCGTTGTACACCCGATCCTGTAAATAGTTATTTATGCAACAAGTTGCAAAATGATGATTTTTTCAGCACGAGTCGTACATTTATCCGACGAGGCTTGCCGAGTTGGATAAATACGACGAGTGCTGAAAAAATTGAGTTTTGCAACGAGTTGCATACAACACTTTTTGCAATTACGAAACATGTCGTTTCAGTTGGATTATTTCTTGGAGCACAATCAAAATTTAAAAGAGAATCCACATGGACAGCCATGCGTAGCAGCGACTCGGTATTTTCAATCAGGTAGGCGGTGATGCAGTATTATCTATGATCATAAACATGAATGTCACATTTTTTTTCACTTCACTCAAACTCAAATGGATCTTGATTGTTAATTCGTGAACGGACCAGGTAAAACGCCGCTTGCAGTTTTCTTTTGTTTTGTAGGTACAGTTATTTACCTTGCGTCAAACTTCCTACCCAAACCGTTTGGGAACACTAAGTTCCGGTCAGTTTTGATCTGGCTCACCAACCGCCTCTACGTTCACTGGACGAACCGATTCCGTGTCGGTATGGCTCACCAACGGATACGGATCACCCAATGGATATAAAATCGTAGTCTTGTAGACAAAGTAATTGAGAAGCGCATAGTAATTCGATGAATTGCATATGAAGAACCACAATTTACTGCCACCAAAATAGTACTGAAAAGTGCTACTTTTCAGCACCGTTTTGAGTGCTGAAAAGTAGCACTTTTCAGCACTGTTTGTTTTGCAAGGAAAAGTAGGCCGTTATGCTATCCATACTATTCATAAAAAGTAGGCTCATATAATGCGGAATTGCAAAAAAAAAGTTTCCATACATTTTTTTCCGCCAAAACCTTATTTTTGCATGAGACGTCAAGAACTGATGTTTTTTAACCTAATCAATGTTTTTCATGTTTGTTTTCACTTAAAACACTTTAATAGTTGATTTTTTTCTATGAATTCTGTATGTAAATGCATAAAATGGATTCTACGTTCTCTATCAACATTCCTCAATTTAATGCCAACTTCCATGATATGAAAAAGTAACGTGGTTGTGGATGTTTATGTGTTTACATACCCATTATCAAAGTTACCCCAAAAAAGACAACCGACTCTCGATTATTTGAAAAATTCTGGGTCCAATCAAAATAAATCTTTATGAAATCTATCAATTGCAATCGATAGCTGGAATGAACAATTTTGGAACAAAAAATAGGGCCAAAATCAAACAGTGACGAAAAACGAAAGGAGCTGAAATCTAACGGAAACTGTATGTTCAGTTTTTATCAACACGTTCTGCAATTTCCAGTTATAAAAAACGGATCCATCACAACGTTAGAATAATTTTGGTTTACAAAATGTTTTACAAATCTGAATGAAACATCACATATTTATAAGGAAAATACATTTCTCCTACATGTACATTCACAGTGTTCACGTTTTAAGATTGTGAGGAACTTTAGGATTGTTCATAACTGTTCGTAATAGAATCACATTTCAGATTCCAATAAGTTATTTTTAGTTCAATAACGTAGGTCATGTAAATTTTATTTAAATAAATATATAAGTTATATCCCGTGAATCACGGGCCGTGATGTTCACCAAAATTTTGACTTCATACAACGTCTTTATTTCGTTTTTGCCATGCATGGAAATATAAAGATTGAGAGATCAATAAAACTATCTTAAGTAGGTATTCAACGAATCACACTCTCGAGTTTTCCATAGGACGTGGCCAGGGTAACTCTAGACTGATGAAGGATACGTCAACCATATCTAACAGCTAAAGTAAGCTTTGAATACATTGATTGGATAACGGACGGGAAGGACCCAAGTAGCACGCAAAACATCTTCGAAAGAAATGCTTTTCAAAAATGGTTTCAATCGCGTATCAATAAAAGCATTTGTAACTTACCTGGTTCTAGTTAGGTTGCATATCAATATTAAGGCTCATAAAGTTTAATTGCCGTTCCAATGAACATGCATTCCACTCCTCCTGACGCTCAACATTTTTGAAACGACAAGATTTGCTGCAAATGTCCCTTGCAAATAGCAATAAAGTCAAATTTATCAAGATGTTTTCAGCAACTTTTCAAACAAACTCTTGAAACTTCTCCCAAAATGCCGGTTTTAATGTTATGTTTCAAATTACTTTCATTTAAAGCATCCGCAACTTGGAACTTTTCGTTCCAATACACAACTCAAGAAGATTCATCCCAGTTGCGAGAAAGTTGCAATAAACTTCGTGTATGACAGCTAGAAGTTTGTTTGTTTCAATCCAGTTGCAATATGGTTGAGTTGCACTTTACGTATCATCTAACAATGGAAACATGGTCTAGCAACAGTTTGTTTGTTTGAAAGGTGTTTCTCATGAGTTGCGCGGATGTTTTTGCGAAAAGTTTAGATTATATTAGGCGTGGCCTAACTTCGCCAGTAATGAACTTGTATTCCGAAACGTGCAGTCAAGTTATAACCAACAAGCTTTGATTAATGGGCCATTTGGTCGCTTTTATAGTGCATTGGCGAAGCAATTGTTCGAAGAGCTGGTGGAGTAGTGAGTAGAGGAGAAGATTGGTGATCTTGAGATCGGAAGTTCGATTCTCGTTCATATTTTTGTTTTCATTTCTTTTTCCTCTGTTAAGTATTTTGCAACAAATAAGGAATTTCGATATCACTTAAATATGTTGCAAACAGCTCCGCCTCTTGCGCTTTTTGCATTGCTATTCAGTGCAATTGTAAGTCATATTTGCAACAATTGACAACTCTGATGAGTTTCAAGAGATAGTTTTATTCTTGAGTTGCAAAAAACTGTGCTGCTTGGGGAGGGAATCCTCACACAATGCCTCAATCAATGTCGTTCAACCTTCTGACAGCAAAAGATCAAAAATCGGTCCATAACTGACAGTTATGATTTTTCAAAGCTCATTTATAAGGAAAAGTCAGACGTAGGGGGATTGAGAGTTTTTACAGCAAAAATTGTACATTTATCAAACAAGGCTTGCCGAGTTACGCATTATTCACTTCTCTTTCAATTGATGAATCCGCCAACCATCGAAGCGATTCTGGGATACATTCATTTTAGGCAGAACATGTTCAACTTTCATCAACTACTAGCTAAGATGGTAAGACAGTTGAGAGAGCTCGGGCGTGTCGTGAGTTCGCTCAAGAGGTCGCGAGTACTGTTCCCGAACTTTTTTTTGATTTCCAAACTATAAGGGAGCTATTTATAGCTCATTTTCAAACCAGCAGCAACGTAATTTTAAAATCACACTTAAACATCCATTATTCTTTCTCTTTCGCTCTTCAACAAAACTTGAAAAGAATGGTGCCAGTACCTGTCAACTTTGACAGGTACTGGTACCGTTGTTTTAGATTTCCCGAAGGAGGGAAGCGATTTTCTGATGACGTCACAGTGCAATAGGCAATATAATAAGAAGCGCTTGTTGGATGTAAACATTGCGTTTGACGTTTCACACACTTTTATAGGCTGATGAAGTGGTATAAGCGTAAATATATCATCTTTCAACATCATTATAAAAATCAAGTGAACCGTTATCGATGTAGAAGAAAACGGTGTTTTTTCTTTGCTTTCAGCTACTGTGGTAGCAGCAAGGACAGCATCAAGACTTGTGGATTCTGAGATCGTGAGTTCGATCCCAAGCGGTGGCGGATACTCCAATTGTGTAACACTGGGAAGATTAAATTTAGATACTTATGAATTGAGTTCAGGAAGCTCTGAAGCTGCTTGAAAATAATATTTAATTGATAAAACAGTATAGTTCTATAAAAATTATTCAACAATTGCAAAATGGTTGAAAATAAGCCTTCCGAAGATGTTATTGCAGCTATTTGTCATATGACAGTCGAGATAAAGCAATGATCGTTATGCATAAGAGCTGTTAACACTGCTTAAATTGAACTAGATTCACCAGTTGGCTAAAGGATCGCATACAAGCTTTCGCTCCTATGTACAGCGCATTTACTCAGCATAAAGCCGCATAAAGAAAGCTTCGAGAATGTTTACATCTGCACTAAATGTTAGTTGGGAAATGTACGACTCGTGCTGTAAAAAATATCATTTTGCAACTTGTTGTGCGAATTAATATTACGTAACCCCGATCTATTACGTCCTTTCAGTGTATAACAAAATAGTGCCCTTGAGCTTGGTACCGTAAAATCGGGTGTGATTTATCAGAAGGGTGAAGATCATCGTATCACACGATATTATTTATGCGTAATGGAGCATAAATATCAATGTAAGCTGCAGTAAGTGAACGTTGTTTGTGGTAACTATTGTCGCATTGTGTGTTGTGAAGTTTTTTGCGTTAAAGAATGTTTATTACAGTAATACCTCGATATAACGTAACCTCGATATAACGTAACCTCTTTATAACGTAACTCGATATAACGCAACTTTTACCTCGATATAACGTTACTTGTTTTTTGACTCCCATATATTTTTCCATTTTCATTAAAACATAAATTATAGAGTACAATAAACATTCTCCAAGATTCAAACACCAACCAATATTAAATAAGAGTAATTCAAGCACTGAATACAGTCATACATCGAAATCGAGATATAAGCTCAATGTGGAAACCAACATTTTGTCATTGTTGTATGTTTGTATACATCATTCTTCTTTATTTTTGTTGCATTTACGCTCCCACTGGAATCAAGCCTGCTACATATCTCAGACTTTGCATTCAAAAAGACTAAATCAAACTCGGATTGGACTTGTGTGTTGATGGGCCACGCTGCCATCGCCAAACCATTTAACGTATATTTGACATATTCTTTTTTTTTTTGTTTTCTAAAAATGCGTTAGGAAATATTTAGCTAGTGCTTTAGAAGTTCCTACAGATATTCTTTAAATGATTTCTTAAAAAATGATGTTTCTCCTGGAATTTTGTCACGGATTTTAACTAGAATCATTCCGATAATGTCTCCAGAGATTCCTCGAATAATTTCTCCACGGACTCATCTTAAACCCTTCTAATAGTCATGTATCAAGCTTGAAACATTTTGCTTTAATTATTCCGATAGGGATCCCCAAAAATTCCACCAGTTTGCCTACTGATATTCATGTTTAAATACTTCTGAGTTTTTCTTCAGAAGTTATACCAGGGATTCTACCTGATGTTTTTTTAAAGCGAGTTCAGGGATCCCTCCAAGAGTTTTTAGGGACATTTAATCAGTAATGACTTAACGAAAAATCAGTAAAATCTCATTGAATTCCACCAGTAAATTGTTCAAATATTCCTCCAGAAATTTATATAGAATATGTCCATGGAATTTTGATCATTTTGATTTTAATCAAGAATTTCACCAAATAATTTCTCCAAGATATAAAGTGGATTTAACTATGAATTTCTCAAAACATTCCGCCTACGATACTTTTTTCATCCGGAGTCTAGAGCTTCATAAATTATTCCAGCAATTTTTCATCATTTTTTCCAGCGGCCCTTTTGAAGGACAATCCAATAATATTCTCAGAATGCTTTAAAGTTACTCCAAATAATCGTAAAGGTTTTCGTCTAAAAACCTGAAAACATTCATTTTGAGTTTCTGCAGATTTTTTTAAAATTTTTATGCAAGAACCATTCTATGTTCCACTTGAGTTTCTTCAAGGATTCTATGTGGAACGAAATTCTTCATTGATTCTATCAGGAATATCTTAGGAAAGATCTCAGTTTTTTAGTAGGTTCTCTAAGTAATTCTTAAAGTATTCGTCTAGGATTTTTTTCTATGGATTTTTTTATTTCAAAAATATATTCTGGAATTCGTTCAAAAACTTATCAAATTCCCCGGATCCACAACAAAGTTCTTCTAGAATACTGCCGATATTCTCACCATCTGTATTGGTTCAGAAACTTTTCATGGAAAATCCCTCAAGAATAGTTCTTGTTTTTAATGAAGTTTTCTAATGTTCTCTTCATGAAATCTCTTCCTCGTTTAGGAAATTTGTTCTAGAGTTCTGTCAAGAAATTATGATATGATTTATTTTAAGAGTTTTTCCACGAGTTCCACATTCCATTCCACCATTTCACATCCAGCTTTGCTGCATCGTCTGTAGTTCCCCAAGGAAGCCATTTGGGACCGTTTTTATTCATCCTCTATCTGAACGATGTAAATAAGCTTTTGAAAGGACCTCGCCTATCATACGCAGACGACTTCAAAATTTTCTTGAAAATTGCCAAACCAAACGATGCGAGTTTTTTTTACAAAAGCAGTTACTCATATTTGCAAATTGGTGTGATCTGAAAAGAATGGTTTTGAATGCTAAGAAATGCGCTGTAGTTTCCTTCTCTAGAAGTCAGAACCCAGTTTTCTACAATTACAGTTTGTCTGGCGAAAGGTTAAGCAGAGAAAGCTGTATGAAAGATCTTGGTGTGATACTGGACTCCAAAATGACTTTCAGGCAACATGTATCCTACACAACTGAGAAGGCGTCAAGGAATCTTGGACTCATCTTTCGGATAGGGAAGGAATTTAGAGACGTGTATTGCCTGAAATCCCTGTATTATGCCCTAGTCCGTTCAGTGCTAGAATACGGATCAGCTGTTTGGAACCCTTGCTATCTGAACGGATCTGATAGGATTGAAAGAGTTCAACGCAGATTTATTCGTTGGGCTTTGCGGAATCTACCGTGGCAAAACCGTTTTGAACTCCCACCCTACGAAGATCGTTGCCAGTTAATTGGATTGGACACTTTAAGCTGCCGAAGAAGCGTTACGTGTACTCTGTGTATTTCTGATGTATTGTCGGCGCGTATAGATATCTACGGTTTCAAGCGAGAATCCGAAATTTGCGAAACAATTCACTTTTTAGGATTCAGTTCCGCCGCACAAACTTCAGTTTAAATTGTGGAATCACCGGTCTGCTGAATATTTTCAACCGCGTAGCATCCGTTTTCGATTTCCACTATTCTAGAGCTACTTTAAAGCAATTATTTGTCACGACGTTTAAACGATTTATGTAAACCTAGATTAAGTTTTATCATTGGGACTACCATAAGGTCTGTTGATAATAAATAAATAAATTACACCACAAAATATTTTTAGAGATTTCAGAAAGATTTCATTCATGAATTTCATTTAAGGATTCTGAGTGTTCAAGGATTCCTCCAAAGATTTTTCCGGACTATATTTTTTTAAAGGATTACTGCAATAGAGACGTAAAAATAAAAAAAAAATGAAAATAAGAAGAAAAAAAATAAACACGGAAAAATATCAAAAAATGTAAGAGAGAGTGAAAATGCCTGCTAGGTCAATAACACCAATTTTAGATCCATTTTCTCATCAAACAATGCATGTTGAACGAAATTTAGAAAAGAAAATATTTTGCTTCGATATAACGTAACGAAAATAAAAATCGAGTTACGTTATATCGAGGTATCACTGTACTAAAATAATGTAAAATTTCAAAACCAAGCATGTTGCAGTATTGACAAACACCTATGAACTTCTATTTCTAAGCAAGGATTTGAACATGGTATAAACCTGAAAGTTTGTGAGGATGCTTCAGATATATCCCCAAACCAGATTTCATCACCAAAACTCGTACCAATTAGCTCATATGGTTGAAATAATTGAATTCTGTTAGATATCATCGAATTCCTTAGGAAATTGCATACATTTAGGCGTTTTCCGTGTAATTCTTGAAATTTGACTATTCGTTATTTATATAGATATTGCATTGTTAAGAATTTGACAAGCATATTCGGATTCAGGGAGCTCAAATGTATCATGTAGAGTTGTTTTGAAAACTAACAATAATGGCATTGACAAGTGATCAATTTCACCCTCATTTTCCCTGATTTTTTTTATTGTAGAGGTATTTTTTTTTTTTTTTTTTTTTTTTTTTAAAAAAAGGCACTCCGTGCTCGTGGCCACTACTGTGCCGGAATCAGTTTATCTATATCTTCCTTACCGATACAGTTCTATTTTTAACTAATCTATATTTACATCTGCTTTCACTCTCTTCTGCTCTTTTTGCTCTCACACCGAACAGGTAGGAGAGTGCTCTGCTGTTGGTCCAATCGATTTCCATAAGCCATAGTCCATTGCTCTTGCGGTGGTTCGTTTTGCCGTGTTCCTGAGTCGTTTTGAGGCTAGCTGCCTGCGAAGTGGGTCAGTTTGTCTCAGTCACCATCTGATACTGACGGATGGATGTGCTCCACTATGCACGGTCCTCCGTGCAGCGTCTTCTGGTGGCTGGACGGGTTATTTTTTGGAGGGGCTGGGAATTGAATCCATGATCTTCCGCTTATGAAGCGAAAGCGTAACCTCGAGGCTACGGACCCCCCTAATTGTAGAGGTATTTGTTAACAATAAAATGACACTTGATAGAAAATTTCGGTACATGAGTCGATGAGGTTCACCTTCGAACTTTTTTTCTTGCATTTAGTTGTTTGGCATTGTTAACATTCTAGAAAACAGACTATAAAAACCGTGAAAAATGATCAATTTTACACGAAATTACGGTACCCGTCTTATTACCAATTTTAACTTCTCAATTTCAGCTACTTTGCAAAACTCCCCGTCATCGAACCGATGGTAGCCGCCCAATCGATCGTACGATCGATTCGCATCAACAAACGCAAAGCATTCGCTCCGGATTGGTTCGCCGTTAGATGGGTGGCGTTTGTAGAGTAAGTCTTACTTACGTAATGCAGGTTTATTAATATAATTTTCTCATCTTTCATCAATTTTCAGAGATATGCCACGAAAGATCAAGTACCTCTTTCAAGACCAGTTGCTCATCGATTGAGCTGATGTTTTCCTGTGAGGACTCGCAAGTACAACTCCATGGAGGTGATTGGTTTCACGGATCGTTGTGTCCGATAGCTTTACGGTTCTTTATTATGACGTTCAGTAAAAATACAATTTCAAAAAAGCTCTTTAAAACTACTGACTATACGCGATACATAGAGAATATCAATTGCCTTGAGTAGTTGTGGTTTCACGCTCCCTTGTCCCGTTTTGCCGCCTAGAAATTGGGCCAAGCACCACCGATGAGGTTCTTGCCCCGGTAGCGGAAAGTGAACGTTTTGATGGTGAATTTCTTGCCGTTGATCGACAGCGGACATTCGGTGTCCGGTCGCATCTGGAAGCACACGGTGTAGAGGGCAATCTCCAGCTCCGGGGACGTCGCGATGAACAGCGAGTTGGACGGTTTGGTCAGCTTGTCGAACGTGAGCCGCACCTTGGCGACTTCTCCTTTCTGAAACGGGAAGAAATAAGTATTGTTTTAGATTGCGTTTTAGAAGTGCATCAGGCAACACTTACGCCTCCCAGATCCATCTTTTTGATGTAGCCCTGGTAGTCGATGCGGCCGGCCTTCTCCTGATCGTACAGGTAGACCCAGTTGTGCAGTCCGATCATCGTTCCGTTGCTGACCTCATTGAGGAACACGTGCTCGAAGCCGGAGCTGCCGATTTTGCCGTTGCCTCGCGAGTACAGATGGAACCAAATGGTCTTCAGCAGATCGTGGTGCGTTTTCGGATCGGCCGTGACGACTCCCTTCTTCTGGAGGAACAGCATAGCGCTGCGCATCACCGAGGTGGCCAGGAGGGCATCTACAAAGTCGTTTTCCTCCTTCTTTTCCATAGGGGTGACGTATTCGTTAACCATCGTGTCCACCTCGTAGTTGTTGAAGAGAGCACGCATCTTCTCGATGGTGGGCACAGCGTACACCTGGCGTTCATCAACGGTGAGTAGGGGGTCTGGAGCGTCGTCTACCGTGGATGACGACAGGGTTTGACGCTGGTAGTTGACGCGTACGTGTTTGTTGAGGTTGGTGTTTTCTTTGGAAAAGAGCTGTTCCGAGAGGGTGGCCAGTTCGTCGTCGGTAGCGGTAGGCCCTTCCGTGTAACGGGGGGTAGTTCTTGCGGTGGAACCTCCAACTGGGGCTTGAGTGGGGACGAAACTTACTCCGGGCTTACCTGCGACGGGTGGTGACGGTGGTTGAGTTGGGAGTGGCTTATTCCAGGCACTGGCTACGGTCGAGGTTGGAACGGAAGCAGGTGTGGGGCTGCCTGGTTTTGGTGGAAGAGCGGGGAAGGCTTCGGCCGTTTTGGGGGTGGATGCGGACGGCTTTGGTGGTGTAGGTGGGGGTTTGGGGACGGACGCTGCAGTAGTGGAGACTGCGGGAAGAGGTGGGAATGCATCCTTGGCGGTGGAAGGCTTCGAAGCGGTTGGGCTCGCTACAGTTGGGGTTCCTGGTTTGACTGTGCTTGTCGGAGCAACGACTGGAGTTACAGCTTTGGGAGTAGTTACTGATGGTGCCCCGGATTTGGCCGTGGGAGTTGGCACAGTAACGGCCGATTTAGCCGTAGTCTTGGCTGTTGTGGGAGCGACAGTGGTAGTCTTGTCCTTTTTACCACCGCCGAACAGTCCTCCGAAGAAGCCACCGCCAGATTTCTTCGTAGTCGGAACTGGCGTAGTCGTTGTTGGTTTGGGAGTCGTCGTAGTCGTGGTAGTTGTCTTTGGTTCCTTTTCCTTTCCGCTACCTCCGAAGAGGCCTCCGAAGAAGCCCTTCTTCTTGGTTGTCGTAGGTGCCGGGGTGGTAGTGCTAGTAGTGGTTGTGCTTGTCGTAGGGCTCTGCGGAGGAGCTACTGCATCCGGATCTACTGGATTGTAAGATAGCAGCGCCACGTTGGGATCTTCTTCCTTCTTCTTTTTGCTGCCGAACCATTGGGCGTCTGGAAAGTGATGGAGAAAAGTTTTGGGTTTGAATGAGATTATTAGTATTTAGAAACTGTTAAACTGCAATAAGAGATTCATAAAAGTAGGATCTATTTTAATTTCAGTTAAACATAATTTGCCAAAAAATCGTCGACTTAATAAATTTATGATATTTGTTGCAAAAGTAACATTTTTCATCCAATTTCAAACTTATATCTGTGAAATGACTCGCAAGCAATTCACGAAGTACCATTTATCTCAACATCTTTTTATTAAAGCAATTGAGAATCTACACTGGACGTTACAAAGTGCTTCGAACGTATGGCACTTGGCGACTGAAGTCTTGACTGTGTGTTTTACAGATCAATCGAACCATTATCTTTTTTTTCTACAAAGAAAGTTGAAATGCCGTGGGCTCTTTCCGGAAATTGATGGGTCTGTGCAGAGGAGCATATAATTAATCAAGTCCTTGTTACTGTTTTTTATTGATAGCTTTTTAGTATGTTTCAACCGATTTTTCCTCAACAGCTTAACGATAGGAAATTCGAAAGACACAGAAATCTTTGCTGTGTAAATCAATGGATTACCTGCTTTGATCATATCCACAGTTGATCAGCAGAAGTTTTCTCGTTTTATGTTGTATGGGGAAAGGCATCGAACTTCAAATTTCTCGTAAATGAAAGTATTGATCGAAAACATATTTGGTAGACGTGATAGTCATTATAATTACGTACAACTGACACCAAATATTTTTTCAAAAATAGTCCTAGTTTTGGGAAATAATTCGCTAGATGCATTCCGCCATACAAATATTTTTCGCGTTACCTGATTCTAGAAATGTCGATTTCGTATCTTTAAACATGTAAAATTGCATTTTTTATTAGATATATTTTCAAGAACATGTTTTTGTCACTGATCTATCGCCATCAATGCGCTGGTGATGGAGAATGATCTGAATTGTATCGCAGTCGGCCGTACAAATCAGCAAATTTGAGGCTTTGATAGTGACTGCGATAGTGATAAAATAGCCAATATGAAGAAAGTTTTGTTCTACGATATAGTGAGTTTACAAGGTGAATTTTGGTATAATGACCATCAGTGCACCAGTATCCGCTCATGCCCCTAATTCCGCTCACTTGTGTAGAAACTGATATTTCGTGTCAAAAACCAACATTTTTGCATGGATATATTCTAGCAATATTAGCAACATTCAAATGAAGTCGTCTGACATTATTTTCATTTGATAAAATAATTCTTTATATTGAAAACACAAGACCTCGTGAGCAGTTATTGGGTCACTAGGTATTTTTGCGTGTTGCAATAACCTCTCAGGTTCTCCGACATTGTAATTGTAATTGTAATTGTAATTGCTCAATCCACACCCTGGCAGACAATTATCCGCCCATCTAGACACGGGCTGGGTGAGGACCTACCAAGCCTCCCCCGTTAACATGTCCTATACCGTTTAGCACACCGGGATCTTCCACAAGCAGGCGCCGGAATTAAAGCGGTCCCACAAGCTTCAGATACATTAAATAGATATAGTCCCTCTGGCACTAAACCGAATAGCGGCCTTCATATCATCACTAGCACTGCCTATCCCGCACGCCAAACAAAATGCCGGAAGTAGCGTGCCGTGTAGAACATCCGATGTTCTACACAGCACATCACCTCCGACACCATGCTCAACGTACAGCAAAGACATCGCTAATAAAAAGCGGAATGCGTCATTCGATTCAGTGCCAGAGGGACTATAAATGTAACGAAGAGGAAATGAAAAGATAGTAGAGATGGTTTGGTTGTTGGATTGCTGAAACGAGAAGAAATAAAGTCATTACGTTAAAACGTGGTTTTTATAGTTGAATAAATGTATCGATAGTTTCTCATCTGTTTCTTTTCCGTGTCGTAGTTGCGTCGATTCTATCCACCTCGAGTTTTGTCGTCTCCGCTCGAGCAATGAGGACCGCGATGAAATGAAAATATAAAATATGACCATTAGTGTTTATCTATTATTTAATGTGGTTCTCATTTGCTTTTAAATACCTAAGTAACATGTGAACTCTGCCTCTATCAGAAAATTCTAATGAATTATATTTTATTCTCCTGCACTTTCCCTAACACAAAGTATTCCTATTTAGTAAGACATTTACAAGTGCAAAAGCGCAAATAAAAGTGTGGGACCTCATCGAATCATGTTGATTCCCTCAAAGCACTCATTCTTCGATTTGCGAAAAATGAGTCCGCTGAAAACACCGACCCGACTCGACGCAATCGCGCACCTCTACCAACGCCTCCGCACATGTAAAAACTTCTGCGATAAACCTGTGGTGTGAAAGAAATGCGCAATATTATTTTAATTTCAATCCTAACTGCATGACCCGTAGGCTCTATGCGTATGATTGTTCATTATTTTAGCTAAATATACCAGTTATTCCTGTACATCAGAAGAAAAGAAAAACGATTAAGAATATCTTGCAGCGTAAAGTTTAAGTGATCAAATATTAATCCTTTCTTCGAACCTAATTTCATTATACATTGGGTTATGCTATGCTTCGCGTGTGATACGAACAATTAGGTTTATCAATATAATGCATTAGCATCCAAACAAATACCCTAGAAAATTTTCTTATTGTCCGACAAACATTTCAAAACAATTACGAACTGCAAAAAATCAACGGTAACTTTACTCAACAAAGCTTTCATTCGATCACCCTTAAAATACACAGTCATCAGTAGACCATGCACTATAATATCCTCCTAATATAACGCAGAGCTAAAAATCCTCTCTTGCGTTACCCAATCTGAACAAGAAAACATTTTCAAATACTTCCCATAATTTGTGCACGGCAAAACAGATTCCACTTTCTACGTAATGTAACCTAGTATGAACAGCTGCCCAACTCTCCAGACCTGCGCCCTCCAAGATCCAAGGTGCTGCTGCCTTACGTTCAAAACTTCTTTCCTCAAAGTCTGTCTATCAATTCCGAACTCTATTGCATACTACCATACCAATCAGACCCTATTCCTGACAAGACACAGAGTCATAACCCCAATGTGATGGATTTACCCAGTAAATCCACAACCTTGTCCTAACCCCTCTTACGTTTCGCTATCCTCGAAAGTCACCCATATTGATGCTTGGCAAAAAATATCAGTATTCAATCCACAAATCCCAAATTACACCACATTACGTTGGTCCGTTTGGCGTCGCCGGTGGATACCTGTTCTGACATTCGTTTCTTTTAAACTCCATTTCAACCATGTCCCTCCACTTTATCAATACGAATGTTGACGAATCACGATAATCTGAAGATCGTGACCAGAACGGAGGTAGGATAAATCACTAGGGACCAACTACCACCAATAACCTCTCAGGTTCTCCGACATTACCCGGAAAACCATTACCTGGAATGCAGTTTAACGGAAGACCATTTATCGGAAAACCATTCACCGGAATGAACCATTTACCGGAAATCCATTACCCGGAAGGACCATTTACCGGAAAATTATATCTTCATTTCTCGACTTTTTTCATTAACGTTCTTTTAACCATTTTGCGGTCATTCAGGTCAGTATGTTGACTTAACAACATTTAAAATGATCACCAACGATAATGGACAGGGGAAGTTCATCCTTCAAAATACATAAGCATGGAAGAGGAGTCTAAGATAACTTCATACTTGATCAAGTCTATATGCTCCATCTTCATATATTTGCATTTCATAGATGATTCACCCTTCTTCATAAATAAGCTGTTCTTTCAACTTATATTTTCAGCTTGTCTAGGCTGAACTGGTTATATTTGGCTACAACTATGTAACTTTATTGTACTTTAACATTCGACCGTCGGTTCGTCAAGTGTTACTTACTTACTTATTTGGCTTTACATCAATTATCTTGATAAAGCCTCGCCAACAATACTACGCCAATTCACTCGGTTCATGGCCGCTTCTCTCCATCCTCGACTGTGACCCACGCTCTCCAGGTCCTGGTGCACCTGGTCAATCCACCTAGCTCGCTGCGCTCCACGCCTTCTTGTTCCGACCGGATTCGTAGCGAACACCATCTTTACAGGGTTGTTGTCCGGCATTCTTGCAACATGCCCTGCCCAGCGTATCCTTCCAGCTTTAGCTACCTTCACGATACTGGGTTCGCCGTAGAGTTGAGCGAGCTCGTGGTTCATCCTTCGCCGCCACACGCCGTTCTCCTGCACGCCGCCGAAGATCGTCCTTAGCACTCGGCGTTCGAAAACCCCAAGAGCTTGCAAGTCCTCCTCGAGCATAGTCCACGCCTCATGCCCATAGAGGACTACCGGTCTTATGAGCATTTTGTACATCGTGCATTTGGTGCGGGGGTGAATCTTTCTTGACCGCAGTTCTAACATTGTTGTCAGCCGTCAACAAGGATCCGAGATAGACGAACTCGTCCACCACCTCGAAGGTATCCCCGTCTATCGTAACACTGCTTCCCAGGCGGGCCCTGTCGCGCTCAGTTCCGCCAACCAGCATGTACTTTGTTTTCGACGCATTCACCATTAGCCCGACTCTTGTTGCTTCGCGTTTCAGGCGGGTGAACAAATCTGCCACCGTTTCAAATTTTCTCCCAATAATATCCATGTCGTCCGCAAAGCAAACAAATTGTCCGGATCTCGTGAAAATCGTGCCTCGGCTGTTAAATCCGGCTCTCCGCATAACACCTTCAAGCGCAATATTGAACAACAGGCACGAAAGTCCATCGCCCTGTCGTAGTCCCCGCCGAGACTCGAACGAACTGGAGTGTTCGCCCGAGATCTTCACGCAGTTTTGCACACCGTCCATCGTTGCTCTGATCAATCTTGTGAGCTTCCCGGGAAAGCTGTTCTCGTCCATGATTTTCCATAGCTCTACGCGGTCGATACTATCGTATGCCGCCTTGAAATCGATGAACAAATGGTGCGTAGGGACCTGGTACTCACGGCATTTCTGGAGGAAAAGATCTGGTCCGTTGTCGAGCGGCCGTCGATGAAACCTGCTTGATAACTTCCCACGAACTCGTTTGCTATAGGTGATAGACGACGGAAGAGAATCTGGGATAGCACTTTGTAGGCGGCGTTTAGGATGGTGATTGCACGATAATTTTCACACTCCAGTTTGTCGCCTTTTTTGTAGATAGGGCATATAACGCCTTGCTTCCACTCCTCCGGTAGTTGTTCCGTTTCCCAGATTCTGACTATCAGCCGATGCAGACAAGCGGCCAACCTGTCCGGGCTTATCTTGATGAGTTCGGCTCCGATACCATCCTTGCCAGCAGCCTTGTTGTTCTTGAACTGTTAAATGACATCCTTAACTTCCCTTATCGTGGGAGCTGATTGGTTTCCGCTGTCCGCTGTGCTGACGTAGCCATCGCCTTCGCTGTCCTGACCTTCTGTGCCTGTGTTCTCTGCGCCATTCAGGTGTTCATCGCAGTGCTGCTTCTACCTTTCGATCACCTCGCGTCCATCCGTCAAGATGCTCCCATCCTTATCCCGGCACATCTCAGCTCGCGGCACGATGCCTTTGCGGGATGTGTTGAGCTTCCCATAGAACTTTCGCGTTTCTTGAGAACGGTACAGCAACTCCATCTCTTGGCATTCCACCTCTTCCAGGCGGTGCTTTTTGTCCCGGAATAGGCGGGCTTGCTGTTTCCGCTTCAGTCTGTATCGTTACACGTTTTGCCGCGTTCCATGCTGCAGCATTGCAGCCCGCGCTGCATTCTTCTCCTCTATAACCTCCTGGCACTCCTCGTCGAACCAATCGTTTCTTGAGCTCCGTTCCACAAATCCGACAACGCTTTCGGCAGCGTCGTTAATGGCTGCTTTGACTGTCCTCCAGCAGTCCTCAAGAGGGGCCCTATCGAGCTCGCCCTCATCCGGCAACGCTGCCTCAAGATGCTGCGCGTATGCATTGGCGACATTCGGTTGTTTCAGCCGCTCGAGATTGTACCGGGGCGGGCGTCGGTACCGTACATCATTGATGACGGATAGTTTTGGGCGCATCACCAGGTAGTGGTCGGAGTCAATGTTAGCCACGATAGGTTCTGACGTCGGTTATGTCGGAGAAGTGCCGTCCATCGATCAAAACGTGGTCGATTTGCGATTCTGTCTGCTGAGGTGATCTCCAGGTGTACCGATACGGGAGGCTGTGCTGGAAATAGGTGCTACAAATGGCCAGGTTCTTGGAGGCGGCAAAATCTATCAGTCGTAGGCCGTTCTCGTTCGTCAGCCGGTGGGCGCTGAACTTTCCAATCGTCGGTCTGAACTCCTCCTCCTGGCCAACCTGAGCGTTCAAATCTCCTATGATGATCTTGACGTCGTGGCTTGGGCAGCGGTCGTACTCGCGTTCGAGCTGCGCGTAAAATGCGTCCTTGTCATCATCAGTGCTTCCGGAGTGTGGGCTATGCACGTTGATTATGCTGAAGTTAAAGAATCGGCCTTTGATTCTTAACTTGCACATTCGTTCATTGATCAGCCACCACCCGATCACGCGCCTTTGCATATCACCCATCACTATGAAAGCTGTTCCCAGCTCGCGTGTGTTTCCGCAGCTCTGGTAGATGGTAGGATTACCTCTAAACGTTTACACCAATGCTCTTGTCCAGCACACCTCCTGCAGCGCTACGATGTCGAAACCGCGGGTCTTCAGTACATCGGAGAGTATGCGAGTACTTCCAATGAAGTTGAGAGATTCGTCAAGTGTCCCGATTGTTATTAACAAGCAATTATTAGAATTTTTAATAGGATTTGTTATACCACTTTTCGTCGAATGTCGTTTTCGCAAACGTCAATCAACCTAATGCAATTCCCCCGTACATACCTTTTTCTAGAATGACCCATTACGGGTCATCCGATATTCACCCTTCGTTATTTGGTTGGCGGTTCTTTCAAGTTCCACCGATCTCGGCATTTTTGGCAAAATGTGTATAGTCGAAAATTACCAAATATCTTCTTCTTTTGATTGCTTATTGTTCTTTCTAGTATATTACCCTGGCCATGAATTTGGGGTACAGACAAATAGCACAATCAAGCAAATTCAAACGAAAAGTAGATCTATTGAGGTTCAATATTTCGAAATCCAAAGATGGACGTCAGAATGGCGAATCGCGAATCACTCACGATCACCAAGGTATTTTTAGTGTTCGTCTTGATTTTTTTAGCTTTCCTCAAACCATAAAGCTGAAATGAGAATTGCACTGCTGTATGTCGCTTCCCTTGCAGAATAGGTGTTTTTTAATGTTTTGGAACAATATTAAAATTGGATACTGAACTGTTTCAACTTAAGGGAATAAGAAAACCATCATAACCTCAAACATTTTTAAATGCTGAGATGTTCCATTTACTCAAATTGACCCTACATTATTTGTTAGGCGATTTTTTTGAATTTATAGGGGGAGATCCCCCAGTACCGGACACTTAAGCCACTAAATTCATAATTAAAAAACTATTGGTTTTATGTGATCCTGTTACCCATTTATGATAAATATTATCATGTTTGTAGCTTACAAAAATAAATTTGAAAATATAAATATGAATTTTGACATTACATTTTAATGATGTATTCTAGTACCAAATTGACCAATTTTAAAAGGTGGCACCCAATACCGGACACATTCTGGAAATGGCTCAATTTCTGTATGTTTGTACATTATCGGATGTTCTTACTCCAGGAATAGTATTTCATAACCAATTTAATACATTTGCAACATTTACAAGAACAATTTGATTTTTACTTAGTCTGCAAGGTGTTCATCAAAATCTTCTTTCATATATGATGAAAAATAATGCATTTTACGATGTTGTTCTGAATGTTCGTTCTTCTTATTTTTATTGATACCATAATCGACGGAATCCATGAAAAATTAATGTATTTTGATACATTGGTGCAAAAATTACAAAGATATCATATAACAAATCAAGGTGTCCGAAACTGGGGGAAAGGATGTATTAGACCAAAATTGTAGTTTGTCCACATTTTGTTTAAATATAGTACAAAATAAATTCATCCTTTCAAATTATGATTAAATTCGATCATTCTTCCGTGATCCAAACTATTTTGTCATATTCAATATAATTATTAGTTAAGTTAAAATTTAAGGCAATACGTCAACTTTTTAAAAAATTCCAAACATCTTTACTTTTTATAAAAAGTATGTATATTTTAAGAATGTGTTATTCTACGCAAACATTACTATCCATAAAAGCTTTCTTTGCTTCTAATACACCATCTTGATTGGAACACGATTTCTCAATTTTTCGACTTTGTCCGGTATTGGGTGCTGTCCGGTACTGGGGGATCTCCCCCTATTGACCTCGGTTTTTTTTTAGTATCATTCTAAACATTACACTCATTTCTATCATCCTAATTTGGTAAACCAAATTTAAGATTTTATTAACATTTTGTTAACAACATATTACATTTCATTTGCCGTAGCAGTTCAGATTTTTTACAGGTGAGTTGATTTCACCTGCTTATAAGAGTAAAAAAAAACGTTTTTAATTTACTTAACCTAACTTAACCTAAACATATAACGCATTAATCGTGGCAAAAGAAGATTGCAACGATTTTTGCCTGAAATTATTAATGATTTTATTTGACATTTTTTCCAATGTTTCAACATTGGATATTTTATGTAACTCATTGGTACTATACCAGGGAGGAAGCAACAGAATCATTTTCAAAATTTTATTTTGAATTCTCTGCAGAGCTTTTTTTTGGGTAATTGGAGACTTAAACATATTTTCGAAAAAACGGCTCATTTTGAAGAGCTTTGATTGAACCTTCATATAAGTGTGATAAGCGGCTCCGTTTTGCTCAATACCTATGAGCTAGTATTGATATAAGTTGTCTCTAAACGAAGGAACAAATTTCATCTTCAAACATCTGTCATAGGCCTCCGTATTTATTTTTTTCTTTTTTCAACTTTAACAAAAAATAAAGGTATATCAAACCTACAAGACGTAAATGTCCTCTAAACTATGACCCTGGCAAAATAATTTATTGTGATCATGAAGAACACGTTCTCTAAGAACTCCTCCATCCTCTGATACCAAACACACTTAAAATTTCAACAATAAAGTGTGATTTTTGAAGGTGGAAAGTTTATCACCAGAGTATACGACAATCAGACGCTGTTTCTAGCTTTGGGCGGAAAAACCCTTTGAACTTATTTGCTTTATTGAATTTTTTAGGACAGTAAGAAAAATATGAAAAAAAATTGTCCTGGATAGCGAAGTTGTGTCAGAATATACTTCAATAATCAGAAATTACATTCACTATGGGAGTTAGGTTGAAACTCTTGTTGAGACCAGACGTATTATTCACGCGCTCCGATAGTCTATTGTCTCCGGATATATATTTTTTTGTTTCTATCCCTCACCCAAGTGTGAGCGGTCGGTCGTTTTCTCTGCGTCAGACTCTGACGACGGTTTTGTGCTTTGCATGCTATATGCAACCGACGAGACTATGTCTACAGTACGATCACGCGAAAACACCTTTAAGGTGGACTTGAGCAACTTTCTCAAGAGACCATCGTTTGAAGAAATGCATGCGTTCGTTTACGAAACGATTGGGCTTCGATTGGATCAGGTACTACGGTTGCAGATGAACCACGTCCAAAACTGCGTGCATGTGAAGTCTATCGACTTGCAAACTGCCCAAGCGGCCGTAGAGCAACACAACGAGAAGCATGAGCTGGTAGTAAATGGCAAAAGTGTCAAGGTACGGTTGACGATGGATGACGGCGGGGTCGAGGTAAAGCTGCACGACTTGTCAGAAAACGTTAGTAACGTAGAAATCGAAACATTTCTTAAGCAGTTTGGGGAGGTGGTAAGCATCCGCGAAATGGTATGGGGACCAAACTTTGCGTTCAAAGGTGTGTCGTCTGGCGTAAGGGTTGCCAAAATGATCCTTCGGCGGCACATAAAATCTTTCGTCACAATTCAAGGCGAACAGACTCTTATCAGTTACAGAAATCAGCCCCAGACGTGTAAGCACTGTACGGAACTGTCTCATCCTGGCAGTACTTGCGTACAAAATAAGAAACTTTTAGGTCAAAAGGTCGATCTAAATGAAAGACTCAAGAAATCTCAAGCCACTCCGACTGCTAGCTGAGCACGTGTGCTGAGCAGTACAAGCGTTCCATCTTCAAATTTGTTACCGCAATTTGCTCTAACAAATCTGAATGCCCTGAACGAGCAAGAGAGACGCAGTGGAGCTGACAACTCCACCGACACACAGTCTAACAATAATAATGCCGTGAGCATCCCGCCAATGCAGAAGGAACAATCTACAGAAACAACTGCGACGCACGTTTGTGTGAATCTGGAAACGCCGATGGACCAAGTTACAACAGAAGAATGCGAAACGGGTGAGATGGAGGTGGCAGCGGTAGCCGCACCGAGTGAACAGCAGCTATTGTCTGATGCCGCAACTAGCTCTGGTACAGTGTGTGACTTTAAAAAACCAAACAATCCAACTTCCCTGCGCCATATCCCTATTGAGATTTCTGAAAGCGAAAGTGGTGAGTCATCAACGGAAAACATGTTCAAAAAGGTAAAACGTGCGAAAGGTCGTTCGAGAAAGCTTAGGGGTGTAAGTCCACCGTTTGTCGCAGTCTCCGATGTCATGGACACACGAAAATAACAATCCTGCCCATATCCAAATCCAGATCCTAATGTACTTGTCCAGTACTAACCCCGAGTAGACCGCGGCGTATGTCGGTCCCCCACTCACTAATCATGTTAAGGCTAAAATGATTCAATAACAACACTACAAATGAACAACCCCATTATCAGTTATAATATTGGATCTATTAATACGAACGCAATATCAAGTCAAAACAAAATCAACTCTCTCTGTGCGTTTGTCCGTCTTCTCGAATATGATATAGTTCTACTACAAGAGGTCGAGAACTCTAGATTGTGTATTCCCGGATATAACGTGATAACGAATGTGGATGAACATAAACGAGGCACGGCAATTGCCTTAAAATCACACATTCCGTTTTCAAATGTACAGCGTAGCTTAGATTCTCGTATTATCACAGTGAAAGTTGGGAATTCGGTCACAGTATGCAATTGTTATGCACCGTCGGGTTCCAACTGTAGTGTCGCTCGAGAAAACATGTTCAAAAGAAGTCTTCCATTCTATTTGCAAAACTCAGCTGAACACCTAATTGTTGGTGGAGATTTCAACTGTGTTATCAAATGCAAAGATTCAACTGGGTCAAGTAATTTCAGTCAGTCTCTTCAGAACATTGTGAATAGTTTGTCACTCTCGGATGCTTGGGAAGTCTTGCACAATAATGAAATTGTGTATAGCTACATTCGTGCAAACACTGCTTCGAGACTTGATCGTGTTTATATTTCGGAATCATTAATCCCACATTTGCGCAGTGCAGAATATTTAGCTAACTCTTTCTCGGATCATAAATCGTTGAAAATTCGTTGTTGTTTACCAAATCTTGGGAAACCACATGGGAAAGGGTTTTGGTCCATGCGCGCACATGTCCTTACAGAAGAGAATTTAGAAGAGTTCGGTCGGAAGTGGAATATATGGTTACGTCACAAAAGAAATTTCACAACTTGGACGGCTTGGTGGTGTGATTTCGCCAAACCGAAAATTTGCAGTTTCTTCCGTTGGAAAACGAACGAAAAGTTCAGAAATTTCCATTCGAAAAATGAACATTTGTACAGGAAACTTAGAAATGCATATGAAAGAGTATATGGTAATCCAGAAGAAATTGTAGAGGTGAACAAAGTAAAAGCACAAATGCTCTCACTGCAAAGTCAGTTTTCGAAAGCGTACGAGCGTATTAATGATAAATTTATATGTGGTGAAAATATTTCAATCTATCAGCTAGGCGACAGAACAAAGAAAAAAAAGAATAATACAGTACGTTCCATTGAATACAACAACCAGCTTTTGAATGAGCCTAGGTCAGTTGAAAATCACATTGTCGACTTTTTCAAGTCTTTGTATTCGAGGGAGGTGGTCGAAAATCGTACCGACCTATCAATTCAAAGAATTATTGACGAAAATTCAGTGTCAAATGAACATTTGATGAATGAAATTACAACTGCTGAAATATTTTTTGCCATTAAGTCTAGTGCATCGAGGAAATCTCCAGGAAATGATGGGATTCCAAAAGAATTTTATATGAAAGCGTTCGATATCATTCATGCCCAGCTCAATCTCATTCTTAATGAATTATTATCTGGAAATATACCAGAGAAAATTGCGGAAGGCGTAATAGTTTTGTGTAAGAAAAAGTCTGAAGACAAAACTATTAAAGGATACCGTCCAATTAGTTTGTTGAATTTCGACTATAAACTTTTGACTCGTATTTTAAAACAACGTCTAGAGAAGGTCATAGTAGAAAATAATCTACTAAATGCCTCACAAAAGTGCTCAAATGCAAAGAGAAACATTTTTGAGGCTGTGAACGCAATAAAAGATCGAATAGTTGAATTGAATCATAAACGCAAGCGAGGTAAACTAATTTCTTTCGATCTTGACCACGCCTTTGATCGGGTCAACCACGATTTCCTTTTCGATGTGCTACGAAAATTCCGCTTTAACCCTAGATTTGTGTCGCTTTTAGAAAAAAATATGTCGGTTTCCGCTTCGCGTCTGCTCTTAAATGGAAATCTCTCTCCCTCATTCCCTATCCAAAGATCTGTACGACAGGGTGATCCGCTAAGTATGCACCTTTTCGTGTTATACCTTCATCCCCTCCTTGAAAAACTTGTATCCATCTGTAACGATCCCCTGGAGCTAGTTGTGGCATATGCGGACGACATTTCGGTGATTATTGTGGAAGACGCCAAGCTTGAAGCTGTACGCCTTGCATTCCGGCACTTCGAAGGATATTCAGGAGCAGTACTTAACGTGGACAAAACCTTTGCAGTGCAGATTGGACCCCAAAACGACGAAAGGAGACCTACGTGGCTAAACTTTCAAGATTCCGTGAAAATCTTGGGAGTAACTTTCTTCAACGGGCTGAAACAAACCATTGACTTCAACTGGAATGACGTGATTCGGAAAACTTCTCGTCTTATGTGGCTGTTTAAGCCGCGAAATCTTTGCCTCCAGCAGAAAATTGTCGCATTAAATACTTTCGTTACGTCTCGTTTGTGGTACATAGCTTCCATTTTCTCCATTCCAAACTCGGTCACAGCCAGAATGACTTCACTAATAGGAACCTTTATATGGGAACGATATCCAACTCGAGTGCCTATGGAGCAACTGGCACTGGAAACTAACAAAGGAGGACTAAATCTTCATCTCCCGATGCATAAGTGCAAATCTCTACTTATCAATAGATTTGTGAAAACTCTTGACTACACGCCCTTTGCACAAACCTTTAGTGAATACCTGTCAAATCCTCCAAATCTAGCAGGTATCCCATCAGCATACCTGTGCTTGAAGTACATTGGAAAAATCGTACCATATTTGCCAAATCAGCTGAAGGCCACTCCCACAGCTTCTACACTACATAACTTCTTCCGAGAAAAATTGCAAACGCCGAAGGTAATGGTAGATCATCCGAACGTGCAATGGAGAAAAGTTTGGAATAATATAAGAGATCGAGAGCTTACAGCGGCAGAACGCTCCGTTTACTATCTGCTAGTCAACAGGAAAATACCACATGCAACGTTGCTGTACAGACAAAACCGGTTAGATAGTGAATCATGTCAAAACTGCCTGAACATCGCTGAGGATTTGGAACACAAATTTTCCTTGTGTCCTCAAATAAGGCATCTCTGGAATCACGTTCGCCTGAAGTTGGAAACAACAATCGGGAGGAATGTTAGCTTTAAGGATCTTCAAATGCCAGTGATGGAAGGTGCTACCAGAAACAATAAGAAAAAGGCTCTAAAAATGTTTGTAACATACATAAATTTTATTTTAGAAGCTAACAACCCTATGACAGTAGAAGCTCTCGATTTTATTTTAAATCTGTACTAGTAATGTAAATTTTTGTAAGTGTGCTAAATAAACGTGTTAAAAAAAAAATCAAAAACAATGAAAATAACGCCTATGGATGCTATATTCACGTTCAAACAATTTTCGCATTTTTTCATGGACCATACTGTATAACATTGGTCCCAAAATGCTTGAGGAATACCAGCTCTTACAGGAAATCTTTCAGATCTGGAGTTCTGATAATTAAACTGAAGTGTACGATTTGACAGATAACTTTGAATTATTCTAACAATGTATGTTGGAAAATTAAAGTTTTCTTATTTTACAATCAAACCTTCATGCCAAACACTGTCGAATGCTTTTTCTATGTCTAGAAGAGCAAGACCAGTAGAATAGCCTTCAGATTTGTTGGAACGGATCAAATTTATCACACGTAAAAGTTGATGATTGGTCGAATGTCCATGGTGGAAACCGAAATGTTCATTGGCAAAAATTAAGTTTTCGTTGATGTGGGCCATCATTCTGTTCAAAATGACCTTTTCAAAAAGTTTACTGATGGAGGAAAGCAAACAGATTGGACGATTGCTAGAAGCTTCTGCAGGAGTTTTGTCTGGTTTTAAAATTGGAACAACCTTAGCATTTTTCCATTTGTCAGGAAAATATGCTAATTGAAAACATTTGTTAAATATATCAACTAAAAATGATAAGCTACTTTCTGGAAGTTTCTTTAAGAGGATGTAGAAAATTCCATCATCGCCAGGAGTTTTCATATTTTTGAATTTTTTAATTATAGTTCTCACTTCTTCCAAATCAGTCTCACAGGCATTTTCGAAAACGTTCTCTTGATTGAGAATATTTTCGAAGTCCTGAGTAACTTGATTTTCAATTGGACTCGTAAGTCCTAAATTAAAATTGTGCGCGCTTTCAAACTGCATACCAAGTTTTTGAGCTTTTTCACAATAAGTTAGTAATAATTTGTTTTCCTCTTTCAATGCCGGTATTGGCTTCAGAGGTTTTTTCAAAATTTTAGATAATTTTCAAAAGGGTTTAAAGCCAGGGTCCGATTCAGAAATCTTTTTTTTTTTTTGTATGGTATTCAGTTGGAGCTGCCTGAACTTGTCAAGGCTGAACCCTCGGTCTGGCTTTTGCCAAGTTTCCCCTCTACCAGGACCAATACTCAGACGGACTAGGCAATGGCGCCCACATGAACACTGCTTTTTTATTAGTATTGTGACGTGGTAGTTTTTGAAAAGTACCCATATTCTCTTGCTTCTGAGAAAAGGAAGCATTGTGAAAATCAGCAGCTCCATCAGAATTTATTTGAAATAGTAGTGTAGTAGTGTCATTACTAATACTGTCTAGTCGAAATGGTTTTGCATAATTTGTTATTCAAGTGCTATTCTGATTACTCCTGTCTTTTACGTTAGATTAGAGTCTTAAATGTCAATTGTCATCAAGTCTTAACAAAATAAGGCTGTTTAGTAGTAGTTCTAGTTAATTTAATTTTTTGTTGTTAAAAGTATTTATTGGTCATTACGTTCATATATCCTTAAAGAAAAAAGTCGCTTTCCTTGTCTGTTCAACAATATTTCGAAACTATCAAGTGTACCCTAAGGATCGATCTCAGCGTCTTACTTTCCATAGTCATTTTCATGGTGAATATTGAAGAGTAAAGTTATTACAGTCTCCTACAAGATTCACTTTTCGGTGGCAAATGCAATGCTTCACAACGCCTACTTTCTACTTGTAAATTTTGCGAAAATGAAGCTGGAATTAGATTATTTATACCGCTGTTACAAAAGAGGTATTTCTTCTTATGGCAATGTAAAAACCATATTAAAATAAGATTGTTGCCACTTATTTCTACTCAGTGAATCTACTAATCAGTTTCCTAAGAGTTCCTAAGTATTCCCTATGTCGTATATGACAACGATGTATCTAGCTAGCTAATAGTAAGAGTGGATACGGATTATTCTGGTTAGCAAAAGGCAAACTGAACGTCACCAATAGTATTAATGTCCACTTCGAATAGATTAATTATTTGAAATGGGCATCAATTCTATCAATGACGCAGAATGTCCGTTGGATCACATCCGAGATATTATTGCGTCTACTCCATATGAATTATGACGCGGATTTAAGCAAAAAATGCCAAAATGTGATACCACCACTACAGGTTACGCCTTTGGTTTCCATCATATGGTCTAATGGATTATGCCCTCCCATCGCGGCAAGGTCGCATAACCAAGGGGAGAGAATTTTCAAAAGGGCTTAAAGCCAGGGTCCGATTCAGAAATCTTCTCTCAAAATTTTAGTTTCTTAATTGTGCAAAACGTTTCTTGATTTCTTTCTGCAAATTCTGCCATATAATTTTCATAGCAGGATCGCGAGTGCGTTGAAATTGCCTTCTCCTCACGTTTTTAAGGTGGATCAAGAGTCTAAAATCATCATCTATAATCACGGATCAAATTTTTGATTTTGGAATTGCAATGCTCCTGGCTTCAATAATGGAATTTGTTCAAGTTTCAAGAGCATTTTCAATATCAAGTTTTGTTTGTAAAGAAATGTTAACATCAAGATTAGAGTCAATATATGTTTCATATATATTCGGGTCGGATCGAAAATAATTGAAAGTGGAGCTGATAGGATTGAGGATCGATTCATGGGATATTTGAAATGTAAAAGGGACATGATCAGAATCAAAATCAGCATGAGTAATCAGTTGGCTACAAAGATGGCTAGAGTCGGTTCAGACCAAATCAATCGTAGAAGGATTTCTAGAAGAGGAAAAACATGTAGGGCTATCAGGGTATTCAATTGAGAAATATCCTAAAGAGCACTCATCAAATAAAATTCTGCCGATGGAATTACTTTGAGAATTATTCCATGACCCATTGCATTGAAAAGGCAAATAGGCAGCTATGAAAGTATATTTAATAAGCTGTGTTCCAACAGAAACACCTAAAGTTTCATAAACTTTGGTTTCAAATGACTAAAAAAAGTCAATGTTTTATACTCCTATGAATAATGATAGCAACCTGGGAGGGAGAAACCGATACAAAATTTATGTACGTCATAGTGAGCCGAGATTCTGCTGTCACGAACTGTCACTGTGAGCCCAGATCTTAAAGAATGGACGGAAATTATCTTGCAATTTGGAAAAGTGTTGTGTCATATTTCGTGTGTAGTATCTGTGCCTCCCTCCCAGATAGCAACTCCCCAACATGCTTCATCCAGTCACTCATAACGGTAAACAAAAGAGTTTGGATCTCTTTTGAGTTTAGATCCAGGTTTCAAATAAGTTGAAATTTCTGTTCATATTTCCTTAATCTTCCAGCTGTGATACATGGTGGTCACATTTTTTAAGCATAGGGGAGCAAAAACTTCTAAAATATGCATCAGTCTAGTGAGCATCTTCGTTTAAATTCTGAAGGTCATGGGTCGACATTTTACTTTGTTATTCTTCATCATCTTTCAGATAATTGTTTTGGTATTAATATGTTGGCCAATCGTTGAACTTGACTGTTATTGTTTTGATATTTCAAAATTTTAACAAGATATTGTTGAATACTTCTTCACACTATTTTGTAGTATTATTTATTATCTTTCGTCTCTTATCTCCAACAAAACGGTAGCTGATTATAATCGTCAGTAATTCACATCAGAACAACAAATTATGACCTTTCTCAGCTTTTTCCACCCGCTTGTAAACTTTTGAATGGGAACAGCAAATAAACAAAACATTTTCAAGAATCGCTTTTTTAGGAAATCGTAGCTTAATAAGATGGAATCGTGATTCAGTCACTCGTTTTCGAGAGCCGTCCTTATGAAATCATTCGTGAGCGAGTCGTCCATCTTTATTTGTATTACGTTTATTTTGACACTCTTCTGGATTTGCATTCACACTGATCTTTGAATGTAATGATAAGAAAGGTCAGGAAGAATTGCCCATTTCACTAAGGTTATATAATTATCAGAACGTGCACTGGCGATTGCTCCATTTCAAAGAATAACCGCTCACATGGTTCGCCAGAAAATCGTTTGATTACTATTGATTCGTTTTCTGGCCACACAGGCGCCTTCAATTTCCATGTTAAACGAGCTCTAATTGAATCAATTTCGTTCCAATGGGTACAGTTCGCCTCTAATGCGAAATAAATAAGTAAGGTATGATCTCACAGGTGATGAGATCATTTCGTCCGCTTCGGGTAATGGACGAAGTCCTTGACTACGACGTGATGAAGCCCCGATGTGCAAAAATAATAAGTTCCATCCAATTATCAGCTCGTCGATTTCCGTAATCCATTCCAGAATTGTAGATTTCAAGTTATCGGTTCAACGGTTCCCCTCTCTTCCCGTTCTCCGATTTATCATTCTCACGATACGTCCGATCATTATCTGCCACTTCTTAATCCATAGAAAACCGGCTTACCTGTGAACACAGCAAACGCCAACAGCACGATCGCCGTCAGCCTGATCAACTTGATCGACGTCATGATGGACTGGAATTCCGGCTAAGAATGCCTCTAATTCATCGAAAAACTTCAACTGATGCCTGTTTCGATTCACACCTCTGTCATCCAGTCTGAAATTCAGTGAAAGTAATTAACACTTCACCATCCAACCACGTGATAACCTAGATTTTTCTCTCCGAAGAAATATCGCCTTAACCGGAGATGACCTTCACGTAAAGCCTTCAACGAAGACACTTACAATCAGCTGGGTTGTGGACTTGCAAAATCGTCGTCCGAAAGCAAAACCGGACTCAGTCAAAATAAAGCTCGTGTAAACTCCGCGGCGGTTGTCGAAGAACTGAACCTAGCTGACGATGAGTCTTCGTCGGTTGAGGCGGTTCGATCGATCATCTACAGCGGTGTGCGACAATGGCGCCTAACTGAATGGCTTGTTGATTATTATTTGCGAAGAATGTGTGAAAAGAGGAGGTACAAAAACACCGAAACTGGTACGAATGAAGCGATAGGAGCACTGGAACTTCACTCTTTCCCTCCCTTATCCGATAGATCACCATTGATCGCTCTAAGTATCGAAAACCGATCACCAATCACATAACTAATCCGCATTGCATACAATTTTGCTAGAGAAATTGACATCTATGACCAGCTCTGTGCAATCAACTTTTGCCATACAGTGCTGCCATCTACCAAAAGCTAGACAAAGCAGTATTCGAGTACTACGATTCGAGTACTTGTAACAATCAAATTCTCTCAAAAGAGCCATTCCTTCCCTGCTCACGTGAGAATCGCCTCTGACGTCAGCAACCATTCCATTTGCTTCTTCCCACAGTGCTCTCTTTCAGTGAAGTATTGGTGCCAACACTAGCTCTGCTACCCGCCCTTTATCTTCAATGTGTGCGTTTATTCAGAAGCAAGCCATCCGAGCTGTTTTGAGAATGAGCATGCAAAGCACACCGCATCGACCGATGTTGACAAACATTACGCTGTTCAATGACGAGCGGGCTCCGGGGCAGAGAGGGGCATATGCATTTTCGAGTTCGAAAGACGTCAATACGGGTGGTGAGAGCTGTCAACTTTTTTTTTTTTGGTACGATGGCGTCAATGGTATAATCATTCATATAAAAGTTGAATGACAATCTGTGTAGGATGGGAAAGAGACTGATTTCTATTTGAATAGTAAGAAATACGGTGTCTCCAATCGAAATGTCAACAATTTATGCAATCAGAATCTTGAGCTTTGGATGTAAAATATTGATGAATCTTATTGCCTATGTGGTGGTGTCAACTGCTCACGTCTTTGATTTGTTGTTCTTTGCTTTGCATTAGGTTTCCAGAGAAATGTATTTTGCTCTCACTCTTCGACCAGTCTCCGCTCTCTACCTTCAAAGAAGAGAGCAGAGGAGCAGCAAAAACGCCTAACAAGGGAGAACTCCGTAGAATGTTTTCTCAGAGTGTTTCCTTATGTTTGAAGGAAGTAGTTTTAGCGTGCTGCCAGTTTTACAATAAAATATAATGTTATCATTATAAATTAGAATATTATATTATAATTGATAATTGATTACTTGTCAGCTCTACATAAACATATAATGCTGAGAAATTTGCCAGAAAGGCAAAATAGATTGTCAAAATAATACCAAGATGTCAGCGTGCTTGTTTTCATCAACAATGTTTAATCATATAAGAAATGTTAGTAGTTTCGGCACGATTTTTTTGGCAGCCAAGCAGGTGGTACTCGAGGTAAATAAATTGATGAGTAAAAACGAAAACCGCGGAATACAAGAAATGAATAAAATTTGATCATTGATTTAATCATAAGGTTCAGAGTTGTGTACTGTACTTTTGATGGCCCTTCGTTCTTCAAGACATGACCTGCGCCACAATGTTACGCCAATAAACTCGGTCATTAGCTGCATGGCTTCAGTTTATCGATCGTCCCACACTTCTAAGATCTTCTCATTTTCCAAGATCCATTTTTGCTGGATCGCTGTCCGGCATTCTTGCAACGTGCCCCGCCCATTGTACCCTTTCAGCTTTGGTGACTTTCTGGATACTGAGTTCACCGTAGAGTTGCGCAAGCTCGTGGTTCATTCTTCTCCTCCATACGCCGTTCTCACATACTCCTCCAGAGATTGTCCTAAGCACACGTCGTTCAAAAACTCCTAGCGCTTTTCGAGCATTGTCCACGTCTCATGCCGGTGAAGGGCTACCGGTCTTATCAGTATCTTGAACATGGTGCATGGAAGCCTTTCTGTGTATTTCAATAGGCTATGGATCCAGCAACACCCTGAAGGAGACGCTTAGGCGGAATAATTGAAGCTCCACTGCATTGGCGTAGCTCGGATTTTTTTCTGGAGGGGGTCTAGGGAGGGCATGGTAAATACTTGTTATATAGAAGCAATGTCGGTCGCAATAATTTTTTTTTTGTTTTTTACAAGGGGGAAATCTGCAAACAGATCCCCTGAGAAGATAACTCAGGGAATGCGGGGATGACGCACCAACGACGACCCGCTAAAACCAGCCTATGCACTGTGCATGAGCAATTCATTTAGAATTGCTCAAGTGGTGAACAGTGCATCGACATGACCCTTGGACTCAGACCCTCATCTCCCCGGAACCACCTTACGGTATTTCTTCGGGAAGGGACCAGTGCATATAGCACAACACGTGTAGCAGAAGTAGCCTAGGCAAACTGCTTCTCCTAGCCGACTTAAACAATGTTACAAGAAACCAGCCTCGGCAGGGCTAATCCTCTGCAGCCAACTCTTGGTCGGCGCGCCATAGACGCTGCAATTCTAACATAATGTGAGTGACAGCCGTAGTTACTGCATTCCAGCACTCGGCATCCGCACACATTCTCTCTATAATATTGTCGGGGGACGTGTCCCCTCCGCATGTAGTGAGCATGCGACCTCTCACAACAATGAAACGGGGGCAATCGAACACGACATGCTCCGCTGTTTCCTCTACACCAGCACAATTGGGGCACGCAGGAGATTCTGAGTGCCCGAACCTATGCAGGTACTGTCTATAGCAACCATGTCCAGACAGAAACTGCGTCAGGTGGAAGTTCACTTCCCCATGGCTTCTACCATACCAATCTGACACATTTGGTATTAGTCGATGGGTCCATCTACCCTTAGTGGAGTTATCCCATTCCTGCTGCCAGCTTCTGAGCGTTTCCTCTTTACACGTGTCGCGGACTCCTCTGGTACCCCTTTGGTTGAAGCATTGAACATCTTCCTTGATGATGAGCCCGATGGGCGTCATCCCGGCTATGATGCACACGGCCTCTTTAGATACCGTCCGGTATGCACTTGCTACTCTTAAGCACATTATCCTGTACGTGCTTTCCAACCGCTTTAGGTTTCTGTTCGTTCTAAGCGCTTTTGACCAGATTGGTCCTCCATACCTTAGTATGGATAGCGCCACGCTTGCCAGCAGCTTGCGTTTGCTGGCAATTACAGCAGAGCTGTTAGACATCATCCTCGAAAGCGCCGCTATAGCCGTAGATGCCCTTTTACAGGGATATTCAACGTGGTTAGCGAAGCTCAGCTTGTCATCGATCATTACCCCAAGATGCCTAAGGGATCGCTTGGACTCTATGGTGCAATCACCTACCGAGATAAGCGCCCGTTGCTCGGACCTGCGGTTGTTGACCACCACCACCTCAGTCTTGTGACGGGCCAGTCCTAGTTTCCTAGACTTCATCCATTCCTCAACCAGGGAAATAGAGTGCGCTGCTGTCAACTCTACTTCCTCCATCGATTCACCATAGACCACTAGGGTGATATCGTCGGCGAAGCCAACAATCTTAACACCCGTCGGAAGGGGCAGCCTCAGTACGTCATCGTACATCGCATTCCATAACAGCGGGCCCAGGATTGAACCTTGAGGTACTCCCGCGGTAATTCGAACGCTTTTCTGCCCCTCCTCTGTGTCATACAGTAGAATCCTGCCATCAAAATAGCTTTCCAGAAGCTTACACAACTGCACCGGTACCTTGAGGCGGTGAAGCGCGTGTGCTATTGCTTCCCAGCTTGCGCCGGTCGCAATAATTAAGATTCTCACAAATGTCGTTGTTTTAACAGATTTGTATTAATTTTAATTGTTTGTTATTTTGTCTCATTTCGCAGAACATCAGTCACATTTGTAAATTTCAATTTTCGCTACGGAAAAGACTCACTCTTCTTCACTTAAATGCTTCTAGCAAAAAAAAAAAAAACTCACAAGGAATGTCCTTTGTCATTTTCCACGATTTTTTTCAGGTTCAACCATGTTCTTTAAAGAGATTCCTCTGAGAATTCCTACGGGAATTTCTTCATGATTGTTTTCGTACTTTTCAGTGATTTCTTCAAAAACTCACTGTGTTCTTCTTGGGATTCATTTGGAACAGCATTCCCAGACTTACTGATCTCACCAGAAAATTTCTCGAAAAATCTCTATTGAATTACTTAAAAATCTCATGAAGATTTCCGCCAGAGAATGCTTTAGAAATTCTTCAAATTATTTCTCCTGGAAGGTTCTCTACGTACTTATTACATATAAATTTCAATTGTTAGTTTAAAGTGTCCTCCAGTGTTGTTCATTAAAATTTTGTATAAGATTTTCAGGAATAACTGAGGATTTCCCCAAAAAATAGTACAAAAAACTCTAGGAGTCTTACCTAAAACGTCTTCAAGATCACCAAGCTAGAATTTATTCAACAAATTCTTCAGAGAGTTCGTCAACAATTTGTACAGCTTTTGTTATGAAATTCTTCCTAAAGTTTCTCTACAGGATTGTTTAAAAAAAAACAGGTAGCAAAAATTATCCAGATTCCCTAAAAAAAAAATTGGTGTTACTCCAAAAAATTCTCGTAATATTCCACAATAATTTCATGAGCAATCAAAAAAAAAATCAATTGGGAAAATGTTATTCATAATTTCTCAAAAAAGTTCTCCGCAGATATATCTGCATTTTTTATACTTAATTATTTTTTAGATTTCTCTAAAATCAAGAAGCAACATGCCGTATTCTTCAAAACTGTCTAGAAAATATTTTGTAATATTTTTTTTTCAAAAATGCCTAACTAAGAAATAAGAGGAAAAAAATCTACTAATTGAACTTTAACATTTTCTTCTTCTTTCTGGCGTTACGTCCACACTGGGACAGAGCCTGCTCCTCAGCTTAGTGTTCTTATGAGCACTTCCATAGTTATTAACTGAGAGCTTAACTATGCCAATGACCATTTTTGCATGTGTATATTGTGTGGCAGGTATGAAGATACTCTATGCCCTGGGAAGTCGAGAAAATTTCCAACCCGAAAAGATCCTCGACCGGTGGGATTCGAACCCACGACCCTCAGCTTGGTCATGCTGAATAGTTACGCGTTTACCGTTACGGCTATCTGGGCCCCAACTGATCAAAACTACTTGAACATTTTACTTCTTGCAAAAAATAAAATACTTAAATTACTAGTGAGAGGCGAGCAAATACCTTTAAACTCTAATATGTTGCTTATCTTGACAGATAGGCCTATTTCGACTGCGACTTTCAGACGTCTTCAGTGTCGAGCAAGGTATATGCTCGCCTTACTAGTGATTTTAGTATTTTATTTTTTGCAGAAAGTGAAGTGTTTAAGTTCAATTAGTAGT
The DNA here is from genome assembly GCF_002204515.2 of Aedes aegypti. Classification (NCBI taxonomy): domain Eukaryota; kingdom Metazoa; phylum Arthropoda; class Insecta; order Diptera; family Culicidae; genus Aedes; species Aedes aegypti. The sequence continues at coordinate 36,643,743 of NC_035109.1, read as the reverse complement.
TTTTTCTCTTAGACATACTCTAATAATCCCTTCCCTAAATTAAAGAAAAAAGTGTAGTTCTGTTCTGTTCTGTAACTCCTAATAGAATGCATGTGTTATCATCCAAATATTTTCAAAACATGTACTAGTTGGATATCAATCGAATTGCACAAACCTAGTTTCGACGAAATGTTCTCCTCATAACAAAAATATTTTAAAATAATCAAAAAGTGGAGGTTTTGATTCCGGGGTGAAGTTGATCAACTATTGCGATAAGTTTTCTAAGATAAATATATGCTCTTCACTAAATTTGGGATCACTTAATCTGGATCAAGTCTCAAAAATCACAAACGTAATGATATATCGGTCAATTTTAAATTTTTATGTTGTAAATTACAGAATACACCAAATTAAACGCCTAAAGTTATGCAATTTTCTTTGAAATTAGCAACTCACGCACAAAAAAATATATATTTTACTCAGAAAATGATTGTTTATTTACAATGCAAATTCAAAACTGGATGCACAGAACATATCTGGAATGTATGAAATAGTTTATTTAAATAGTGTATTTGACTAGCCTTGTCAATAATCGATTGTTTGGAGAAGAACCCTTCAACAGTTCATCAAACATTTCCTAAAAAGTCTGTTTTGCCATGGTATAATTATCTTGATTGTCAAACAGAATTTAGGATCATCAAGAGCATCCATCAGGTAGTACGACGCCACATAAATCGTGCTAATTGAAATCGAATCATAGCTCTCTTGACAATTTATAGATGTGGGTACGTGAATAATCAACTTCTCCCCACTGATCAACTACACCCCGAATTACGGTAACTAAGAAATGTTTAAAGAATTCTATTTTTCCTACAAAGTTCCTTGCGAAATAGTTCAACTGTTCTTTCAAAAACTCTTCCGCAAAAACACTTATGGTGGTAAGCTCCATCGAGGTTAATACGGCAATCGTGTATTATCCTCGATTTTGCTAAGCATCGAACGGTATTATCTTCGATTTTAATCCCGGTATTAACTTTAGTGCGCCGATTTTGGCGTACTAAAGATAATCCGAGATTTTCCAAATACAGGCTGCGTGCTTTAATTTGCCTACACGCACACTACTGCATTCGCGTAGAAAACGTCAAAAGAGGAAAATCAAAACATTCGTGTTGTGATTTTTTCTTGGGTTTTTCTGTTGGCGTAGGATATAATCCAGTATATAGTGAATTTTAATGAGCAATCCCTAAATTATCTTGTCGGATTGTTAAAAGATGTGATTTTGAATTGAGAGAACAAACCCAGGAACCAACTAGTGGAGAAATCGGACTGCACCAAATGATTGTGGTACGCTGTTTCTGACTCGCAATGGTGCTTCGCGGTGGATATTTTTTTTAAACCACCACACTCTTCGATCCGCGAGCTCGCACAAACAGTGGATGGTCAATAATGCACATAAGCATTTCCCTGTGGTTGACCCCCTTTAGCTGAAGGAAATTCGTCAAACCGGATCCATGGATACTCCAAACATGAGGATTGGACCGTGAAAACCATTTCCGAGGGAACTTTAGGCATAGACCTTTGCGCTGCCGTCGCCGAAACCGGACAAGGTATCGGCGGGCGCAATAGGCCGCATGTTTTTCATTTACAGTAGTTACACTATCATGGGTCACCCACTATTATGGGTCATTTGCCTTTGAATTACATGTGGAATAGAGCGACTAATAATAGTGACTAGGTGACCCATAATAGTGTGGCCAGTGTATATAGTGTACAACATTTGTATCCAACTAACAAACCGGGGGCAATATATATATTTTAGTTACCAGTCTGCTGAGGATCGCGGGTTGGCTCTCAGTGGAAGTGATCATAAGAACACTATGCTAAAAACAAGGCTCTGTACCGTTAGATTGATCGGCATTGTAGATTGTTTATCCAGAAGTAGAATGACCTAAAACAATCGAACAAAAAAAACAGCAACTTGATTTATGGAATCGGGTCCAGGAGTTCTTCCAGAGACTTTTACAATAATTGTAAGACACAACGGATTTTTTTTTGTGATTCTTCCGGCAACATATCCCGGAAACCCTCGAATACCCTCGAATAGTACCTGCATGGATTTCATTAGGAACTTACCCTAAGATTAATCCAAAAAAGCTTTATGAATTTCTCCAAGAAGTTTCTAGACATTCATCTAATTAATCATTCCAAACGTTCTTCCAAGAAATTCCAAAAAACATCGCTTGAATTTTTTTGCAGAAATTTCTCAAGGATAGTTCAAGTCTTGCTGTGTTTATTTTAGAAATATTTTTAGCGAATATTTCCTGGTTTTCGGTAGAATTTGTTTTAATCTAGGGAATTTTCTTGAGATTTCCTCATGAAAGATTTTTCCCTATGCTGTCCTCAAATTCATCGAACGATATTTTCGTGAATTCTAAAAAGATGTGTCTACGCATAATTCTCAAAGTTGCTTCAAAAATATCTGCAGCAAAATTGAAAAAAAAAAACTGTAAAGAATATTTTTAGTTTTGGACTTGATTGAGAACGATTTAGTCAAAATTCAATCTCATCATATATTCTGTACGACTTGTCAATACAGTTGACTTATTTTACGCAACCATTCACGAAATGCTGTCAGTTTAGACAAATTCGAGTAATATTACTTTTTTAATTTTCCGGATATTTTATTTTCATATTATTACATTTTTCTATGCTTAGCGTTTACAGCTCATTTTGTATCAATAGAATACTCCCGAATTCCTCTGGCCATGTGTACAAATATATTGACACAAAAATATGTATATCCGTTAAGTATTCGCTGAGCGGTGAGGGTTATAGATTTTATGCTTTCACTTAGGCCTAACCCGTCAGAAATTGATAGTAGCAGAACTGAAAAATCAAGAGCAAGTAAGAGTAAAGCGTCCAGAAAGTGGATACCATAACGCGAAGCTCTAAAACGTTTCAAGGATCTGCGGCACTGTATGCAAATAATAAATGTGAAATTAGGCCTTCCTTAGCCGAGCGGTTAAATTCCGCGGCTACAAAGCAAAGCCATGTCGAAGGTGTCTGGGTTCAAATCCCGGTCGGTCCAGGATCTTTTCGTAAAGGAAATTTTCTTGACTTCCCTGGGCATAGAGTATCATCTAACGTGCCACACGATATACGAATGCGAAAATGACAACTTTGGCAAAGAAAGCTCTCAGTTAATAACTATGGAAGTACTCATAAGAACACTACGCAGAGAAGCAGGCTCTGTCCCAGTGAGGACTTAAAATGCCAAGAAGAAGAAGGCGAAGGCGCGGCAGTATGGTCATACGGGGCATTATGGGCCACCCTTCATTTGAGCTTATAACCCCGATTTGGATCCAGATAACTTTAGGACCTCATCAAGTATGTTTCAACTAGCCACCACTGTGAAAACCGTGTAAAAATCACTTCATATATTCATGAAAATCTGAAATGTTTATGCTACAACGAAAATCGTATAAAATTTTGGATGTAAAGATAAGCTTTGCAAAAAGTTTTCTTTATTATTTTCAATTTTTTTCACAGCAGTTCATTCTTTCACTATCTATAGGCATGATGTGCACGAAATTGTATAAATTCTAAAAAATAATCAGAATAAAACAGAACTTATATAAAACATGTAGGAACTGGGGCAATATGGTCATAGCCAGTCAAAGCTATCTTGTCATGAAAATATACCGTCAATGCATGCCATTTTGGCTGCTTCATTGCAATATCATATAACCGCACGTGGTTTGGATTGAAACTAGAATTTTTAATTCTTTAAACTTATTTGAACTTCAATGTTTATAAATGAACCTGGAACCGTAATTTATTGAACTGTCAGCAAAACAAACAAAGTCACGATTCAAATCAGACTTTTGCCCAGTTTTTGTACAAAACTCTCTCATACATTATGTCTTGGAAACATTTTTTCCAATTAAAATAATGAGGTTTAGTAATTTCAGTGACGACTTCCTTCGGAAGGGAAGTAAAGTCGTTGGTCCCGAGATGAACTAGCCCAGGGCTAAAAATCTCGTTAATAAAGATAAAAAAATAGGTTTAGTATGGTGGCTCCTATTTCCCCGTAGGGGGAACCATTTTACCCCGTACAGTGTAAAATTACACACAAAATAAATAATGTTTTTCGAAAATGCTCACAAAAAAAAAATCTATGTAACCTTTTTTTACAAAAAAAAAAAAAAAAAAAACAACGGAGGTATGAAAGGAGATACCGTTTTGATTCATATTACGGACACTTAAGGCCTCAGTGAAGTATAACCCAGCTTGGACCATACAAAATAAATCATTCTGTATGATTTTTTAGTGTTATCGAGCATCGGAAGCCCTTATCTTTCGGATGGTGGGTAAAGAATACGCGTCCGCAATTTGAATAATTTTAAATAAATCAAAGCGTGTGGCCTTTTCATGATTCTTATTCCGGACGCTCCCTCACTTTTGTCTCATATTCCGGATGCTTTGATTCGAATTACGGACAGCTCATGATAATCATTAATGGAACAGTCAAATCATCAATTGAAATCGTTTAAACACTTCAGAGACGTCTAAGGTAGTTGGGCATTATAAATTTGCAATGATATTTATGGAAAAAACCTAATAAAACAAACCTCGAAAATGAGAACTTTTGGACGGCGAAAATTGAAACATTTCGTGTGAAATGTTTCCCATACAAACGAGAGTGTCCGGAATATGAAGCTGTCCGTAATATGAATCAAAACGGTATTTCGAACTACAAATTAACCTTATGGAAAAATAAAATTGTTTTGTGTTTTTATGATTTTCAAGACATTTTGCTTAAGTGGACCATACTGCCCCTATCGACCCTATCATGCATCTGTTCATGACGTCGACAACGCCCTGAACCTGATACTGTCGTAGGGGTAGGCGGTTCAAGATGGCACCCGAGTTATTCCCTTTGATCGCGACGTTCTTACTGAAGTTTTTTCAATAAATTTTGTAGTATTATGCATAACAATAAATTGATATGGAGTAACAAATAGTTTTGTTCAGCAGTTGCCAATCTTATCTCGAAGCAAAAACGACAACTTGTGACGTAGTTGAGAGGACAAAACTCTCCTAAACTGAACAAAATGCAATGTGTTGCGAGTAAACAAACTTCTTTATACATGAATATGTGATATGTATCTGAATAGACTGCAACGATTCTGAAAACTATTATTCATTTTCAAAACTTTTGATGCTTAGAGGTTTAAGTATTGATGTCTAATATAACTATGGGTACTAATTTTATCAAAATAAGAACGTTTAAGTTTAAGAACGTTGTAAATCGACCTTATACTAAGCGTGCTTATATTGCCCCGTCTATCCATTTTAAAATATTTTTGCACACATGTGTTGATCCACAGTGCTTGAACGCTTGGATACTGCACCTACCGATGGTGTTTCTGACCTGATAAATAAATATTTGTACACTGAAATGAATTTTATTGTTGAAATGACTGAATCCATGGTAAAATTAAGAACGGCACCAACGATTCTCAACCGACTACATTTATCTGTTAATTCTACCGAAACATAGTTAACATCACTACACAAGAAAATATATTCTGTTACTTTAACCAGAGTCGTAGTATATATGACTAGAAACATTCTAGATTTGACAAGTTCGGTATTATACTTTTGACCACACTGTGTTGTACGGTGGGTGTCATGGATAGAAATACAATGCTTTGTAGTGGATGCTACTAAAGACATAGTCACATTTACTGCACTGCTCAGTAATTTTTACCTAATTATAGTGAACTTGACAAATTTGTGTAGTCGGTTGAAAATCGTTGGTGCAGTTCTCAATTCCACCATGGATTCGGTAGATTATACAACAAAATTTGTTTGCGTGTAGGCAGGAAGCGAAAGACAGCACCGCCCTTACCATCGTGTGTCCCAAGAGAATGACAAATTCTGCTCGTCCATTATCGAAAAAAAAAAAATCCCCATAGTGTGAAACCTTCAAGAATCAATATTCCATAACCCGATATCGACTCATGGAATCATACACAATTTCATGGTTATTATGATGGTCCTCTCAAACAGATTTCTAAAGCTTTTCTGTTTAATGACTCGATATTTCCATAAGTCGATGGTCCCTTTAGATATCGACCCATGGAGGTTTGAATGTATAGGGAGTAGAAAAGCTATTTAACAAAAACAAAAGTTCGTTATTAATGATTTCGTATTTCTAACACCATCCAGTTGGGACCACAGTGCATGATCCACCAGCTCGATTTTCAACTAATAATTACATAATTTACCTTGGGGTAGTTAGGGTGGTTCGACCAATGGGGTGGAATGAGCACCCCTTGAAAACTGCATAAATTCTTGAAACGAAAACTTCATAACATTTCCAGCACTTTTGTTGACATTTCCTTAAGGTGGCCAAACTGACCTACTTTCCCCTATTTTATTTCCATTCACCGAGTGGAGCGCGTAGGTATCCTTCCGGATCATACAGTCATTGGTACCGCAGATAGAAATTCCAGACCAGGGATTGAATCCTGAGAAAATTGAGAGAATCTCTCACGTATCGCTCTCTGTAACTATCATAACATGCTGCACATTATGAGAGACTGTTTATCGTATACTGCTACAACTTCGATCAGATTGGGGGGATAGTAGTGCATGATAAAACCGCTCTAAACATGCTCCAAGCCTGGGGGACACTATTGTTATTGGAAGTTCGTGGATTGTTTATCGTGCCAGTAAAGAAAAACACCTATCCCCAACGGTAAACAAGCGAGAAAAATGGATTTTATCATCGCTCTCTCATTGGGGCTCTTGCTCGCTGCTTCCATTTATCAGACTTGTTACACTTTGCGATACAATGACGATCGTGGACCGCAACTGATGGGATGTTTGTCTTTGCTTGCTTTGATCGTGCTTCATAAGCCATTTTACGAGACGTTCGAATGACGTTTTCTGGCGGGCCGCTCATTGTTGTTGTTCAAAAAACTAGCCTGATATCTGAATGGCGCTGGTCACATTTTTGTTGGCGATGACGTCCCCGTCTCTTTCAGCGCATGGTTATACTCGGTTTACATGTATTATATTACCTGTAAATGAAAAATATCTTCTCTGCCTGCTAATTTCAATTTTACATGCGAAAATTAAAAACTTTGTTACACTGCCATTGTTGAATAAGCTTCTTCCAAATGTAGCGCTAGAAGAAACGTAAATAAATCGGCCCGCCAGAAACTTTCAAAGCTGGTAAACAAACGGAAACCATATGATTCGAAACGTCTCATAAAATGGCTTATACTCAAATGAGAGCGAATTCTGCAACGCCTGTTCCAGACCATTGTGCTATCTTGTAGGACTGATCCTGTGTGCAGTGATATTATTTTGTATCCGGAACCGATAATTTTCACGCTCACATAACGGATGTTCTTCTGCAAAAGCTTCATTCGTACCGCAAATTCGCCGTGTTTAGCAAACCCGTCGCATATCAGCCGTAGTAGAGCATCTCGCAGTTCGTTCCCAGAGTCCAGCAGCCCACATTAGTTTCCTGAGCTAGTCATTCTACCTCGAGCTCTAGCAACTATTCTCCTCTCGGTTTGTATTCTCCATATGACAAAACGAACTGCTGTTGCTGAAACTTCCTTGCATCCGCCGTAATTGTAATTGTAATTTGACCACACACACATTTCAAATGAAAAATCACTTTTCTTTCACAGTCATGAGTCGCAATTTTTTTCCGCCACAACATTTTCGAACTGCTGTTGCAGACAAAGCTGGAATTTTTGGGGAATAATTCTTAAAACCATTAGCGAACTTTGGGAACAAAACAAACAAGCGATAAGAAATGTCATTTTTTCATCTTTGTTTTGCTGCTCTTTCTCATACGCACACATTCTCGCGTGGCTGCGTTCTTTTCGTTTAATACCGGTTTTGGTGCTTACCGAACGGGGTACTAAATTTAATCCGGGATTTTCGAAAATCCCGGATTAAATCTAGTATTACCGCCATGGAGCTTACCACCATTAAAGATTTCTCAAGTGATTTATTCAGGGATTTATTAGAGAATTATATTATTAAGATTCTCCGGAAAAAATACCAAATATTCGTCTAAGTATTTACTAGAGATTTTTTTAACCGCACTTATGATTATTTTGGAAATAAAAAAAAATCATCAGATTTTGCCATTTATTCTTGAACGTCTTAAAAAAAATCTCCAGGAGCTCCATCAAGTTTTCTTTCAGGTTCTAGAAATAACTCCATTTTTCCGAATGGTAATCTCAGGATTCTTAATATATTAACATTAATCCACTCTTCATTTTTGGTTCGAAAAACTACTCCAGGAATATCTCAATATTTTTTGAATAATTGCAGTTTAAATTTAATTTGAAAAAATACTAAATTCCTGTCGTAAAATTCAAGAATTAAACCGTAGAATTTTGGAAACTTGTAAACAATGTACCTCACAGAAAAACTAAAGTGGTCCATGCAGGACTACAAAAATTCTTGTTCTTTTTTCTTCGTCTTTTATAATAGAAAATAACCGGTGTTAAAACGGATGGAATTTTTACTGAAAGTATTTGTAAATAAAATCTTAAACAATATTTCATATGAACTCCGAAGTTTCATGATACTATTGCGAATATATTGATGCAGAAAAAAACCATTTTTCCTACTTTTAGAAATTCGAAACATGCTTTTTTGAAGGGTCTACCGGGTTTGACCACATTTAATCTGAACACTTTTTAATTTGTACCCCGCTAATTTGCACATCGTTCAGATTAAAAATGGTACAAACTTCATTTAGCTTCTGGAACGTAAAGTGAAATGGAACGCTGTAAAACGGAACGCAGAATCAAAACAAAACAGTGAAAGAGGTGACCAGAAACACGATTCTAGGGTGACTAGATGTTCAAATTAAAAATGAACCCCGATGGTTTGCATGAGGTATCGTGCAAATTAACGGGGGTTTACGGTATTACTGTAGAAGTTCAACGCGAAAATATTGCCGGTATTTTTTAAGAACATTCTTGAAGAAATTTCTAGTAGAACTTCCAGCGAAATAGCTCAGTATTAGATTTGACAGAATCAATGATTTTTTTGAAGAATTTGCGAGGGAAAACTGAAACTTTTGTAGGACAAATTAACATTTTTAGGTAAATTCGGGAACATATTCCGGAATTAATTTGCTTATAAGAAGTAGACATAGAAGGAATGGCAATATTGTTTGACTAATTTCCAAGAGATTTGTAAAAGTTCTGAAGCCACTCTTGAATGTTCCTTGAAAAATTTAAGATTCTATGAAAAATATCCAAAAGTTTTTTGAAAAATTTTGCTAGAAATCTTTAGGAAATTAATCAAATAATTTATAAAATAATAAGTTTTCTTGGAAATTATTATTTTAGGCAATAAATTTGTTCATGCGAAAATACTTGAAAAGTTTAATCAAAATCAAAGAGATAATTTATTGCTGGTGGTCGATTTTGTTACATTATTCCACACCAGTAGGCGAATTCCGGCACGTATTTTCTTCGAAGAAAAGGAAATTTCCATGCTGGTGAGTAATGGACGAAAATGTCTTCTCTTCAAATAAATTGTTTGTCGGAATTCGCCTACAGGTTTAATTTCTGCCATTCATTTGAAGAAAACTTGGTCATGCCGAAATTCTTTGAAGGTTAAGTCTATTGTTTTTTGACAAGAATTCCCGCAATGTATTGTCTGAGAAATTACTTTCGTAAAGTTGTTCTTCAATTATTTTTTTCGGACATTATTTGAGTTAAAGTTAATGTAAGGATTTCCTTAGTGAATACTCATAAGGAAAATCATCATCACCAGACTATTCGAGCAGGGTTTCCTAAATGCTAACAGCAAATATGCTGATTTATGCTTAACAGCAACATTTGAACTACTCAGAAAAAAATGGGAACTAAATGTCCAAAATGTCAAATTGACGTTTTTATTTTGTTTTTGCAACGGAGATGGCGAAAAATTGCGCTTATCACATACAACAAGAAGCTAGTTCCAACAATAATCAATCGACCGACAGCCGGACGGTTAAGCTTTCGGTTGTTGTGTGATTCGCCGAAATCAGAACCGCCACGCTGTTGCTGTGTAAGACAAGCGAGGTTTTCTCTAAAATAACTTTACTTCTAAAGAGATTTTTGACCAAACATGAGTCATGTACATTGATTCAGAAGATTTTGCTTCATGTTAAATTGTTTTTTTTTTAATTAACACCAAAAATTCTGGAGGGGGCCTGTATGACTCTGGAGGGGGCCAGGGGGGGCCCCCCTGTTCCTACGCCAATGCTCCACTGTGAAGCAGAACCTGGACTAAGGGGTTTTCGACTCGGAAAAGAGAACGAGGGATACAGACTGGTAAGATCAAAGTGGAATGTTTGGTCTGCCCACTGAAATCGATACTTCGAGACGAATCAGATGGCAATCGACATTCCCGAACTGTATCGAGTTCCTCCCATAGTCATTTCAATCATGGCAAACAGATTGGAATGGCGACAATCCAAGCCATGGGTTGCATCCAAGGAATAGTCAAGCGCTCATACCAATGTTTCGTTATCGCCAAAATTAACGGAATGTTAATATGTATTTGTTATGCATCCCACACACGCTCAGTCTGTTTGACTAACATTGGATCCACCCTCAAGTTGGTCAAACCAATTCATCTTCGTACGACCGATTGACGAACTGTCAGAATTTGTTGCACCAACATTTTTCACCATATTTCGAGTGATCTTTGCTCGAATAGCACAGATGTGTTTAGGCAACCGGAATGGAGCATATTTTCGATTGATCCGTGAATGCGATGTAGCAGAAAAAAAACAATGGATTTCAACCAAATTGTGGCTCTTGAATAATTTGACACGCGATTATTGTGGCTCATCATCAAACACTGATCATTATAAACATTTAGGGAGCTGGATTTCAGACAATTCGGACGTTAAACCCAAGTGCCAAAGTGAATCAAAAAAGTAATCAAGTAGTTCTCTACCAAACTTGGACCTAAAATTTTTACTAAGGGTATTCCCGAAGGCAATAGCAGAATTTATCAATGAATTGGGCGAAGTTACGAATCGGTATATAGAAATTTATCAAGGGATTCATCCAAAGATTCCAGAATTCTTCAAATAATTTCACCAGGGTTTACTCCAGAAAACCAAACATGGATTCCTTCAGTAATTGTTTCGGGATTTCTTCAGAAATTAACATCAGATATTCCTTCTCCAAATTCCACCAGGGATTCCAAAAAAAAACCCTCCAGAGGTTCTCCCAGAACTTCCTACAGGGGTTTCTCTAGAAATTTCACCAAAAAATTCTTGAGATATTAACATAAGAAATTTTTCCAGAAATTTGTACAAAAAATGCCCAAAAATTAACTCAAAGTATTCCTCCTTTAGGAAATCTTCCAAAAATTCTACCAGTAATTCATCCAGAAATTTGTTTCAGCGAAATGCCACCTGAGATTACTACATGATTTCCAACATTATTCCAGAAAACCCACAAGGAATCCTACCAGGAATACGTTCAATAATTTCATCAGGAATTCTTCCAGAAAATCCTCCTGAAATTCTTTTAAGAAATTCCTCCAGAAATTCATTCAGAGAATCGAGCTGAAATTTCTTCATGAATCTTGCAAATGTTTCTAGGGATTCCTCAAAATAATCCACCAGAAATAATTATAGGAGATTCCTCCACGAGTTCTTTCAAGCATTCTCAAACAATTTCCTGTTTTAGAAATTCAGCGAAAAATTCAATCATAAATTCTTCCATAAATAACTCCAGGAATCCCTACAGGTACTCCTTTAGAGATTCCTCTAGAAATTGCTTTTTGATTTCTCCAAAATTTTCAGCAACGATTACTCTAGGAATTTCTCAATAAGTTCCACCGAAAAAGATCATCACAGATTCCTTTAGGATTTCTCCGAGATATGACACCAGAAAAGCCTCTATATATTCTTCTAGAATTTCTTCAGGAAAATCCTCCAGCATTTTTGTCAGTGATTCCTTCAGAAATTACTCAAGAAAACCCCTTAGAAGTTCCTTCGGCAAATTTTTCAGGGATTTTTTAATGAAATTCTCCTGAGATTTCTGAAAAATACGCCAAGAATTTCCCAATAAATTTCTCAAGGTATTACTCCTTCAGGAATGTTTCCAAATGCTATATCAGGAATTCTTCCTGAAAATTCTTCAGGGATTCCTTACTTAATTATTCCAGGGCCTTATCTGAAGTTTTTTAGTGATGAGTTCAGAAATTCCTTTTATACATTATCTTCCAGAGATTCATGCTGGAAATATTCCAAGGAATCTTCCAAAAAAATCTTCAAATGCTTCTAAACATTTCTTTACAAATTCATACAAAGGTTTCAGAAATCATTCAGAGATTCCCCCACGTTTCTTCCATAATGGACTCCAGAGATTTTTACAGAAATTCCTCAAAGAATTCCGTCTCTCGGAAATTCCTCTCGAAATTCATCAAGTAGGATATCTAGGATATCTATAACGAATTCTTTAAGTTATTTTCCTTGAACTCCTCTACGGTTTGTTTTAGGAATTTCTCTAGGAATTGTTACAAGGGTGTTTTCAGGAATCCGTCCAGAAATACTTCCAGAAGGTTCTTCAGAAACTCCTGTTTGAATTCCTCTAGAGATTACTTCTGAAATTTCACAATTTTTCCTCCAGAAATTACTTCAGAGCTTCCACCAGAAATTTACAGTCATTCTCCTAGAAGTTTTTTAGTTGATTCCTTCAGTATTGCTCCAGAAATTCGGTCACTAATTATTTCTTAAATTTTTAAAGGTATTTTTCCACATTTTTTCATTTATAAATCATTAATGAATTCCTCAAGAACATCTACAGGAATTCACATGTAACATTTTAAACTGATCAAAAGTTTATTGAACCGAAATAAGCTTAGAGATATTATTTCTCCATGATTTTTTTTATCCAGGAAAATAGCCATATTTACGATCAACGCTCCGTCATCGTAATCATCGTCATCATCGAAACTTCAAACGCAGTTTTCCTGCTCAAAACTAAAAATTATTCGATGAAAATGTGTTCACTGTGTTTCGGTTGGAGAATATAATACAGTGAACACTTTATTATGTAAATTTTCTTGATTTTGAACGAAAAAACTGCTTTTGAAAATTTCAAAATCAATGACGGATCCTGCCCCCTTAAAAAGTTTTCATGATGTTTTCCGAGTATTCCTACAGACAATTTTTCCAGCAGTCCCAGGGAATATATTCCTGAGATTCTTCCTGGAATTGCTTCTTGGATTTCTTTCAACAATTCTTCCAGGTGAGGACCACCGTCAGGAATTAGTCCGGAAATTTATCAAGGGATATCAAAGCCTTTCAGAAATTCCGCCAGTGACTCTTCTCAGAATATTTGCAAAGATTTCTTTAGGTATTTCTCCAAGAATTACTTTTAAAAATTCCAAAAGAATTATTCAGAAATTGCTTCAGAGATTCTTCCAGTATTGGTCATAATGTTTACATGGAATCCTCCAAGTATTTCTCCACAAATTTCTCCATATATTTTTAATGAATTCCACCAAAAATTTCTCCATTAATTCCTTAATGGTTTTGCAAACAGATCTTTTATTTATTTTTCCACATAATCCGGGAGGAATACCACCAGGCGTTCCTTCAGAAGAATTTTAAAAACTATGGTCATAATTTTCTTCAGGTATTTCCCCGAAAACATCTTAGGAATGTCTTCAAAAGATTCCTTCAGGTATACCACCGTCAGGAAACACTCAGGAGATTATTGAGGGATTTCAAAGCCTTTCAGAGATTGCTTAAGAAATTCCTTCCAGAATATTGGCGAAATTTTTAATAGGGATTTTTTCAGGTGTCCTCCAGATGTTCCTCTTAGAAATCTTTTCGACATTGCCCAATAGATGATTTCATTTCAGAATCTCCTCCGGAAGTTCTTCATGGGATTCATGGGATCCTTCCAGAAAATTCCTTCAATAAATCATCCAGGAAATCTAAAATGAGATTTCTACAAATTAAATCTGAAGAGATTTCTACAAATTAAATCTAAAATCATTCAAATTGTTTTATTTATGGATTTCGTCATGATTTTCTCTAGTCATTTCTTCCGGAGTTTCTCCTAAAATTCCATCAGCAATTTTTAATAAAAACTTTGCTGGATTAAATTATGTGGGAATCTATCGTGCAATTGTTGTAGGAATACCTAGATGAATTTCAAGAGTAAGTCCTGAGATATTTCTAGAGGAATCTCTTCAGAAAATTCTGGAAGAACACCACGAGGAGCTCCTGCAAATATATTTAAAGGGATTTCTGAAAATTTTCTAGAAGAATCCCTTGGAGATTTCATGGAGGTATTTCAAAAATGAACCCTTGAGGAATTTTAGTAGAAATCCCAAGATGAAACCCTGCAGGGACCTCATTTCTAGAAAAATCCCTGGAGGAGTTCTCAGAGGAAATGCTCTTGTTATTCCTAGAGAAATGCCTAGAGAAATTTGTAGAGGATTTCCTGGAAGAATACGTAGATGAATTGCTGAAGGACTGTTATACACTTTTCATAAGTATTTCCTGGAGCGATCTCTAATAGAATTTCTGGAGAAATCCCTTTGTATTTAGAGGAATTTATAAATGAACTACTCCAGGAATTTACAGGAGAGTTTTTGGTTTTTGGACGTTATTCTGAGAGGATAACTGAAAGAGTTTCTATATGGAAACCTAACGTAATTTCTGTACAAATCCACAGGAGTTTCTTCAAACTATTATTGAGTAAATAAATGAAAACCGAACTATACCATTTAATTCCACTAGGGTTTGGGTCTTTCGACAGATATGCGTATTTCGACATCTACTGTAATGCCGTCTTCAGTGTTGTTGAAGTCGAAAAACGCGTATTTTTCAAAGGAAACACACTCTAATGGAATTAAATGGTATAGTAATATGTTCGGTTTTTACTTATGAGTATTTCTCTAAAATGCCCATAGCTGTATATTTGCCACATTCGACATTTTAGACAATTTCGAGGAAATACCGTAGAGAGTCATCAAATGATAAACACATTCGATCAACTTACTGAAATCTGTGAGATTGTTCAGGAAAATTCGAAAAAAATACCAAGTTGTTTTGTCACATTGGTAATTGTTGAATCTCTGGAGTAATTTCTGGAAAACATGTGGATATTCCAAAAATCCCTAGAGAATTTTCTGGCGAAATTGTTGAAGGAATTCATGAAGAAGCTCTTGTAGAAACGTTTGAAGTGACCCCGGAGACATTTCTGATTTCTGAATAAATTTCTCATGGAATTTCTGAAAAAATCCCTGAAGGATTTTTAGACGAAATTCTTGAAGAAATTCTTGGATGAATCTTTGGAAGAAGTAATTCCTGGAGAATGCCATGGAAGAATAACTGGGAAAAATTCTTGAACAATAGGATTGAATCCTTGAAAGGGTATCTGAAGGAATACTGGGAGAAACTTTTGTATTAATTTCTGAAGAAATTATTGGAGGAATACTCGGAGTAATCACTGCAAATATTCCTTAAACAATATCGGCAGAAACCCCTAAAGAAATCCTGAAGAAATCCTCCAAGGATTTCATATATTTCATTGAGCTATGTAAGATTTTCTTGAGGAATTTTTGTACTTTTTGATCCTTGAGGATTTTTTTTTTTTGGATTCTATGGAAAAGTCCATAAAGGTATTCCTAGAGAAATTCTTGGAAGTTTATTTAAAGTAATTTTCAAAGGAACGCTTTGAAAGAAATTCATCGCAGAATTTCTGGAAAGTTGTCCAGACGGATGTCTGAAAAAATTTATGGAGGATTTCCAAAAGAAACCCCTGAAGGATTTATCGAGAAAATATCTGGAGAAATTTCCTGGAGGAGTTTCTGAGGGAATATCTGCAGCATTTCTGGAGTATTTTTATTATTAGGTGGTCATACCAAGCCTGACGAGCCTTACAAAATTTCTGGAGGACTCATACAAAAAGCTTGACAAAGGGGTAAGGAGGGGGTGGTCGAATAAGTTGAAATTAAACGTGACATAATGTGTGCACCATCCCTAAAAAGTGATTCGCTACCAACTTTGAGATTACTGGAGGTATCCCTGGTTTTTTTTTTTTTTTTTTTTTGAGGATCTCCTTAAAAAACTCATAAAAACCCTTAACCAATCTGTTGATAAATGTATGAGTCAAATTGATTCGTCAAGCAGCATGACGCATGGTCAAACATAGCAACCTGGGGGCGGAGTCAATGTTGGTTAAACGGTTTGAGTCGTCTGTGTGCAGCATTACGCTTCTCTGAGGTGGACAGTGGAGCAGTACACCCAAGGCGCAGGACTTCGACAAGAGTTGTTCGTCGTAGCACTTCGAGCAGAAGCGATACTGTAAAAATGGATGCAGGCGAGTTAAGATAAGCGTAATGCAGCCCACAGACGCTCAGACGGTTTGACCAACATTGACTCCGCCCCCATGTTAGTCAAACCGACTTATGTTGATACAACCGTTTGGTCAAGGTTGGTTGCAGTAACACGATATTTCTTCGCATGTTTTGAGACTTGCCGAGAGTCTAGTGAATATGTGATTGTTATTTTTTCGAATGCTGTGGCTGTGAGGGAGAATCTTTTCGCGATTTTCTGGCAATAATCGCAGTAAGGAAGAGAAGAACTTTCAACATTTAAGTACTGGAAGAAATAAATATTTAAGATGAATTCCCGTTATAATTCGTACGAAATATTCTGGCAAAACTCAGAAATCATGACGGGTCTCGTTCGGGAAATATTCTGAGCAGTCATTGATATGGGAATGGCCATGGGATTTTTTTATACATTTTATCCAGAATCTTTTAGTCGTTTCCTCTAATTATCCTGCTTTGAAGTTTTTCCAGGAATCCATAAGCCATAAGGATTCCACCAAAAGCTCATTCTGAGATTCTACCATGAATTTTATCAATAATTCCTTTAGAAATTTATCGACAGATTCAACCAGAAATTCCTCCGGGGAACATTTTTCAGGCATACCTTCAGGAATTTTTCCTAGGATTACTTTAGAGGTTCCTCTACAAATTATTGTGGATTTCAACCACTGATTCCTTCAAAGATCTGTCCAAAAAAATCCCAAGGAATTTCTTCAGGGCTAACTCTCATTCTGCCTCCTAGAATTCCTCCAGATTGTTATAACATTTTTTTCAAAGATTTCTTCAGAAATTGATCTAGAAGTTAGTTCCAAAGATTCCATCACGCGTTACCCAGGAATCACATCCCGAATTCTTTCAGATACTTCTCAAACGATTTCTCAAAAAAAAAAAATATCACCATAAATTACCCCAAGGATTTCATCAAGACTTTTTTAAGGGCTTGCTCCTAGGACTCATCCTCCTCAAATTCCTCAAGCATCAGAAAATCCACCAGGAATTTCTTCAGCGATTCTTTCTAGCAATTTCCAACAGATTTCTCCAGGGATCTATACAAATACTTCCCAAGGGATTTCTCCAGTGGTTCATCCAATACTTCCTTCAAGAATTCCAACAAAAAATCCTCCAAAGATTCATTTAAGAATTACTCCAGAGAAACTTCAAGCATTTCTATACAGATACTACCCACAATTTATCTAAGGATTCATCAAGTTCCTCCATAGATTCCACCAACAATTCCTCCAAGAATTCCATCAGAAAGCCTTCAAAGATTTCAAGAGAAATACTGCAAAAAATCATCAAAACTTTATCAGCAGGAATTCCTTTAGAGATTCCACTTGTAATTTTTTGAGAGGATCCCCCAGGTTATCCTTCGGTATTCATCTAGAGAATCTTCAATAAATTCTTTTATAAACTTCACCAGTGTTTCCTCCAAAGATTCTTCCTTGTATCTCTGAAGGGACCCTACGAGGCATTCCTCCTGGGATTTCGGCAGGAATTACTTCAATAATCTAAAATAAATTTCTTCGAGGACTCCTAAAGGAATGTATCCATTAATTCCATCCAGTATTTCTTGAAGGATTTTTTCCAAGGAATCTACCAGGAATTAACTTAGAAAATCTTTCAGAAACTCCTTCAGGGATTGCTTTAAAAGTTCTTTCAGAAATATACTAAGAAATCTCTCCAGGAAACTCTCTAGGAATTAATCTATTGATTTTTTGGTGATACCGTCAAGAATTTCTAAAAATACATCTCCATGGATTTTTTTTCAGAAATGAAAAAAAAATCTTTTAGATCTACTTTAGGGATTCATTCTGAGGTATTTAGAGAAATGTGTTGTTTGAAATTCTGAGTGAATATCAGTTAACTCCTTGGAGGAATTTATGATAATCCTGAAGGACAATCCTAGTAACACCTTTGAAGTATTTTATGGTTGAACTTCTGGCAAAATTCTGGTAGATTTTTCTGGTGGTAATTCTAGCGAAACACTGGTGATATTCCCAGTGTTAATGCTAGAAGAACTCCTTGTGAAATTCCTTAAAAAACTTCTCTCGCGAAAAATTACAGGTGATATAATTAGGGAAAATACTGTTGAAGTATCTGAAGGAATTACTTGTGGAATCTTTATAGGAAATTGTGATCAAATCGCATAGGAAATTCGTTATTGGAAAATTGGAGTTTAAATCTTGGTGGCATCCACAAAGGAATTTCCCAGAGGAATCCCTGAAGGAATCCCTGTTTTCAATCTCAGGAGGAATTCCTGATAGAGTCACTGGATGATATACTGGTAGATTACCAATTTACAGGTAAAACTATTATAATAAATTTCTGGTAATATCGCTGGAGGGTTCCTGAAGACCCCGAAGAATCCCTGAAGTTATTCCACGAGAAATTCCTTGAAAAATTCGGAGGAATCCTTTGAGGATTTCCGGGATTGATTCCTCAAGGAAATCCGGGAGGAGCCCCATGATGAATTCCGCGAGAAATCCTTTGAGAAATTTCGGAAGGAATCTCTTGAGTAATGCCAGTAATGGTACTTATAAAAAATTTCTGATAAAATCCCTGGAGGAAATCCCGATAATCGTTGGAGATTTTGCTGGAGGAATTCCTTGAGGATTGATTCCTTAAGTAATTTCAGGAGGTATCCTTTGACTAATTCCGGGAGGAATACTCTAAGGAATTCCAGGAGGACTACCTTGAAGAGTTCTTGGATGAATCTCTAGAAGTATTCTCTAGAAGTTCGGCTACTATCTCCTAATAAATTCCGAAAAGAATTTATAATAAAATAACTTAGAATAACCCTAGAGGGATTCCTGAAGGAAACTTTAGAAGAATTCCTGATAGAATTCCTGACAGAACTTCTGATGGAATCCCAGGAGAATTTATAATAAGGTCTTAGAAGTTTTTCTAATGGAATCTATGAAAGAACTTCCGATGGAATCCCTGCAGAAATTCCCAATGAAATCTATTGAAGAACTCCTTCAGATGGAATGCTTGGAAAAACTTGTGATGTTATCACTGAAGTAATTTCTGATAGAATCATTAGAGAGACTCTTGATAGAATTCCAGATGGAATCTCTGAATGACTTCTAATGGAAACCCTAGAGGAACTCCTGATAAAGTCCTTAGAAGAACTCCTCATGGAATCCCTAGGGAACTCGTAATGAAATACCAGAAACGACTTCTTATGTTTTGCCCTATAGGAATTCCTAATTGAATCCTGATAAAATTCTTAGAAGAACTCCTGATGAAAATCCTTGGGAACTCCTATTGAAAGACTCAGAGGAACTCCTGATGGAATCCCTATAGAAACTCTTGATAGAATCCCAGAAGGAATTCCAGGTGGAATGTCTAAAGAAAATGCTTATGAAACCCCTGAAGGAACTGTTCTTGAAATCCCCAGAAGAACTCCTGATGTAATTCCCAGAAGAGATCCTGATAATATCCGTAGAAGAAACTTCTGATGCAATCCCTCGAGAATCCAGGTGAAATCTCTGAAGAAACTTCTGATACAATCTCTAGAGGAACTGCTGATGGAATCTCTAAGGGAACTCCTGTTAAAATTTCTGAAGAATTAAATGATGATTCCTGAAGGAATTTCTGACGAAATCCGGAGGTACTCCTGATGGAACCCTTGAAGGAATTCCTAAAGGATTTCTTGCAGGAACTTCTGATGAAATCTTCGGAGGAACTCCTGATGAAATCTCTTGAAAAATTCCCTATGGAATCACTATAGGAACTCCTGATGAAATCCCTGGAGCAATTCCTGATAAAATTCCTGATGGAACTCCTGATAGAATGCCTAGAGAAATTCCTTATGATATCACTAGAAGATCCTGATGAAATTCTTAGGTGACCTCCTGATACAAACTCTGGAGGAAGTCCTAATAGAATTTCGGAAGAAGTGTTAGCTGGAATCTCTGAAGGAACTCTTGGTGGAATTTCTGGAGGAACTCCTGATGAAATCCTCAGAAGAACTCTAATGGTAGCCCTAAAGGTACTACTAATAGAAACCCTATTGAAATTCCTGATAGAATCCCTGGAGGAACTCCTGATGGAATCCTTGAAGGAATATAAAGATATTGTTGGAGGAACTCCTGATAGAGTCCCGATGAAATCTCTAGATGAACTCCTCATGAAATTTCTGGATGAATTCCTGATAAGTTTCCTGAAGGAACTCCTGATAGAATCTCTTGAGGAATTTCGGGTGAAATCTCAGAAGAAACTCTTTATGGCATCCCTGGAGGAACTCCTGATGAAATCCTTGGAGGAAACCCTAAATATATTGTTGAAGGAGCTCCTGAGGGAATCAATGGAGGAATTTCTGATGAAATTCATAGAATAACTAGTGATGAAATCTCTACAGAAACCCCTGATAGAATCGCAGGAAGGAATTCCAGGTGGAATCTCTGAAGGAACTGCTGATGGAATCGCTGGAGAAACTTCTAATGGAATTGCTAGAGGTATTCTGATGAAATCCCCAGAAGATTTCTTGATGGAATTCCTAGAGGAACTTCCGATGGAATTTGGAGAGGAACATCTGATGGAATCCCTAGATAAAAACCCTGAAGGAACTGCTGAATGAAACCTTCGTGAAATTTATGATTGAATCTATAGAAGTTCTCCTGATGGAATGCCTGGATACAATTGTATTCAATTCCCTAGAATAACTTCTGATTCTAGAGGCCTTCCTTAGCCGAGTGATCAGAGTCCGCGGCTACAAAGCAAAACCTTGATGGAGGTTTCTGGATTAAATTTCCGGTCAGTCCAGGATCTTTTCGTAATGGAAATTTCCTTGACTTCCCTGGGCATAGAATATCATCGTACCTGCCACACGGTATATGAATTCGAAAATGGCAACTTTGGCAAAGAAAGCTCTCAGTTAAAAACTGTGGAAATGCCCATTGCACTCTTAGCTAAGAAGTAGGCTCTGATCTAGTGAGGACGTAACGCCAAGAAGAAGAAGAACTACTGATTCTCAGAGAAATCACTGATGGAATCCCTGTAGGAATTCGTGATAGAATCTCATGAGGAATTGCAGTTGAACTTTCGGAAGGAATTTATAAAAGAATTTTTATAGGAATTTCTTGTTAAATCACTGGACAAAATGTTGATTAAATTTCTGGAAGAACACCTGGTGGAATCATGAAGGAGTTTTGGAACAATTCCTAAAGATATTACAAGAGGATTACCTGGCGAAATTCCTAGTAAAATTCCTGATGTACCCTGCAGTACAAATCCAGGTACAATCCATGGATGGATTTTTTGAATCACAGGTGAAACTGCTGATGGATTGTCTGAAGATATTTCTGGAGAAATTGGTTGAGGAACAATTAAAGAATCTTTGGTGAATTTGCTCAAGAAAACGGTTAGAGATAGTTGGAAACGATAGTGAAATATATAGAAACAACTCAATAGTGTGCATTTGATAGATCACTACAGCACCAACGCTGCGTAAATTCACGCATTTTGACTTCCTACCCATCTGCATCGGAAGTTCATGGGACGTCGAAGCTTCAATTTGACATGATGACGTCGGTGTTCGTGCAACATCCCTACACACGGTACGATTGGTTCGTCAAACATTTTGCTCCGCCCACCGATGGTTTGAGCAAAATCAAACTCGTTTGATTTTGGCCGACCGATTCGTCAACCGTCAAATTGGTTTCACAAACTGTCAAATTGGTTCGTCAAGTCAAACATAGCACCAACATGAGCATCAACTTGGGGGGCG
Organism: Aedes aegypti; assembly: GCF_002204515.2. Lineage (NCBI taxonomy): Eukaryota > Metazoa > Arthropoda > Insecta > Diptera > Culicidae > Aedes > Aedes aegypti. Next base: position 36,621,620 of record NC_035109.1, on the reverse strand, counting down.
GAGTCAATGTTGGTCAAACTGTCTGAGCGTCTGTGAGGTGCATAAGCGAGAACGATTGACGCAACTATGAACTAATTTACAATGACGTCACGCAGCTTCTTCCATCGGGAAGAACACCATTTACTGCGGGCCGTGTTTACAAAAAATGAACGATTTCGTTGTGCATTCATCCACTTCATGTTCATCCGGTGAACATTCGTCGTCCGGATGTTGGTCCGGATGTCATTTTATGTAAACATTGCCCGCATTTAGAGCAGAAAAGAAAAAGAAAGTCGAGGATAAAAGAAGACCGTGGATAACTCCAAGGGGATGTGCCAATGGTCGATCTTTGTGTTTTCGGCTGTATTCAGGACTCAGGACAGCATTTCAGAAGTATTTTGCTGAAGATTGCTTTCGCGACTGATGTAAGATGCCAAAGTTAGTGTTGCTGCCAAGGCCAAACAATAGGGTCCTAAAGCCCTGTCCCAATTTTAGTGCCAAACGCTTAAGTTTAGGCCAAAAACACATGTTTACTCAATTTTCTAATGTTTTCCGTTGGTTTAAGCCCGAAAAAACATTTTTTTAGATTTTGTCACATCCTTTGGCTTAAACTCAAATTTTGGGTGTATTTTGTTTGCCTCGTCCCTTACGAAATGTCAGATAGGAACAACCCCAGTGGTCGAACTAAAACCCCTGTGGTGTTTTTGTCGACTAAGCGAACGTCAAACATGATCAAAAGTGTCAAGGTTCATTTATGGACCAAATTTTTAAATTAAAGTTTGAACATGATATAGCCATTATTTGAGCGGGAAAAATTGCTAAAGTAGTTACAGTAACATGCTTTTTCGTGTTATTAAATAAAAACAAGATTTCATTAAAAATTTTAGGACCCAATTCAGATATCTATAGATCTATAAGCTTGCTGGATACTCCTGGTAGGGATCTGGAAAAGGTTTTCCTCAGCAGACTAACGATTTGCATAGAAAGCGAACATGGATTGGGGGTCATGCACAAATTACGTCACGCTCCAAGGGGGGGAGGGGGTCAAGCCAAACGTGACAAGCCTTACAAAAAATTTGGAAGACCCATACAAAAAACGTGATAAAGGGGGGGGGGGGGAGGTGGTCAAAAAAGTTGAAATTTAGCGTGACATAATTTGTGTACCATCCCTTGTCAAGAAGGCAGTTAGGATTCCGAAGCAAGACTTCGACGATTGATGCAATTCTGAAGGACATCGCGTGCAAAGAAAGCGTCCAAGCAGAAGTGAAGAGACAATAGAAACTGCGCAGTGGTAACAATAGACGTTTAGCGAACGCGTTCCAGTTGAGAAGCTTCATCGTGAGGAATACGATCAGGTTGAACACGATGGCTAGATAGTAGAAGCGGAACAACTAGGAACATAAAGGCTGGACCTACCGGCTCATCCCTTATGTATCGGTTTGAAGGATCAGAAAACACGGAGAAGTAGGGAAGGTGTACCGGTATTCGCCATGTGCCAGTTATTCGCCACCCCGGATTATATACCGTTTTAAGACATATATGGTTGCCAATTGTTTAGTGTTCGCTAAATTGCTTTAAGATGATACGGAAACGTTCTTGGAAACTGCAAAATTTTCTCAGAAAATTATGGAAAAAAATCATTTTCCTTTAAGTTTTTGCTCCTTTACACCTATTTTTCGCCATGGTGTCCCTGATTCGTCACCCTCCATAAGAAATCAACGTAGGTGGCGAATTCAGGAACCGAAATTAAAATCGTGGCGAATACTGGTGCAGGTGGTCCAGTATTCGCCACCCCCATTTTTAATACCAAAACAAAGTTTCTGATTAGTTTTTATATTTTCCCTCCTGAGCATGGATTGAAAGCTTTCGTTTAATGTATTGACATTAACCAAAGGTCTTTTGATTTATGCATAAACAATATTTTTCCTTAGGGTGGCCAAAACTGGTACACTTCCCCTACACTTATACCTGACACAGTTGTTGTTGCTTCTAAAAAAATACAACGATTCGTACACTTACCTTTTACTACAGCATGCCCGAACATCTAAGGAATGATATGATCCACAGAAGTTTGGCCTCCCTTTACATTTTCCGCTGCCACTCGCAACATAAATCATGCATTAGGATAATGTTGAAGCATCGCTACCAGAGAGAGAGGGGAGAGCATATATACAGTGACACAACCACATTCACGCCCCTTCGGAGAGCGAGAGCAATACGACGACGACGACGCAAAGATTTGGCGTTCTCCGCTTCTGGTCGCTCGCCCGCTCAGTCAGATTCAAAGTTGAACTCGTCGGAGTGAAACGTGTGCGTTCGAGAAGCTACGGAGTCGCCGTCGACGGAACCTAACCGTACCGTTCATCGTGGTGTGCTGGGGTTCGGATGGTGGTGACTGCGCCATATAGGTAAGGTACCCTACCAGCCTTCTCTGAAGAAGAAAAAAAAAAACTTTGAAGTTGGCTTTTCGCTACAAGGTGATGTAAAGTTGGGGAGCGAAGTTCTGAATTTCAGTGCTTTGGGAGTGCGATTTGCGTAAGATGGCCCTGGCCACGCGTAGCCCGGAGGAAGCGAAAGGTTTTCGAAAGTGGTGAAAATTTGTGAACGGGGGAAAACTAAGGAGGCTCGGAAAAATAGGGCTGCCGACTGCAGTTGGGTGTGTGTGTTTTGAATTTTCCTCGGTGGCAAAGCAGGCGACGCGACGGCCGAGACCACTATTCCATGGCACACTGAGGTGGATATTACAGTACTTGCACAGTGGAGTTTGCAGTGAAGTTGTGTATAGTTCTGTGCGGTCGCGAAGGGTGAGTTGTCGTATGGAGTATTGATTGAAGTGCCGCGACTTGGTGGCACGTACAGCACTCGAGTTGAAGAAGTGGTAGAAGAAAAAAGCAGACGAAGGTGGGTGCCCTCGCTGGTCCTTAACCTCCACCAGGTTAGGCGGTGGGCATTGCGAGTTGTCTTTGAGTTCACAGGAAGAGAAGTGCGTGCAAGAAGATTGTCGTCACCAGAGCCTCCCCCGTTGGAGTTGAAGTCTGTGAAAGAGAAAAAAGGGGTTTGGATTTACCTTTTGGCCGAGGAAACAAAGGTGTGAAGAAGATTCAAGTGCCAAGTGGAGTATCCCCGGGGGTGAAAATCAATGCGAAAAGTGGCAAGTTGAGCACTCGGAGAAGGCTCCCGTGGAGTTGTGTGTGAGTGCGTACCGAGGAAAAGCTGCATTCGGTGGAAAATCCTTGGCGGAAAATTGGAATCCATGTTGTGATCTGTGAGTCTGCATCCCTGGGAGTGAGTGTGCGTGTTCTTCGTCGGTTCCGAGCCGTCGCAGCATCCGCCGCAACCGGAAGTGTGAGAAGAAAGTGCTGAGCCGAAAGGCAATTGTTCTGTCAAAAAAATCTGTCAAAGCCTGTCTGAATTTTGCGTGTGTCCGCCAAAATGGATCCTCCAGTACCACCGGGTTTCCTGGTAGAGTTGCTGCACTCGGTGCCGCACATCAACATCACCTTGCACCGGGTAAATGACACCTTCAACCCGAACAGCTCCATCTACATCGAGGTAAGTGCCCTGCATCCGCCCTCGGGGTCTCTGCTTTGAAAATTACATAATTTTTTGCCACGCTGTGTAGGCATTTTCACTGAACCGTAGTATTGGAGCAAAGGACGAAATTCTCTTCCTGGTTTCATCCCTATAACTGGGATGATTTTTTCCCCCTTGTATGACTACGGTGGGATAACTCGTAGGATGAGATGAAGATTTCGGGAGGATGGGACCCACCCTTGAGCGTGTGCACGTGGTAGTGTGCTTCCCTGTCGATGATCCCGTTGCCATGGGCGTGCGCAGTGATGTGTCAAACTGACAGGACATTGCCAGGCATGGGACTGTTTACATTTATCTTCTTGTCTTGGCTGGTGGTTCAACTGTTCGGGGTCAAGAATTTCAGAGCGTTATATCGAATCTTAGAACTAGATCCACGGTATCAAAATGACTCGAAAGATTTCAAATTACGACATAACCTGTCTGATCAATCTCAATGCCGTAAAGCTTACAGCCAATGATGACTACACTATATATCCTTATCCCAAAGTCTTGCGGGCTCGTCTGCGGATTGAGCGCCAATAAGATGAAAGCAATGTCTGAAGTGCGTTCGTTTTACGGTGAGCAACATTCATTCTAACACAGTCGTAGTTTGAAACCCTCAAACAAAATAAAGTCAAACCTCCATTAGGTAATATTGAAGGGTTCATTATCAAGTCGATGAACATATATTTGAAAAAAAAAACTGATGGAGGAACTATCACAGTAACCAGGATTTTTAGTTATAGTATGACTCCATGACTCGATATCCAGAAGTGGAACATTGACCTATGGAGTTTTGACTGTTAATAGTTGAGAATGCCTTTCTTTTGTTATATACAGTGTGATCTGAATGAAAAAAATCGATATAACGCTTGGAATCTGTAGTACCCTCATTGAATCGCCAGAGTTTTAAAATGGTCCTAAAATGTTTAATGAAATCTTGATTTTATTAATTAACACGAATGAGCATGTTACTGCAAATACTTTAGCTATTTTCCCCGCTCAAATAACGGCTATATCTTATTGTAACTTTAACTTAAAAAATTGGGTCCAAAAATGAACCTTCACACTTTTGATCATGTTTGACGTTCGCTTAGTCAACAAAATCACCACAGGGGTTTTAGTTTGAACACTGGGGTTGTTCCTCTTTGATATTTCAAAAGGATCACGGAAATAACATACACCCAAAATTTGAGTTTGAACCAAGAGGTGTGACAAAATCTAAAAAAAAACCTGAAAAACGTTTTTGGACTTAAACAAACGAATAACATTAAAAAAATTGAGTAAACATGTGTTTTTGGCATAAACTTAAGCGTACGGCATTAAAATTGTTTGACAGCTGATATTATGATATAACAAATTTCAACTTACAGCTCCGGAAGTTCTTTAAGAAAGTTTTTTTCTAAAACACTCCACTGTTCACAGTTAAAAATTATGAAGATTACACGTCATGTAAACTTCATTTATGCGATGTAAACATGACGTCATGTAAATTTATGTCTGAAATCATGTAAAACTGTGTTATATGTCATGTAACCACAGAGGATCCTGCTGGATTACATCACATATAATTGAAGTTTACATGACATATCATGTAAATATCCATGATACTCCACGCTCCAATTATGTGCATTATATGACTCAGAAATTTACACGTTTCGTTCGAACTGTGTTGTTTATCGGAAAAGTTCGTACTGATGGAAGTTTCTCCGGAAGTTCTTAGGTGTAGTTTCTCCAGCAGTTCCTTCGGGTAGTGTATCCATGAGATTCCTCCGAAACCTCTTAAGGAAGTTCCTCCAGGAAGTTGCTCAGAAAGTTCCTTCGGAAAGTTTTTTCGGTATGAACTTTCGGAATTGTGATTTTCTTTGTAAATTTTGGAATTTCTTTCAAAGTTTCCTTTAGAATTTTCTTTGGAATTTCCTTCAGAATTTTTTTTAAAATTTTCTCTGTAGTTTCCTTCAGAATTTGAAATTCCCTGTGGATTTTTCTCGTAATTGTCTTTAGACATGCCTTTGGAATTTCCTTTGGATTTTCCTTCGCCATTTCCATCGTAGTTTCCATTGTAATTTTTGTTGAATTGAAATTTTTTCAATTTTCTTTTGGAGTTTCGTTCGGAATTTATTTTGACTTTGGAATTTTCATAATAGTTTCCTTCAGAATTTCCTGTGGATTTTTTTCGGAATTTTCTTTGGCATGCCTTTAAAATTTCCTTAGGAATTCACTTCGGAATTTCCATCGTAATTTCATTTTGAATTTCTTTTGGATTTTCCTCCAGAGTTTCTTTTGTCTTTGGAATTCGGAATTCCCTATGGATTTTTTTTCTGAATTTTCTTCGGACATGTCTTTTATATTTCCTTTGGAATTTCTTTCGGAATTTCCTTTGGATTTTCCTTCGGCATTCGGAATTTTTTTCCAAATTTCCATCGGAATTTTCTTTGGAACTTCTTTTGCCTTTGGAATTTCCTTCGGCACTTCCTTCTGAATTTCCTTTGTGATTTCCTTTAGAATTTTCTTTGAAATTTTCTGTGAAACTTCCATCGGAATTTCCTTTCAAATTTCCTTCCAAATTTCTTTGGAATTTTCTTCAGTATTTTCTTTAAAATTTCTTCGGAATTTTCTTCAGTATTTTCTTTGAAATTTCTTTTGGAATTTCCTTTGGAATTGTCTCCAGATTTGCCTTTCGAAAGAAAGTTTCAAAGAAAATTCCTATAGAAACGCCCATAGGAATTTTTTTGGATTTTTTTTAATTTCCTCTGGGATTTGCTTTAGCATTTCCATCGGAATTTTCTTTAGGTGTCTTTTTTTTGCAATTTTTTTCTTCGGAATTAGCTTTAGAATTTTCATAGGAATATCCTTTAGATTTTCCTTCGAAATTTCACCGAAATTTGCAATTTCTTTTGGAATTTTCTTCGGAGTTTGCTCTGGCATTTCAATCGGAATTACCATGAGAATTTTCTTCAGCATTTCCAATGAAATTTTCCTCGGAAATTCTTTTTGAATATTCTTCAGAATTTCCTTTGTATTTTCCTTCGCCACTTCCATTGGATTTTTCTTCGGAATTTTTTTGAAACTTTCTTCAAAATTTGCTTTGAAATTTCCTTCCTTTGAAATTTTTCTTTCCTTTGGAACATCCTTTGGAATTTCTTTTAAAATTATCTTCGGAATTTCCTTTGGATTTTCCTTTGGCATTTCCATTGAAATTTCGTTCGTGATTAGAAACTTCCTTGTAACTTCCATCGGAACTCCCATGATTTCCTTCGAAATTTTCTTTGAATTTCCCTTCAGAATTTCCATTCGATTTGTTTTTGGAATCCCCTTAGGAATTTCATTTGGAGTTTCCCGAAGGAACTTCTTTCGGAAATTTTTTTTGGGAGATTTTCCAGAAAACGCTTTATGTTTCATCCATGAGTTTCTTTCTGGAGAAATTCCAAAAAGAACGGTTGAATAAATTCACTGCAAAATTCTAGGAGACGTACTTGGAGGAATTCCCAGTGGAAATCCTGGAGGAATATTCACGGAGCAATTCTTGGTGGATTTTTGGAAGAATTACTGAGGTATTCTAGGAGGAATATCCGGCTTAATTCCTGTAGAAAATCCATGAAGAATGACGGAGGGATTCCTGAAGGAAGGACAGGAATCCCTAGAGTAGTTCATGAAACAATTTATGGAAGAACCAATGAAGAAATATCTGAAGAAAATCCTAAGCATTTTCCTGGAACATCCAAACAAATCCAGACAAAGAGGATTTTAAAGTGGAATGCAATAAGTAGATATCCCGAATAAATTCTAAAGGAATTCCAGAATAATTCTTCAATTTGAAGTAACTTCCTTTATGGACTCTCTGGAGGAACTTCCGAAAGAAATTTCAAAGGAAATCTCGAAGAAAATTCCAAGCGAAGTTCCGAAATGAATTTTAAAAGAAATTCAAAAGGAAATTTTGAAAGCAAATTTTCGAAGGAAACTTCAACGAAAATTCCACAGGAAATTCGTAAAAGAATTTCAATGGAAATTCCAAAAGAAATTTCATTTGCAGTTCCAAAAGAAATTTCATTGGAAATTCTAAAGGAAATTCCGAAGAAAATCCAAAAGGAAATTTAAATGGAAATTCCGAAGAAATTCCAAAAATAATTCCGAGAAATTTCTGAAGGGCAAATTCCGGAGGGAATTCCAAAGGAAACTGAAAAGGAATTTTCGAGATGAAATTCTTAAGTGACTATCGAAGAAGATTTTGAAAAAAAATCCAAATAAAATTCGGAAGAAAAGAGATTTAGATTAAAAAAAATCCAAAGGCAATTCAAAAGAGAATTCCGTATTAAAATTTAAAAGCCGAAGAAAATTCAAGAGGAAATACGCCTGAAATTTTAGAAGAAAATTTAAAGTAAATTCATAAAGAAATTCAAACGGAAATTGAGAGGGAAATTTCAAAGTAAATTTCGAAAAAAATCCCAAATGAAATTCCAACAAAAAATTAATGGAAATTCCTAAGTAAATTTCAACGGAAATTTTAAAGGAAGTTTCGAATAAAAATATTTAAGGGAATTCCGAAGAAAATTTTGAAGGAAATTTTAGAGGAATTTCGAAAGAAATTTAAATAGGAATTCTGAAGAATATTCAGAAAGAGAAGAAAATTCAGAAGGAGTTCCTTCGGAAGTTTCAAAAGGTTTTCAAGAGTTCTTCCATAAGTTCTACCTGTGAGAGTTACTCAAGAATTCCTCCGGAAGTTCTTCTAGCAGTTCCTCCAAAAGTTCGTTTTGGATTTCCTTCGGAAGTTCATATAGGACGTCCTCCGGAAGTTCACGTATCAGTTCCTTTGGTAGATCCCGTAGGAGTTCTTCCGGAAATTCCTGCAGGAGTTCCTTCGAAAGTTTCTGTAGTAGTTCCTCCAGAGGTTCCAGTAGGTGTTCTACAGGATGTTCTCGTATGAGTTTCTCCAGTAGTACCTGAGGGATTTTCACTGATATTTCCTCCGGAAGTTCCTGCAAAAGCTCATTCGGAAGTTCCTATAGAAATTCATCTAGAAGATCCACTAGGAAGTGGAAGAACACTGAGTTCTTCTGGAAGTTCCAGTAAAGTTTGAACCGAAAGTTTATCTGCGGGATCTTCCGAAAGTTACTGTTGAAGTTCTTCCGGAAAGTTTTCTTAAAGTTCTTTGGGAAGTTCCTCTTATATTTCTTGTGGATGTTCTTCTCAAAGTTGCTGGAGGAATTATTTCACTAGTTCCTTCGGAAACTCCTTCAGAAGTGAATTCGGATGCTCCTTTGGGAATTTCTCCAGATGTTTTCCTAGGATTTTCTATGGAAGTTCCGCTAGGAAACACTCCTCAAATTTCGGTAGAAGTTCCTTCAGAAATCCCTTAGAGTTCCGCAACGAATTCACCCGAAAGATTCCCTTAAAGTTGTTTTAAAAGTTTACTAAGGAGTTACTACAGAAGAATTCCCAATGCTGAAATTTCTTTGGAAGTTCCTCAAAGATTTCTTCTGAAAATTCATCTTAAAGTTCTTCTGAAAGTTTTCTTCAGTGTTCCGCCGTAATGTTTTCCAGGATTTTCTCAAGAAGATGCTATGAGACTTTTTCCAGAAGTTACTCTAAAAGTTCTTCCTGAAGTTTTGCTAGAAATTGAAAATTTGCCAAGAAATTCCTCCAGATGTTTTCCAAAATCTGGAGTTCCTTCAGAAGATTCTTTGAGATTTCTTCTGGAGGCTCCTCTAGGAGTTCCTCCGAAAGCTCTCCTTAGAGTTCTTTTACAAGTTATCTTAGCAATTTCTCTAGTTCCACACAAATATCTCCAGAAGCTCATTTAGGAGTTGCTTCAGATGATAATAAATCTTTAAGCTGTTTAGTGGAATACCTATGAATAAATGAGAAACCAAATTTAGTACTATACCATTGCAATGCATTGAATTTTATAGTACTAAATCTGTTGCTTCAGATGTTCCGCAAGGATTCCATCCAGAAGTTCCGCTAGGAGTTCCTCCGCAAGATGTACCATGAGTTTCTTCGGCAATTTCGCTAAGAGTTAGGAGCTCCTCCAAATTTTCACAATGATTTCATAAGCAAGTTTCCTTCGTAAGGTTTCCCAGGATTTCCTCGGGAAATTAATCCGTGAGCTTCTTCGTTCCTGTAGAAGTTCCTCTAGGTGATCCTCCGAAAGTACATCTAGTAGTAACTACGGAATTTGCTCTAGAAAAAATACAAATTTTCAATTTCAATCTGGAAGTTCCTCCGAAACTTTTGGGATTTGCCTCTGAAGAAATTCTCTGGTGAATTCTTGTACGAAATTTTTAATTCTTAACGAATTTATAAGGTAATTCTGGAATGAATTCACAAGGAAATTCCTGGAGGAACTCCCTAAGGAGTTTCCTGAAAGATCATATCCTCTACTCTTTCTTAAAAAAAACTTCAGAATTCCTGGATGAGTTTCGGGAAAAATTCCTAACAGGAATTCCTGAAGAAATTACCTGAGTAACTGCCGTTATGCTCTTAAATTCCCTATTATGAAAAATATCTGAAAAAATCCGAAAGAAAATGCTGAAGGAATTCTCAGGCGAGATTCTGGAGAAATGCACTCGAGATTTTTTGTTTTTGAAAAATTCCCAATAGATTGAAATATAAAAATTACTGATAGAATTCCTTATACAATTTTCGATTAAGTGTTTGAAAGAGTTCTTAAATAAGTTTGTAAAAAATAAGAATTCTCGGAGCAATATTTTGAAGAATCTCTGGAGGAATAACGAAAGATTTTTCCAGAGAAATTGCCGGAGTAGTTCCTTGAAGCATTTCCGTGTTAATTTCTGGAAGAATTTCCAAAGTACATCTAGGAGTTCCTCCGAAATATCTTGAGATTTCCTTTGAGATTTGCTCCTGAAAATATTCTTAATAAATTCCAGAAGGAATCTGAACGAATTAATAAGGGAATTCTGGAATGAACTCACATGTGAATTCCTGGCGGAATTCTCTAAGACGTTCCCTGAAGAATTTTCTGCAGAATGACAATATTTAGAGGAATCCTTAGAAAAAATCATCAGATTTTTTTTCTAGGGAATCTACAGGATCACTTCTTGGACGAATCAATTGTTGAGTAATTCTTCCAAAAGGGACTCTTCTTTTTGGAGAATGCTCGAAAATAGATGCAGCAGAAAATTCTACACTAAAAGCAGGTGTAGGAGGTTTTTCTGTAAACTACTTCATGCTCAGAATGTATTTCTGGAGATAGTAATTTCTCGATTGTTTCCAAACTATGGTAATGTCCATGATAGTGACAAAGCAAACCCTCAGTTGCTAATTGAGAAATTTCTTCTTAAACTTATCTTAGAAGTATATACTGTTTGAGTTTGGACGTAATGCTTAGCAGAAGAAGAACTTATTTAACATCTTTTTTTGAAATCAGGTTTTACCACAAATATAGAGTGAAACAACAATTGAATTATTCATGGTGGATGATCTCAAAAACGACGTTTTTTTCTCTGTACAAACAAGATTGCTGTACGAGGAAGGCAAAAAGGATTCGGAGTTTTCGACTCTACCGACTTGGGAGGTTTCTTTGCATGTGTTAGTGGCGGCGGTCGCTACCTTTGATTGCATCGCCGACAACATCTCTGAAGTGCACGCTGTGTCTGTTCTCTGCGTGCATCATCGTCATCATCATCGGCCATCGCACACCAAAATGTGATGCTGTGCCGATAGAAGCGCTAGTGTATGAGTGTATAAATGTGGCAGAGAGAGCAGCCAGGAAAAAAAGAAAAAGATAATAATGCGAAAAGGATACCATTGCCTAATTTTGTGCGGAATTCGAAATTGTTTGATTTCAGTCTGCATGTTCATTAATTATCAGACAATGTTGGCTGTTTTGAAAATTAATAATCTTCGAATTTTCAAGGGCACAGATCTAGAGAAATATACAGCGCACTGAGCTGAAAATTTGATCGATTGGTTGCTTGTTGATGATGACCAAACGATCAAATTTTCAGCTCAATACGCTGTATAGCTCTCTAGATTAGGGCTCTTGAAAATTCGAGGTTCGTTTTACAATCATCTGAAGGAATCTCAAGACCCTCCGTGCCCCCCTAACCATTTATCTAATAAATGGACGGCACCATACAACAATTTGAGGCTATGTAGCACATGTCGAACTTGTCGAAAACAGGTTTAGCTGTTGTCCATAAATGTCGTAGCATTTTATGTAGGAGGAAATTATAATGAATTAATATAGGTTTATTCTTCTATCTGACGTGTATTCAACGTAACAGCACATATTTTAATGGATCATATTTAAAAGTTATCATAAAATTTTATGTTTCTAAATAATTTTAGTTAATACGGCGCATACTTACACAAAAAATGTAATCATCCATTTTTTTTCAAACACTTTAGTTTTTCGAAGCTTATCACCAGATAACCAAACTCATATTACTTACATATTAAATAAGTTTGATAAGATAACAGCCAAATTAGAACTTTTGACCGCTCTTGTACATCACACTTTTATTTCTCAATTACTTTTTCAAATTGACTTAAGTAACTTTCATACGGTTTTGAGAAAATTAATTGAGAAGAATTACAACTTGTCTTAAAAAACTGTTTTAAAATTTAGTTTTAAACTTTTTAACATTTTTTCGTCGTGTATATCGCTTAAATTCTGCATGCGATCAGCTCGCGTTAAAATACAAGGTTGTGTCTATCGTATCCCTCAAAAATTGTATGACAAAATGATAAGTCACTTTATTCAATTACTTACGACGTTTTTGTACCTGTGTAAAAATCGAGTCAAGAAGTGTTTTCTTTTGATTCGTGGTTAAGTCACCTTGTTTCCCCATACAACAAAGCGGTGAAAGTAACGGTAAGGGGGACTGGGGGTAATTTGCCCATGTTAAGAAAAACAGCTATTTTAGATGTGAAAAACTTTATTTTAAAAACGTTAGAATTTCAAACGGCTGTTTTGGTGTTATGAGATAGGGGTGGGCGTTTTCCCCATCAGTTGATTAAAGTTTGGGTCCTTCAATATGCTTTTAAGGCTAAATATTACATAATTTTTGCATGCAATACAAACTATAACAGTGCACAAGTTGTCTGTCGGCAAAAGTTTCAGAAATTTGGTTATTTATCGAACTAACACATTACCTTGAAGAACGCACAAAATTGCAACGAAAACAGCGAAAAACGTTTTTGTACGTTTTTAACGATTTTCTTGAGAAAAACAAAAACATGTGCTGTTCTTTGGTGTTTTATCTCTTTATATTTTTCCGATATCGATTTTTTGATCGAGTCTAACTCTGTTGTGCAGCACAATCTTAATAAGTGTAATTTCAGTGTAGCTGGAGTAGTTTTTGAAATTACAGCTACGATGTTTAAAAAGTATAAAATCTGAGTGCTTAAGTTTACCTATTAATCCAGATTGGTCTTCTGTAAAAGTTATTTCACGATTCATCATAATATAGAATTGGCTTCGTATGTCTTCTATCAATTGCTATAAGAATATTGCCTATGAAAAAAAAAACTAGATTGTGAAAAACTTATGTGACTTGTACCAGCATTTTGTCGTAAACAACATTTGCACATTACTAACGATATTAAAATATCTCTTCAATCTATTTGATATCAAAGCTTTTTGTGGCTATGAGACGTAACTCTAAATTTCGTTGATCTTGTGATTCAAAAAAAAAAACACCCAGAGGTTACAAATCTCTAGACGAGTGATTTCAAAAATGAGCGATTTTCAGTCCCAGGGGGGCTAAAATTTGCGAAGCTGAATTGGCGAAAGTGCTAGTATGTGAGAAACTTAAAATAACGATTCATAATATTTGTAGAAGACATTCATTTCAATAGACACTCTTATGCGTTTGAAGAACTATTAATTCACATTTCTTTTATTCATGCCTTTATCAAGCACGCTTTTTCAAAATCATATAAAGCAAAACTTGACGAATTTGAACTTGCCAATTTCGTAAAACATCTGTTAAGAATTAGCAACAAAAAGATCAGAACTGGAGTCCTTGACTTACCATTACAAGGCCAAAATATTCTCCAGTCTAGTCTGTCAGAACACCGACCATCAGGCGAACCTTGGCGAACTGCCTTTCGAGTGCCCCTTATTCAATGCTCAACTGCCGTTGTCAGCATTGTACAAGTTTACATAAAACAATCCAGAAAATATAAACGAAAATTTTAAAAGCCTGTGGTACCTTCATGATAAAACTAGAATAAAGAAAAGAAAAAGAAAGAATAAATAGAGTTCATTGATATATTTGTCCAAATATTCGATTAGTGGTTGTTTTCTAGATACCTATATTTTAGAAAATCTCTAACAAATTTAAAAATATTTTTTTAAAAGAATTTTCTATTAACAAATTCTTTAACATCTTGAGGGTTGCTTCTGATATATTTTGTTTATATTATCGTTCAGAAACTGTTTCAGTCATGGGTTTGTCGACATTTGTTTTCGAAACTTTGACTTGAGAGGTTCTTTTATTCAAAATGTATCTCCATGACCAGATGCGTCACGCATTTCGGCGCCTCCATGATGAATTGCGCCAACCTGCCCAACCGCACGCTACGGGCCACCAAATATGTTTCAAAACCAAAAAATATTCAATATATGTACTTCACAACACGGTGCCCCGACAGACCGTTATTATGCAAAAAAATGTCCATCAAATCTGAGCACAGGGCTCGAATCCTGGGGTCATTCTGCACCTCTGGACCGATTTAAAAAAAAACCCTAGGAAGAATCTCAAGAAATATCGATTTGAAGTTTTTGACTAAAAATTTCAATATTATCTATATTAAAATTTTACAATAGCTCTGAAAAAACCTACAAAAACGCTCAAAAAATTGGCCAAACTGTTCCCAACTAGTATAACATTGTTACCGTTGTTATGATTAGAAATATTCAAGCTTTTCCGGCATTCACACTAAATGACCAGCTCACTGAAGTTTGCCTATTTTATTCGCTCAACAGTCTTGCTCCTGTTCTCAAATAAATGTGCTTAGAGAGCCAAGAATAAGCGTTTTATACAGGGCAAATTGACAATAATGTTTCATTTAGGTAAGCTTGCGTTTATTTGTTGCTCTCTTTGTGTTATTATTAGAAAACTGCTTTAGTTTTCGAAACACTTTTCAGTGTTGCACGATAAAGGATCGCGAGGTGTTTTGGCGAAGTTGTTATCGAAATAATGAATGGTTACGTAATCCATGAAAGGAGATATTCGCAGCTAGAACACGTGTTTTGACTACACGGGAAACATTATTATCATACGTCACAAGTGTTGTATTGCTCTTCAATAACTTTAATTACATCTCCATTAAGAACTGTTTCAGCACCAACACATCTAAACCTGTTTTTTTCTCTATATGCGACCATATACGTTTGGGTAGTGTAAATGGCATTACAAGCTTGGCTTAGTTGTCCATCTTTAAAATAGTGAAACCCTGCTTTACTGCACCGCGATCGATTCCAATAAAGTCATCGTATGCAAAATCAAGGAGTATAAGCAGGGAAGACAATCGTCAGATTTGTTACCGACGAAATAAAAAAACATCGTCATCCTGTATAATAACTCTGGCAGGTCGACGTCTCGTCAGCGACGAAAGAATGCACGACTTACTTTAACCCAAAATCGTCAAAGAGCAAATGTTTCTTCATTCCGCTTGCTACCCTAACATACATGGAAAAAGCGTTTACTGTATATTCGGTTGCTATGCACCAAACAATGAATGTCATCACATTATTGCTTGTATTGGCAAATGAACCCGCTCTTCTCATGATCAGGGATGGGAAATGTACTGTAGCAAACATTTACCGCCTCTACATTCACATCTTTCTACACGACCATCAAAATCCAAAGCAAACCATGACAGTTCAAATCAAAAAATGTCACGGCTCTGCAAAACTGTAATCTTCTTCTTCCCAAAGTCATGACGCCGAGCCTATGTGACTGGATCTCTGCGGCAAATCGTCATCCGACGCTGGTTAAGTGACGATGACAACGCTTCTTTTAGTTTCGTCGCCGACTTTTTCCATTTGACGTCGACGATTGTCTACCCTGAGTATAAGCGACAAAACGCAATATTAAACAGTAAATGTGGAATCTCATATCTTTTCATTCCATGTAATTTTCCGTCTACAATCCTTACACTTGATTGTATTTGTCAGCTTAAACAGCTTACAGTCTCATTTTTAAGTCTGATATTACCTGCAACGGCTAGATTTTTGTTACTGAGCCGAACGCGACCTAGAAATCAATAAACAGATTGACAATGAATCCCGAAAAAAAATAAAACGTAGTCAATGGTTGCAGGTATATAGACTGGAAGTCTTAGTGAAGTTGATAATTAAGTAGTACTTAATGGGGATTTGTTTGAAGTTGTTAATAACTTTGTTTGACATATGACAATCATGTTTCCCTTGTAATCATAATCCTGTTGAAGCTGAGAATGTTGAACAGGATATTTTTTACGTGAAGTGCTGAGGACAATACTCGGTGGAAAACTAGACGAAATCATCAAGAGTAGTGTCAGATGAACACATTAGAAAATTTTATTAAGCAAAATAAATACGGTAGACTTTGGTGGGCTGGTCACTTAGTGTGAAAGCCGAAAATTAAGCTGTTAATTAATAATATTCAGCATTGAATGTTTCACGTTTGTCGAACGTAACATCAATAATTGAAATTTATTTCTTTGATTTCATTCTTTTAAACTTAGCTTACTGGTTTGGTATGGGTATGGTTGGTATATTGAATTTTCAAGTCAAAAACTTCAAATCGAGATTTCTAGAGATTTCTCCTAAGGATTTTTTTAAAAATTGGCCCAGAGATGCAGAACGACCTCAGGAATCGAGCCCTGTGCTCAGATTTGATGGACATTTTTTTTGCATAATAACGGTCTGGCATGCACAAGTATCTCTTAAAGTTTAATATATTTGTGATACTCTTATGATAAGATGTAGATCATAATCTCAACAAAATAAAGCGTTTATTTAAAACAAAATTGAAAATAACATATCAGGAGGGCGATTCTGATATATATTTAAGAAGTAAGAAAAGTTTGGGTAGTACTGCTCTAGACAAACTCCAAGTGTTGATGATATATTTCTTGTGATAATCATGGTGAACGAAAAATATTTTAAATATCACTGATTTCCTTCAAAATCACGGACTTAAAACTTCAAAAGGGCGTTACTTTGAAACTACGATATTATTATTTTTTTAAATTTTGAACTTAGTCATAGAAAATTACTTGTGAGCTCAGATTAGACGGAGGTTTTTTTTAGATAATTACGGTCTGGGATCACCATGCTTTGCACACTACTATACTTGTTTTGTGTTAATGTCTACTAGTATAAAGCTATAGGATGCCGAAGGTGTTTAGGATCGATTCCCGCTAAAGTCGAGGATTCATCGAATTGGGAAAGCCGACATGAGAGATCAGACCGAGGTTTGCTGAACTTCCAGCGACCAAAGCGAAAATCGCACGCCGTTCATGACGAAGCGTAAAAGTTACCAAATTGAAAATCAACTTTCCCGTGACGTTCGCTTCGTGCTTGCTTGGTGACACTAGCTGTCGATTTTGTGTCGATTTGTATCACACTTTAGCGAATTTCCCTGCCAGTCTCTTCCTGTACCACCCACCTGGCTCTCTAGTTTCACCTATCTACTATCGAAAGCATGGTAATGGAGTTTTTTTTTCCGGAGAAGTATTATCATGCCCTGGGAATAGAATTAATAGATTATCTAAAAACATCCATCGAAATAATTTGGAACAAGCATCAATTGGGTATAAATTAACAATTAAATCTTACAAAATAGGATTTAAGAATATATATTTGTTGCCGAATTGATCGTAAAAATAAAATTTTCAAAATTTTCCACAGAAACATTAAGCTCTTAAAATCTTTAAAACTGATATTAATTTGCACAGTTTTTATTAACAATTTCTTGATATTTTAGTGCTTATTTTGCATTTGGCGTTTTTGGTTTTTCAAATGCTTAGTTGGAATAGTTTCGAATTTTTCTTATTTTTATAATTTATTAATTAAATATATATTTTCGCGCTTTTTTAATATTTTCATTGCTTCAACTCCTTCAATGCTTGCTGATTTAGCTGCCTTTTTTCTGCAAGCGGGGGGGTTATGGCAGTTTCGAAGGGGTCCCTCTCACCGTCGATTGACACTCTGTGACACACCGCCACTCCACCTTCTCCTTCGCCGTTCCATTTTCGCTTCATTGCTCGTTAAAGATGGAGATGATGATGAGCGTAAATTGACGCCGAACATCAACCCAACGATGCCACAGAAGCAACAACGAGCGCCATAAAAAAATCAGCACCTCACTTCGCTGCCGGGGTCGGTTGCTTGCCGTTATTGGGAATCGCATACAAATAAGTTGGTATTGCTTGTCAGTTTTGGAGATGAAACAGTGGGCTTCGAATATGGATTGATTAGATGTTTTAATGGTGATTCTATCGTTTAGTTTTTACATCTTTCTTGCTTTAACTTTAATGGATTCATTTCCATGTATTTCGTTTTGTTTTTATATTGTTCTTTTTTTTTATTCTATTTTGTTCGTTTATTTTACTGTTAATCTTACATGAATTTGTTTCTATTCTTAAAATTATTTGGCTTTCATATTATTCTTGTTTACTGTATTCTCTTTCTCATTTATTTCTTTTTGCTTGTTTTTATTTGTCCACTTTTTGGCTCGTGCATATTTAGAACACACGCAAAGATTGTTAAAGTTGTTGTGGCAAGTTCTATTGGAATTTAACCATTCATCATTTTTCAAGGCCTTCGTCAATACTACAATCGTACAAAACCTCCTATTCCCCTATGAACATTGTTATAGATAAATGTCTTCAATACTTTTTCGGGTACCAACTGTTCTCCACTTTTCTTATTTCCCCAAGTCGAGAGACCAGTAACATTATAATTTAAAATTGGTTTTGATTTTTACTGCTTTTGACGCGGGTTCGCGGCGGGTGGGAAATGGCTTTTAATGTCGCACATCTTGTTATTGCGCTTTGCTCCCAACAAATCTTCCCACCTCCACACAGTACCCAGTTTCTGGATGGAAACAGAGGCGATTTTTTTTTTAGTGAAGCGAGGAAGATAAATGTCGGTTTCGTGGACATGGCGAGCTCCCAAGGGGTCGTTGAGTCATGTGCTTACCGAAAATTGATGCGACGAGAGCGACCGGAATTGACGGTAATGGGTTTCAAAAATTGATGTCATATTAGAATAAACTGGTTTATTATGGAGATTGTTTCCCGAATTGGGGACGTCGCTGGTGATGTGTGCCACAAATGCCACACGAGGTGAGTTGCGGGACAGCCTCCAAGACAATTTAGTAATAAAAAGTTTAATATTAAAAAAGACCATTAAATGAGCACTTCCACAAATATGAACTGAGAGCTTTCTTTGCCAAATTTTCCATTTTCGCATTCATATATCGTGTGGCAAGTACGATGATACTCTATGCCCAGGGAAGTCAAGGCAATTTCCATTACAAAAATATTCTGGACCGATAAGGAATCGAACTCAGACACCTTCAGCATGGCTTTGCTTTGAAGCCACAGAATCTGACCAGTCGGCTAAGGAAGGTCCCACGGTCATAATGCTCAAAATTCTCCGATTACTCTGAGATAAATATAAATATCAGATGCATGAGTTACCAGTTGTTGATATGTAAATTGTCAGCCAAGTAACATAACATGACTGAATTCTCATTACGTTTATAGATATTCACAGTAATTTTCTCATTTTTTTTAATAAATCGGTAAGGTATGCCAAACTTAAGGTGAAGTGTTTCAAAGTGCTAAAATTCTTCATTCCATTCATAAATTCCCATTTATATGAGAAAATATGATTCAATCTATTTTCCAAGTACAGTCGACTCTCCACATCTCGATGTTCTACATCTTGATAGCTCTCCCTATGTCGATGATTTTTTCGGTCCCTTCATTCTGTAGAGTTCATATGCCCATTATCAATGGTTACTAGACTAAATTATAGGGGCTCAAAACAATTTGCGAGGAAGAAAGGACGTCTATTTGTTTTTGATTTCCTGGTAACGAAGTGAGTTTCAATCTAGTATTCATAAGAAATTTGTTCGCTGTCTCGATCTCTGCCTATCTCGATGGTCCCTTAGATGTGGATGGTCGGCTGTACTTTTTTGACGAAGCAGATCTTGCAATTCTTCCAAAGCAACCATTTAAAACACTTACAGAAATTTTCATTGAATTCTAATCTACTATCCGGAAAATATTATAGTACTTCTTCAACTCGTTGTATGTATCCTATAATATGAACCCAGAGCACTTTGAGAGGATGGATTTTTTGTTGTTGGAGATTCGATTTGTAAAACTTTTCACACGTTGGTGCGTTTCCACGAGTGCTTTGATTTGCGCATGGACTTATTTTTAACAGTAAAATTCTTGAAACTAGTACGGTGTCTGTGCCTTGGGGTCGTATGGACCCTAAATTCAAATCGCGTTAACCTAGTGAAATTCGAACAGATTTTCGCCGAATATGAAGACCAAAATCATACAAGTAATTTAGTTTTTGAGTTATTTCAAAATTAAAAACATATTGAACCGCTTAATACGCCTGAAGGTAGGCAATTCTACAAATTGTAAATTATTATTGATGCCTACTTGAATATACTCATAGCAGTCATAGTTTCGAAAAGTTGACACATTAACGTATGAACTTAATACAATTATCGCAAAAATCTCTATATTTATTAGCTATTTGCCAGAAAACCATTTGCTTTCCCAGAATTATTTTTCTTGCAGATTTCGATCAATTAACGCATGGTGAAATATCTCGGAATCCAAAGATGACCGTCACAATATTCGACTTGTGCCACTTTTCACATCTTCAAGAGCACCAAATTGAACTAATAGTACGGTAACAATCTCGTTCTTCTCATTTTGAGCGTTCTGCTAGAGCACAGATCGGAGACAATATAACACTGTTATTCTATATCTCTGACACTCCTCGTCGAACCAATCGTTCCGTCGATGTCCTTCCACGAACCCAATGGCACCTTCCGCTGCGTTGTTAATGGCTGCTTTGAGACTACTCCAGCAGTCCTCAAGAAGGGCTTTGGTGAGCGCTCCCTCATCCGGCAACACTGCTTCAAGGCTTTGCGCGTAATCAGTTGCGACTTCGGGTAGCTTGAGTCGTTCCAGATTGTACCGTGGCGGGCGTCGGTACCGAATGTTGTTCACAACGGAGAGTCATTGGCGCACTTTAACCGTCACTAGGTAGTGGTCGGAATCGATGTTTGCGCCGCCATTAGTTCTGACGTCGATAATGTCCGAGAAGTGTCTTTAATCAATCAAAACGTGGTCGATTTACGATTCAGTCTGTTGGGGTGATCTCCAGGTGTACCGATACGGGAGGCTGTTTCTGGCAAATATCGCACTATCATTGAGAGGTGCGGTCGAACTTCAAATTAGTATTGGTGATAACTTTAGTTTTGAAGTGGTAGTTGTGCAACGCCAACTTCAAAACATGGTAGTTGTGCAAGCCGAAAGTTCACGAAGTTGCCGAAGTTGACTTCATTTTTTTTTTTCTATCTTCATTAACGAGATTTTTAGCCCTGGGCTAGTTCATCTCGGAAACAACGGCTTTACATCCCTTCCGAAGGAAGTCGTCACTATAACTTATTACGTCATAAGTGACTACGTCTCTATTGTTGACGTCATGTTTGACAAGCTGCGAACATAAATTTTGGCATGCTTGTTGTCACCATCAGCTGATTGTTTTGTTAACATCTTTTACGTGACTAAAACAAGCAAACATATATTAAGAGCCGGACCTGTTATATATATGACATTGGAGTAGAATACCAACATCGCTCGGTGGACATTGAGAGAAACTGAATGTTTGAAAGGTTGCTGTCTGTACTTTTTGCCGCTGGCAAGTAAAAAATATATAAAAAACCTAGCAAAAATCAGCAGCTTTGAACACCTATATCTCAGCAACAGTTTTGTATAACATTATCCTCTTTTCGGTGCATATTTGTAGGGACAGGAGAGGGCTATTACACAACACTACAACAAAGTTGTAGCACAATTATATCAAAATTTGTTGCAAATAACAAAATTTGATCAATTTTTGTTAGAAGCACTTTGGGTTGATGGAGGTAATTATGACATAATAAAAACAAAATCAGTTATAATCAGAGTGTCGTGTTTCTCATGTATACCTAAATGAGCTAGTGTGCCATGCGATATATCATATCGCAGCTCACAGATTATGTGAGACACGAGGGACGGATACGTACAAAATATATCTTAGTGAGCGAGTCTCATGAGACATCTCGTGAGGCTCGTCACATGCGCTTACTAGGAATACTTTTATGCAGTTATGTTAGCCTAATACAATAACCCCACGGAAGCATATGACTTCGGTTCATGCCTATGCTTCTTCGGTGGCTAGCCCAAGTTTATCAATTTAAATTCTAGAATCTCAATCGCGTTGAACCACGTCAGTCCTTTGAAACTGCCTACGAGCAGTTTGATCCATAGTTTAATCCCTTTTCCTTGCTCCTGAAACCTTCGCCAGCGTGGCTCAAATGCACTGTCACATTGAGATTTTCTCATGAGACGGCGCATGAGCCAGTGCAGATGTGATCGTTTGAGCTAGTACATTGCTACATGCGCGCGATTATTTTTGTGCGCTCATGGCAAGCTGATCTCAAGCTCTTGATATAAAGCGCGTATACATGATGTCTGGTTATAATAACAAAATCTGTTTAAAATTTGTTTCATTTGAAACATAATTATGACACATTTTGTTATACATAATAAAATTGAGAGAAATTGCTAATAACAAATTTGGTTGAAAATGCCAAAATGATCTATATTTTTGTTTGATTTGAAACACAATGAATTGCTTTTTTGTTTAAATTATAACATATTTTGTTCCAATTTGGTTTAGTGTAGAGGAAATTTTGTTATACTTTTTGTTATTTTAACAACTTATCTGCCAAAATTATAACATTTTTTTTTTTTTTTTTGAAAAACGCGCTAACTGAGTAATGAAATCTGTTACAACTCTGTTGTAATTCACTGGTCACTTTTCAAATTAAAATTTCAGGGTGTCGACTACCTGTAAAAATCTGGAAAATCAGAGAATGTCAGGGAATAAAATTTTTGACCTGGAAGGTCAGGGAATGTCAGGGAATTTCACTTGAGGTCAGAGAAAAAACATCAATACTACAACATCAAACGAGTTTATGGTCTGGAAAGTTATTGTTCTGTTATTGTTCAGGCTAAGTTAGCAATAGGGTTTTGGTACCGGTAGTATTACCGACCATTTTTCGGTACCGAAATATCGGTACTGGAAAGCATTGAGTACCGGTATTTTCGGTACTGATAAAAAATGATTATCGTTTGAATCAATAAAATTCTTTGCAATAAATGATACGTACGTTTTGCAAAGTTCGTTGGTTTCGAATTCCCCAGGTCGATCAAGGAACGTATTACGTAGAGGCTTATTCTAATGATCTTATCCGTTCTACGGATGGTTCATCTTCGTACATGAAAACTTTAGAAGCACACTCATTGTTTGCATCTTGTTTCTGTTAATAACATGTTTTGAAACAGTTGAAAATTGAGGTTATTGAACTTATTGAACGGAAATGATTCAGCAGATCCTATGGTTATCCTATGCATGGGCAACAATTCTAACAATATCCGGATGGACCCAGAAATAACTCTCTCAGTGTCTGAAAGTTTTGTTATAAAAATATACGCACTCGTATGGGGGTGGGACATTTCGCATAAAGACGTTTCGCATAGGGACGTTTGGCATAATGAGAACTATATGCCTTCTTTAAAATGCTACCTGTTCTTATATGAAACTATTTTATGCGAAACGTCTTTATGCGAAATGGGTCACCCCTCACACGTATGGCAGTTAAACATTGAACTTTGAACATGTTTTGCATTTTTTAATACTATTTTTCGAATGAAAACCAAGGTGTGGATGGTTAAAGGACAAATTTGAATGAATATGGTCCACTACGTTCGATAAAACTTGAATTTCAATATATATATTTGAGTATTTTATGAGTAACAAAGAAAAAACGGTATACTCATTATTATTATATGACAATATTTTGTTAGTGTTATAATTCCTAAAAAGAAGAATGAGCTTCAGGAAACTTGTGTTTACTGACGAATTTAAAAAAAGCCTTCCAGTACCGGTATTTTACCGGTACTACCGGTACTGAGAGTTACAGTACCGTAGAACCGGTACTCGTCAAAAGGGGTCGGTACTAGGAACCCTAGCAATACGATATATGGAATAAAAAGGGTAATCAATCTTTTAAAATATCAGTTAATCATTGAGGAAATACTCTTATGCATAATAGAGTAAACTGTATTGTACTGTACTTTTCTGAATTAAAAAGCATCAACAGTACTCTCCGAACAACTTCTTCGAAATTGACGTGGATTGCTTTGAAAGTATTTTGTTGTTAAGTTTCCTAGATCAACTCAATACCTAGTTTGGCGCATTCGCTCAAAATCTTGAAAAATGGAGTCCAATCCATCAAATGATGTCAATCCTTCAAAGTTTACTCAAAATATCCAAGTAGAACTGGTGGAACTAAGTGTAGAAAAAAAACAATAAGGATTCAGCTCTTAACACTGTTTGGTTTTCTAGATTTGTGCTCCTGATGATGGTAAAATGTTTCGGTTTAATGTTCTGAACAGTTTCACTTTTATTATATTTGATGTAAAATTCGCAGCACGAGAAAATAAATAAAAAAAAACTTGAATAAACTTAACACAAGGTGTTATATATTACTCAAATAAAGCTTCAATATAACAACATATAGTAAATGCTGCTTAAAAAGATGTATTTGGTCTTACTTAGGTTGTTAGAATTCAGTAAAGTTGCTCATTGAATCAAGGGCTATACGAAGCATGTCTGCCCAACAAAGTGCTACAAGGAGACGCTGGTGAGCTTGATAGAAGACTAGTGTGTTTGGCAAAGCTGTTGATTTGTTCAAAGGCTACAACTTGCTTGTTTAGTTTGTTCTATATTTTACCAGTAGGAGAAGCTAGTGAGCATTTAGTTTTAAAACTAATGTGTCTCATGATGGTGACCAAAAATATGTTTTCAGTAAAGTTGTTGGTTGAGCCAGTAGCAATGATTAGCAATCCTGACTAGCTTCGACTAGTGTCACTAGGAGGCCCTTATGAACCTCAAATGTTTCAAACCCATTTCCCTTCGTCACTATCGAATTAAACCGACTTCATATGTTCATATGGTTTATCCATACTCCAGCATTACGAAAATGTGGTGAAGTAAACAAAAACCTTAGGTTTCTAGAACCGCAATTTTCCACAATCGTCGTAAGGTTGACTCTTGGTAAAGTTTTTGGGTAGTTAAAAGGCTATACATAGAAAATACCTAGAAAAAATTTACTTAAGTACTTTTCGATTGCAATTTTACTTTTAAATAGTCACATAAAAAATAATAAAAAAAAATCATTACTTTTTTGTTCATAATTCTTCCATTTTGAAACATTGTGCAATAAATTACATAAGTTGTCCCCTAAAACATATCAAAAAATAAAAAAAAATCGAAACTGCGTTTCTGGAAAAAATCGATTTTAAAATTTTGTTTTTGAAATAAAAAATAATCTGTAACTTTTTTACCGTGCAAATGTTTTTCCATATAGTCCTAAGCAATACCTACAACTTTGTAGAAGATCTCAAATCGATCGGACAAACCGTTTTCGAGTTACAGTTTTTTAAAGATTTGCCATGCATTTTCCGATACGCCCTTCTCAAAAATAAGGCGAGGTTCAAAATGGCGGTCTGAAAGTGCATAATGGCATTGTTGGTCATAAAGAATCTGTATGCAAAGTTTCAGGCGATTCAAAGAATACAAAAATAATCGGGTTTGCGAAACGGCGAGGAACCGCTCATGTATTGCGGCGCTTATATTAAATCCACATCCAGCGGCGGCGGTAACGCGCAGAAGATATGCGCGCAATTCAAACGCAACGTCAAAATTCAAGTAGGCTTGGATTTTTTCGTCCTTCAAGGACACAAATGTTTTAAATTTGCCCAATCTGAAACATTTGGTGATTTTCATTATCACTGCGACGGTATATGGACATTTTCAGATAATCGCATTACGTGGATTTATCTTGCAGAGCACAATATAACATGTCTAATGGAGTCGTAATTCCGCCGCTAGCAGGCACTCAATTTGTTCGATTTTGGCAGTAGTCATCATGCCAAAAACGTACGATTCTACAAAATTGATTAAATTTGTACATAAATTATTATCGATTTCTTCAAAATGTTCAAAATTAATATAGCGGAATGACTTTTTAATTAAATCCAATTCGTCGAATTTTGTTAGAAAAATGGATCACAACAAGTCCGTTTGATTTTGAAACAACTTTACTAACGTAACATTAAATTTGTGAATGTGTTTCCAAAGCTGAATTGACACTGTATAGGGTAACGGTCGTATTTTGGACCCCCTAAGGAACTGATTTTACATTTTTGTCCCAATCAATTAATTGCACAGCGTAACCAAGTCAAAGAACATATCAAAATGTGGAGAAAAACAATGCCCATACGCGCATGTAGGATCCAAAAGGCGTCGAAAATAATTGAATTGTGATGCACTGTTTTTCATTATTTTGGACACACCAATACATTTTGGACCCTCAAAGTATATATTTTGGACCCCCGGCATTTTTTTATCGTTTTGCGACAAAGTCCACGTCACTGGTTGTATAATATGCTTGCCGATAGTCTAATCAATCGATTGACAATGGAAAAGCGAAGAAATTCTACGCTTTTAGTTCAGAAATTAGAAAAAAGTTTTTGTTTACAATTGAAAAATTTCTGACGTCTTCAATTTCAGTGTGTAACGTGTTGTAACGGTTGCATGGATGAACCGATTAAATTGAATTAATTTCAGATAAAATAAACATATTTTCCATGCACAAACGCTTGATGCAAGTGCGGAATGGTCCTATCTTTCCAAATGGCATGCGGATTATATTGGTCTTTCGATTTAAACTGGAAAACTTGCAGGAAAATGGCCCAGGGGGTCCAAAATATATAGAGGTCCAAAATATATTGGTTACCCTATGTATGACTTTACATATTTACCTTTTCCCTCAATGTTGCAAAATGCGAACCTCTTAAAACATGTACCAGATAGCCTCAAATGCAACGAACATTTTTGTAGAAAATACCTACAAAGCATTTTAATATACAAGATTTTGGAATATTCAGCACACTAGTTCCCCTCAGTTGCCAAATAACCAACCAATCAGGCACACTGTAAGAGCTTCTTTTCAAACGACCTAATCGAAAATACCAACCTTCTCAATGATTTGCATCGGCAGATATAAAAGTGTTTAATTTTTGATGTCCACTAGCACCTGGCGCCTCATAGAGGCAGCACATCGTAATAACTGAGCATACAGTACTGAACCTTATGAACAACTTTGCCGAAAACATTGGCTTAATAGCAGTTCTGCATCGTGAGATATAAGTTTAACATATTTTATGCTCACTAGCGCTTCCTAGCGGCAGAATGTTTAACACGGTATGTGATCTAACATGCAACTTTGACGAAAACAACAGCCTTCTATCAAAACTGCATAGGCCAATACTCAAATTTTAAATTTTCAATGCACACTAGCGCCTTCAAATGGTAGAATATCGAACAAACATGCAGCATATAGTCCTAAACTTAACGAACAACTTTGCTAAAATCACATATACTTTCTAGCTGATTTACATCGTTGATTGATTGATTGACTCTTTATTAAGGAGAAATTCAGCTCGAGGCTGATTCATCCCCGATTTACATCGTTAGATATGTGAGTTTGAAATATGTGTAGCTCACTAGCGCCTCCCAGTTGTAGAATGTTGAACTAAGCAAACATTTAGTGTATAGTGGAGGACCGAAATTCATACAGGTCCAAAACACCGTACGCTTCATACAAATAGTAGGCGTTTTGTATGAAGTGGACGGATTTAGATTCATTTCTTAGGTGTACGGATTTCGATCCCGCAAGATATAACCTTTCAACTAATGAGCAACTTTGCCGAAGACATCAATATTCCGAATCATCAGCATTTCGGATTGTATGACATTTGCCAGAAAACCATTTGCCAGAATCAATTCGCCAGAATGATTTTTGCCAGAAAACCATTCCCCAGAATGTACCATTCGCCAGAAAGCCATTCCCCAGAATGGACCATTTGCCAGAAAACCATTCCCCAGAATCATTTTTTGTAATTCGTTTTCAACCTTGATATTAATATATCGACATATTTGTGAAGATGCATCGAAGCCACCACCAGCGTGTGACCAATCGATTAAGTTTTCAGCTCAAACCACTGGCTGGTTCTCGAGGTTTATGCTCTTGAAAATTTGAGGTTTGGCTTCGATGCATCTTCACCTCAAGCCTACCGAAATTTTCGATATTTGTCATTTTTGTATCTTGAATATACTCATATTATTTGCACTTATAGCATGAAACATTGTGTAGTCAACTTTCACATTATTTACATCAAGAGGATTGGACTACTAGCACTGCACAGCTGCAGCGCAAAATTAATTAAAATTTAGCGTCACTTCTACAGTACTTTACTCGCATCGTAAATATTGCTCCAAATAATGTTTATATCTTTGTAATATTATAACAAGTATAAAACAACGCAACTGATCGTTCCGTGTTATTTAGTCTATGTTGTTAAAATCCTTCGCATACAATTTTATGCAATTTTCACTACTCACATAGCTGGTCTGAGAACAAAAAAGCTGAAATGTTTGACACGAATTAGTTTAGTTGAATAAATTCAGAAATATGAATAGTGTATCTTTGCGGAAAAAAATTGCACAACAACCAAAAAGAACAGCCTTTGAGTGAAAGAAGGGAAAATTATGTTTGAAATATGATCAGTTTAGCGCCAATAATCATTGGAACAATAAAACTCAAATGACTACCCAATGTTTTTTCGGTCATATATTTAAATTCATTATTCAGTCCTTGAAAAGAACGTTAAACTGTTTTACTCTTAATAATAATTTGAACCGCATTATTTATTGTTTTAAAGTAGTTTTACAACATGTGCGACAGGCTGCTGGAAAACTCTTCAATCTTCAGTGTTTACCCTGATTGCTAGTTTTAGCTATCTGGAACCGGAGATATTTTGAAATTCTTAGCAGGACTGCTACGTGGCCATGATTAATGGTGGAAACCAAAAAAACACACATATATTGGTTTCTCATATTCTGTCGCTTGCTCTACGAAACAAGTCGGTTATGAAGATTAATGTTTTCGGAATCACTCGAGTAATCTTCAATGAGAAATTAGATGAAGGTCATGGTAAATATTCCATTATTCAATCACTTTCAATTTAGTTTTTTTTTTTACATAAATCCTTTTTACAGACATTTTTATTGGCAGCAGTCCTATATTGATTTTTTAAGCTGTAATTATTATAATTGAGATGACATAACCTTGTTTACATTACTTCCATTCCTTCTGTTAACTGCAGGCAGAAACACACAGTACAATTATAAAGACTAGCCAATAATATAAAGAAGGGTAAATCTTCTATGAAGCATATAAGTCCTTGAATTAGTTAGCCCTAAAGAACAGCCTAATCTTCAAAGAAGGGAAAATCATTGATAAAATGTTGAAAATACAGTTGCATATAAGGGGTTGTCCATTAACATCGTGGTCAATTCGGATTTTTTACCTCCACGGGGTCTTTCGTCCATACAAAAATTTAAAAAGAATTGTTTGTATCGTGGTCATTGGCCAGGCCCCCTTCCATCCTCCCATAAATGATCACATGGTTAATGGACGACCCCTAATAGCTTGTATAAAATTGATGACTATTTTAACATTAAAAAAAACAGTTATTTCTCAGAAACTATGAAAACCTCGGAAATCTATTACACCTTCTTCTTCTTATCTTGTGTGTTCTTACGAGCACCTCCACAGTTATTAACTGAGAACTTTTATTGCCAATTGATCATTTTTGCATGTGTATAACGTATTGCCGATATGAATATGCTCTATGCCCTGGGAAATCGAGAAAATTTTCAATCGAATAAAATCTTCGCCCGGTGGAATTCGAACTCATGTTTGTCAGCTTGCTGAATAGCTGCATGTTTACCCCTACAGCTATCTATATAATAAGTTTATGATATCTTATCAAACAAAAAGCTTAAAAACTTACGTCACAATTATTTTGCATATAATTATGTATCGTACGCTGAAAATCATAATGATTCGAAAGATTTTACACACCTAAATATTGCTACACAAAGCAAAGTAATGTAGTAATATTTTTTCTGGGAAATGGTCTTTCTGGGGAATGACTTTCTGGGGAATGGTCCATTCTGGCAAATGGTTTTCTGGCAAATGATCCATTCTGGCAAATTGATTCTGGCAAACGGCATTCTGGCAAATGGTTTTCTGGCAAATGTCATACAACCGCATTTCGTACCATCCTAGATGTAGCTACAGAACATCATGGTCGCTTAGGCAATCATTTCAGAATTCGCTTTCAATTGATTTCGAACAAACACGTTCAAAGCAGGCGAAGGAAAACATCCAATCTCTGTCCCACGGTGTACTTTATTAAGAAGGTGATATATTCCGAAAACTGACAGCTACTTGACGACGTCATTCCTAGCCACCTCGAACAAATTTGCGAAAAAAATGATCTAGTGACGTCACATGTTTACAATGAAACTTGATATTTACATCAGTAAAGAGCCTGCCTTGTCAATTTTTATGCCGTGTATTTGTCCATGATCAGCAATGATTCGCAAGTTGTAACAAGCTTGCTAAATAGCAGCTGCAAGAGTGAGCCCCAAAGAGAGATCAATGATAAAACCCATTTTTCTCGCTTATTTACCATTGGGGGTAGGTGTTTTACTTTACTGACATGGTAAACAAAAGGCTGTTCGTTTTAGGTTTGGGAAACGTTTTGATGGGTTTTATCATGCACTGTTAATCCGCCGATACAATCAGAGCTGTAAGCGTAGATGATAAACAGACTCTCATGATGTATTGCGGATCAAGATTTTTACAGAGAGCGGTAAGTGAGCGATACTCTCAATTGTCTCAAAATTTAACCCCTGGTGACTACTTAAAAAAAACTCTATTCAAAGAAGAGTCTTCGCAAAAAGAAGCATAAACAGCTGTGAAAAATTCAATCGGAAATACATTTTATTTGTTTGCATGTCAAAGTTCATCAGCAACGAGCGCGATATAATCTCATCAGCCATCACCATCTCTTCCGTTGGTTGTGCCATGACATTCTTCCAGCAGGCCTCACATCCCCACCTCACGGTAACCGCTGTTGAAAACTTCTCGACCCCACGTGTCGAACACGTCAATTCAAAACGTTTGGCGCTTCTTTCTATCAGCCGTCTGTTCGATTGTCCGTCGTCTGATGAGGTGGACATTTAGCCCCCAGTTGATTCCATTCCAATGGGTGTCATTTCAAAAGGTCGATAACAAGTCAATCAATTAAGGGTGACCCTCTCGGGTGGGGGAAGGTGTCCTGTCGCGACGTTTTGTAGCTTGATAGAATGAAGAATGCGGAGGCTTGAATTTTAACTGAATCAAACACAGAATCACAGTTATTTTTAAGGATCCATTCTATTATTAATGTTTGCTCGCATTCGTAGTTTAATTAAATATGGCATTGTGAATCGGTCGGATGTTTGTGCGAAAAATTTACCTCTCTCTACGGGAAAAGGCGGAGATTCCATTACGTCGTCGTCGTCGTCGTCGGCTTGATTGGTTAGATTTATAATTAAAATTGATGGAGATGGAGTGTGCTTCCTGGAAAGCGCTCGGCGTTTCCTCGTTCTCTACGGCGGAATGACGGGAAATCGGAATCGAAACGATGAAAAGAGCACCGGAGTTCAATTAACACACCGCAATTCATCGCAACTAGGGCAACGTGGTACAAAACGCACTCATTTTGGTAAAATTATCCAATTTATGTCGTAGTAAAATATAATACCTACCGAGTATGAAACACTTTAATTTTGGATTTCAGATTCTACGATGTCAATTTAACTATCGAGAAGGTGGAATCACCAGAGATGGAGTATTTATTTCTCTGTTCAAAGCGATTGAACCTAAGTTAACATTTTGAACCATCTTCCCCTATAACGATGAACGAACGCTGCAGACTGGCATCGACCAACGCAAAAGGTATCGCACTGGGATCCGATTGGGGATCCTAATTACAGCTCGACTCGACTATACGGACATACCTATAAATGTACAGACAGCCAAATAGGTATCCAATTGCACTCTCAGCCAGTGTCTGAGATCAGAATTTGAATTTTTAAGGCGAATCAAAATGAAAAACGCAAGTATTGTTAACTTTGATTTCGTCCCAAGCTTTGACTTCCATTTCATTGCTCAGAAATGGATAAAACGCAACACTTTTATCAGCAGTAGTAGGGGACTTTTTTTGCAACAACTCGAAATTATGCATAGTGCAGCTGCACAAACTAGGAAGTTCCCACCACTCTTTCCAAGCCGTCACATATTTCCTCCGAAGTACCCATTCCAATCACATTAAACTGTTGGAAGTGATAAGCGCTAATATGTGAGCGCCACGCCTGGCCATTTGAAAACAGTGGGCACATTCCATACAAATGCTGGACAAAAGAACAAAAAATTGTTGTTTCTGGTACAGAATTGATTTGTTATATCATATTTGAAAAAAAAAATAAATAAAAAACGTATCTCTAATGGATTTGATTTTTTTTGTATTTTGGATTGGAATGCTAGTTTTTTAATTGTAAAGAGGAGAGCTATTCATTTTTCTATCGGCCAATAACATAAATATAGCAATTATTACTGAGCCTCATTTGAAACCTGAATTCAAACTCAAAACAGGTTCAAACTTTTTTGTTCATCGTAATGATCGACTGGATGGAGCATGTAATGGAATTGCTATCATCAATCATAGGCGTGAAAAATATTAGTTTTTTCGTCATTTGACACTTAAGTTTTTGAAACTTCAGGTGTTTCTGTTGAAACACTGCTCGGTAAATATACTTTCATAGCTGCCAAGTAAATATACTTTCATATTTGCCCTAACATTGCTTCAAAATGAAATTGACCCGCAATAAGTAATTTTTTGTCATTGTTGACTTTATTGCCAAACATCGCTCATGGCATAATTTGCAAAGTTATTCCAACGGCTGAATCTTATTTAATGATGGCTCTTCAGGATTTTTGAAGAGTAATTTTAAACAGAATGATGGTCCACATAAATGAAAAATTCAATTTTTACAAATGAGCAGTTCGGATTCCGCCATGGACATTCGACCACTTTTACGTGTAACAAATTTGATTCGTTCCAAATTTGAAGGCTATTTTACTGGTCTTGCTCTTTTAGAAATAGAAAAAGCATTTGACAGTGTTTGGCATGATGGCTTGATTGTAAAATTAAAAAACTTTAATTTTCCAACAAACATTATAAGTATAATCCAAAATTATCTGGCAAATCGAACACTTCATTTGAAATCTCCAAGTAGACATGTTGTCATGATGAGAGGGGTACCAATAAATTGGTCAGATGAAGTTAAGTATCTAGGGCTCATGCTAAATAAAAGGTCAAATTTCAAATATCACATTTAGAGCATTCAAGCCAAACGTAAAAAATATATAAAAAAGTCTGTATCCACTTATTAACATAAAATTGATACTTTGTCTATAGAACAAGTTTTTGAACTTCAAACAAATTTTCACGCCGGCCATGTTGTATGCTGTACCAATATGACTTTTGGCCAGTTTTGGCCCACTCTGTGACGGTAGTTGATGCGGAAAATATGCAACACTTCAGCGGCCAAGCTGCCGTTATTCATTTGACCCATGAGTGATAAGGGAACGACGGGTCAAACATCTGCGACACTAACTGTCATGCATTTGCAATGGTGAGCTGATAAGAATACAACAACGACGAGTTTTGTCATAGTGGAGAGCTGGTTGTTTGTTGAACATATCAACTTTAAGCATGAGTTAGAGGTTAGTTCAGCTGAACAAATAATCGAGCCGGAGTCGAGGCTATCAGAATTAAATAAAACTGTGTGAAAGGATGGAATCTCTATTGCATTGCATGTCTTCTAGATCATGCTATGCTGAAGGTGTTTGGGTTCGATTCCCGATGATAAGATTTTTCTATAAATAAAAACTCTTTAGAAAAATAAATTGAATTTCTTCAAAAATGCCTCCTTACGAAAATTTTAAAAATTCAAACATTTCTATAAAGTTTCTAGCGGAATGCATTCAACTGTTTTCAAAACATCTGCCACGAAAATACTAGCAATTTGTTCAGGGATTTCTTTAGAGAAATATTTTATTGTTTCCTCGAGGATGTCGTCCTAGGATTTTCCAAAAAAATCACAAGAGATTAATCCAAGTATTATCCCGTGATTATTTTTCATTGAACAGCATTAACGATTCTTCTGGGACTTTTTTCAGGATATTTTTACTAAAGGATTTTGCAAGTCATTCTTGAACTTCTCGAAAATTTATCAAGAAATTCCAACAGCTTATGTTTAAGGTTTCAGAAAATACTTAATATTTTTTCTGGATGCAAATCCCGGGATTGTACCATAATACTCTTGATTCTAACATATACTCTAGAAATCTATGCAATCTCTTGTGTTGGTTCAAAGACTACTTTAGGAATACCTCTATCTTCTATTCCTTGGCATTAACGTCCTCACTGGGACAGAGCCTGCTTCTCAGCTTAGTGTTCTTATGAGCACTTCCACAGTTATTAACTGAGAGCTTTCTCTGTCAAACTTACCATTTTTCGCATTCGTATATCGTGTGGCAGGTACGATGATACTCTATGCCCAAGGAAGTTCAGGAAATTTCCATTACGAAAAGATCCTGGACCGACCGGGATTCGAACCCAGACACCTTCAGCATGGCTTTGCTTTGTAGCCGCGGACTCTAACCACTCGGCTAAGGAAGGCCACGACCTCTATGGTTTTCATATTCATTTCTTCACAAATAACTCTACGAATCACTCCATATCCAATTTATATCAGATTTTACGAGTAACAGATAAAAAAAAAAATATTGGAAGAGTTAAAGCTATAGTTTCTAACACTTTTTTCTTTTTAATTTGTAGGAAAAATTTTCAGCTTCGAGAAATTTACTAAATTTGAAAAATTCAAGAATTCACCGTAGAATTTCTGAATCTGTTTGACGAAATTCTTTGCGATATATCCCACAGAAATACTTGAGAGGTTTTTGGGGAATTTACTTCAAAAAACATTGTGCTTTTTTCTTCGCCTTAAAAAAAAGACAATTATTGGTTTAAAATGGATGGTATTTTTACTGAAGGTATTTGTATTTTGCATCGTAGAAAATGTTTTGCAAGAACTTTGAAGTTTTATAATGGTATTGAGCACTAGTTGTAATTATTACGTAAGAACTAAAGATGTTTAAAAACGAAATTATTGGTGATGTTTCTTGGAACATTGTCGAAAGATAAGATTTTACTGAATTTAAATGTTCGAAGAAATATTTGCGCTTCTTTGAATTTTTTGAGGAATTCCTGATGGACTTTCTGGACTCGGGAATTATACGAATATGGGCCGATTTCTTCACCTTCGCTTAACCCAGTGGTCACCAAAGTGCGGCCCGCGGACGATTTTGAGAATGTTGGAAATTGCGGCCCGCGGAAGATGTTCCTTCTTTCTGGCGTTACGTCCCCACTGGGACAGAGCCTGCTTCTCAGCTTAGTGTTCTTAAGAGCACTTCTCCAGTTAATAACTGAGAGCTTACTATGCCAATGACCATTTTTGCATGCGTATATCGTGTGGCAGGTACGAAGATACTCTATGCCCTGGGAAGTTGAGAAAATTTCCAACCCGAAAAGATCCTCGACTGGTGGGATTCGAACCCACAACCCTCCGCTTGGTCTTGCTGAATAGCTGCGCGTTTACCGCTACGGCTATCTGGGCCCCTATCTTCGCGGAAGATGTTAGAAACATTATAACACTCATAATGGAGAAAATAAATAACATAATTATCATATCTGTATATATTAAAGAACTGCGTTGATGGAATAATAAGCCAGTTATATATGTATGTAACGATTAACCTTCCGGTCGTAGCGCATTTGACCACCACTAGAAGCACCGCACTGATGCTGTGTACGAAGAGCGAGTTTGCTTCACCCATGTTGTACAAAACAGAGAATTTGTTTATTATAGAGAAGCGCGAATTCTGAAACCAAAGGTTCCAATTGAACCGTCAAACTTGGTTCCAATCGAGCAAATTCAATGAGACTAGAAAAAATGTTACGCAAAAGAGACGATGGATGTGTGTTAGTGAAAAGCGGAACGAAAATGACGTCATTGATAAGCTTGGTTTCTTTTGACGACTGACAGGATGACACGCACACTAAAATATTGTTTGAATTACCTCAATTATTGACAGTCATTGCAAACACTGTTTATAAACAAAGTCAAAATCCTATCCGCGTTTCTCTAGTACAATCATATTCTCTGGTACAAAATACATCAGCACGACTTCTGAACTGTGGATCATTAACAGTTGTGATGTGTGTGATGAATGATTTGAAGCTGCGTTATTGTAGTAGTGAAGCAAGTGTATGATTGCTCCCACATTCTATCAACTTTCATCATACACACCAATATACTCAAGTAGGTTTTCATTCTTGTCTCGCGTTATTCACAAGCCATCGTCATTTCATTCAACTTCGTTGTTTCGTTTGGACGCGTAATTTCTGTGTTCCGTAGACTCGTGAATCGATCGAAAAATGGCTGCTAGCAGTGCCAGTGGTACGAAAAGAAAAATTTCTGATGAAAAGCGAGTGTTCCAAGATAAGTGGACGGAAATGTATTTTTTTACTTTGGTGAAAGATAAACCGATTTGTTTAATTTGCAATGAAAGCATAGCAGTGATCAAAGAATTTAATATAAAACGGCATTTTGATAGAAAGCATGCATCCAAGTTCGAAAATCTTTCGGGTAACCTGCGTGCCGATAAGTTGAGAGAGCTGCAGAGGCAAATGATTCATCAGCACAGTGTGTTTAAAAAGCAAAACTCTGAAAGTGAATCTTTGGTGAAGGCAAGCTACGTTATATCTGAAAAAATAGCGCGGTCATCGAAACATTTATGGAAGGAGAATTTATAAAGGAGTGCTTGGTATCGGTGGCTGAGATATTGTGTCCTAACCAAAAGAAAGTGTTTGAAAAAATCAGCCTTTCCGCTCCAACCGTAACGAGGCGAATCGAAGAAATTGGCGAAGAATTTGAAAGCCGTTTGAAAGAAAAGGCTGGGCAATTCGTTTTCTACTCGGTAGCACTTGATGAGAGCACTGATGTTAGTGACACTGCTCAGCTGGCAATATTTGTCCGTGGAATCGACGAGAAATTCAACATTACTGAGGAATTGGCGGCGCTTTTCCCTTTGAAAGGCACCACGAAAGGAGTTGATATTTTTAATGCTGAATAATCTTGCAGGTAAATCTTATTTAAAAATTGTTTATTACAAAAAAAAATGCAGGAGCTGTAACGGATGGCGCTCCAGCCATGATGGGAAAAAATGAAGGTGCGGTGGCTTATTTACGAAAAAAGGCCAAACTGGTAGGAAACGGAGATTTCCTCCAATATCATTGCATCATACATCAAGAAAACTTATGTGCTAAAAATATCAGCTTGAAAAATGTTATGAGTGATGTTGTGAAAAGCGTAAATTTCATTCGGGCTCATGGACTTAATCACCGTGAGTTTCAAGAGTTTTTGGATGAAGTTGGTGCCGAGTATCGTGATGTGCCGTATTTCACAGAAGTTCGCTGGCTAAGTAGAGGTAAAGTGCTAAAACGGGTTTTCGAATTGAAAGATGAAATCAAACGTTTTATGGAGATGAAAGGGAAACAGGTTGATTTCTTCGATAACAAAATCTGGATGTCGGATTTCGCGTTTTTGACAGACATATCGATACATTTGAACGAATTGAGTGTTAAACTTCAGGGTAAACAAATTTTCGTCCATGAATTGTTGCAGCACGTGAGAGCTTCCGAAACAAAATTGCGTTTATGGGAGATTCAATTAGGAAAACGTGATTTTTCGCACTTCAATTGTATGTCTAACTGCACAATTACAGATACCAAAAAATACGATGATATGATAGTGACACTCAGAGAAGAGTTTAAAAATCGCTTCAATGATATCAAGGCAAATGAGATAAGTTTGAAAATCATGTCTATGCCATGGGGAGTTGACGTAAAAACGGTTCCAAGTAGTTTACAGCTCGAATTAATAGAACTTCAAACAAACACTATCCTGGAAGATGTTTTTAAGAAAACGAATCTGCTCGAGTTTTATTCGAAACTAGTGGTCCCGGCAAACTTCGTCTTGCCATCAAGTAGGCTGTTGGAAAATGTCATGAAATCTTCCATATAAAATGACAGATTAGTTTTCTCCCGTTTTTCTGACTATCCCGACAACTTTCCTAAACTATTTCCCCGCACGAACACGGCGCATCCCCTGTCGAATACAACAGTGAAAGAATTATACAATTCCATTCACCCGTTCTCACGCCATTTCGTGACATACAAACACCATTCCATTTTTATTTATTCGAAATACATTACCGTTGATGAGTTTCCTGAACTACGGAAACATGCGTTGAAAATGTTGTCCCTCTTTGCTACTACATATTGTTGCGAACAGCTGTTTTCAAACATGAAAAATGTTAAGTCAAGAGCAAGAAACCGTTTGACAGACCAACATTTGGAGAATTTGCTAAGAATATCTTCCTCGAATCTAACTATTGACATTGAAAAGCTTGCTAAGGAAAAACATGTACAAGAAAAGTAATGATACAAATGCAAAAATGTGTAGTTACCTTTGTATATATAACTGTAACGATTAAAAGTGGACAATTTTGTAGCATTGAAAACTGTATGATAAAAACCTGGAATAAAATAATGAAATCTAAAAAAACCTGTATTTATTTCACCAAAAATGTGTTTGAAAAAATTGAACGTCTCGAAAAAATATGATGCGGCCCGCTAAGTCATTCTGAAAATATACTTTGGCCCCCAGGGGTCAAAGTGCTGAGGACCACTAGCTTAATCCGTAAACCACGTTTACCCATACGATTAAACCAGGTTTAAGGCCTAAGCGGTGGTGAAGAAACCGCTTATAAGACTTCTAAAATTTTGCAAATTGCTTAAGTCAGATCTTTTACTGCTCAACACTTTTCTGTCATTATCGTTTCTTCATTGTCTTCAATGAAACACAACTAAGTTTTGTGGTTATCTTATTGAAATTCAGTCTGAATGATCCCTTCAACCCTCGATAGTTTTACTGTAGAGGTCATAAGAGGATGCCGTTTCCCTAACATGTAATAGTAGTTTACGCAACAACTTGCAGAATGATGTTTTTTACAGCACGAGTTGAGTAATTACGACGAGTGCTGTAAAAATCGAGTTCTGCAACGAGTTGCGTACCACATTTTTTGCAATGTCGTAGAAGATCATTTGAGGGTACCAGAAACCATATCGGAATGCATCTACAATTTCTAATTGGTTGGTTGGTTGGTTTATAACGCAACTCAAAACAGTTGCGTAATGAATTATTACAGCATTGGTTTCAGTTGCGTAATGACTATTACCCCACTGTATAATTCAGTGCAGGAAAGTAGGCCCTTTCATGACAGATTGGCGTGATGAAAAATAGCCTATTACAATAAGAAATTGCAAAAAAGTATATTAGCATTTCTAAGCAACAGCGGGACGATTGTCTATCAGATTGTTCTATAAGCGGGTTTCATAGAACAACACTTGCAGCGATAAAATCAGGGTGATCTTCCATTGCCCTTTCGTTGCCACACCATCTTTCGGAAGATCATAATTCTAGTAGACTGACATCTAAGAGCATCTTTAACGGGGGCGACTATTCCGGTGAGTAAAATGATCACCCACAGAGCTGTCATTTTAGTTTAGTCACTCATTCTCACACCGGTTGCTACTATATTTAGTAACTCATTTCCGTACCGGTCGTTGCCTTTTGGGTCAACATATTGGGTTGTGAAAATAATGGTGATCATTACAGGTTGGGAATTTTTGGAACTCTACTGGAATATCTATTATATTGTGGTGCGGAATCATAATAATTCAATCGGAAATACTTGTGAATCAGACTACAATCCTTGGGATTCCGACTGGAATCCATGGGATTCCGACTGGAATCCATGGGATTCCGACTGGAATCCATGGGATTCCGACTGGAATCCATGGGATTCCGACTGGAATCCATGGGATTCCGACTGGAATCCATGGGATTCCGACTGGAATCCATGGGATTCCGACTGGAATCCATGGGATTCCGACTGGAATCCATGGGATTCCGACTGGAATCCATGGGATTCCGACTGGAATCCATGGGATTCCGACTGGAATCCATGGGATTCCGACTGGAATCCATGGGATTCCGACTGGAATCCATGGGATTCCGACTGGAATCCATGGGATTCCAACCGAAATCCTTAGAATCCTTGGGATTCCAACCGAAATCCTGAGGCTTCTCACCGGAATCATGAGGATTTCAACCGAAATCCTGAAGCTTCCCACCGGAATCCTGAGGATTCCAACTGGAGTTTATGGGATTCCGACTGGAATTCTTGGGATTCCAACGTGAATCCATAGAATATTTTTTACCCGAGGATTCCAGTCGGAATCCCGAGGATTCCAGTCGGAATCCCGAGGATTCCAGTCGGAATCCCGAGGATTCCAGTCGGAATCCCGAGGATTCCAGTCGGAATCCCGAGGATTCCAGTCGGAATCCCGAGGATTCCAGTCGGAATCCCGAGGATTCCAGTCGGAATCCCGAGGATTCCAGTCGGAATCCCGAGGATTCCAGTCGGAATCCCGAGGATTCCAGTCGGAATCCCGAGGATTCCAGTCGGAATCCCGAGGATTCCAGTCGGAATCCCGAGGATTCCAGTCGGAATCCCGAGGATTCCAGTCGGAATCCCGAGGATTCCAGTCGGAATCCCGAGGATTCCAGTCGGAATCCCGAGGATTCCAGTCGGAATCCCGAGGATTCCAGTCGGAATCCCGAGGATTCCAGTCGGAATCCCGAGGATTCCAGTCGGAATCCCGAGGATTCCAGTCGGAATCCCAA
Organism: Aedes aegypti; assembly: GCF_002204515.2. Lineage (NCBI taxonomy): Eukaryota > Metazoa > Arthropoda > Insecta > Diptera > Culicidae > Aedes > Aedes aegypti. The sequence continues at coordinate 36,580,843 of NC_035109.1, read as the reverse complement.
GGATTCCAGTCGGAATCCCGAGGATTCCAGTCGGAATCCCGAGGATTCCAGTCGGAATCCCGAGGATTCCAGTCGTGTGCTTATGTTTCAAATGTTTTATGCAGCTATGCTAGGCTGGTACTGGAATAAAGTATAATCAGCGAATGGAAAACAGTCCCAGACGCTCGTTCATTTGTGTCGAGGAAATGTAAGCAAGCATAAACATGGAACATGGCGAAACACATGTGTTTACATTAATATAAACATGGATGGAGCTGAATTTATTTTTTGAAAATATTTTGCGTTATGCGACAAGTTTCACGTATAAGATGAACATATACGTAGAAAAATGGAGGCTATATGCATGTATATTTTATAGGATAAAAATGGTATTCAATGCGAGTGTGTCGATATTATTGCGAACAAATTTAAAACCATATGCAACTTAATCTATGATTACAAACTAGATTTGACAGCTGCTACGGGTTAATTCGAATTACTTTGTATATGTATGCGGGACGAAACGAAATGTCCGAATGAACTCAAAGATTATTGTCTTATGCGAAGAAACTCGTTGTTCGAACGATTTTATCATCAATTAAACGACACTTTACGTATTTTTTTATGTGACTTTCGGAATTTTTATTTTACCAGGTTCACAGAGATTTTTTTTTTTGCACAGGTAAAACAATTTGAAATAAAAAACTTTACCTTATCCTAGCAAACATTTTGGAATTGAAAAATATACTGATTACTATACATAAGTAATCCAGTAAATTCTTTCAGTTACAAGTTAGGAACCAACATTTATTATATATTATAACATTGACAATTTCTAACACATATTTCTCAAGACCTTATTAGCGTTGTAGACGTATTCCTCGTATTGGTCCAATAGTTTACCTGAAAGAGAAAAGAGAGATAATTGATCAGTAAAAAACCAACGGTTCACTGCATAAAATCATTTTACAAACTGTAGGATATTTCTTACTAGTTCATGGCAGGGTGAAATTTACAGAAAGGAAATTCCCTGATATTTCCAGGTGTAGAATAAAAAAAATCCAGGTTTGAAAAATTCTCCAAAAGTCTCTAAATGGTGCACAAATGGTTACATTTAAGTGTCTAAAAACATATTTTCAAATAGGTAGTTTGGTTTCGAAACACTTGAACTAAAAAACTTACGATAAATTACAAAGTAGTTTAGTAGTAGTAGTGATTTATATTCAATTTCCATGCAAAGCAATAATGTTTAAAAATGATCTGAAAGTGTGTTTAATAATCAACATCAGATATGAAAAATATTCTATTTGATCTTAAAAAACTTTTTCCTCAAATTGGGATTATGATTTATTCACATCCAGCGAGGTACTTCTAAACAAGTTATCCAGATAATCATTATGGTTTAGAATCATTTCAAGATTCCTATTGTATCATCAAAACGTATTTTTTTTTTTTTTTGACAAAACAAAAACAAATTTTGAAAATCGACCAAGAGTTGTTCTTAGAAAAAACAAATTTGAACTTTGTGCCAAACACCTGTTTAATCAAGATTCTTTAGTGAAAATTGAAAAAATATTAAAAATGGGGTAACTGTGTAATATAAAATTGAAGTTTTAATTTTGAATTTTTCAAGAGAAAACTTTTTTTTTTTGTAAACATATATTTTGTAGTTTCAATGGTTCACTACAACTTCTTCATTGAACATTTTTCTCTAAAATCAACAGTTTCAAAATGAGAATTTTTCAAATAAGTTGCATGCAATAATATTATAGGCCATTTTCAAAAGTTATTCTCAAGTCCAAATGATCGATTTTTCTTTGGAAAACACTTATTGTACCATACCAAAAAACATGTGCAAAATTTACTGCAAATCGAAGATGCTTGAGTTCTGTAACTGAGCGATTTGCCATGGAATTCGTCATAACTGTTATAATTGCTGTAGTGGAACCTTGAACGAAGTGTTGAAGAATCCATGGAGATTTGGAAATTGTATTTGAAAGTTATTAGTGAAGTAAACGCAGCAATAATATTTTGATGAAATGTTGGAGGAGTTAGAAATCCAGTTGTATTTTATCGAGGAATTCTTGGAAAAGTTTATATGTAATTGATTGAAATCAATAATGCCTTAAGGAATTTTTGAACAATTCTGGAGAGTTATTGTGGATGCATTTTAAAAGAACCCTCATAAAAATTGGTGGAGCAAATGAAAAAAATAGATAGGAATTGTTATTGAGTATTTGAAAAATGATGAGAGGACTTTTTTTCGTAAACTTTGGAATAAACCTTTGTGGAATAACTTCTGTAGGACCTGTCCAATAAGTCACACTTGGAGAAATCGTTGAAATGGAGATTTTTTTTCAGAGTAGTTGAAAATTACTTGAGGTAGCAGCATTGGAGTGATCTAGTATTTTTTGGATTGAATTCTGAAAAAAAATCCTCTAAGAATTCATTGAAAAAATATAGGTTGCATCCATGGTAGAGCTTCTGAAAGTTTTCTTGAAGGAATCTCGGGAGAAATAGTCGCGTAATAGTCTCTGAAAGTTTCTCTGGAACCTCTAGAATGTTGCACCAGGATTAACTGCAAGCATATTAAAGCAAAAGAGCGGCTCTAGAGACCTGTTTTTTCAGGTAGTACACACCCTGCACTACCCCAAACACCATTACTCCGAAAGCCATTACCCCGAACGCCACTACCCCGAATGGGTCACTGCTCCGAACGCAATTACCCCGAAAGCCATGCCACAGACTAATTCTTGTCAGAAGGTAGGGAAATAATTATACGATTCCTGATGACAATGTATTTTTAAAATATTAGGGTGAAATTATTATGAAAAGGATAATGACAATATGCACAAAATTAGAATGCAGTAAAATCTCAATTCGGACGCTGTTACCCACTTCCTTTACTAATGTTTTTTAAGCATGAATTGCTGCTGACAACTAATTTTTTGGCGTATCTTGATGCATGGGAAAATTGTGTAAGGAATCAATGAAGGAAGCGCTATTTTTCTGATCGCAGTACGCAGTTCAAAAGAAATGACAGTTCAAACGGGAGTCGCCGTAGAAAATTTCTGCAAGGAATCGACGAGAAATGTCTTTAGCGATTCCTTTTCAGCAGCAAGTTAGGCTTTAGAGCAACTTTAACGGTGCGCGACTAAACTAAATTACATTGCGCAGCATCATTACGCTAATCCGTACCGGGCGCTGCTAACCGGGGTAGCAAAAAGACAGCGCTGCTTTCGGGAAGCATCGGGTGAGCAAATTTAGTTGCGCAATAGTAGCGCTGCTATTCGATTTTAATTTAAGCAGACAGTGGGAGTTCTGAGATTCTGGTGGGAAGTTTGAAAATATGATGCGCATAATGTGGAAATTATGAAATTTTGGGAATTCTAGTAAAATTTCAAGAATTTGATAAGAATACTAGGAATCTGATTTAATTATTGGAAATCCGGGAGAAATTTTTGAAATATTCGATTTCTCGAAAGAATTTGTCTTTCATTTGAATTTCACCTCGAATCTTTGGGATTTCAACCGGAATTCTTGGTATTCGAACCAGATTCCAGATGAAATCCTCGGGATTCCGACTGGAATCACCGGGATTCCGGCTGGAATCCTCGGGATTCCGACTGGAATCCTCGGGATTCCAACTGCAATTCTCGGAATTCCGACTGCAATCCTCGGGATTCCGATTGCAATCCTCGGGATTCCGACTGCAATCCTCGGGATTTCGACTGGAAACCTTGGGATTCCGACTGGAATCCTTGGGCACAGACAAACAGACGTAACACTTAGAACAAATCCCGATCAAAATCTTAGTCACGAGGACATGTACGCCCAATGCTAAAATCGGTTTGTTTGGCCGACAGGCCAACAGATGGCGGTAGTGTGTAAACGTCAAACGCGAACAAAAACGATGCGAGTGCTGCAGGTGGTGGATTGGCCACCTACCATATTTTTGAATCAACCGTTAAAAGGTGGTCGATGCACAATGATGAGAGTGTGACGTCTGTTTGTCTGTGCCTTGGGATTCCGACTGGAATCCTTGGGATTCCGACTGGAATCCTCGGGATTCCAACTGCAATTCTCGGGATTCCGACTGCAATCCTCGGGATTCTGACTGGAATCCTCGGGATTCCGACTGGAATCCTCGGGATTCCGACTGGAATCCTCGGGATTCCGACTGGAATCCTCGGGATTCCGACTGGAATCCTCGGGATTCCGACTGGAATCCTCGGGATTCCGACTGGAATCCTCGGGATTCCGACTGGAATCCTCGGGATTCCGACTGGAATCCTCGGGATTCCGACTGGAATCCTTGGGATTCCGACTGGAATCCTCGGGATTCCGACTGGAATCCTCGGGATTCCGACTGGAATCCTCGGGATTCCGACTGGAATCCTCGGGATTCCGACTGGAATCCTCGGGATTCCGACTGGAATCCTCGGGATTCCGACTGGAATCCTCGGGATTCCGACTGGAATCCTCGGGATTCCGACTGGAATCCTCGGGATTCCGACTGGAATCCTCGGGATTCCGACTGGAATCCTCGGGATTCCGACTGGAATCCTCGGGATTCCGACTGGAATCCTCGGGATTCCGACTGGAATCCTTGGGATTCCGACTGGAATCCTCGGGATTCCGACTGGAATCCTCGGGATTCCGACTGGAATCCTCGGGATTCCGACTGGAATCCTCGGGATTCCGACTGGAATCCTCGGGATTCCGACTGGAATCCTCGGGATTCCGACTGGAATCCTCGGGATTCCGACTGGAATCCTCGGGATTCCGACTGGAATCCTCGGGATTCCGACTGGAATCCTCGGGATTCCGACTGGAATCCTCGGGATTCCGACTGGAATCCTCGGGATTCCGACTGGAATCCTCGGGATTCCGACTGGAATCCTCGGGATTCCGACTGGAATCCTCGGGATTCCGACTGGAATCCTCGGGATTCCGACTGGAATCCTCGGGATTCCGACTGGAATCCTCGGGATTCCGACTGGAATCCTCGGGATTCCGACTGGAATCCTCGGGATTCCAGTCGGAATCCCGAGGATTCCAGTCGGAATCCCGAGGATTCCAGTCGGAATCCCGAGGATTCCAGTCGGAATCCCGAGGATTCCAGTCGGAATCCCGAGGATTCCAGTCGGAATCCCGAGGATTCCAGTCGGAATCCCGAGGATTCCAGTCGGAATCCCGAGGATTCCAGTCGGAATCCCGAGGATTCCAGTCGGAATCCCGAGGATTCCAGTCGGAATCCCGAGGATTCCAGTCGGAATCCCGAGGATTCCAGTCGGAATCCCGAGGATTCCAGTCGGAATCCCGAGGATTCCAGTCGGAATCCCGAGGATTCCAGTCGGAATCCCGAGGATTCCAGTCGGAATCCCGAGGATTCCAGTCGGAATCCCGAGGATTCCAGTCGGAATCCCGAGGATTCGATTCCAGTCGGAATCCCGAGGATTCCAGTCGGAATCCCGAGGATTCCAGTCGGAATCCCGAGGATTCCAGTCGGAATCCCGAGGATTCCAGTCGGAATCCCGAGGATTCCAGTCGGAATCCCGAGGATTCCAGTCGGAATCCCGAGGATTCCAGTCGGAATCCCGAGGATTCCAGTCGGAATCCCGAGGATTCCAGTCGGAATCCCGAGGATTCCAGTCAGAATCCCGAGGATTGCAGTCGGAATCCCGAGAATTGCAGTTGGAATCCCGAGGATTCCAGTCGGAATCCCAAGGATTCCAGTCGGAATCCCAAGGCACAGACAAACAGACGTCACACTCTCATCATTGTGCATCGACCACCTTTTAACGGTTGATTCAAAAATATGGTAGGTGGCCAATCCACCACCTGCAGCACTCGCATCGTTTTTGTTCGCGTTTGACGTTTACACACTACCGCCATCTGTTGGCCTGTCGGCCAAACAAACCGATTTTAGCATTGGGCGTACATGTCCTCGTGACTAAGATTTTGATCGGGATTTGTTCTAAGTGTTACGTCTGTTTGTCTGTGCCCAAGGATTCCAGTCGGAATCCCAAGGTTTCCAGTCGAAATCCCGAGGATTGCAGTCGGAATCCCGAGGATTGCAATCGGAATCCCGAGGATTGCAGTCGGAATTCCGAGAATTGCAGTTGGAATCCCGAGGATTCCAGTCGGAATCCCGAGGATTCCAGCCGGAATCCCGGTGATTCCAGTCGGAATCCCGAGGATTTCATCTGGAATCTGGTTCGAATACCAAGAATTCCGGTTGAAATCCCAAAGATTCGAGGTGAAATTCAAATGAAAGACAAATTCTTTCGAGAAATCGAATATTTCAAAAATTTCTCCCGGATTTCCAATAATTAAATCAGATTCCTAGTATTCTTATCAAATTCTTGAAATTTTACTAGAATTCCCAAAATTTCATAATTTCCACATTATGCGCATCATATTTTCAAACTTCCCACCAGAATCTCAGAACTCCCACTGTCTGCTTAAATTAAAATCGAATAGCAGCGCTACTATTGCGCAACTAAATTTGCTCACCCGATGCTTCCCGAAAGCAGCGCTGTCTTTTTGCTACCCCGGTTAGCAGCGCCCGGTACGGATTAGCGTAATGATGCTGCGCAATGTAATTTAGTTTAGTCGCGCACCGTTAAAGTTGCTCTAAAGCCTAACTTGCTGCTGAAAAGGAATCGCTAAAGACATTTCTCGTCGATTCCTTGCAGAAATTTTCTACGGCGACTCCCGTTTGAACTGTCATTTCTTTTGAACTGCGTACTGCGATCAGAAAAATAGCGCTTCCTTCATTGATTCCTTACACAATTTTCCCATGCATCAAGATACGCCAAAAAATTAGTTGTCAGCAGCAATTCATGCTTAAAAAACATTAGTAAAGGAAGTGGGTAACAGCGTCCGAATTGAGATTTTACTGCATTCTAATTTTGTGCATATTGTCATTATCCTTTTCATAATAATTTCACCCTAATATTTTAAAAATACATTGTCATCAGGAATCGTATAATTATTTCCCTACCTTCTGACAAGAATTAGTCTGTGGCATGGCTTTCGGGGTAATTGCGTTCGGAGCAGTGACCCATTCGGGGTAGTGGCGTTCGGGGTAATGGCTTTCGGAGTAATGGTGTTTGGGGTAGTGCAGGGTGTGTACTACCTGAAAAAACAGGTCTCTAGAGCCGCTCTTTTGCTTTAATATGCTTGCAGTTAATCCTGGTGCAACATTCTAGAGGTTCCAGAGAAACTTTCAGAGACTATTACGCGACTATTTCTCCCGAGATTCCTTCAAGAAAACTTTCAGAAGCTCTACCATGGATGCAACCTATATTTTTTCAATGAATTCTTAGAGGATTTTTTTTCAGAATTCAATCCAAAAAATACTAGATCACTCCAATGCTGCTACCTCAAGTAATTTTCAACTACTCTGAAAAAAAATCTCCATTTCAACGATTTCTCCAAGTGTGACTTATTGGACAGGTCCTACAGAAGTTATTCCACAAAGGTTTATTCCAAAGTTTACGAAAAAAAGTCCTCTCATCATTTTTCAAATACTCAATAACAATTCCTATCTATTTTTTTCATTTGCTCCACCAATTTTTATGAGGGTTCTTTTAAAATGCATCCACAATAACTCTCCAGAATTGTTCAAAAATTCCTTAAGGCATTATTGATTTCAATCAATTACATATAAACTTTTCCAAGAATTCCTCGATAAAATACAACTGGATTTCTAACTCCTCCAACATTTCATCAAAATATTATTGCTGCGTTTACTTCACTAATAACTTTCAAATACAATTTCCAAATCTCCATGGATTCTTCAACACTTCGTTCAAGGTTCCACTACAGCAATTATAACAGTTATGACGAATTCCATGGCAAATCGCTCAGTTACAGAACTCAAGCATCTTCGATTTGCAGTAAATTTTGCACATGTTTTTGGTATGGTACAATAAGTGTTTTCCAAAGAAAAATCGATCATTTGGACTTGAGAATAACTTTTGAAAATGGCCTATAATATTATTGCATGCAACTTATTTGAAAAATTCTCATTTTGAAACTGTTGATTTTAGAGAAAAATGTTCAATGAAGAAGTTGTAGTGAACCATTGAAACTACAAAATATATGTTTACAAAAAAAAAAAGTTTTCTCTTGAAAAATTCAAAATTAAAACTTCAATTTTATATTACACAGTTACCCCATTTTTAATATTTTTTCAATTTTCACTAAAGAATCTTGATTAAACAGGTGTTTGGCACAAAGTTCAAATTTGTTTTTTCTAAGAACAACTCTTGGTCGATTTTCAAAATTTGTTTTTGTTTTGTCAAAAAAAAAAAAAAATACGTTTTGATGATACAATAGGAATCTTGAAATGATTCTAAACCATAATGATTATCTGGATAACTTGTTTAGAAGTACCTCGCTGGATGTGAATAAATCATAATCCCAATTTGAGGAAAAAGTTTTTTAAGATCAAATAGAATATTTTTCATATCTGATGTTGATTATTAAACACACTTTCAGATCATTTTTAAACATTATTGCTTTGCATGGAAATTGAATATAAATCACTACTACTACTAAACTACTTTGTAATTTATCGTAAGTTTTTTAGTTCAAGTGTTTCGAAACCAAACTACCTATTTGAAAATATGTTTTTAGACACTTAAATGTAACCATTTGTGCACCATTTAGAGACTTTTGGAGAATTTTTCAAACCTGGATTTTTTTTATTCTACACCTGGAAATATCAGGGAATTTCCTTTCTGTAAATTTCACCCTGCCATGAACTAGTAAGAAATATCCTACAGTTTGTAAAATGATTTTATGCAGTGAACCGTTGGTTTTTTACTGATCAATTATCTCTCTTTTCTCTTTCAGGTAAACTATTGGACCAATACGAGGAATACGTCTACAACGCTAATAAGGTCTTGAGAAATATGTGTTAGAAATTGTCAATGTTATAATATATAATAAATGTTGGTTCCTAACTTGTAACTGAAAGAATTTACTGGATTACTTATGTATAGTAATCAGTATATTTTTCAATTCCAAAATGTTTGCTAGGATAAGGTAAAGTTTTTTATTTCAAATTGTTTTACCTGTGCAAAAAAAAAATCTCTGTGAACCTGGTAAAATAAAAATTCCGAAAGTCACATAAAAAAATACGTAAAGTGTCGTTTAATTGATGATAAAATCGTTCGAACAACGAGTTTCTTCGCATAAGACAATAATCTTTGAGTTCATTCGGACATTTCGTTTCGTCCCGCATACATATACAAAGTAATTCGAATTAACCCGTAGCAGCTGTCAAATCTAGTTTGTAATCATAGATTAAGTTGCATATGGTTTTAAATTTGTTCGCAATAATATCGACACACTCGCATTGAATACCATTTTTATCCTATAAAATATACATGCATATAGCCTCCATTTTTCTACGTATATGTTCATCTTATACGTGAAACTTGTCGCATAACGCAAAATATTTTCAAAAAATAAATTCAGCTCCATCCATGTTTATATTAATGTAAACACATGTGTTTCGCCATGTTCCATGTTTATGCTTGCTTACATTTCCTCGACACAAATGAACGAGCGTCTGGGACTGTTTTCCATTCGCTGATTATACTTTATTCCAGTACCAGCCTAGCATAGCTGCATAAAACATTTGAAACATAAGCACACGAACGAAATCTGGATTGCAAAGAGCTCGGTTGGCGGCAACTAGTAGAACAATGAAGCGAGGTGAGCGACGGCGAGCATACGAACGCCTTCTATCTACCTTTTCGGTGTGCAGCGGCATCATCATCAGCACCATCATCATCGTTCATGCAAGCACAGCATAATCGAAACACGGTCGCATTCTTCTCCATGCGCACGTGCTGCCGGTGCCACCATTTTTCTGAATCAGCGCATACCTCCACACCTCCACCACCGTCATCTCATCATCTCTATCCATGTCCCTCTGCTTTCACCAGCGTCATCGTCCTTCTCGTCCCGTCGTCCACCAGCTGCTGATTGAGGAAGTGGATTATGTTCCATATGAAAAAGGCACTGCTTTTTACGACGTTTAACGAATACGAGATGAAGCACGAGCATATTCCGCGCGCGTTCATGCATCAGAACGCGGTTACTGCGTGGTAGCTACAGCTGGAGAGTAGGACGAAGGGTCAGATGTAAATGAAACGGACTGCCGCCGCCGAGGTTTGGAACAAGATAATTTAATAATCATTGGATAAATGGACAGATTGAGGAAGTTGAGAAGAATACTCTGGTGGATGGGAATGAAGTTTGCAGCTTCATTGGAAGTTTGATATTCATTGTTAGATGCATATGCATCTGCTAGGTGATTCCAGAGCAGAGATTTTTTGACGTAGGACTACGTCTTTCTTCTCTATTTTTATGAATTAATTTAGTTGGTGTTACATCAATTAATTTGATAAAACCTCGTTAACGATGTTACGCCAATTTACTCGGTCTATGGCTATTTCTCTCCAACTTCGATTTTGGCCCACGTTCTCCAGATCTTGTTGCACCTGATCAAGCCACCTCGCTCGCTGTGCTCCTCGCCTTCTTGTGCCAACCGGATTCGACGCAAACACCATCTTTGCAGGGTTGTTGTCCGGTAGTCTTGTAACAAGCCCTGCCCAGCGCACCCTTCCGGCTTTTGCAACCTTCTGGATACTGGGTTCGCCGTAGAGCCTAGCGAGCTCGTGGTTCATTCTCCGCCGCCACACACCGTTCTCCTGCACTCCGCCAAAGATCGTCCTAAGCACCCTTCGTTCGAACACTCCAAGTGCTTGCTGGTCCTCTTCCAGCATGGTCCATGCTTCATGTCCATAGAGGACCACCGGTCTTATAAGCGTTTTGTACATGGTACATTTGAAGCGGGGGTGAATCTTTCTCGACCGCAGCTTCTTCTGGAGCCCATAGTAGGCGCGAATGACTCTGATGATGCGTCTCCGTATTTCACGACTAACGTTGTTATCAGCCGTTAACAAAGATCCAAGGTTAACGAACTCATTAACCACCTCAAAAGTATCCCCGTCTATCGTAACACTGCTTCCAAGGCGGGTTATGTAGCGCTCGGTTCCGCCTATCAGCATGTACTTTGTTTTTGATGCATTCACCACCAGGCCAACTTTTGTCCAAATGTTCTGCCGACAATATCCATATCATCCGCGAAGCAAACAAATTGGCTGGATCTTGTGAAAGTCGTAGCTCGGTTATTGAACCCGGCTCTCCGCATGACACCTTCTAACGCGATGTTGGACGAAAGTCCATCACCCTGTCGAAGTCCCCGGCGGGATTCGAACGAACTGAAATGTTCGCCCGAAATCTTCACGCTATTCTGCACACCGTCCATCGTTGCTCTTATTAGTCTTGTGAGCTTTGCGGGAAAGCTGTACTCGTCCATGATTTTCCATAGCTCTTCGCGGTCGATGCTATCATAAGCCGCTTTAAAATCGATGAACAGATGATGCGTTGAGACTTCGTACCATTCAGGTGTTCATCGTAGTGCTGCTTCCACCTTTCAATCACCTCACGTCCGTCTGTCAAGATGCTTCCGTCCTTATCCCCACACGCTTGCGGCACGAAGCCTTTTCGGGATGCTTTAAGCTTCTCGTAGAACGTTCGCGTTTCTTGTGAACGATACAACTGTTCCATTTCTTCACATTCCGCTGCTTCTCTATACAGGGGTGAAATTGGAATTTCAAAACCAAGAGCGTTACGTTGGCATACAATATTTTAAACGTTTATAACTTTTTGCTAGCTTGACGAAATTCCTTGATTAGCACCTCAATCGAAAAACAAGGCATCGAAGGTTTATGTCGTTTACTTACTGAATCCCACATACCTAGTCCAAATAGTTTAAAAACTGCTTCAAAATAGAACGTTAAATTCAAGCAAATCTATAAATAGGGATGCTAGAGAAAAGTTGACGTCATTTGTTTTTCACTCTCCGCTTGGATCGCATCTCAGCAGGCAACAGATCGGTTTGCTCTGACCGGGCGTGCTTCTCAGGCACAGACATCGATAGCGAAGGACCCCCCGCCCCATTTGTCTTGCTTTGCTCAAATCAAACTAACCGTCGACCCACCGAGAGAAGACGCCGAAGAAGAGGTAGTGGCCGCCATCGCAGCCCTAAACGAACGGAACGGGTCCTCCCTGCCGGTGATCGAGAGAAATACATCGGCGGAAATTTACAGCTGCGATGTCAGCAAGATTGGCAAGAGTGAAGTGAAATCCCGGGAAACTGTGGCTGTGGCTGGCATCATCATGGGAATCACCAAACCTCATCGGGCGAGGAGGATTTCAACAAGTGTGCCGTCAAAATGTGTCCGTGTTACTCGAATTCAACAATTCAATCGGTCCTTTTCAGGGTCAACAAATGTGTACTAAAGAGTTATTTGTGTAATATTTCCTTATATGTTTACCACATACTTGCTATAATCTCTTAATTCATTCGTAGCATCATATTGTATCTGATTTATTACCAATAATGAACAATACGGCTATTTGAGAATTGCAACAGCAATTCCATATAGCTTATTTAGCCTATTTATCCGCATTCTGATTTGGGAAAAAGGCTACATCTTATTGATGTCTTGGTAAGGGATGAGCATTATGCTGTTATTGCATCCCGACGGCATTGCAGCAGCGTCCTCGGAAACATCCCCAAATTACCGCATTGTAGATTATTCGTAATAAATCAGATATTGTATGATGCTACGGAATGAATTAAGAGATTATAGCAAGTACACAATAGGAAATATTAAACAAATTACTCTTTAGTACTACCTCGGTGAGGTTAAAACTATAACGTTATTGAATACTAACAATCACAGCACTTATCATCAAACATCCTATCATCTGCAAAAAGCTACTGCACCACTGTTGTTAGAGTCTGACCCAGAATTGATCGAAGTTGTGTCCATAGTACTGCCCATAAAAGCATAACTGTCCCAAATTGATTTTCGAAAAAACACCTTTTTTCATCGAAACATTCATATTTTAATATACACTTCACTACGCATATGAAAATGTATACACTTTGTTTGAAAAAGTTGTGGAAAAATATGAAGTTGGTACAGTCCCATATTGAAAAATAAAGGCATAACAGTCTCTATATGAACTTTGGAACTAAATAGCAAATGGAAAACTGGAATTATGTTCAAGATTATATTTTTTACTGATACATAATAACAAAATGAGTATTCTGTAGGGTGAATCCAAAAGAATAAGGCATTCAAAAATTTACTAGAAAATTGTAAACATTTGTATGAGAATGCAAACTTCAAACTTTGAGCGCTGTTTTCTCAATGCCTACTAATTCTATATGGGACAGTTATGCCTTTATGGGCAGAGTAGTCCTACGTCAACCCCGCGGAAATGTAACAGACATTACCCACGCCAATTTTTTCCAGTATAAAAAAGACAATTTACACCGTCTTCAGCCAAAGGCTGCACAGACTGAACACAATCACGAACATTAGGCAACGGACAACACAGAACACCCAGTAGCCCAGTGATGGATTTTTCGTTTGACGAAAAGTTTCCACCGACTGGAGCGGGAATCGAACCCACGCTTCGTGGCACAATACGCCTAAACGACTGACGCCGCTAACCGCAAGGCCACGAAGTGATCAATTTATATTGAAAATATGCAGTTTTACTTCCGGTTCCATATTTGAAATAATGGTTTCGACAATTTGCTTAGCTTAGCTTAGCTTAGACCAGTGATTCCCAAAGTGGGCGAATTCGCCCCCCTGGGGGCGATTTTCAGGCTCAAGGGGGCGAAAATTTGTTAAATAGAATTTGGGAGGCGAAAAGACTAACACGGAGTATTTGAAAATAATAACTCATAATATTTTAGGACACGCATCTGAAGGTTAATCAATTCCAAACTAATTCCAGGAATATTTTACCTTGGATCGATATTTCTCCTATCATGGTCATTTTAAAATTTTGATAGACTACACTTGATAATTGTCAAAAACATGCTTTCAGTTTTTTTAATATCATGTGAGTTTTAAGAATGGCCGGTATTTGAGATTTTCACAAGGTCGGATAATTAGTTACAGATAACATTTAAAACACAAAATATTTTGTATAAACAAACCATTATCTGAGAATTTTTAGAACTTTTTGCAAATGCCCAATATTTTATATAAGATTTTTTTATGTGGGAACTTTGAGATTAGGAAGCTAATATTTCTTTCTTTGGCATCCAGCTTTTTTCAGAAAAAAAGGAGATTCAGTTGCACTCTCTCTTATCATTTCTCATGGTACAAATCATTTTGAAGACAAATTTTCCTTGATGTTAGAAAAAAATTTCTTTTTATATGTTGCATTGAAATATGAGTTGAAAAACATTTTGGATTTTTATATATTTGTTCAGAGTTTTTGGATCGAATAAAAAAAAATTGTTCCCAGAAACGTTGAACATTTTTTATTCACAATTTCTTAATACTATTGCAGTAATTTTAGATATAAAAGATAAATCAGTATGTAATCACCTTTAACGAATCATCCCCCAACTACGTCACAAGTTGGCGCCTATGCATAAATTACATTCGAATAGTTTAAACTGGGCTAAACTTCTATCAAAAACTGATTCAGTAGCCTGCAATGCACGCAAAATATTGTTAAAATTGCTATTATAAATTGCAATCTAATAAATCATTCTTAATAATTTTGGGATATCAATATTTTAGAAAATATTTTTGAATGTTCGTAATAGCTATTGTATCATGATTCTGTGGATATGTGAGTCAAAGACATTTTTTGACGTACAGCATATAATTACATAAAATATTGAAATAACATATCAGGCGGGCGATTCCAGATATATGTTGGCCTCAAGGGGGCGAAAGTTGAAAAAGTTTGGGAAGCACTGGCTTAGACTGACTACACATATTAATGGTTGCTATTCTGTGATTGACCAAAGTCAGTGAAGATGCACAAAGAATCAACTAGAAATTTGGCTGGGATTGCCCATGAGCTTCTTCAGTGTGCATAATTCAGTGCCTCTATTTATACATGGTCAATAACGGCGCCGGCCACGTGCTTGCAGTCAGGTGGAATTGAGGGAAGAAATGTTAGTGTGTAACCTTTGCTATTTGGAGACTGTTGTTTCCTCTGCATATCCACAAAGGTTACTGGGAGGGATGGTTGTTATTGGGGAGGATCGTTGGGTCACAGGATTCACTTCGATAAGCGATTAGACCATGATAAACGATTATTTGTGAGATTTAAACATGCTTAGGAATATAATATTTTAATTGACATGCACAATTTCCAAATAGGAGAAAATAATGTCGTTACTTGAAGTGTCTACCCATTCAAAGTTGAACAAATAGCTAAAAGCAACATTCCTACAGCTGTTAGGACGAAAGCAATATTTTACACAATTTGAAAAAAACAAATCGATTGGCTGGACCATCTCATAATATTCTTATCCCGTCACTTACAGTGGCGAACCATTCAAAGTGTTTTGAATAAAATGAACGTTTTGCAAGTCTACACTTCTCGCACAGACAAACAGACCGAACCATTCAAAGCTTTTTGTTATAAAAATAAAGGTAAAAGGCAAGGGATTTTATATAAAAAGCGCAGCAAAGTTTTTTGTTACAACGAGGACCATCTACTGACATAAACGGATAGTTCGTAAATCGTCCGCAGAGGTGGCGCCACAATCTAACTTTTTACTGTGACGTTCTAGAGACTTGGCATGTTCGGCAAAGTTGTTCATTTTGAAAAAATAAACAACTCTCTCGAAGACGTCAAAATTCCACAGCCTACTATTTTCGAGTTATTGGCGAAATTAGAAAAAAATATTGAAAAAACGATTTTTTCACCGAATTTTACATGTTTCCTAAGAACCATGTCATTTAATATTTTTTTGCTGATAAACGCAAGCTCTGGTGGAAACATTTTAATAATATGACGCATAAAAATTAAGAAATTATGAAAATACCTGAAAAATAGAGCATTTTTTTAACCTTAATATCTCCAAAAGCGCAAAAAATCTCAAGCTCAAATTTTCAGGCAACATAGCCATGAAATTCGGTTTAAGAGCAGTTCCTTGAGTTGATATCGAGTAATGCAGATGAAAGTTTAGATTAAAACTGGGTACATAATTGTTTTTCTTCAATAATTCAAATGATATAGTATGCCTTGAAAGACATGATCATGTATCAGTTAATTGTTGTCATCATGGTTCGAGGTGAGCAATTTGTTTTGTAAATGTGTTAGTTTTAACACGGAAAATCAAATTTTAAAGCATATTCATGTCGATATCTCTAAATACTAAAATTTCAGAGCGCACGATCTCTTGTCCGGAGCTTGTAGATTTTTTTAAAGCGGAAAGGACGTTGATTCTTGGATGTTTCGAAACAGAGGATACTGATCAAAGGTGTCAATTTGGAGATTCCTTCGATTTTGAGAACTGTTAGGTTGTTTAACCTTAAATATCGTTAATCACCGGATTTGCTTAAATTTTGCGCTTCCGGAAAAATGTGACAACGAATTTGAGATTAAATCCAAAGCCAGCTTGTACTGTGAGCAGATATAATAGTTTCATGAAATAATAAGATATTATTTTCCGATAATTTAAAAATACTCTTAAATATTTGCCATGACAATATTAATCGCGTAATGGAAAGGAAACCGTAAAAAAAATAAAAAATATCAAAAACACCAAAATATACCTCTCTTGAATTTTGACATCCATTTCATCAAGTATTGCTCAATGTTGCCTGAAAATTTGAGCTTGCGATTTTTTGCGCTTTTGGAGATATTTAGGTTTAAAAATTGCTCAATTTTTCAAGTTTTTTCATAGTTTCTTAGGTTTAATGCGTCGTATTGTTCATTTTTTTCCACCAGAGCTTGCGTTCGTTGTATATTTATCAGCAAAAAATATTATATGACAAGATTCTTAGAAAAAATGTCAAATCGTTTTTTCACTAATTTTCTCTGATTTCGCCAATAACTCGAAAACAGTAGGCTGTGGAATTTTGACGTCTTCGAGAGAGTTGTTTATTTTATCAAAATGAACAATTTTGCCGAACATGCCAAGTCTCTAGATCGTCAAAGTAAAAAGATAGATTGTGGCGCCACCTATGCGGACGATTTACGAACTATCCGTTTATGTCAGTAGATGGTCCTCGTTGTTACAAAAAACTTTGCCGAAGACACCAAATACCGGAAACGCTTCGTTACCGAGTTATTAATTTTGTCCCGCCAGATTGCGTCCCTGGCCCATAGTGCGTTGTAACGATTAAATGTGCGGTCATAAATATTTTACAGATTTGAAAGAAAAAGCATGAAACGAGAAAATTTGAAAATCTTCATATATTTTTTTTATGTGGAAAATGTAAATGAAACATCAATTTTAAACGTTATTTGTACTGTTGAATCTGTTTGGACCCTATTTTTCGCTATAAATATGATCTTTATCTGTCAATTTCACCTTACTAGAGAGGAATTGGAAGCATTCCTTATTTTTATCATGCAGTCATCGAGTTCAATATCTTTGTGATTCTAAAACATCTACAATGGGGTGAGATTCTTCATAGCTCTTGTCTCCAGCATTTGCCCATATCTAATGATAGAATGGATTCATATCGGGAGTATTGGTGACTTACTCTGGAGAACCGTGGTTAGGCCTTTACATAAGTGTGATAAGCGGCTCCGTTTTGCTTAAAACCTATGAGCCAGTATTGATATGAGTTGTCTCTATCCGAAGGAACAAATTTCTTCCTTGAAAAACTGTTATAGATCTCTGTATTTATTTTTTAATAAATTTTAACAAAAAATAAAAGTAAACCTTTAAGACGTAAATGCTCCTAAAACTATGACCCTGGCAAAATACTTTATTGTGACACGTTCTTTAAGAACTTCTTTAATCTTTAATGCCTAACAAACTAATATTTTCAACAATAAAGTGTGATTTTTGATGGTGTAAAGTTTACGACCAGAGTATACGACAATCAGACGCTGTTTCTAACTTTGAGCGAACAGAACCTTTAACTTATTTTTTTTATTACATTATATAGGGTAGTAGGAAAAATATGACAAAAATTGTCCTAGATGTCAAAATATACTAAAGTATTCCGAAAATGCATTCACTCACAAAAACAATTTAATTAACACTTGAGCAATTCTCGCTGAAACCAGGCCGCCATCGGCACCCATCGTTAGAATTGTAATTTTATGTCACTGATCGCTAGTTTTCGATTAAACTAAAGGGTGTTCCTTTCTGTTTTCTCAAATTGGTGGACCCCTCGTACGCCAGCTAGAAGAACAGTTTGCGAAAAAGCCCATTTTTTGATAAATATAGGGTGTTTCTTCACGAGATATGTCTCATATTTCGCTTGGAACACATAGCAATCTTAGTGGCATCGTATAGAGAAAGGATATAGCTTTCATTTGAACTTGAAAAAATTTTGGCGGCCATTTTGAATTTGGCCGCCATATTGAATTTTGTTAGAAAAATCGATTTTTCACCATTAGCTCACCGCTCGTTTTGAATTCTGAGATCACCATCAGAAAGTTGAGGAAAAATTGCGTAAGATAGGCTACAAAAACTAGGTGAGCACTGGTATTTTTCCTATGATATGAACGATTTTCTAAATCATGTTCTACTATTTTGACGTAAATGGCGAGTGCAATCAATGCAAACATCTTTTTTTGTACAACAAAGAAACAAGTTTTCAATTGTGGGTGTATTATTTGAGACAGATGAAGAATAGGATTATTATTTTGAGTGAACAAAACTGGCGGCCAACTTGGATTTTGACGCCATCTTGGTTTCAAGTAGTAGAATGAGTTTTCACCTTGTTAGCACTCAACATGTTGAATTTTAATGCTATCGTTTCACTTATTCTTCTTCGTGTTCTTCTTTTTCCTGACGTTACGTCCCTACTGGAACAGAGCCAGCCCCTCGGCTTGCTTTGAAAACAATTTATCAAAAATGATTTTTTAACACTTATTTGCTACCTGAATGATTCTTCTGCATATCTTCGAGTTGAAAAATAGCATTATTTCTTTCATTTATTTGGTCTACAACCATTGATAGAAATGAACAACCAGTTGAACAGCTGAGATAAGATAAGAAAGATAGAAAAAAAAAGAATCTGATTGTTTTTTTTTTTTCAACGGAGGCCTCATAATTCAACATGATGAGCACTGAGATGGTAAAAAATCATTCAACTGTTAAAAACCAAAATGACGTCGAAATCCAAGATGGCCGCCAGATTTTCCAACCTCAAAATAATACGCCTGAGTTTCGGCATACGTACACATTAGAACGAAACCTGCTTCTCATCTTTCAATTTCACATGCATGTTTTGCGGTGCTAAAAACGATACTTTATGGCTCAGAAAATCAAGGATGTTTTTTTGCTTAAAAATTTAAGATTTCTATTCCAAATTAATGCAGTTTTGTCAATGTTTTACGTTAAAACTACAAATATTACCAAAAAACTTACTACACACTTAAAAAAAAATACGGATTACGGTGAAATTTCACCGTAATCTCAGCAGCTGAAACTTCGGTGAAACATCACCGAACAATCTGTAAAATCGATGAACAAAATCATAAAGAAAAACAAGAAAATGGTTCGACCTAGAATCGAACTCCCGACCTACCGATCAGGAAGCAGGCTTGCTACCGCTAAGCCAGCTTTCACTGCTTGTAAGTGGTGTGCAAAAACTGAAACAAAAGGAAGCTCATGCCTACCAGAGCGGCTGTCGCACGATTTCACAGAAGTTCGGTGAAAATAACGCTTTTATCGAACTATTCGTTAGAATTTCACAGGGTTACAGTAAGATGGTTTGTTTCACGGATTTTTTCCGGTAAAATCGTTGATTTCACCGATTTTCTCCGGATTTCACGGATTTTGTCGGTAAAATAGTGGATTTCACAGGAAAATCTGTAGTTTTACTGTTAACAGTTCAATTTCGGTGATTTATTTCACAGGATACTGCGATTTATTTTAAGTGTGTAATGTCCCGACGCGCAATCTATAAACTTCATTCAATGAACAGCAAGGCATATGGTAAAAATTGCTTGTTTAATACAATCAATGCTTTTGGACGGTTTTCATTTATTGAATTTATTTATTCATTATTACTGAATTCAAAGATATGTCGAAAAATTATTTGATGTCAGGAATCGCATTATAAAAGAAAATTCCTGTTTAATAACCTGCATTTATAACTAGTAAAGCTGAGTATCAGGCTCGGTTCCAGTAGGGACGTAACGTCAGGAAAATGAAGAATAACAATAAAAAGAGTATACTTAACCTTTTTTTATTGGTAGCCTCTTAATTCGGCATGCTGAGTGCTATCAAGGTGAAAAAAACATTCTTCTACTTAAAATCAAGATGGCGTCAAAATCCAAGATGGCCGCCAGATTTTTTCACTCAAAATAATATTTTTATTCTTTACTCGACTCGAATAAAACACCGAAGGTTGAAAACTTGTTTCTTTGTAGTACAAAAAAAAGATTTTTGTATTGATTGCACTCGCCATATACGTCAGAATCGTATAACATGATCTAGAAGATCGTTCATTTGATAGGGTAAATACCATTGCTCACCTAGTTTCTGTAGCCCATCTTACGCAATTTTTCCTCAGCTTTCTGATGGTGATCTCAGAATTCAAAACGAGCGGTGCGCTAATGGTGAAAAATCGATTTTTCTAACAAAATTCAAGATGGCGGCCAAATTCAAAATGGCCGCCAATTTTTTTCAAGTTCAAATGAAAGCTATATCCTTTCTCTATACGATGCCACTAAGATTGCTATGTGTTCCAAGCGAAATATGAGATGTATCACGTGAAGAAATACCCTAGATTTATCAAAAAATTGGCTTTTTCGCAAACTGTTCAGCTAGCTGGCGTACGAGGGGTCCACCAATTTGAGAAATCAGAAAGGACCACCCTTAAGTTTTATCGAAAACTTGCGATCAGTGACATAAAATTGGAATTCTAACGATGGGTGCCGATGGCGGCCTGGTTTCACCGAGAATTGCTCACTTGTGGATGCTTTGTTCAAGTTCAAACAATTTTCGCATTTTTTATGAGCCGTACTGTAGATATCCATAACATAATTTGCTTTTAATAAGCTGTTTACACCTCTTTGGGATCCACCACTATTTACTTCTCAGAACAACATTCTTGTTTTTTTTTATAAGGATCTTGCGAAAATCGTGTGATGACCGTTGCTTAAATCATGTAGCAAATGGTGACATGTACTTTGTACCTTGAATCACAGTTTCGTTCGTTTCGTAGAATAGATAAAGAACACCTCTTTCCAGTAATGTGAGCTAATGTATGACCAAACACGTACTCAACGCACGCACGCTATGTCCTATGCTGACGGTTCACATTTGTGGGTAGACTTCCCTCCCGATAGTAATGGGTGAATGGCATAGTTTGAAAGGGAAAACGTGCCGACCGGAAGCCATCCGGTACCTGAAAAGGTGTCGCCGTGAATTACTTACTGAATGTAATCTGAGGAAGACAGCAGAATTTACACATCCCATTTCACCGAGACAAATACCATCGCTATGAATAGTCGTTTTTCATAATGTTCCGGTGACAGTGACATTTGCATTTTTTCAGCGATCACACGTTTTTTTTCTCTCAACGCACTGATATTCAACACTTGTGTGCGCTTAGTTTTAATTCCAACCCATGGTCGGTCAGCACTTTAGGCGCTAATTTGGCATTCTGTTTGCGTAATTCATTCACCAGACAAATATCAACAGACCGGGTGACATCGCCATGCGATCGCCAAACAAATGTTTAGCACCAGCAAAGAAATTCTCCCAACCGATCGTCAACACACGCTTAAATTTTGTTACACTATTAGTTTAAGTTGCTCGCTGAATTTTTACAAGTTAGTTGATTTCACCTGCTAAGCAGAGAGTTCCATTTACTTTATCTAAATTAACCTAGATAATAAGGCATTTATCGTGGCAATAGAAGATTGCAACGATTAATGTCTAAAATTTGTAAAAAAAAATCGATATTTGTTTGAATGTTTCAATAGACATTCTTTGTAACTCATTAGTAATATACCACGGAGGGAGCTTCAGAATCATTTACAAAAGTTTATTTCGAATCCTCTGCAGAGCATTCTTTCTGGGATTCTACCCCATTACCCGAATCCTATTACCCCGAATGACATTACCCCGAATTCCAATATCATGAGGAAATGTCATCAATATCATCATGTCGATATAATTGTAAATTCGGGGAAAAAGCCTTCGAGGTGATGGCATTCGGGGAAATGGATTTCGGGGTAATGGGATAGAATCTCTTTCTGGTATTAAAACGGTGGTAGGTCTTTTGGCATAAAGTCGTTTGGCATAAAGTCGTTTGGCATGATGGTCGTTTGGCATAATGGTAATTTGGCATAAAGTCGTTTGGCATGATGGTCGTTTGGCATAATGGCCGTTTGGCATAATAGTCGTTTGGCATAATGAGTCTGAAACCAAGAATTTCTTAAGATGACATTCGTTCTTGACGAATTCCATGTCAAATCGGTCAGTCACAGAACTCGACCATCTTCGATTTGGATTAAATTTTGCACATGTTTTTGGTATGATAGAATAAGCGTTTTCCATAGAAAATTTGATCATTTTGACTCAAGTGTAACATTTGAAAATGGCCTATAAATTTTTGCATGCAACTTATTTGAAAAATTATTACTCTGAAACTAATGATTTTAGAGAAAAATGTTCTATAAAGAAGTTGTAGTGAACCGTTTGGACTATAGGAAAAAAATGTACACCGAAAAAACATTTCATTTATTTTCATAAAAAGTTCAAAAATAAAACTTAAATTTTCAATTAAACAAAAACCCCATATTTAATATTTTTTAAATTTTCACCATAGAATCTTGGTAGTATACAGATGTTTGGGACAAAGTTTCATGATGGAGAAATTTTTAATAAAAAAGTTTTTCTAAGAACAACTTTTGGTCGATTTTCAAAATGTTGATTTTTTGTCAAAATAAATACGTTCTGATGACACAGTAAGCAACTTGAAATGGTTCTTAGCCATAATGATTATATGAATTATTTCTCTAGGAGTAGCCATTTTCGAATTAGGGTAGAAGCACCGGTTTTGGCCATACGCCAGTTGTAGCCATAGTGGATTATACACCGTTTACATAGCCAATCAGCTTGAAACCTTCTGTATTCAGTAGATCACATTCATATGATAGAGCTACATTCATTTACTTGTCCAAATTGATTCAAAACATAAGAAAAACAATCCATTTTCCTTATAATTTTAACTCCCATACACCTAATTTGGCCAGGGCACTCCTAATTTGACCAGTCCCATGAGAAATCAATGCGATTGGCCAATTTGGGAACCGAAGTTAAACCTCTGCACAATGGTCGGAAAAAAGTGAAGTTTGGCCAAAACTATTTTTATCGCCTTAATCGATGAAATATGTAATCTGAATATGTTATTTGACGTTTTTGTTGTTTCAGAAGGGGTTATTCACAAATTACGTAACTTAAAAAAAAAATTAAAAAAAAATATAATTGTTATCAAACTGGGCTGAAAGTACAAATTTTGTTTAAATTTGATTGAGTTTGATCAAAATGTGTATAAATAGTGGATAAATATATTTTAAATAAACTTTGTATGAAAAATATGGTCAAAATATATGTAAAATATTGAGTTATTCAAATAGCTCTAACTTGCAAATCAGCAAATTTCTGCAAAAATTTTAAAGGTTTTTTGTAAGATCTAAGGATGCTTTTTGATGTGCAATATTCGAAATGGCGGCGACATGACGCGACAAGAGTTGTTTTTCATGTTCAAAATCATCAAAATTACTAAAGTGTAATATTGAATAGTATTAAAACTTCAACCAAATATTTTTTTCCATCCTCATGCTCGATAAAAGTGTTGAACCACAAGCTTTCAGATAGTGGGTAACTTTGGGGAAATATTGCATTCCTTAATTATAAATTTTGTGCTTTATTTTATTGTTACATTTTTCAATTTTTTGACTTCAGCCGGTTTGCCGTCATAGAAGTCATATAAATTTAAATTTTAGTTCAATTTTAATTAAGGATCATAATAATATAACACATGAGGTATATTTAAAAATTAAAAAAATCATAAAAATCTCAAAAAAGTTTTTGGTAGTTTTGGCCGCCCCTTTATATGGAGCCCGACCATTGTGCTCTGGCCGAAACTGGTCCCGTTGGCCTATATTGACCAACGGGATTTTCAAAGCGAAAAAGTGATTATAGCTCAGTTTTGATATTTTACACACATAATATGGATTGAAAGCTTGCATCTGACATATTTGTAGTATATAAACGGATTCTCATTTTATTTTTATTGACTTTTTCTCTTAGGCTGGCCAAAACCGGTGCTTTTACCCTATATCAAGTTTAATGCAAAAAATATTGTTTAAATATTAAAATAGGCCATTTTCATAAGTTTTTCCAGTTTCTCCATTAATGATAATACGTTTTCGAGAGTGAAGACCATATTTCTTTCCACTTACTTATTTTCCATGATGGAGGATCGTGAGTAACTAATAAAAATGGCCTTTTTTAATATTTAAATAATTTTTTTTGTATTAAACTCGATATAATTCGAAAATGGCTACTTGTAGAGAAATTATTCATACAATCATCATGGCTTAGAATCATTTCGAGATGCTTACTGTATCATCAGAACATATTTATTTTGACAAAAAAAAAACAAAATTTTGAAAATCGACCAAAAGTTCTTAGAAAAACTTTTTTATTAAAAATTTCTCCATCATGAAACTTTGTACCGAATATCTGTATACTACCAAGATTCTATGGTAAAAATTAAAAAAAACATTAAAAATGGGGTTTTCGTGTAATTTAAAATTTAGGTTTTATTTTTGAATTTTTTATGAAAATAAATAAAATATTTTTTCAGTGTCATTTTTTTTCTCATAGTTCAAATGGATCACTACAACTTCTTTATAGAACATTTTCCTCTAAAATCAACAGTTTCGGAGTTAGAATTTTCCAAATAAGTTACGTGCAAAAATTTATAGGCCAGTTTCAAAAATAACACTTGAGACGAAATGATCAAATTTTCTATGTAAAACGCTTATTCTATCATATCAAAAACATGTGCAAAATTTAATCCAAATCGAAGACTATCGAGGTCGATTTGTATTTTTTTCGACTCATTCTGGATGGAATTCGTCTCTTACGTTTCTATTGAATCTTTCTGAAGATATCAGGCTTGTTTTGGAACCAATTGATATAAAATTAGACTTATTCAAAAATCATATGCTCTTGAATAAACTAAAGCATATTAGGAAAGTTATTGCCAATAGTATTTTATTATTTATCTAAAAATTACCCTTCTTTCCATAATTCTTCTTTTCAGTTTCGCTATTGGACTGAATTTTTGCACTGAAGATTTATATATATTTAGCACGATTTTACCCTTCTTCCAATCAAGGAGATGTAGGGTTGGAAAGGAGAATATGGGGTTATTGGCGAAAAGAGAAAGCGTTTACTGCAGTTACTTCTATGGGTTGTGCTACTTTTCCCCGAATGTCGTTTTCCTGAACACCAGTTCCCCGAATTCCAGTTCCCTGAATATCTCGTTCCCCGATTAGCCCACTTCATCGAAAAGTTGTTAGCATTCATAATTGTCATACATTCAATGACAGAATTCCTCCTTCTTTTGATTGCTTATCGTTCTTTCCCGAGGAGGAAATAATAACTCGCAATAACTAATGCATACCATATTTTGGTATCATACCATAATTAGGTATTGTTCAGTTGTCAATACTTCATTTTGCTATTGTAGTGGTATTTGAAAAAAAATGTTCAAAACAATTAAAAATACTTCATTTTGGTATTCGGTATTGAGGACTGCTGGAGGTATTGAACTACTATTAAAAAATTTTACTTTTATATGAAAATCCATCATGTATTATTTAGGTATAACAATACCTGATCAAATTATCTATTTGTAGAATATGCAGAAGATATTTTTTGAGGTATTTTACCTCTTATGCAGGGCTCATTCATACCTCATTCAGGTTGTAAGTATTGGAAATTTTCTGGTATGGAATACCTCAATTTGGTATTCAATAGTTATTTTCTTCTGCTCTGCTGAAGACTATTATTGGGAACTAGCATTCGGGGAGCCGATAATTCTGAACGCCATTTTTGATGTCTTTTCGTTTTATTATGCCACAATAATTTTTTGCGTTCAATCTTTAATTGGTTTTATCATAAATTTTGCCTTCTTTTAAAAATAAGCTGTTCTTCATATTTATACTGTTTTAAATTTTATTATGTAGTAAAGCTAAATGTTACCTTTTTTAAATACAATACTGACCCGATTTTGTCAGCCCCTGATTTTGTCTACCCCCGATTTTGTCAGCTTTTTGACTCGATTTTGTCAGCCTATTTGAAATTAGTCAAAAAATTGTTATCGTCATGTTTTACCATGTTTTTGATGTCATGCACGCATGGGCGTAGCCAGAGAGCGCAAAGGCAATGCCTTTTATTAAGTGTTAAAAATCGATATTACCAATATAAGGGAGGGGGGAGCCCCTGATAAAAAAAACTGGCTACGCCCATGTACATTGCCCTCTTAAAAGTCCATGTAACCATGTGACACGTCAAAATTTGAAAAACAGGAACAAAATAAAATGACCCGATTTTGTCAGGTTCCCCATTTTGTCAGCCTAAAATTCATCCAGGGGCTGACAAAATCGGGTCCTTACTGTGTTGTTTTTTTTTATCAATTCGTGCAAGAGGTGCTGTTAGAATGATAATTACTTTAGAACTTGCCAATATTTAACTTTTTATTGATGGCGAATGATCTCCTTTCGATATAAGCTGTAAAAATTCAAAATTTCGTTTTGTCTCACATATTTTCTTATAAAAATGTGTTGGTCATTTGAGTTATGCTGTGGGAAGATTTTTTTGCGTTAGAGCCTTAAACATTTTAAACGAAAAATAATCTGCTCTCGTATATAGGCTATTTTTTTATTATGCTGCAATATTAGATCTTTGGATTATAGCTTTTAATATTTTGCAATAAATTTTCCCTTCTTTTATCAAGTAACTTTCATCAAGTGCTACGTTCAAACTGGGACAGAGCTTGACCTGCAGCAAAATATTATATGAAAATTCCCTTTAATTATTACTGTGAACTTTCTTTGACAATTTAATATGGTGGTGGTGTTAATCTCGGTAACAGCTTCAAAAATGCCGATATTCATTCTAAGTCAATCATTATGCCAAACGACCATTATGCCAAAACGACTTTATGCCAAACGGGGTAGGGTAAAATCACCGGTTTTGGCCAGCCTAAGAGAAAATGTCAATAAAAATTAAATGGGAAGCCGTATTTATACTACAAATATGTCAAATGCAAGCTTTCAATCTATATTATGTGTGAAAAATGTCAAAACTGAGCTTAAACCATTTTTCGCTTTGAAAATCCCGTTGGTCAATATAGGCCAATGGAACCAGTTTCGGTCATATATTTAACTTCGGTTCCTAAATTGGCCAATTGCATTGATTTCTCATGAGAGTGGCCAAATTAGGAGTGCCCTGGCCAAATTAGGTGTATGGGAGTTAAAATTATAAGGAAAATTAATTGTTTTTCTTATGTTTTGGATCTATTTGGACGAGTAAATGAATGTAGCTCTATCATATGAATGTGATCTACTGAACACAAAAAGTTTCATGCTGATTGGCTGTGTATAACGGTGTATAAACCACTATGGCTACAACTGGCGTATGGCCAAAACCGGTGCTTCTACCCTACAATAATTAAAACAGCTATTCCGTATTGGTACAGCATACAACATGGCCAGCTTGACAATTCGTTTGAATGAAAAGCTTGCTCTTAAAACAAAGTTTCGATTATCTTTTTATGAGTGGATATGCCCTCAATTAAATTTGAAGAGTAGTCGAATGTCCATGGCGAAATCCGAACCGTCCATTGGAAAAAAAATTTCGTTGTTCGTTTTCACAATTATTTTTCAGAAAATTTACTGATTTAGGAAAGCAAGCTGCTTGTACGATAGCTAAAAGTTTCAGCAACATTTTGTCAATTTTAAAATTTGGTTTGACCTCGACATTTTCCCTAAAAAATAAGCCAATTTAAAACGTTTGTTGAATACATCAAGTAAGAATGATAAGCTATTTTTTTAATTTAAGTATAGTTCTCACCTTTTTCAAATCAGTTGTTCAAAAATTTTGGAAAACGTTATCTTGATAGCAAATACTTTTCAATATCAGTTTTTTCACTCATTTTTGTGTTTTAGTTGACCAAGGTTTTCACAAATCTATGTGAAAATTTAACAAATTCTTTGCGTTACTATGGTTTAGAGTGTAGCGCTTATTTTTTCGGCAACGTCGAAATAGACCGAATATCTACTCTCAAATCACGACGCATTCTGCACTACAGTAGCGGGGAATGTGGCCTACAACCGCCGCCGCAAATGCCAGTCAACAATGAAATGCGCGATTCGCAGACGGAAAAGAAAGGTTAAAAAATGGCAACAAAAAAAGAATCACGCAAAAGTTATAAATCTAAATTAGAGACAGCTGCTCGCGCGGAATGACAACGCCGGCGGTCGTCTCTGGGAACGGTGCTCTTCGGGCGAATACGCGGGCGTCTAATGACCGGGTGACCCTACAGCAGAGCCCCAACAGTCAACTCTGCAGAACTCGATCTGAAATATGGTTTTCATGACTACTTTGGTAGGTTATCGAACCGTTTGTGCAAACACGATGGTCCCTGCAATATCGAGTTCTGAAGAGTTGACTGTAGTTGTTGATCTTGGCTTGCAACGCGGAATTTGTAAGTACACACGCCGAATACGAGTGAGAGAAACACGGTACGTGTGGCCGAGATCATTGACCAGGTCGAGCATTGTAACAATTTGTCGCAGAATTTGTGTGCGCTGCTGGCTGTAGGAAGAAGAGCACTTGCGGTTTGATTCTTTGGCAAAGAAATACACAACAACAAAAACATTAATCACCCGAATTCGTTTCCGAACGGCAAAGTGTGTAATAACGTAGGGGAATATCTTCCTGTACCGGACACCCAAGCCGATGAATTCAGAATTCCAAAATTATTTGTTTTATGCGATCTTGTTATCCACTCATGGTAAATAATGAAAAATATAGCGCCATTTAATTAACTATAAAGAACACGCTGTTTTGTCCACTGTGGCTTCTACCTAACTTTCCCCCACATCACTTCCAATGGCGCTGAAGCGGAAAGCAGATTGCTTTTCAGTCGCACGCGTTCCAGATCTTTTCCACCGATAGCAACCATCCAACAAGCATTTTATTGGCCACCGAGCTATCCATTACCTACAGCTGTTATACTAAGTGCCGAAACACGGTAGCTTTCCGCAGGTAACGGTAATTGGATGATACCTGCTCGAAGCTCAGCTGAATCACGTGCCATCGGAGGAGCGTTTTCAGTGTTCGCCTCCCAGATCCAGATGACAATTTTTTAAGGAGAATAAAAAGCGATGAAAATTACAGCCCACCTACACATACGTTCCAGGAACTTATCGCGCTTCTTTCGGACTGTGTCAACACAGCAAACTCAAACTGTTAATAATACAAGATATTCAAAGTTCGGACCCGAAGACCACTTCAGAGGACACACTGCTTCTCCGGTGCAGCATCTCGACTCGAGCCATTCCAAAGCCATTCGGGCGGTGTCAAGCTGTGCATTATCTATGAGAGGAGAAATACTGGATGCAGCACCATTTGAAATCACCAGCAGTGGCGACAATCCACGGCGGGAGGACCAAAAGAGAGCTGCAGCTTATCTATCTTACGGATCGACCAATGCTGCTAAGGGTATGCGATATGCGACTTTTAATAACGAAATATGACAAGTTTCCATTCCGAAGTCGAAATTTTTCGGAATAAATCAGAATTTTGAATTTGTTCTATGGAATATACTTTTCAACATTATTCTCCTTGATATTTGTTCACAAAAGGCTTGCATAAACATGATAATAAATCTTTGAGCTGTTCAATGGAATACCTATGAATAAATGCAAACCGAATTTAGCTCTATACCATTTAATTTCGCTAGAGTTTGTGTCCTTTACGCGTATTTCGACCTCAACTGTAAGACCGTCTTCAGTGTCGTATACTAGACTCGTATGCAAACACATTTACATGCATCATGCACTACACATTTTCTCGAGGTTGACGCCATTGACAATTCCAGTATTCTAGCTACATTATTCAGCAAATGATTGCAAATAATATGCTTTGATATTTGTAAGACGCTTGTTCTTATCTAGATACCACGTGGAAAAGTTTTAAAGCTCAATTAGTTTAATTTTAAGTTTAATTTTAAGTTATTTGTCGTGCAACTAACGATAATTTGCCGAAAACTTCAGTGGCGCTTACGTCAACCTTGCGAACATGGGTAGTCCACTGTATAGTCTGGGAAATTTATTAGTTTAGCCTGCTTTCGGTATTACATGGATCAAATTGGAAATATAAATTGTCTTCTCAAAGCTAAGAGAGCTTTTGGGGATACGAGTTGAAATGAACTGAAAAAAATGCAGTTGTTGGACTGGACTGCATTGCATTCCTATAAATTTCATCAAAATTATTACTTCGTCACTGATTCCCCATGTTGGAACCTCAATTTATTTGCGATAATATCTACAAGAAAATTTCCCAGCGCATGGAAGCTGTCCCAAATAATTGCTACAAATAAGAAATCTAACTCCAAAGTCTCTGGAAAACTTATTAAAAGTCAAATCCCAGAATTCGTAAATAGAATGAATTAGTTACTTCCCTTTTAATCTGGATCTAGAAAATATCACATCACTGAAACTTCATGACGACATTGCTCGAACAATTGATACAAATGGTATGGCTATTATTTTAATGACAGGTTTTGCCAAGAATGAAAGAATAAAAATTTGCACCAATGCCTTGAAATATCTCAACTTTTTGCTTTAAACTACGGTTTTTATTATAGTTATATTACCCAACCAAGTTATACCTAGAATTACCAAGTGTACACATTTGGAGAACAAAACAACCGACCACACTACAAATTTGATCGATTAGTTACACCACCACTCTTATTTTCTTTAGATCTGTGCTCTTGAAAAACAGAAGTGATTCATCTTCACCTCATGTTGTTTTGACTTTATGGTGGATGGCGTAACACAGTTTTTACGAGTTTTATACATACGGTGTCAAAATCTCGATCATTATTGAACTTTCACGTACCTCGTATATTTCTACGAGAAAGTTCAACATTTTGGTTGGGATTGGATTTGAATGGTTCAAAATATTCTGCCGGGGAAATTTTCCCATTACAATTGGTATAGGTTTTAAATGCAAATTTAAGATGGAAAATTAGGTTTTTTTGAATTTATTATGAAAACAGCTCTTAAAGTTGAATAAAACCAATTTACCGACAGAATATTTTGAAACTTCTTGGATGTGAAATTTTGTCGAGACACTTAATCTCATCGAAAAAATATTTGAAGTACATGCATCATAGATTATTATAGAAATTCTACTACCGTGATACAAAATTAAGCAATTAATTCATGCAAACACATAATTAAAAACTAAAAAATGTGTTTATTGCTCAAACTAAAAACTAAAGTTCTAAAATTTCTGCAGTTCAGACGTTTTTAGGATGCCTGATTTTCACAATTTTAGCCTTAAGTAAAAAAAGCTTTCTCTACCAAATACAACGAATCTTTTAAGACCACGGTGCTCCCCTGACCGTTATTATCAGAAAAAATTCTCCATCAAATCTGTGCTCACCAGTCGTTTTCTATAGCTATGCTGCATGTCTGGGCAAAATTTTAAAAAATCGTAGGGCCCGTTTTGAAGTTACGCCCTTTTGATTGTATAAGTCTACAAATTCAATTGAAATCTGAAATATTTCAACGGATTTTTGTTGGTCGTGATTATCAGAAGAAATATACCATCTAAATTTGGTTAAAATTTGGTGTTTTCAGTTATTTATAATTTCTGGGTAGAGTTTTGAATGAGAAGATCAACAAAATATGGAGTTACGCCCTTTTAGAGGTGTAACCATTAAAGGCACTAGTATTGAATATATTAAATAGGCATTATAATAACGTCAAGCATGTTCAAATGTTTTCAATGACAAATTGCTCTTACATGTCGCAAAAGTCCTTCACAATTAACTGATTTTTCATAGGCTCAAGCGCTATAAGGCATTACGGAGCCAATTTCAAAATGTAACCATATTAGTTTTCATACAACAATATTCTGGATAGTTTGATAAAGCAATGAATTCACGATTTATATTATTTAACCTGCAATTCATGTTGTATATCGAAGCGTAAGTTGACGTTAGATAATGCTTTCGGACTTCAGTTTTCGATTATGAGTAGAAGGGTATGGAATAAAATGAAATTAACGAAGTAGAAAGCAGCGATATAAAATGGAAAAAAAATAATGCAAAGTATAGTACATCCGTTATAATTTTGTTAAATAGAATTTGAAATCGTAGCACTTTCAGAGTCTAATTTTAAATATTTGTTTTTGTCGCCTACCATCATTGGGGGTGAAATTGGGTAAAAAAAGGATTTGCACGAATTATTTATTGAATAACTATCGCAATTTAACTCCAATAAACTTCAACAACTATCCAAAAAATTAAAGAAAAATATTTATCTACTACAGCATTACAAGTGAAAGAAAAATTACCCAATCTCACTCCATACACGGCGAGACACTTGAATTGAAATTACTTGTTTTTGAGGATATGATTTCGAAACCATTCACAGCTGAGAAATATTGATGAAATACGATGCGTACAAGACGAAATGACATCTAAGATTTAACTCTATAAAAAGTACGATTATACCCACAAAAATGAATAGCTATGTAAATAGTATGTTAAACCAGCATTTATCGTCAAGTTTACATAATTTCTCTTGTTGTTTTTCATTGAAGTCTTACCTTCATTAAAATATAGTCTATTCAGTTTTCCCAAAAGCGCACTGAAAACGTGATTATTTTACACCTTCGGAAATATTTTATTTTCGGTGTGACATTTCGCTATTTATAGATTTCAGTCAGTTTGCCAAAATGTTTACGTCGTAATACCGGTAATTCCGAGATCCATTAACTCCCTTGTACTTCCGTGAAATGTTTCTATAAGAGGTATACTAACAATAACTTGAATTTAAAAAAAACTGGTTGATTTTTGTGCGATGTTGCTCCAAATGAAAAACTGTTGCTGGTTTGTGAATCTGTCCAAATTCTATTCATTGTTATTCAATGCACGGAATCCACAAGTAGATTGTTTGATGTTTCAGCAGAATGGGTTGATTGATTCATCTAATTCTTTCACTCTTGCATTTATCCAGGAATCTTACGTGTTTTTTGAGTTCGGAAAGACCGGCTACATGTAAAATTATAGATTTGTGAAATATCTAAATGTTGTAATGTATGCCGCAAACGATCACAAAAGCACAGACGAAACAGCTAGAACAATTATTCAATTAAGACATAGTCACGTGAGCATATGCGCCCTTGCTAAAAATACTTCATTTGGCCAACTGCGAGCTAGGTGGCGGTAGTTAGCAAACGTCAAACTCGAACAAAAGTGATGTGAACAGCACAAGAAGCCTGTCGGCCAACTAACCCAGACAACCAGAAGTCGCATAAAAGTTCATGAAATAGCTCGATAATTCATACAAATTACATCAAACCCGCAAAACACGGTGGATCGTCAGAATGATGTGTTTCCTCGCATAAAACGCTTTTTTCTGAGTTCAATTGCACATTTTTTTCGTCTCGTACACTCGTACAAAGTAAGTCGAATCAATTCGTAGCAACTGTCAAATCAACGTAGAAGGCCTTTTCGCGACATCTTTTAAGTGAAATTTTACACATACAATGCCTCCAGGTGATTTCGTTATGCATACATTTAGGTTGTCTGGGAACATATATTAGAATTGGTCACTATTCGGCTGTGCGATGAAAATAATAGAAGTGTTACGTCTGTTTGTCTGTGGCTTAAGTATTGACAGTGGTCTTGAGTGCCATAGTTTTGCCAATACTGCATTACTCAGTAATTGAGGTTTAATTTCTGGGCAGTACAAAGTTAGCCAGAATAGCCGGAGGCAGCTTCTTGGGTTATAACAATATGTTATGACTATTGATAACAATACAAAATTGGCTCCGTAATGCCTTGATTGTTTGAGCCTATGGAAAATTGATCAATTGTTAAATACTTTGACGGCATGTTATTGCAATGTGTCATTGAAAACATTTGAACATGCTTACTGGTATTAGAATGCCTAATTATTCTATTTAAAATTAGTGATTTAAATAGTTACACTTAAAAAAGGCGTAACTCTAAATTTCGACAATATTCTCATTCAAAACTCCGCCCAGAGGTTACAAATAACTGAAAATACCTACTTCGAACTAAATTTTGATAATCACGACCAATAAAAATCCGTTCAAATATCTTAGATTTTCATTGAATTTGTAGACTCATATAATCAAAAGGGCGTAACTTCAAAACGGGCCCTACGATTTTTTTAAAATTTTGCCCAGACACGCAGCATAGCTATAGAAAACGACTGGTGAGCACAGATTTGATGGAGATTTTTTTCTGATAATAACGGTCAGGGGAGCACCGTGAAGACTAAATCAAAATTAGGGTGAAGATGAATCGAAGCCTAACCTCAATTTTTTATCGAGCACAAATCTAGAGAAGCGAACATCGAAAGCTGAAGGTCACCAACAAAAAGTGACCGATCGATCTAGTTTACAGCTTAAACGAAAGTTTGCTTCTCTAGACTTGTGTTCTTTCAAATTTCAGGGTTGACTTCGAAACATCTTCACTTTGAGGAAAGATTGGCCAACATAAATCTTAACGATTTTCGTAGGAATTATAAGGTCGATTTAAGCATGTAAAAAGTCTAGAATTTAAACAGAATGGTGATGAAAAGCAGGTTCTCCGCGCACCAATTTTATTTCAAAAATTGCGACTCAAAAAGGCTGAAAACCTCTGATATAACGTTACTTGCACCTCGTTATATCGTAACTTATTTTTTATTCATTTTTTTCCTTTAAACTATGAATGTTTAAATTTAAAATAAAAGTACACATCAAGATTTTATTATTATCCAATACCAATTCAGAGCTGCCTGAAGACAGTAATTATTCTTGGAATGTTTATATGAATAATTCAAAAAAAAAAAATCCTGCAGGGGTTGTTCAAAAACCTGAAAAAAAAATCTCTAAGAGTATCTCCAGTTAAACATGAATTTATTTAAAAACCGGTCAACATATAACAAATTTTTCTTAAAGGATTTTGTGTAGAAGCATATTCTACAAGAATTTTTTTGAAAAAGTTCTCAATTAGCTCTTCCAGCGCTTTTCCTCGAATTTCTCCTGGTTTTTTTATGTGCAAATTTTTTTCCAGGGACTCCGGTTAAAACTAATCAAGTATCCATCCAGATATTTCTTATAGAAAACCGCCAGTTATTGAACCTAGAATTCGTTTAGGATTGTTTCCTTGGAAAGTTCTTTAAGGACAGTTTTATTTTATTGAACGAATTTCTCTTGTGATTCGTCCATTGATTGTCTTATAAAATGCTTTAAGAATTTCTTCTTGAATTTATACTGAAATTCTTCCAAGAAACTTTCAAACGATTTTTTTTTAATTTTTCGATAGGCCCTCGAAGGAATTTCTCATGGGATTACTACACAATTGTTCTCAGAATTCCTGCAGTAATTGCTCCAGAGGTTCAATTTATTGGCCAAAATAACCCCCAATGCACTAGAAAACTGCATGGTCTGCTCAACTTTAACTTTTTTAAGATGCCTGTAATAACGCATCTTCGAACAAAAAAAATATTTAATTTAGTCGTCCCGTGTTTTTAGCTTTAGCCATATTAAGCCATTTGTAGAGTGTGCTTTCGAAAGCCCATGCAAGCGAGTTCAGTTTGTGCGTCGCCGGAATGATTTTTTTTATTCTCGGGCAATGCTTCGAAAAGCCCTAGCAAGACGGTTCGTTTTCGGGACGTCGAGAAGATTGCTGTTCGCGCTGTGTGCGTGCGAAAATATATTCGTGTTCAGTCGAGGACAGATTATCAACTGGTGAGCTCGTTTCATGCTTATGATAACACATTTTTCCAAGAAAGCATTACTTTTATGCAATATTTAAACAAACTTTGTATGGTTCGTCATTACAAGTGTCAGCATCAAGATACATATATTTTACTCTTTTTGACATAACTAAAAATATCTTTTGAATTGTTCGACATTATGAATGTAGACGTATTTAAAAAAAAACTTCTTCCTTCTACCAAAAACTTTTCATCTTGAGATAAAAATGCACAGTAATACTAATATGTAATTTTTAAACAAACTATGTATGGTTCGTCACTACAAGTGTCGGCATAATTCCATTTTCATATAATTTAAAATATCTAGGGAAAGTGCACCAGTTATGGCTATAGTTTGGCCATATGTAAAATTTCGATAGGTTTCACATTTTTAGTATTTTTTAAAGTTTTAACATCAAGGTACATTTTTTATATTACTCCGGGGCAGTTTTTTAAATTATCGGTCAGGTTTGGGCTGGAGGTTCTCCGATTTGTATGAAATTTTCACCAGAGGTAGAGCTCGTAGATACATGACCAAAAGTGAAATTCAAAAAAATTATAGTGACCTATTTTCCCGAAAAATTCTAGATGAATTTTTATGATTTCTCTATATACCTCAAACTTTAAAAATTCATATCTCCTGAACTATAAAATTGTCGGAAAAATAGCGAAAAAGCTATCGTCTGTATCATAAAAAAAATTCGAAAAAAAATATATATAACAGCTCAAAATCCATCGTTTTGAGCTGTTTTATATATATTTTTTCGAATTTTTTTAATTAACACATCACCCTATAAGGGATGGTACACAAATTATGTCACGCTAATTTTGAACTTGTTTAACCCCTCTCTCCCCTCTGTCACGCTTTTTGTATTGTCCTCCGAAAATTATGTAAGGGTTGTCACGCGAATAACTTATGAAAATGGCCTATTTTAATATTTAAACACTATGTTTTGCATTAAACTCGATATAATTGGAAAATGGCTACTTCTAGAGAAATTATTCATAAAGTCATTATGGCTTTTAATCATTTCAAGATGCTTACTGTATCATCCGAACGTATTTATTTAGACAAAAAATCAATATTTAGAAAATCGATCAAAAGTTGTTCTTAGAAAAACTTTTTTATTAAATATTTCTCCATCATGAAACTTTGTCCTAAATATCTTTTTACTATCAAGGTTCTATGGTGAAAATTAAAAAATATTAAAAATTGGGTTTTTGTGCAATTTATAATTTAAGTTTTATTTATGATTTTTCTATGAAAATAAATAAAATATTTTTTCAGTGATTATTTTTTTCTTATAGTCCAAATGGTTCACTACAACTTCTTCATAGAACATTTTTCTCTAAAATCAACAGTCTCGGAGTTAGAACTTTTCAAATAAGTTACAAAAACTTATAGGCCATTTTCAAAAGTTACAATTGAGTCAAAATGATCAATTTTTCTATGAAAAACACTTATTCTATCATACCAAAAATATGTGCAAAATTTTGTCCAAATCGAAGATGGTCGAGTTCTGTGACTGACCGATTTGACATGGAATCTGTCTATAAATTTCGCTCATTATTCCGGATTCATTAAAAAAAATAATCTTTCAAATCAATTGATGATATTCATGAAAGTACTATTTATTACATTGATTCTAATTGTTCGTAAAAGTTTGACTATAAATATGTTTGTCGAGATTTGTGAGAGCCCCTAAAATGTGGGGCACGGGGGCCACACCAGTTCAGTGTCTCTGGTAGAAGAATTTAATACTTAAAACAGTGATGCATTTGGAACTGAACGCGAGCCAAAAGTGAACTGAACGCGTTCTAATTTTGCACGAGAACCTAGTAAGCATTGAACTCTCGTGCAAGATTCTGCACCTGCTCAAGAACGGCCCGTTCACTTCAAAGTGCACAATGAAGCTGAAAACACCAAAAACACTACATCATAACATATTGAATTCCAATCGTTAGAAATATATGGCACCTTAAATGTTTCCTAACATCTTTGCAACATTGAAATAAGTCGTGTGTCTGACATGACGACAGTTTTCATTCCGCGTTCAATTTTCAACTCGCATGGGTTCAAATTTTTGAACTGCTCAATGTTCAAGCCTACTTGATCCCTCGTTTAAAAGTTTAACTGGAACGCAAACTGAACGCGTTCAAATGCAAATACCCTCCTAATGAAAGATTAGTCGTTTTCCCTTTTATTTGATGCTAAAAAGAAAACAAACTGTCGCAGATAAAGTTTAAGATGAAATACGCCCCAAAATTATTGTATGTTGCCGAAAAATGTTGATAAGTTATTTCGAACGCTGTTAGATAGAATCATTCGAAATACCGCATACCCTTACATGCTGCCAGCTAGCCGGCTGCAGTAAAAGCGAACCTCGTTGTCTTCGTCGTCGTCGTCTTTGCCGGTGTGGTGTTTGAATTGCATTTATACGAGCCGGCTCCGATGTGGTATGTGACTGTACAAATACTGCCGCTGCCAAAAACTGGGCTAAGCTCAAATATTAGGGTGGGGCTTATTTCCAAAAATCTTTCGTAGTCAGGATTTACAAAGTGGAAAATGATCATCGGTTCCAAAATAACATCCTGTGAAAAAATGAGAATTTTTGGTGAAGGTTTAGAGGTGGCGCAAAGGGCGTATGTGCAGTTTTCCCATTTTAGTGAACTCTGAAAAATTTGGGTATGCTTTTCAGCTTGTTTTGGTGATTTTAGGACCCTTAAGGGCAAAAAATCACCTCAAAATTGCGATATCTCCACTCCTTTAGATGATATTTGACGAAATATATTTTATGCATGCGATTTTCGGCCATTGAATAGGTTACGCTGACTGATTACTATGAACCCGAATAAGCATATGAATAGCTGGGGAGAATTCCTATGCTTGTAGAATGGAACAAAGAGCAAAGAAGAATGAGAGAAAGAACAAAGAACACAGAAGAATGTAAGGTGGGGTGGGTTGAACAGGGAGGAGGGTGTAACTGATAACTCCAAAAATTGCTTTTATAATCTGAAAGAAATTACAGAGGGGCCCAAATCCATACAGGCTCGAAATCCGTACACTTCATACAAATAGAAGGAGTTTTATATGAAGTGGAAGGGTTTAGATTCATTTCTTAGGTGTTCGGATTTTGATCCCACACGATATATCCTTATTAGATAAATCCATAAACGGGGACGGACCTGGTGTAGTGGTTAGAACACTCGCCTCTCACGCCGAGGACCTGGGATCGAATCCCATCCCCGACATAGTCACTTATGACGTAAAAAGTTATAGTGACGACTTCCTTCGGAAGGGAAGTAAAGCCGTTGGTCCCGAGATGAACTAGCCTAGGGCTAAAAATCTCGTTAATAAAGTCAAACCAACCAACCAAATCCATAAACGATTTTTGCTTTCGAGCAATAACACTTCTTGTTAGAATTTCCACAGGAATATCTGGATTATGATGCCATTTCAGCAATTAATTGCGTGCGGGTTCCAATACTTCACTTTCGCCACAACACCTTCAACATAACTTCGGACAAACGAAAATGCAGATGAAGTTTAACACATCGTTCTACATCTGTATTTGAAATCGATGTGTATAAACAACAGCAGAAGGAAAAAAAGTCGGCAGTCAAAATTCAAATTAGTGCACGAGCTTCTATGGGGTGCAAGAGATAAAGCACTTCAGGTTGAAAACCTCTCAAATAAAACCAAGATTAAGTCGTCACAGTTCCGAAACATATTTTTTAGGACAGAGCTACATGAAGGAATTTTCACAGGATGTCCTATGTTTATATAAATAATTATATAAATTAGTTATGAATTTAATAGATACTGCGTGAGGATGAATTTCCAGGATGTAAATTTTGCAACGGTCCCTTTCGATAAATTGCTATCATCATTCAGAAAAAAAAAACAACCAAACGATTATTGAACTAAAGCAGTAAAGTGACGTGCATTCATCTATATCTACCAGGAGAATAATGATGAAACTTCGCATGGAATTAAGGACATTTTAGCAGTTATTACAATTGTTCCATAAAGTCCGATAAAGTTCCAATAAAATCGTATACATGGGTCGAAAACTAGAGATCGTTAAAAAATTGGTGTTCTTCCCCTACTCGAAGAACAATTGCTCGAAATATTTCTGAAGTAGGTAATAATAAATAGAAGTCAAGGGGTCGGACCTGGTGTAGTGGTTAGAACACACACCTCTCACGCTGAGGATCTGGGATCA
The DNA here is from genome assembly GCF_002204515.2 of Aedes aegypti. Classification (NCBI taxonomy): domain Eukaryota; kingdom Metazoa; phylum Arthropoda; class Insecta; order Diptera; family Culicidae; genus Aedes; species Aedes aegypti. Next base: position 36,540,473 of record NC_035109.1, on the reverse strand, counting down.
AATCCCATCCCCGAGATAGTCACTAAAAATTTCAGTGGCGACATCCTTCGGAAGGGAACGAAACCCGTTGGTCCCGAGATGAACTAGCCCATAGCTAAAGAGCTAAAAATCTTGTTAATAAAGATTAAAAAAAAATGAAGTCAATAAATATAATCATCGTTTTCTAGATTCCTCAGTTACGCTCAAGACATCACTAGTTTCACCCTCCCACCTGTTTAACCCACCCCACCTTACATTCTTCTGTGTTCTTTGTTCTTTCTCTCATTCTTCCTTGCTCTTTGTTCCATTCTACAAGGATAGGAATTCTCCCCAGCTATTCATATGCTTATTCGGGTTCATAGTAATCAGTCAGCGTAACCTATTCAAGGGCCAAAAATCGCATGCATAAAATATATTTCGTCAAATATCATCTAAAGGAGTGGAGATATCGCAATTTTGAGGTGATTTTTTGCCCTTAAGGGTCCTAAAATCACCAAAACAAGCTGAAAAGCATACCCAAATTTTTCAGAGTTCACTAAAATGGGAAAACTGCACATACGCCCTTTGCGCCACCTCTAAACCTTCACCAAAAATTCTCATTTTTTCACAGGATGTTATTTTGGAACCGATGATCATTTTCCACTTTGTAAATCCTGACTACGAAAGATTTTTGGAAATAAGCCCCACCCTACTCAAATATGCTTTGCTTTGGCGAAAGACGTTAGCAGCAAGGGAGACGACAGTGATGATAACAGTTAGAGAGCTTTACCCAGCATCGTATCTCCTATAGTCATAGTGTGCACAGTAGGGTATCCCAAAATGATTGAACTACTAAAATCTTAGGTTACCTTCCAAATTTGTTCATTTGGACTCTCAGAATATACTGTGAAAATTTGAGGGAAATCCTTCTGATATTTGGGTATCCTCCAGGGTAGAACTAGCAGCTCCAGGGTATTTTTCAAAAGTGTTCTAATTTCGTACAAATTTTGTGAGTCGATTTTTTTTTTAAATAAAAGACTCGTTTTCTGCATTAACGCATAAAAGTGTTCTTCTTTCAGTAAAAGTGGTCCTCAAACTTTTTTTTTGTCCATTCCACCCTAAGAAAAACCCCAATTATGATTTTCTTAGAAATACTTTTTTGATTCTTAACAAATGGACTTCCGGTTTGTTGCAGTATCTTTTCTATTAAAAGGAAAATTTTTAAACTACTTTTTAAAATAAATCTTCTTTATCAGAACACCATCTGGTAAAAAATATTGTTAGGACAGTTTTCCCATGTATATCTGGTCGATAATCTCTATACAAACTTCGAGTTCGTTAAGTCCCTTTAGAGTTGACGGATTCCCCTTAAACTTTCACAGTAGCTTCCGGAGGTCGAAACAAACTCATTTGACGAGTGCTATTCAAAATTCTTGTAGTTTTATCATTATCGGCCACCCTACTTAACAATTTTCGTGAAGAGAATATGGGAAAAATGGCTCACGTGTGGTCAGTCTAGGATTGTGTGGTGTTGAGAGAATTGGGTCTTCTGATAGTATGTCCGGCGGCTTCTTCTATCTAAATGAACTGCAGCGATGGGACTGTTTCTGAGCGCAACGTTAAGACGTATAAAGGATGATATCTGCTCTGCTGCGGACCAACGGACCATTCAACCATCCAACGGTGAACCGGTAGAGTTTATTACGTAGGTGGATTTGAACAAGTTGCTTGAAGCTGCCGCAGGAAAGTTGTAAAATATGATGGGGAATTGGGAACGGAACAGATAGTTTAGTCGTTTTCTTCTTTTTTAAGCAATAATGACTACGTCCTGTTACAGTATACGTATAGTAAACGATGGTACAATTTTACTTTTAAATACATATCTATCTATCTACATAAATCAAAATGAAATGGTGTTTGTATGTCACGAAATGGCTTTAGAACGGACTCACGGAATTTTACAATTCTTTCACTGTTGCATTCTTCCAGTAGGACAATTCCGGCGCGTATTTTCTTCGAAAAAAAGAAAATTTACTTACTGGTGGATTATGGAAGAAAATTTCTTCTCTTTGAAGAAAATGTGCGCCGAAATTCATCTGCAGGACTCCGACGTGTTCGTACGAAAAAAATGTTAAGAAACGTTTCCGGAATAGTCAAAAAACGGAGAAATAGCAAATCTGCTATTTTGTATGAGACATTCTATGACCTTTTTCAACAGCCTACTTGATGGCAAGACGAAGTTTGATGGGGCCACTAGTTATTCATAAAATACGAAAACTTATTTCATTGCTGGAAAACGTAAAATATTGTTTCAACACAACGAACGAAAGTCATTTATTCTCTATCAGAATGGCATTTCAAAATTGATTCACCCGGTGATCAATCATTTACACGTTGAATAAAGTTCCGTTTTACGGTACTATACGTATGACAGTTTTCTGTTGACCCAATTCGCATTCACCTCCACTGGTTATCGTGCATCCATTCTACATTTTACGATATGTTGATTGATTCCCAACTGTATGGATCAAAGTCGCCGCAAAACCACAACCATTTCAAAACGGTACAAATTTTAAGTTAAACGAACTCAATTAAAACTAAATTCTCTTTCTCCATGTGCAAGCCAGATGAGCAGAAGACAAGTCATTTGAGTTAATCGTTCGATTTGGGCGAATCACTCGTTCTAGACTATTACACACATAGACTCAAAAGCAAAACGAGCAAAACACGCTTCGGCCTGGCACAAACATCAGGAAATTATATCAAACTGTCGTCGTCGTCATCGTCGTCGTCTTCGTAGTTCTCTTTCTTTGCCCAAACATCTGCGCCAGTTTTCTCAAGTTTTGTGCCAGACTTATTTTTTTCTTTGGTGCAGAGCAGGTTTGGAACGAAGATCACCGTCCTCTCCGGGATGGATGGTTTGGTGCTAGTTTATATTTCTAACCAGATGTTCTCAACCCAAAAGAGAGATTGACCAAAGATTTCTAAAGTATCAATACAATTTTGATAGCGTTAACTGAGTAAACGGGATCCTTCTCAGCATAATGAGAGAATCGTTCTCAGGATTCTTAGAGAGTCATTCTCAGGATTCGGAGAGAACCCTGCTCAGGAGAAAAGTGACGCAGGATTCTGAGAGAATCCTTCTTAGAATTCTGAGAAAATCCTTTTCAGGATTCTGAGGAAACACTTTCCAGAATTCATAGAGAATCCTTCTCAAGATTCGGAGAAAACCTTTCTCAGGATTCGGAGTGAATCTTTCCCAGGATTCGGAGATAATCCTTCTCAGAATTCTGGGAGAATCCTTCTCAGGTTTGTCCTGAATTTCGGAAGTTGAAATAATTCATAAAGCAAGTGCATTATGAATTTCAGAATCAGACATTATAAATAACACAAAGGCTCCGTAGAAGATTTTTTTTTCTCAATTCGTGTTGTTGGACATGATCGGTCGCCGAACCGTTTGAGTACCATTATTCTAAGCTCAAACACATCAGTCTTGTGCCGTATTGCATGTGCATCTCTGTGTGGCACTGGAAATCGAAACGAGTGCAAACAAGAGCAAACAAGAACCGTTCACGTCAAGAAAGTAAGAAAATAAAACCATGAATCATCAACATCATCATTGGCATCATCACCGTCAGCATCATAATCATCATGAGCAACATTTGGCGGTTTTGTTGGTTTTTCCTTTGATTGTTTAGTTTCGGCATTTTTTTCTGACTGTCTGTCTCTCTGTCTGTATGGTTTGAAAACAAATTAGAAAAGCAGATCTTAAGACTGCTGTTGGAATATGTTCGCTCAAGCAGTCTGATGGAGTCGTTGGACTTAATACACTTTCCTTGATGTATTTGGGGAACGAAAGCTGCCAGACGAAATTGGAACTCTAAAATAAAATTTGATAGAATTCAAATTGGATTTCCATACATTCAACTTGAACAATTCATCAATGCTGGAACGATGTTTCGCAATCATCAAATGCACAAAGCAGCAAAATGCTCGGACATAACTTCAGTGACGTTTGGAAACCATTCATGCGCAAATTCAGGATAAAAATAAATGCTAGCTTTCCCTAGGGAGAACCTCTCGCGGGCACTAAACTGACGAGTTGCAAATTTGTTGCAGTTTTCTGAACATGAGTTAGGAGATTCACATACAAACCGACGTGATAATCATAATTTCTGTGAGAACCCTGCTCAAGATTCTGAGAGAATACTGCTCAGGGTTTTGAGAGAATCCTGCTCAGGATTCTGAGAATTTTCTGCTCATTATTCGGAGAGAATCCTGCTCAGGATTCTGATAGAATTCATTCCAAGATTCCCTGAGAGAATCAGCATATATTCTGAGAGAATTCTGCATAGGATTCTGAGATAACCTTGCTCAAGATTCTGAAAAAATCTTTCTCAGGATTCTGAGAGAATCCTGCTCAGATTTCTAGAGAATCCTGCTCAGAATTCTAAGGGAATCGTGCTCAGGATTCTGAGAGAATCATGCTCAGGATTCGAAGGGAATCCTGCTCAGGATTCAGAGAGAATCCTGCTCAGGATTCTGAGAGAATCATGCTCAGGACTTTGAGAGAAATCTGTTCAGGATTTTGGAAGATTCCTGCTCAGGATTGTGAGAGAATCCTGCTCACGATTCTGAGAGAATCCTGCTCTTGATTCTGAGAAAATTCCTATAATGATTCTGAGAAAAACCATCTCAGGATTCTGAGAGAATCCCTCTCAGGATTGTGAGGGAATCCCTCTCAAGTTTCTGTGAGAATCTCTCTCAGAGTTTTGAGAGAATACTTCTCACGATTCCGAGAAAATCCCTCTCCGTATTCCGAGAGAACCCCTATCAGGATTTTCAGAGAATGCCTTCCTGGATTTTGTGAGAATTTCTCTCAGAGTTTTGAGAGAATCCCTCTCAGGATTCGGAGTGATTCCTAATAAGGTTCTGAAAGATTCTTACCTAATCCTGCTCAGGATTTCGAGAGAATCCTGCTCAGGATTCTGAGATAATCCAGCTCAGGATTCTTAGAGAATCCTGCTCAGGATTCTGAAAAAAAAATCCTTCCTAGGACTCTGTAAGAATCCCTCTCAAGATTCTGATAGTATTCCTCTCAGGATTAGAAAAAAATCCGTTACAGAATTCTGAGAAAACTTCTCTCATGATTCTGAGCAAAACCATCTCAAGGTTCTGAAAGAATCTCTCTCGGAGTTTTGAGAGAATCATTCTCACGAATCCGAGAGATTCCTTCTAAGTATTCCGAGAGAATCCCTCTCAGGATTCGGAGAGAATGCCTCTCAGAATTTTGTGAGAGTCTCTCTCAGAGTTGTGAGAGAATCCATTTCAAGATTCGGAATGATTCCTAATAAGCTTCTGAAAGACTCTTAACGAATCCTCAGAATTCGGAGAGAATCCTGCTTAGGATTCTGAGATAATCCTTCTCAAGATTCTAAAAGAATCCCTCTCATGGCTCTGAGAGAAACCATCTCAGAATTCTGCCTCTCAGGATTGTGAGGGAATCCCTCTCAAGGTTCTGAGAGAATCTCTCCCAGAGTTCTGAGAAAATCCTTCTCACGATTCTGAGAGAATAATTCTCAGGATTCCGAGAGAATCCCTCTCAGGATTCTGAGAGAATCCATGTAAGGATTCTAAGAGGTTCCCTCTCAGGATTCTTAGAAAATGCCTATGAGTATTCTGAGAGAATCCCATCCAGAATTTGGAGAGAATTTTTCTCTGGATATTGATCAATTTAAAATCAGTATTTTAAGAAAACTCCTCTCAGGATTAAGATAATCCATCTAATGATTCTGAGAGAATCCCTCTCAGAATTCTGAGAGAATCCCTTTAAGGATTCTGAGAGAATCCCTCTCAGGATTCTGAAAGAATCCCTCTCAGGATTCTGAGAGAATCCCTCTCAGGATTCTGAGAGAATCCCTTTCAGGACTCTGAGAGAATCCCTCTCAGGATTTTTAGAGTTTCCTTCTCAGAATTCTGAGAGAATCCCTCTGAGAATTCTGAGAGAATCCTTTCCAGAATTCTGAGAGAATCATTTTCAGTATTCTGAGAGAATCCATTTCAGGATTCTTAGAGAATTCCTCTCAGGATTTTGATAAAAAACGTCTCAGGATTTTGATAAAAATCCTCTCAGGATTCTGAGAGAATCCCTCTCAGGATTCTGATAGCATCTCTCTCAGGATTCTGAGAGAATCGCTCTCAGGATTCTGGAAGCATCCCTCTCAAGATTCTGATAGAATCCCTCTCAGGATTCTGAGAGTATCCCTCTCAGGGTTCTGAGAAAATCCGTATCATGATTCTGAGAGAATCCCTCTTAGGATTCTGAGAGAATCCCTCTCAGGATTTTTAGAGAATCCCTCTCAGGATTCTGAGAGAATCCCTTTCAGGATTCTGAGAGAATCCCTCTCATCATTCTGAGAGAATCCCTCTCATGATTCTGAGAGAATCCCTCTCATGATTCTGAGAGAATCCCTCTCTGGATTCGAAGAAAATCCGTCTCATGATTCTGAGAGAATTCCTCTCAGGATTCTGAGAGAATCCCTTTCAGGATTCTGAGAGAATCCCTCTCATGATTTGGAGAGAATCCCTCTCTGGATTCTAAGAAAATCCGCCTCATGATTCTGAGAGGATTCTTTTCAGGATTCTGAGCGAATCCCTCTCAGGATTCTGAGAGAATCCCTCTCAGGATTCTGAGAGAATCCCTCTCAGAGTTTTGAGAGAATCTCTTTCAGGATTCTGAGAAAATCCCTCTCTGGATTCTGAAAAAATCCGTCTCATGATTCTGAGAGGATCCTTTTCAGGATTCTGAAAAAATCCCTTTCAGGATTCTGAGAGAATCCCTTTCAGAATTCTAAGAGAATCCCTCTCAGGATTTTGAGAGGAACCCTCTCAGGATTTTGAGAGAATTCCTCTCAGGATTCTGAGAGAATCGTTTCCAGGATTCTGAGAGAATCATTTTCAGTATTATAAGAGAAAATTTCTCTCAGGATTCTGAGAGAATGCCTCTCAGGATTCTGAGAGAATCCCTCTCAGGATTCTGAGAGAATCCCTCTCAGGATTCTGAGAGAATCCCTCTCAGGATTCTGAGAGAATCCCTCTCAAGATTCTGAGAGAATCCTTCTCAGGATTCTGAAAGGATCCTTTTCAGGATTCTGAGAGAATCCCTTTTAGAATTTTGAGAGAATCCCTTACAGGATTCTGAGAGAATCACTCTCAGGATTTTGAGAGGATCCCTCTCAGAATTTGGAGTGAATTCCTGACAGGATTCTGAGAGAATCCTCTCCAGGATTCTGAGAGGATCATTTTCAGTATTCTGAGAGAAAATTTCTCTCAGGATTCTGAGAGAATTCCTCTCAGGATTCTGAGAGAATCCCTCTCAGGATTCTGAGAGAATCCTTTCCAGGATTCTGAGAGAATCCTTTCCAGGATTCTGAGAGAATCCTTTTCAGGATTCTGAAGGAATCCCCTTCATGATTCTTGAGAGAATCCCTCTCAGGATTCTGAGAAAATCCCTCTCTGGATTCTGAGAAAATCCGTCTCATGATTCTGAGAAAATCCGTCTCATGATTCTGAGAAAAACCGTCTCATGATTCTAAGAGAATCCCTTTCAGGATTCTGAGAGAATCCCTCTCATGATTCTTGAGAGAATTCCTCTCATGATTCTTGAGAGAATCCCTCTCAGGATTCTGAGAGAATTCCTCTCAGGATTCTGAAAGAATCCCTCTCAGGATTCTGAGAGAATCCCTTTCAGGATTCTGAGAGAATCCCTCTCTGGATTCTGAGAAAATCTGTCTCATGATTCTGAGAGGATCCTTTTCAGGATTCTGAAGGAATCCCTTTCATGATTCTTGAGAGAATTCCTCTCATGATTCTTGAGAGAATCCCTCTCAGGATTCTGAGAGAATCCCTCTCTGGATTCTGAGAAAATCCGTCTCATGATTCTGAGAAAATCCGTCTCATGATTCTGAGAAAAACCATCTCATGATTCTGAGAGAATCCCATTCAGGATTCTGAGAGAATCCCTCTCATGATTCTTGAGAGAATTCCTCTCATGATACTTGAGAGAATCCCTCTCAGGATTCTGAGAGAATCCCTTTAAGGATTCTGAGAGAATCCCTCTCTGGATTCTGAGAGAATCCCTCTCTGGATTCTGAGAAAATCTGTCTCATGATTCTGAGAGGATTCTTTTCAGGATTCTGAAGGAATCCCTTTCAGGATTCTGAGAGAATCCCTATCAGGATTCTGAGAGAATCCCTCTCAGGGTTTTGAGAGGATCCCTCTCAGGATTTAGAGAATTCCTCTCAGGATTCTGGGAGAACCGTTTCCAGGATTCTGAGAGGATCCTTTTCAGGATTCTGAAAAAATCCCTTTTAGGATTCTGAGAGAATCCCTTTCAGGATTCTGAGAGAATCCCTCTCAGGATTTTGAGAGGATCCCTCTCAGAATTTGAAGTGAATTCCAGACAGGATTCTGAGAGAATCCTCTCCAGGATTCTGAGAGAATCATTTTCAGTATTCTGAGAGAAAATTTCTCTCAGGATTCTGACAGAATTCCTCTCAGGATTCTGAGAGAATCCCTCTCAGGATTTTGAGAGAATCCTTTCCAGGATTCTGAGAGAATAATTTTCAGTATTCTGAGAGAAAATTTCTCTCAGGATTCTGAGAGAATCCCTCTCAGGATTCTGAGAGAATCCCTCTCAGGATTCTGAGAGAATCCCTCTCAGGATTCTGAGAGAATCCCTCTCAGGATTCTGAGAGAATCCCTCTCTGGATTCTGAGAAAATCCGTCTCATGATTCTGAGAAAAACCGTCTCATGATTCTGAGAGAATCCCTTTCAGGATTCTGAGAGAATCCCTATCATGATTCTTGAGAGAATCCCTCTCATGATTCTTGAGAGAATCCCTCTCAGGATTCTGAGAGAATTCCTCTCAGGATTCTGAAAGAATCCCTCTCAGGATTCTGAGAGAATCCCTTTCAGGATTTTGAGAGAATCCCTCTCTGGATTCTGAGAAAATCTGTCTCATGATTCTGAGAGGATCCTTTTCAGGATTCTGAAGGAATCCCTTTCAGGATTCTGAGAGAATCCCTATCAAGATTCTGAGAGAATCCCTCTCAGAGTTTTGAGAGGATCCCTCTCAGGATTTTGAGAGAATTCCTCTCAGGATTCTGAGAGAACCGTTTCCAGGATTCTGAGAGAATCATTTTCAGTATTCTGAGAGAAAATTTCTCTCAGGATTCTGAGAGAATCCCTCTCAGGATTCTGAGAGAATCCTTTCCAGGATTCTGAGGGAATCATTTTCAGTATTCTGAGAGAATCCGTCTCATAATTCTGAGAAAATCCGTCTCATGATTCTTAAGAGAATCCCTCTCAGGATTCTGAGAGAATTCCTCTCAGGATTCTAAGAGAATCCCTCTCAGGATTCTGAGAGAATCACTCTCAGGATTCTGAGAGAATCCCTCTCAGGATTCTGAGAGAATCATTTTCAGTATTCTGAGAGAATCCCTCTTAGGATTCTGAGAGAATCCCTCTCAGGATTCTTAGAGAATCCCTATCAAGATTCTGAGAGAATCCCTCTCAGGATTCTGAAAGGATCCCTGTCAGGATTCTGAGAGAATCCCTCTCAGGATTTTGAGATAATCCCTTTCAGGGTTCTGAGAGAATCCCATCCAGAATTTGGAGAGAAGTTTTATCTGGATTTTGAGAAAATTGATCTCGGTATTTTAAGATAATTCCTTTCAGTGTTTAGAAATAATCCATCTCAATTCTGAGAGAATCCCTTTCTGGATTCTGAGAGAATCCCTCTCAAGATTCTGAAGAATCCCTCTCAGAACTCTGAGAGAATTCCTCTCAGGATTTTTAGAGTTTCCCTCTCAGGATTCTGAGAGAATCCTCCTCAGTCTTCCTGCAAAGGATTCTGAGAGATTCTTGCTCAAGATTTTGAGAGAATCATGCTCAGGGTTCTGAGAGAATGTTGCTCAGGATTGTAAAAGATTCCTTCTAAGGATTTTGAAAGAATCCCTTTCAAGATTGAGAGCGAATTCCACCCAGAGTTCTGAGTGAATGCCTCCTAGATTTTCGAGAAAAAATTGAAAGAATTTCTCTCAATATTTCGTTAAATGTAACTTGAACGAGCGACTCTCAAGGTTTTTATCGCTTCTAAAGTATTGACAACTTATTGTAAAATTCTTGCCTTGTTCCAATAAAAGAGAATCTCACGTCTATTCATCTCTGATGACACCTTCCAGCCCCACTGAACAATTCCGGCATTTGTGTCCAAGCCCTGAGGCGCCAATTCTCACGCAAATAATTCAATAGACCAGCTTACCACTTGGACCCCGACACCCAATTGTGTCCCACATTGGAATTGCAAATGGACTGACTGCGAGCGCGGGTGAGAAACTCACAAAAATAACAAAGCTGTGGTCTAGAACACTGCTGCATGTACTGCCATCGGGTTGTATGTTTGTTAGGCTTGAATGGGCAATTGTGCTCCGAATGAGATTTGTTCTCTCGATTCCGAGCCGGGTAATCGAATCGTTTTAGGAAGAGGAAAAAAAGTTTTTCAATCATCTGTCTAAATTGATTCTGTTAGTAAGCAGAATACCGTTTACGAATCGATGAGCACCTACAAACATTTGTTGCAGTAAACGAACGCTCTCCTATTAATCATGTCTGGATGTTGTTGAGGCAATGAATATTTTGTCAGATCGATTGAGAGAGTTTGAAGTACCATTTACTCACACCTACACTATGTTTTCTTGTTTTAGAGAAAAATGTAATTGCTCCACTTTTTCATTCTTCTTCATATCTTTCAACCCTGATTATTTTGGCGTTTCTCGGCGACACCTCGCTAGCGTAGAACACATTCCATGTGGTTATGTTTTCAGTGCCTTCCTTAGCCGAGTGGTTAGAGTCCGCGGCTACAAAGCAAAGCCATGCTGAAGGTGTCTGGGTTCGATTCCCGGTCGGTTGAGGATCTTTTCGTAAAGAAAATTTTCTTGACTTCCCAGGGCATAGAGTATCATCGTACCTGCCACACGATACACGAATGCGAAAATGGCAACTTTCAAAAGAAAGCTCTCAAGAAATAACAGTAAGCTAAGAAGCAGGCTCTGTCCCAGTGAGGACGTTAATGCCAATAAGGATGTTTTCATTGCAGGGTCGCTGTTGGCCCTTTCAGAAAGACACAAGTAAGTGACTTTTGCATGCCTTGGAAATTATGAGAATTGTCTACAAACATGCAGTCAACATATTGGGAAAACATTCACATTTATGCTCATTCTGGGTCACTTTATCATTAAACTCGATGTTTCAATTGATCCACTCTCGAACTCCGAATAGCAAAGCTCTGGAGTGGGCCTCGTCAAACCGCGCGTTGACGTCATAGTTAACCCACATTCTTCCGGTCTCTGTGATCCTGCTCACAACCTGCACCTGCGGAATCCTTTGAGCAAGCAGGGTGGGGTGCAAACATCGACCCGGTCCCAGCCCAGGAAGGCGATGCGTTTTGCAGTTGCCTGTTTCGAGCGAAAGTAGGTTAACTCTCCGGTCAGCTGGTCACAAATGTGCGAAACGTAAACGATGTGTTGTAGTGAGATGAACCCAAAAGCTGTACAAGCTTCGGGTCGTCACAGGGGCATGCTCAGGGGGAACTCATGTCGTGTGAGTAATGTTTTTGAAATGAGATAACTTTATGGATAAGCATTTCTGAAAGCGTCTTATCGGATGCTTAAAAAGCTATTTCTCGGAAGCTTCAAAGAGCTTCTTTTCAGATGTTTTGAAACTTATTCTCGGCAAGATGTTTGAAAAGTTATTTTCAGAAACTTCCAATAATCCTGAGAGGTGTTATCTCAGAATCCTGAGAAGGATTCTCTCAATATTCTTGAATGTATTCTTTCAGAATCCTGAGCAATATTCTCTCAGAATCCTGAGCAGGATATTCTCAGAACCCTGAGAAGGATTTGCTCAGAATCCTGAGCAGAATTCTCTCAGAATCCTTAGCAGGATTCTCTCAGAATCCTGAGCAGGATTCTCTCAGAATCCTGAGAGGGATTCTCTCAGAATCCTGAGCAGGATTTTCTCAGAATCTGAGCAGGATTTTCTCAGAATCCTTAGAGAGATTCTCTCAGAATCCTGAGAGAGATTCTCTAAGAATCCTGAGAGGTATTCTCTCAGAATCCTGAGAGGGATTCTCTCAAAATCCTTAGTGGAGTTTTCTCAAAATCCTGAGTGAAGTTTTCTCAGAATCCTGAGAGGAATTTTCTCAAAAATCTGGGAGGGATTATCTCAGAATACTGAGAATAATTCTCTCAGAATAACGAGAGGAAATCTCTCAGAATCCTGAGAGGAAATCACTCAGAATCCTGAGAGGGATTCTTTCAGAATCCTGAGAGGGATTCTCTCAGAATCCTGGGAGGGATTCTTTCAGAATCCTGAGAGGGATTCTTTCAGAATCCTGAGAGGAATTCTTTCAGAATTCTTAGAGGGATTCTTTCAGAATCCTGAGAGGGATTTGTAGTGTCGGTGACGATTACACGGTACATGTTTGCTTTATATAAAGATTTTGAATTCAGTTGATCATAGTTGCCATCAAAATAAACGGTTTCTTTTTCGATCACGGTATTGTAAACCAGTAGACTTTTATTTGTACTCCGATATTTCAGTTGGCGACGAGTTGAAAATAATTCAGTGAATTCTCGCGAAACATTACTAAAGGACCTATCTAACATTGAGAGGCTCTCTTTGTTTACTTTCTCTTTCATTAATAACTGAGTCACATTAATCTCTTCTGTTGCGTTTTTTGTATGAAACGCTAGTCAAGGAAATTGACTTTCGATCTATAGTGAAAAACTTCCCAAAATCTTTAGTGTTCCACTGTTATAATCGAAAGAGAACGAGAGAGGAGAGAATCTCTCATTTGTACATAGGTCCTTTAGTAATGTTCCGCGAGAATTGTCGTTTGGAGAGATAAATCGAGAATTTATCCTGAGCTAACGGTTGGTTTGTGAAAATTCTGTGAAATAATTTATGGAAATATTGCGGAATTGTAGTTGGAGGTAAGTCGAGAAATGCTCGATGTAAGGAAGTGAGAGGAATTAAATTTGTGCGTTGCACAAAAGAAGTAATTTGCAGCAGAAAAATGAATGGAAATTAGTGTAATTTGTGATTTGAAATATTAATACTTCCGGAAAAAAAACGACTGAAAAAAAAAGAGAAGAAAATTTTCACTCGTTTCCGTTTCTATGGTAACACTGCCATGTTGGAGAAAATTTAAGTCCGCCCATTTCTAACACTGGGGTATCAGATGTCATTCCTATTAGAATACACCTGACAGCTGTTTGTTTTGTCCATGAATGAACCGAAAGTAAATGAGAATGGAATCAGGTTTGTCAGTCTTGATTCCTAGTGCTAGAAGAAAATGGTTGAAATTAAATGAAACGTAACGTATAGATTGTATTTTGTGAACGATTTTGAACCAGATGTATGAGTTTCAATTAATGGTATGATGAGTGTTGTGAAGTGATCGGCATTTTGTGCCAGGAGAGCAACTGTGTGCTACAACATAATCGGCATTTCTGGCCTGGAGTGCAACCGTGTGCTTTACTATGATTATTTTGAATAATTAGAGAAAAATTTAGTGCTACTGTTGGTTGAAAAGGAGGTAAGTGGCCTGTATTGATTGATGATTGCTATAAGAAATTTGGTTCTATTCAATGGATACATTTACTGTTATGGTGTGTTGGAATGACATCTAGATTTCAAGGTCGCATAGCGGTAAAAAAAAAAATGTGAATGATTCAAAAATAGAAATGAATAAAAACATGTAAAACAAAACTGCTACATTAGCTTTTTCATTACACTGAAGTGAAACTATTATCTGATTTCCATTCGTTTTTCGGCATACATTATATATTTTACTGATTGCATACAAACCGATATTAAAATGTTTGAATAGGGCTAAAATATTAACGTCCCATAAAAAAATATAAAATTTCCATAAAAAATGCAAAATTTGCCAGTAAAGAAACAAGGGTAAAATCAACAGAAAAGTTTTAAATTTCCATAAAAAAATAAAGGAATGCATAGAAAAAACAAAATTTTCCATAAATAAAAAAATTTTGAGCAATAAATAGATTCAAAAGTGCAGTAGAACCGACAATAATCTCATTAAAAAATATCGAATTTTACATTTAAAAACCTCAAAATGTCCCTATTTTTTTCACAAAAAGCAAGAAATAATTATAAATTTTCCACAAAAAAAGCCAAAATTTGCAATAAATAAATAATAATTCGCCCACAATAAATCAAAAATTTCCATTCAAAAAATCAAAAAGAGCAATAGCAGTAAATGCAAAGTTGCAATAAACAAACCCAACTGAGCCATTCAAAATGACAATCAATACATAAAAATGTTGTAGAAAATTCCAATATATAGGTAAAACTTTCCATAAAAATAACGTAATTTTCCAATAATGTGTGGAATGGATTTCATAAATTTTCAGTCAAACTGAAGCATTGTTTTCACAATTGGAGCTAATTAGTCGTCGTATGTAGATGCGTTCATTAACGATTCCCGATTCAGGAACCAGAGTTGGCGAAGGTACGTTAGACGAGTTTAGCACAACAAGGTAAGTCTCTGTTCTTCGATAGGTTTCTCTACTGAGCTAGTGGCGAGTAATTTTAAACATAATAGGAACTCATAATACGGAAATTCACTTTCATCTTTGGTGTAACTGCCCACAGCAGTTGCAGAAATGTGTTTACTTCGATTGATGAGTTTTTTCCTAAATATTTTTCTTATTTGCATACGAACATAACGCTTTTTAAAGTATCTTCTAATAGGTTCATTCTAGATCTAATGGGTTGTCTCAGTACTTCAAATATGGTTAAGCATGCTGTAACGCTACTTTTGTACCTCATCACCCACTTCATGCAACTACGTCAGTGGTATAACAACACTTAGCGCGCTCGGCAAAGTTCCATCATGCCGCATAAAGTGTTGCAGCAAATGATGCTTAGTTTGTAAACACCAGTTCCCTGGCTGGTGGGGCATGAGAGCATAAGCTTCTACCATCAATGTAGTTGGACATAACACAAGCAGTGACATAAGTGTTCCTAATATTGGAAGATTAGATATCCCATTTTCCATGTTTCATTTCAACTTTGCCGAAATAATTAAAATTGTAGCGATAAGGTGTATTAAAAAACATTTTTTTGTGATTTTTCGAAACCTCGCCACCCCTCCATGTATGATTTTTTGTATGAAACATTATTTTTTTCTATATGGCAAGAACTATTTTTTCAAACCCGGCCAATCTCCCCGCTCTCCCCTCTCCTAAATTCTTACGTAATTAATTATCGAACTCTAAAATGCAATTACTACATCTACATACGACGACTAATTAGCTCCAATTGTGAAAACAATGCTTCAGTTTGACTGAAAATTTATGAAATCTATTACACACATTATTCACATTATTGGAAAATTACGTTATTTTTATGGAAAGTTTTACTTAAATATTGGAATTTTCTACAACATTTTTATGTATTGATTGTCATTTTGAATTGCTCAGTTGGGTTTGTTTATTGCAACTTTGCATTTACGGCTATTGCTCTTTTTGATTTTTTGAATGGAAATTTTAGATTGATTGTGGGCGAATTATTATTTATTTATTGCAAATTTTGGCTTTTTTTGTGGAAAATTTATAATTATTTCTTGCTTTTTGTGAAGAAAATAGGGACATTTTGAGGTTTTTAAATGTAAAATTCGATATTTTATAGTGATATTATTGTCGATTCTACTGCACTTGTGAATCTATTTATTGCTCAAAATTGTTTTATTTATGGAAAATTTTGTTTTTTCTATGCACTTATTTATTTTTTATGGAAATTTTTAACTTTTCTGTTGATTTTACCCTTGTTTCTTTACTGGCAATTTTTGCATTTTTTATGGAAATTTTATATTTTTTTATGGGACGATTAATTGTCTGCCGTTTGAATAGGATGGAATCGTCAATGCATCGCGTGCTGCCCTTCGTATTTGGCGCTGATCGATCTCAGCTGCCCACGGCGTGGCAGAAATGGAAACCAGAACTGCAAAGATACTTCGACGCGTGTGGAATAACTTCTCAGTGGGAAAAACGTTCTCAAATGTTACATCTGGCTGGTTCTGAAATTCAGGAGATTTTTGATCATCTTCCTGGAATGAATAACGTATCGCATGTACTTACTGATCCGTCGTATTATGATGTGGCAATTCAGCGACTTGACGAACATTTTGAGCCAATGCGTAATAGAAATTATGAGCGTCATTTATTTCGCCAAGTAGTACAAAAGCAGGATGAGAGATTCGCGGATTTTGTGTTGCGTTTGCGTATTCAAGCCAAACGATGCGAGTTCGACAGATATGATTGTCGTGAAAACGATGACAGAATCATCGAACAGATTGTGGAAGCATGCGTGTCTACCGAACTCCGTAGACAAATTTTGGCGAAAGATTTGTCATTGGAGGCAGATGTCCATCAACAGGTGAAGAATATGGATCGTGGTCCAACGGAAAATGGACTTTCGGGAGGTATGAAAACGCGTTATACTATGGAACAGTCAATGTTGTTGATGGTCCCCCATTTTTAATTCAAATTTATTTTGTCTTGCCCTAGGTATGAACAAGATATTCAAGCGCTCTGTTAACATGAATTCATATTCTTCAGAAAATCGTTCTGACCGGTACTCTGGTAGGGTTCATCGAGATTCTGGAAGGGTAGACAGAGCTTTTGGTAGGAATGAACAAAATTCTTTTACGGATGCGCGTTCGGGAGCGAAGACTTGTTTTGCTTGCGGACAACGAGGACATTTTAAAGGCGATCCCGCTTGTCGAGCAAAGAAAGCTAAATGTCTAAAATGTGGAGAGCTGGGACATTATGCAAACCGTTGCTTAAAGCGACCCAATACTAATTACGATAGTTTTAAACCTAAACGTTTACGGTTGATTGAAGAAGAGCCACGTGACGTTATCAGTGATGAGGTTTTCTACGCGATGGGCAAGAACACGTTCGAATTTATCGTAGGCGGTATTAAGATTCCGATGATAATAGATTCTGGTGCCGATGCTAATGTCATCACTGCAGAAACGTGGCAGAAAGTGAGTAAAACAGGTATTGAGGTTTTGGGATTCAGTCAGGAAGTTGATCGTAATCTGATCGGATATGCTACGAGCAAGCCCATGAAAATGTCAGGAATGTTTCAAGCAATGATACGTGCTGGGTCGAAAGAAGTTCATGCAACATTCTACATAGTTGAACAAGGACAGCGTAATCTACTCGGCGATAAAACAGCTAAACAGCTGGAAGTTTTGAAGCTGGGCTTCAACATTGCTTCAATTCGAAATACATCTGTCGAGTTCCCGAAAATCAGAGGCGTGATTGCGGAAATCCCAATCAACGATTCGGTTCAACCCGTTCAACAAGGGTATAGGCGTGCTCCAATAGCTTTGGAAGGGAAAATACATGAGAAGTTGAAATCACTATTGGATAAGGACATCATCGAAAAGGTCAATGGACCATCACCATGGGTGTCACCAATGGTGCCCATTATGAAAGCATCTGGAGAGATAAGACTTTGCGTCGATATGAGGCGCGCTAACCAAGCGGTTCTTCGAGAGTCGCATCCCCTGCCGCTTATTGAGGAGTTATTGGGAAGTCTAGGCGATGCGGTGAAGTTTTCGAAGATAGATGTTAAAGAGGCGTATCATCAACTGGAACTGTCTGAAAAATCTCGCGAAATCACTACGTTTATCACAAAGTATGGATTGTTCAGGTAAAGTCACTTAACATGATCAAATGATTAAAAATAAAGACATGCAATAATGAGGACTTATTTATTTTATAATCATTCTCAGATACAAACGTTTAATGTTTGGAATTTGCAGTGCTCCAGAACTTTTCCAAAAAGTAATGGACACCATTGTGGCAGGTTTAGAAGGAGTAGTGGTATACTTGGATGATATATTGGTTTTTGGCCGTTCACAGCAAGAGCATGACTTGCGATTGAAAGCGCTGATGAACCGTTTAGAACATTACGGGGTCCTTTTGAATATGGAAAAATGTCTGTTTTGCGTGGACAAATTGGAGTTTCTGGGTCATGAGCTTTCGCCAGAGGAAATAAAGCAGAATAAAAGCCGAGTTCTGGCTCTTCAACAGTGTCGTGAACCTGCTAATGCAGCGGAGCTAAGAAGTTTCCTCGGATTGGTCACTTATGTAGGTCGATTCATTCCTCACTTGGCTACCAAAACAGATCCACTGCGTGCTCTACTGAGATCTGGTAACAAATTTGAATGGACAAACAAACAAAAACTGGCCTTTGAGGCGATAAAAAGCGCCATCTGCAAAATAAGTCACTTGGGGTTCTTCAACGTCTACGACAACACCATTCTGATAACTGACGCAAGTCCCACGGGTATCGGTGCTGTACTTTTGCAAGAAAATGCACAAGGAGAACAAAGAGTAATTGCTTACGCTAGTAAATCCTTAACAGATTTAGAGCGAAAATACTTCCAAACCGAAAAAGAAGCCATGGGATTAGTATGGGCAGTGGATCGATTTAACTTGTATCTTCAAGGAATACGGTTTAAATTAATAACCGATTGTAAGCCGTTGCTATTTTTGTTCAGTCCACGGTCGAAGCCTTGTGCTCGTTTGGAAAGATGGGTATTGCGGCTCCAATCATATAACTACGACATAGTTTACGAGCCAGGTGCTTCAAATCTAGCAGATGCATTATCAAGACTCTCACTTGCAGACTCTCAGCCGTTTGATGCAGAAAATGAACAGTATGTACAATTTCTTACGAATGCATCTACACCTGTTGCTTTGAAACTTGAAGAGATAAAGGCTCAATCCAGGGAAGATGAGGCCATTTGCGGAGTAATTCGCGCACTTGCAGGAAGTCCATGGGTAGAGATAGCTTCGCCATTTAAACCATATGCCACTGAACTATGTGTATGGGAAGATGTTCTGCTTCGTGGAGAAAGGATTGTTATTTCACAATTGTTACATGATCAAGTGTTACACCTGGCCCATGAAGGACATCCTGGAATCGTAGTTATGAAGAGGCGATTGAGACAAAAAGTGTGGTGGCCGAATATGGATAAAGAGGTCGAAAAATTTGTCAAACGTTGCAGATAATGCACTCTAGTGTCTTCCCTTTCTCCTCTGGAACCACTGATTCGAACGAAAATACCCGAGAAACCGTGGACTCACATAGCCGTTGATTTTATGGGACCTCTACCATCAGGACATAACTTGTTGGTGCTCGTTGATTACTTCAGTCCCTTCGTAAAAGTGATAGTTATGCGAGAAATTACAGCTAAGTTGACGGTACAAGCTCTTCACGAATCCTTTTGTCGGTATGGAATTCCTGAGTCGATGAGAACTGATAACGGCCCACAATTCATAAGCGAGACATTAAATCAGTTCGCATCAGAATTTGGAATCGAATTAGTTAAAACTTCTCCCTATTGGCCTCAAGCAAATGGTGAAGTGGAAAGAGCTAATAGAGCCTTGAAGAAACGTCTGCAGATCAGTCAGGAAACACCAAATTCTGATTGGAAGTGGGATTTGAGAATGTATCTTTTGATGTACAACTCGACTCCACATTCAACCACCGGAGTTGCTCCATCAGCTCTAATGTTTGGAAGAGTACTACGAGACAAACTACCATCAATGCCATCATTTGATAACAAATTGACCGAGGAAGTAAAGGATAGAGATCTTGAGATGAAAATGAGAGGTTCTGACTACATCGATCGGCGTAGGCGTGCTATGCCAAACTCCATATCTGTGGGAGATACTGTGGTGGCCAAGCGTGTTAATAAAGAGAACAAACTATCCAGTAACTTTAATCCAGAGGAATTGGTGGTAGTCCAACGAAATGGATCAGATGCTACGCTGCGATCTAAGGAAACCGGAAAGACGTTTCATCGAAATATTACTCATCTTTAACCGATTGCAACAGAACACCAAATTGAAGATAAGGAAATACCGTCTGAAACCGAGGATGTATCAGAGTCCGGTACTGGGCAAGAACCAACCGGAATTCCGTCGCCATTCAGAGTGGATCAGCATATGGATAAACAAGGAACGGCGACGAATTCAAAACAGACAGTGCCACAACAAAGACCTCGCCGAAGTTATCGACAACCGGGTTACCTGAATGACTATCGTTTGGCTACAGTTCAAGACATGTAAGAAGAAGAGGGAATGTAGTGTCGGTGACGATTACACGTTACATGTTTGCTTTATATAAAGATTTTGAATTCAGTAGATCATAGTTGCCATGAAAATAAACGGTCTCTTTTTCGATCACGGTATTGTAAACCAGTCGACTTTTATTTGTGCTCCGATATTTCAGGATTCTTTCAGAATCCTGAGAGGTATTCCTCCAGAATCCTGAGAGGGATTCTCTAAGAATCCTGAGAGGCATTCTCTCAAAATCCTTGGAAATTCTCTCAAAATCCTTGGAAATTCTCTCAAAATACTGAGATGAATTCTCTCAGAATCCTGAAATGGTTTCTCTCAGAATCCCGAGCAGGATTCTCTTAGAATCATTAGAGGGATTCTCTCCTGCGAAGGATTCTATAAAAGTCCTCAGAAGGATTCTCTCAAAAACCTGAGAGAAATTCTCTCAAAATACTGAGATGTATCTCTCAAAATCCTCTTCTCTCACAGTCCTGAGCAGGATTCTCTCAGAAACATGAGCAGGATTCTCTCAGAAACCTGAGCAGGATTCTCTCAGAATCCTTAGCGGTATTCTTTCATAGTTCTGAGATGGATTCTCTCAGAATCCTGAGAGGGTTTCTTTTATAATCTTGATAGGGATTTTGTTAGAATCCTGAAAAGGATTCTCTCAGAATCCTCAGATGGATTCTCTCAAAATACTGGGAGGGATTCTCACACAACACTGAGATGAATTCTCTCAGAATCCTGAGAAGAATTCTCTCAAAAGTCTGGGAGGGATTTCCTCAATATCCTGAGAGGGTTCTCTCAGAATCCTGAGAGGGTTCTCTCAGAATCCTGAGATGGTTCTCTCAGAATCCTGAGATGGTTTATCAGAATCCTGATAGGGATTCTCTCAGAATCATGAGATGATTTTTCTCGGAATCCTGATAAAAATTCTTTCAAAAAACTGAGATAAATCTTCGTAAAATCCTGAGCAGGATATCTTTGGAATCATGAGAGGGATTCTCTCAGAGTCCTTGAAAGGATTCTCTCAAAATACTGAGATTATTTTTTCTCAAAGTCCTGAAAAGAATTCTCTCAAAATTCTTAGAGGAATTCTCTCAGAATCCTGAGAGGGATTCTCTCGGAATCCTGACAAGAATTCTCTCAGAATCCTGTGAAGGATTCTATTAGTATCATGAGAGGGATTCTCTCAGAATTCCTAGAGGGATTCTCTCAAAATCTTGAGAGGGATTCTCGTAGAATCCTGAGAGGGATTTTCTCAGAATTCTGAGAGGGATTTTATCAAAATCCCTAGAGAAATTCTCTCAGTATACTAAAATGGATTCTCTCAGAGTCAGTTGAAAGATTCTCTCAAAATCATGGAAAGGATTCTTTCAGAATCCTAAGTAGGATTCTCTCAAAATGCTGAGATGAATTTTCTTAGAATCCTGAGCAGTTTTCTCCTAGCATCCTGAGCAGGATTCTCTCAGAATTCTGAGCAGGATTCTCTCCGAATCCTGAGCAGGATTCTCTCAGAATGCTGGGAAGGATTATCTCAGAATCTTAAGAGGGGTTCTCTCACAGCCCTGATCAGGATGCTTTAATGTTTTTTTTTTTTTCAGAATCCTAAGAAGGATTCGCTAAGAATCGTAAGAAAGATTTTCTTAGAATCCGAGAACGATTCCTGAGAAGGATTTTATTAGGATCCTGAGAAGGATCCTCTCAGAATCCATAGATGGACTCCGGTAGAATCCTGAGAGGGATTCTCTCATGTTTATCTCAGCAGCTTCTTCTCAGTAACTTGAGAAGCTTGTTTTAAGTAGCTTAAGAAGCTTATTCTCCGATGTAAGAGAAGCTTATTCTTAAAAGCTTGATAAGCTTCTTTTCAACAGCTTGTGAAGCTTCTTCTCAAAAGCTTGAGAAGCTTCAGTTGCTTTTCAGAAGCTTGATGAGTACTTAGGCGGCATCCATAAATTACGTAACGCTCTAGGGGGAGGGGGGGAGTAGGCTCAAGTGTTACGGTTCATACAAAAAGTTGAAAATTTCCATACAAAAAGCGTTACGGACGGGGGGGAGGGGGTCAAAAATTTTCAATTTTAGCGTTACATAATAAATGGACGCTGCCTTACTCAGAAGCTTGAGAACTGCTTGAGAAGCTTCTACTCAGAAGCCTAAGAATATTATTCTCGGAAGCTTCTTCTCAAAAGCTTGAGAATCTTTTTCCTAGCTGCTGGCAAAGCTGCTTCTCGAACGCTTGAGTAGCTTCTTCTCAGAAGCTTGAGAACCTTTAGTTGCTATTCAGAAGCTTGAGAACAGCTTGAGAATGTGCTTCTCGGAAGCTTCAAGCTTTAGAAGCTTCTTCTCAGAAGATTGAGATGCTGCTTCTCATAAGCAGAAGCTTTGGAAGCTTCTTCTCAGAAGCTTGAGAAGCTTCTTCTCAGCTTCTTCACTCTCTGAGAGGTTTGATAAGTTTTTTTCAGACGCTAAATTAAGAAACTAATTCAGGGGCTTGATAAGCTTCTTTCCATAAGCTTTATGAGCTTCTTCTCAGAAGATTGGGAAGCTTTTTATCAGAAGCTTGGGAAGCTTCTTTTCAGAAACTGTGGAAGCCTCTTTTCAGAAGCTTGAGAAGCTTCTTCCTATCATCTGGAGAGGCTTCTTCTCAGTAGCTTGAGAAGCTTTTTCTCAAAAGTTTGAGAAGCTCACTCTTATAAGCTTGAGAAACTTGATCAGCTTCTTCTCAGGAGTTTGAAAATCCTTTTCGTAGGGGCTTGAAACCTTTTTTCTCGGAAGCCCGAGAAACGGTTCCATACCAGAAGCTTGAGAAACTTCAGATGATTCTTATATATTTTTGAAATCAAAACTGGGAAATTTTTTTCTCGGAAACTTGAAAATGCTTCCTTAAAAAAATTCCAAAAATTTTGTTCCAGAATGTGTAAAAATTTTTACTCAGTAACATTGAAAGTTAGGATAGGAGAGCTTCTTCTCTGGTTAGGAATAACTTTTTTTGTGTCTTTTAAAGGTACATGTGCCCAAATTCGATTTGGATGGAGGAATAACTCCAGGAACCCATTCCTTTGGCAGCGTGAGACGAATGAATGAAACAGTTTCCCAAATTACAACCATGCATTCAGTTCCTACCAATGAAAGGGTGTTTCGCTTCACCCTCCACAAAAAAGGATCAAAGAGAATCCGTTCTCATCCCCGGGCCTCAGGTGCAATGAAGCAAACTAGGTGACGAGTAGGAAGACTTTTGAAGTTTTGGCAACGGCAATGGCAGATATTTGGGTGCGCCACATGGCCTTGAAGTGGAGTTCCGGAAACGGAAACGGGATGAGTTCGAGCGGAAGTAATGCTAGCTCGCTTCCATCAGCGATAATTCTTACCGGGAACGGCATTAGTATTGGTTTCTATTTTTAGAAATTTTGAGCCTTCGAGGTGAAGCTACTGTACGAATTGCCAAATTTTGGAAGTGTATATGGAAGTCTACCGGAAATGCCTTCTTCCCGGAGAGAAAAGTAACATAACGTCATTGGGTCAGGTGTGGCAAAGGTTTGCGGTAATTGTGTCACCAATAATGAAGGACTTCACCGGAAGAATCTTCTTCGCCGTCGTCGAGATTGTTGCTCCCGAAAAGGTTTTCTTTTTTACGATGTGTCATAGAATTTTACGATCTATTATGGCGGATATCATGGCAGGGCTCTGCATCCGTAGCCATAATGGAGAAAGTTGCGGTGCCATCATTTTTCCCCGGAACAGATTTGCTCAAATCGGGGGCTTTTGGCAGTGTTCGGTATGGTCGATGCCAACAGTTTTCTGGTGTAATGTTTTAGCGTAACAGCCAAACCCTTAGAAGCTATGAAGAAGCAAGAAATAGGATTTGAATTTGAATTGGATTTGGATTGAATTTTTTGCATTTGAAGTCTCAATGAATTTATAATACTAGATGATATTCGGACAAAGTCCTATATAATTTTACAATAAAATTCTGAGAATAGTTAGAGTTTTTTTTAATAATCCGGAGCTAGATTCTGACATAATCACAAAACATTTTTCACTTTCCTCAAAAAAAAAACTGTTCATCATTTTTTTTTATTTTACAAAGAAAAAATGCTATACAAATAGGGTGCAGAGCTACTTGGGCACTTCCATGATTCACTTTGGCATCAGGGGTTTTTCTCGATCGAATTGTCTGAAACTTCGCAGTAAAAAGCACTTCAGTACAACGCATATTGCGGCCAAATATGAGCCTCGTAGCTTTCATAAAACCTCACTGCTGAAGTGAATAAAAAATGCCAAGAATAGGATCCGGCTCCCAATATTGTTTCAGACATTAGGCCTGTGATTCAAAAAAATTTGGACAAGTCTGATCTAATCCGTATGGAAATCTTCCACTGAGGAATACCTCTTTCCCGGATCTATCCACAGGAAAAGTAAACAAAAGAACTGATTCCGAAAACCCCTTTGCTCTTCCTTGCTGCCTCTTCTAGCCTTTCGCTCGAAAGAGATTATGATGATGGTCACACCTTTCTTTATTCAACCGGGGAGGAATATCCGACGGCATGCGCGTTTGTTCAATGAATCTATAATAGCATTAACTTATTTCTTTGGATTCAGGGTGCGGGTATTGCGGAGACGGAAATCGAATCCAAACAAATCTGGCCGTATTTTTCATGTTTCTTGTCTTCTCTCTTCTTTTCACTTCCAGGTGAGTTTTCCGTTTGGGACCGACGACAATGATGATGATGATGATAGTTTGATGATCATGGCTCGGTGTTTGAGGAAGGTAGGCGTGTATTGGTTTAGAAACTTGCAGATGATTTATTGTGAACAGTATTTCTAGTTCTGGATAGATGATGATACACAAGAAGGAAATCGATTAATCGGGATTTGTCTAACCTTTCAATTTGAATAGATACAGAGAAAATTGTCAAAAAACTACTAAATCTTCTTTTGGATTATTCTAATGCATTTAGATTTTTCAAGTCAACTTTTTTTCAAGTCAACCATTTTTTTGTGATTATTGATTTTATTAGGAAATTAAAAGATGAGAAACTTGAAAAAAGCTTCTTTTCAGAAATTTGAATGGCAGCTTCTTTGTCTCAGAAGCTTTAAGCTCCATTTTAAGAGACACAAGAGCTTCTTCTTATAGAGTGGTAATTCTTATGCTTATTCTCAGTAGTCTAAGAATCTGCTTCCAAAAAGCTGGAATAGCTTCGTTTCAGACTCTTGAGTGAAAAATTTTCTCAGAAACTTGAAATGTGTTTTCTCAAAAGTTTGAGAAACTACTTCTCTTTGCGCCTTTTCTTCAGCAGCCTAAAACTTGACTCCCGAAGAGCATGAAAAATTACTTTGAAGATGTTTATTGCAGTGTTTGAAATATTTTTTTAAATCTTGTAAGCTTCTGAAAAGCTTTTAATCAAAGAGATTGGAGAGATGCTTTTTAGAAGCACTAAGAAGTATGAAAAGCTTATTTTTCATAGGTTGAGAAACTTGGAAAGCTTCTTCTCAGAAGCTTGAAAGAGCTCTTCCCAAAAGCATTATCGTTTCCTCTAAGAAGCTTGAAAAGCTTCTTATTAGATTATCTTCAACAGTTACAAAAGATGGAAAAGCTTCGGAAACTTGAAAAGCTTTTTTTTCAAAAGCGTTGAAAGAATCTTTTGAGAAGCTCTAATGGGTTTTAGGTCTCAGAAGAATAAAAGCTTCTTTGAGCCACGGCAAAGTTTTTCCCAGAAGATTGAAGAGCTTTTTCCCAGAAGTTAAGAAAACTTTTCTCCAAAACTTGGAAAGTTTCTTTTTTAAGGCCTTGAATTATAGCTCTAAAAAAACTGGCAATGCTTTTACTTAGAAGCTTAAAAGTATTTTTCTTGATTTTTTGTCTAGCCGTAAAAGCTTTCTCTAAAAGCTTTTAATTTTTTTTAGTAGAAGCCTTTTCTCAGAAGCTTGAGAACTTCTTCTCAGAAGTTTAAAAAGCTTTTTCTAAGATGCTTGGGAAGTTTCTTCTTAGCTGTTTGAAAAGCTTCTTCTCAGAAGCTTGGAGAGCTTCATCTCAGCAGCTAGAGAACCTGCTACTCAGAAGCTAGAGTAGCTTCTTCTTACAATATTGAGAAGCTTCCTATCAAAAGCATGAGAAGTTTTTTCTCAACAACATAAGAAGCTTCATCTCAGAAGCCTGAGAAGCTTCTTCTCAGAAACGTTAGAAGCTTTTTCTCAGAAGCGTGAGAAGCTTCTTCTTAAAGGCTTGAAAAGCTTCTTCCTAGAAACTGGAGAAGCTTCTTCTCAGAAGCTTGAGAAGCTTTTTTTCAGAAACTTGAGAAGCTTGAGAAGATTTTTCTCAGAAGACTGAGAATCTTCTTCTCAAAAGAATGAGAAGCTTCTTCGCAAAAGCATTAGAAGTTCTCAGAAGCTTGAGAAACATCTTCTCAGAGACTTGAGAAACTTCTTCTCAGAAGCTTGAGAAACTTCTTTCTTCTTAAAAGCATTAGAAGTTCTCAGAAGCTTGAGAAACATCTTTTCAACAGCTTGAGAAACTTCTTCTCAGAAGCTTGCGAAATTTCTTCTCAGAAGCTTTAGAAGCTTCTTCTCAAAAGCTTGAGAAGCTTCTTTTTAGAAGCTTAAGAAGCTTTTTCTCGTAAGCTTTAGAAGCTTCTATTCATAGGCTTGAGAAGCTTCATATCAGAAACTTGAGAAGAAGCTTTTTCTCAGAAGCTTGAGAAGTTTCTTCTCAGAAACTTGAGAAGCTTCTTCTCAAAAGCATGAGAAGCTTCTTCTCAGAAACTTGAGAAGCTTTTTCTCAGAAACGAGAAGCTTTTTCTAAGAAGCTTGGGAAGTTTCTTCTCAGAAGCTTGAGAAGAATTTTCTACTAAGCTTGAGAAGCTTCTTCTCAGAAGCTGGAGAAGCTTCTTCTGAGAAGCTTGAGAAGCTCTTTCTCATAAGCTTGAGAAGCTTCTTTTCAGAAGCCTGAGAAGCTTTTTCTCATAAGCTTGAGAAGCTTCTTCTCAGAGGCTTGAGAAGATTCTTCTCGAACACGAGAAATTTTTTTCTCAGAAGTTTGAGAAGTTTCTTCTCGGAAACATGAGATGCTTTTTCTCAAAAGCATGTGAATCTTCTTTTGAGAAGCTTGAGATGCTTTTTCTCATTAGTTTGAGAAGTTTTTTCTCAGAAGCTTTGGAAGCTTTTTCTCAGAAACTTTAGAAGCTTCTTCTCAGACACTTGAGAAGCTTCTTCTCAAAAGCATGAGAAGCTTCTTCTAAGAAACTTGAGAAGCTTTTTCTCAGAAACTTGAGAAGCTTTTTTCTAGGAAGCTTGGGAAGCTTCTTCTCAGAAGCTAGAGAAGCTTTTTCTCCTAAGCTTGAGAAGCTCCTTCTTAGAAGCTTGAGAAGCTCTTTCTCATAAGCTTAAGAAGCTTCTTTTCAGAAGCCTGAGAAGCTTTTTCTCATAAGCTTGAGAAGCTTCTTCTCAGAAGCTTGAGAAGATTCTTCTCAGAAACTTGAGAAGAAGCTTTTTCTCAGAAGCTTGAGAAGTTTCTTCTCAGAAACATGAGAAGCTTCTTCTCAAAAGCATGAGAAGATTCTTCTCAAAAACTTTAGAAGCTTCTTCTTAGATACTTGAGAAGCATCTTCTCAGAAGCTTGAGAAGAAGCTTTTTCTCAGAAGCTTGAGAAGTTTCTTCTCAGAAACATGAGAAGCTTCTTCTCAAAAGCATGAGAAGATTCTTCTCAAAAACTTGAGAAGCTTTTTCTCAGAAACTTGAGAAACTTTTTCTAAGAAGCTTGGGAAGCTTCTTCTCAAAAGCATGAGAAGCTTTTTCTCCTAAGCTTGAAAAGCTTCTTTTCAGAAGCTTGAGAAGCTTCTTCTCAGAAGCTTGAGAAGCTTCTTCTCAGAAGCTTGAGAAGCTTCTTCTCAGAAGCTTGAGAAGCTTCTTCTCAGAAGCTTGAGAAGCTTCTTCTCAGAAGCTTGAGAAGCTTTTTCTCATTAGCTTGAGAAGCTTCTTCTCAGAAGCTTGAGCAGATTCCTCTCAGAAACTTGAGAAGAAACTTTTTCTCAGAAGCTTGAGAAGTTTCTTCTCAGAAACATGCGATGCTTTTTCTCAAAAGCATGAGAAGTTTCTTCTGAGAAGCTTGAGATGCTTTTTCTCATAAGCTTGAGAAGTTTCTTCTCAGAAACATGAGAAGCTTCTTCTCAAAAGCATGAGAAGATTCTTCTCAAAAACTTTAGAAGCTTCTTCTTAGATACTTGAGAAGCATCTTCTCAGAAGCTTGAGAAGAAGCTTTTTCTCAGAAGCTTGAGAAGTTTCTTCTCAGAAACATGAGAAGCTTCTTCTCAAAAGCATGAGAAGATTCTTCTCAAAAACTTGAGAAGCTTTTTCTCAGAAACTTGAGAAACTTTTTCTAAGAAGCTTGGGAAGCTTCTTCTCAAAAGCATGAGAAGCTTTTTCTCCTAAGCTTGAAAAGCTTCTTTTCAGAAGCTTGAGAAGCTTCTTCTCAGAAGCTTGAGAAGCTTCTTCTCAGAAGCTTGAGAAGCTTCTTCTCAGAAGCTTGAGAAGCTTCTTCTCAGAAGCTTGAGAAGCTTCTTCTCAGAAGCTTGAGAAGCTTTTTCTCATTAGCGTGAGAAGCTTCTTCTCAGAAGCTTGAGCAGATTCCTCTCAGAAACTTGAGAAGAAACTTTTTCTCAGAAGCTTGAGAAGTTTCTTCTCAGAAACATGCGATGCTTTTTCTCAAAAGCATGAGAAGTTTCTTCTGAGATGCTTGAGATGCTTTTTCTCATAAGCTTGAGAAGTTTCTTATCAGAAACTTGAGATGCTTTTTCTCAGAAGCTTGAGGAGCTTTTTCTCAGAAACTTGAGAAGCTATTTCTCAAAAGCATGAGAAGCTTCTTTTCAGAAGCTTGAGAAGCTTTTTCTCCTAAGCTTGAGAAGCTTTTTCTCAGAAGCTTGAGAAGCTTCGTCTTAGAAGCTCGAGAAGTTCTTTCTCATAAGCTTGAAAATCTTCTTTTCAGAAGCCTGAGGAGCTTCTTCTGAGAAGCTTGAGAAGATTTTTCTCATAAGCTTAAGAAGCTTCGTCTCAGGAACTTGAGAAGCTCTTTCTCAGAAACTTGAGAAGCTTCTTCTCAAAAGCATGAGAAGTTTCTTCTCAGAAGTTTGAGAAGCTTCTTTTCATAAATTTGAGGAGCTTCTTCTTAGAAGCTTGAGAAGCTTTTTCTCAGAAAATTGAGAAGCTTCTTCTGAGAAGCTTGAGAATCTTTTTTTCAAAAGCTTGAGAAGCTTCTTCTCAGAAGGTTGAGGAGTTTCTTCCGGGAAGCTTGAGAAGCTTCTTCTCAAAAGCATGAGAAGCTTCTTCTCAAAAGCATGAGAAGCTTCTTCTCAAAAGCATGAGAATCTTCTTCTAAGAAACTTGAGAAGCTGTTTCTCAGAAACTTGAGAAGCTTTTTCTAGGAAGCTTGGGAAGCTTCTTCTCAGAAGCTAGAGAAGCTTTTTCTCCTAAGCTTGAGAAGCTCCTTCTTAGAAGCTTGAGAAGCTCTTTCTCATAAGCTTAAGAAGCTTCTTTTCAGAAGCCTGAGAAGCTTTTTCTAAAAGCTTGAGAAGATTCTTCTCAGAAACTTGAGAAGCTTTTTCTCAGAAGCTTGAGAAGTTTCTTCTCAGAAACATGAGAAGCTTCTTCTCAAAAGCATGAGAAGCTTTTTCTCAGAAACTTGAGAAACTTTTTCTAAGAAGCTTGGGAAGCTTCTTCTCAAAAGCATGAGAAGCTTTTTCTCCTAAGCTTGAAAAGCTTCTTTTCAGAAGCTTGAGAAGCTTCTTCTCAGAAGCTTGAGAAGCTTCTTCTCAGAAGCTTGAGAAGCTTTTCCTCATTAGCTTGAGAAGCTTCTTCTCAGAAGCTTGAGAAGATTCCTCTCAGAAACTTGAGAAGAAACTTTTTCTCAGAAGCTTGAGAAGTTTCTTCTGAGAAGCTCGAGATGCTTTTTCTCATAAGCTTGAGATGTTTCTTATCAGAAGCTTGAGAAGCTCTTTCTCAGAAACTTGAGAAGCTTCTTTTCATAAATTTGAGTAGCTTCTTCTTAGAAGCTTGAGAAGCTTTTTCTCAGAAACTTGAGAAGCTTCTTTTCAGAAGCTTGAGAATCTTCTTTTCAAAAGCTTGAGAAGCTTCTTCTCAGAAGGTTGAGGAGTTTCTTCCGGGAAGCTTGAGAAGCTTCATCTCAAAAGCATGAGAAGCTTCTTCTCAAAAGCATGAGAAGCTTCTTCTCATAAGCATTAGAAGTTCTCAGTAGCTTGAGAAGCTTCTTCTCAGAAGCTTGAATAGCTTCTTGTCCGAAACTTGATAGCTTCGTTTAGCTCCAGCAGCTTTTAAAGCTCTTTTCAGAAGCTGATAAAACTACTTTTAGAAGAAGAAATTTTAGAAGTTTTTCAGAAGCTTACTTAATAGCTTCTTCTGAGAGGCGTATCCCAGAAGCTTGGAGAGCTTTTTCTCAGAAGTTTGAAGAACTTTGTCTCAAAAACTCAGCTTTTTTCCATAAGCTTGGAAAGCTTGTTCTCAGAAGCTTTATTTCTTCTTCTCCAAAGCTTGATTGCTTTATATTAGATTCTTTTCAGCAGCTTGGAAAGCTTCCATTCAGAAGATCGAAAAGCTGCTTTGCGGTCACTAGAAAAAAAAGGAAAGCATCTCTTCGGAAGCTTTGAAAGTTTAGCCTCAGAAACTTCTTCTTAGATGCTGGGAAAACTTTTTTCCAGAAACTAAGAGAGCTTTTTCACATAAGTTGAGAAAACTGTTTCTCTTAAACTTGCAAAGCTTTCTGAATATCTTGAAATGCTTTTTTACAGAAGCTTAAAAATTTTATTCTTCTTTTTAAAAAAAACTCTGAAAACCTTTTACCAGATTTTTAAAAACCTTGTTCTCAGAAGCTTGTTTGAAACTAGATGTCTTCTTTTTAGAATACCTTAGGCAAAGAAGCACTTAGAATGCTTCTTTTCAGAAGTTGCTTAATATGCTTTCAAGAAATATGAAAAACATTTTATAAATAATTGAGAGAATCTTACCAGAAGCTATGGAAAATTATCATCAGAAGCTTGAAAGTTTATTCTTTGGGGCTGGGGAAACTTTTTTCCCAGAATTTTTCAGAAATTTGAAAAACTTTTTTACAGAATCTAGTAAGCTTCTTCTTAGGGCCTCCCTTAGCCGTGTGGTTAGAGTCCGCGGCTACAAAGCAAAGCCATGCTGAAGGTGTCTGGGTTCGATTCCCGGTCGGTCCAGGATCTTTTCGTAATGGAAATTTCCTTGAATTCCCTGGGCATAGAATGTCATCGTACCTGCCACATGATATACACATGCGAAAATGGCAACTTAGGCAAAGAAAGCTCTCAGTTAATAACTGTGGAAGTGCTTATAAGAACACTTAGCTGAGAAGCAGGTTCTGTCCCAGTGAGGACGTTAAAAAAGAAGAAGAAATAAGCTTCTTATTAGATTGAAGCCTGCTTTTTCTGAAGAACTTGAAATGATTCTTCTCAGAAGGTTCTTTTCTGAAATTTTCTAACAGAATTTCGAAAAGCTAATTCTCAGAAGCTTGAATTTTGTTTGCCAAGCCGTAAAACTTTTTTCAAAGACTCTTCTTCTCAGAAGCTTGATGGGCTGCTTCTCAAATACTGGAAAAGCTTCTTAGCAATTTGGATAACTTTTCCTCAGAAGCGGCAATTCTCTTGGTCCATTCGATTACACTTGTTCTCCGAGAATTTGAAAATAAAAAAAAAAACTTTAAAGAAAATACATTATTCCATGAATGTATTGCTGCCATCATTGCTTTGTTCATCCTAACGCAAAAAACAATAGTCATGAAAGCGACAACTACCCATTGATTGACGTCAAAGACAAAAAAGCACCGAATACACTGTGTAAGATGCATGGTGTGAAGCCATTTTAGGTGATAATTGTTGTAGACTGACAACATATCACAATTTGTCCATTTTTATTTAGAGTCCCATCAAAGTCGATGATATCGGAGAAAGGGTTAACATTATGCCGCAGCCCACATTAAAATGCGGTTCACTCGTGTTTCTGGAAGCTGTTGGCTTTATACATACATGTTAATAAGAAGTGATCGAATGGTTTCCTAAGTATGACGACTAGTTTGAATACACAATCAGATCAGTTGACCGATCGATGCACATCAATGCAAAGAAAAGCTGATTTGAATTCACACCATTCGATCATTGAAATGCCATCATCGCGTCTTGATGAATCATTAATGCGATCATTCTTCTCGAGATTGTATCAATCCACGCCCCTAAGACTAAGTAATACCAGAAACAAAGAAGTCATAAGCGGCAAAGTGACTCAGCTTCAAGCTGCCGTCACATTCAATCTCTTGCCCGGTTCATTGAGTTTTTACTTGATAGACGTGCGAAGCTTGTAGGGAGGCGTGGTGGAAGTAAATTCCTAATAAGCAAATCTACCTTTTTCTGTAAGCATGAATGAAGTTGGACAGCTGCGCTGCTCCATCGCGTCACAGTGTCAATCGTGAGTCGCGGTGATTCAACTTGTAGGCCTCGAAGCAAAGCGTAAGATGATTTGATTGATAGTCGCCTATCTACAAAATGTGTGCCTGTGTCTAAGACAATCGTTCCTTTAACATCTTCGTCATTCGTCTCCACCGTAATCTGCCATCTGTTTCCGCTGCGCTTGGTACCGTCCGGAACAAGAAGCAGACAATTCCCGCTTCCTTGATTTAAAGGAATCCCGGTCCCACTTTCCCTCCTTTTCTACTCAACAGCCATTCAAACGAAATCATAACCTCGTTTCGAATCGAAAGGATGGCGACAAAAACGCCTCAAAACGGGATGCAAATAAAGATGAAGAATGAGAATGGCTTCCTCAAGGGGTATGTGATATTTTGAAAGTTTCTTCTAAAGAAGGATCGAAATGAAATTTCACGCACTTTAATTCGCTTGCAACGCTAATATAGTGCTATTATACAGATGCCATGCCCTATACCAGCCGTAGAATAGCCCAACAAGCCCAAATAGGCGAATTACCGGGCTAGTGTTTACAGTAAACTATCCCTAACTCGAAATTGAAGTAAGAAAAGCATCGTTATACTCAAGTAACAATGACGCTTTATATGATTGCTTGCAAAATGCAGCTGCGTTAAGGCGTTTAGGTAATCATTGTGCTTTAAAGTGGAAATTTGCATTAATACTATTCAACTAATATATAAGCATAGTATAGTTTTTTAAAAAGGGGCAAATGACCCTGTACCAAGTCACCTTTATTTGACTTGGGCTACAAGTCGGATATCCCCCCAGAACTACCACGTGGTATTACTTCAAGGGGCTGAGGGCTTTTGGTTTCTCTTCTGCCATCTCGTCACCTCTGGCTCTATTCGCTCAGACTACGATTTGTTCCAGCTCCGTCACTTACAATTTGGGGCCGGCCACACGCCTGGGCCATGTGAAACTTTTTATGATATTGCTGTGTCCGTTTGAAATGCAAATATCAAATGCGAGAACAGCAAATGCGGTAAGATTTTTACCAAGGAAGGCGAAGTCAAAATTTGATTTTATTTGCTAGGTTGGCGGTGATATGGATCATGGTTGCTAAGTATCCTTTGGTTACTTTGTGTTACCGCATTTGGAGCTCAGTTAGAGTGGATTTGCACGTCAAACGCAAACAGCAATATTATGATTCCGGTGTTGTATCACGATCTACTCAGCTAATCTTCAGCGAAGGATCTAGCCTACTCCGACTCGACGGTGGTCGGTATGTTGCCGAGATCAGTTCTGCGATTCCGGAGGAGGAACGCTTCCGGTTCAAAGGTGCATCGACTAACCATCACCGATACTACGTGACGCTTGAACTACTCGGCCTAGTCCCCGACGGAGGATGTAGCCTATTCCGATCGTCATGATATTCGTTATCCGTTGACCGCGTTAGCGGCATCTTCTCGATGCTTAGGCAGTCTGGGCAGTCTGACGGCTCTTCGTGCCCGAATCTATGGAGATATTTTCTGAAACAACCATTACCTGATAGGAACTGTGTCAGGTAGAAGTTCACCTCTGCATGTTTCCAATTCATCCACGTCAACAGATTTGGGATGAGCCAGTGGGTCCATCTTCCTTTCTTCGTGCAGTCCCACTCGTGCTGCCACCTCGCCATAAATCCGACTCTGCCCATCTTCCGTACATTTCTGACGTCTCTTCGTTGGTACCACTCGATATCCTCCGCCAAAGTGATGCAAATGGGGATCATATCGGCTATAACGCATACAGCACCTGACGATATCGTTCTGTACGCACTTGCGACTCGCACTGCCTTCAGCCGAAACGCTCTGTTCAGCCTTTCGTGGTTCCGCTTTGTTTCTAGTGCCTTGCCCTAAGCAAGAACTCTATACCTCAGTATCGATGACAAGACGTTCACTAGCAGACGCCTCGCACTGCTGCTTGGACTGCCTAAGTTTGGCATGATTCTCCCTATTGCGTTCATTGCCTTCTCGGACTTTTCGCATGCGTATCAACGTGGCTGTTGAAATTCAGCCGATCGTCGATCATCACTCCCAGGTGCTTCATCACGCGCTTCGGTGCAATCACATACCTTCCGACGTTGACCTCCATCTGCTGAACCGCCTTGCAGTTGCTGACTAGCAGTGCCTCTGTTTTGTGGTGAGCTATCTGCAGTTTGACTCCGCTCTTCCAGCCCTCGATTGCGAAATGTCCATAACTGACATCTCCACTTTTTCCATTACCGTTTTTGACACATCAACCGCAAAACCAACAATCTTCACCTTCCTGAGTAGCCGCAGTGTCAACACTCCGTCGTACATCCCGTTCCAAAGAGTTGGACCAAGATTGGAACTTTGATGGACGCCCGTTGTTACTTCTGCCCTTCATTTGTTTCGTGCATCTGGATTCTGCTCTGGAAGTAGCTCTTCATGCATCTGTTTCATATCTAACGTGACCACGGCGCAGTATCGATCTCCTCACACTCTAGTACTGCTCGCATTGCGTCCACCGGCGAAAAGCCTTCGCGGGATTCAAACTGCATTTGCGACAAACCGTGCATACTCTCCGTACACTTCGTCTGCCTATTAAGGATAATTCTTTCCAGGAGCTTTCCGAGCGTATCCAGCAGGCAAATGTGCCTAAACCAGGGTGTCTACTACCTGGAAAAACCTGGAAAACCTGGAATTATCAGGGAATTTTATTCAACCTGGAAAAACCCTGGAATTCTCAGGGAATTTCGATCACAATCAGGGAAATTATTTTGAGGCAGTAATTCATGATAGAATAACTATGTTCACGACAAAGGATTTTTGCGTTGTAGCCCAGAGCTATAATTAATTACCAGAAAACTATCTTCATTCGATAAAAATTCGGCTGCGCCGCTCTCCAAGCACTTTATGAGCTGTTCAGTGAGGATCTATTCGAATAAAAAAAATTATCAGCTCATCAAAACATGATTGATGTTTTTAATGTATCTGAATTTATTCGGTCAAGGATTAACATATCTAGGGCTGGTAGCAGGTTTCTTTTCAGATACCATTTTTATGCAAGTCTCTAAAAAGTCTCTATTTTCGATAAAAGGTGTCTGCAGTCTCTATTTTTACCAAAGTAGTCTCTAAAGTCTCTTTTTTTTCGTTATCTTGCTTGCAAATAACTGTGATGCAAAATTTCTTGTCGTATTTCTCGAGAACAGCCTAAGGAAATATCCTAGTGGTTTCTCCAGAGATTTTATCAGGAATTCTTCAAGAAATTCCTTCAGCATTTTTTTCATAGGATGCTTACAGGAGTTCCTCCATAATTTGCTTCAGGAAATCCTTGAACATTTCAACGTTACTACCTCTAGGAATTTTTCTCAGACAGTACTTTGAACAACGACTATCCTAGGACTTCACAAAGTTTCTCTCAGAATTTCTCCAAAGAAAACTCGACAAGAATTTCAACGCCATTTCATCTACGGTTATTCCAAAGAAAAGATCCAAAAGCTCCTCGAGGGGTTATTTGAGTGAATATATTAAGAACATTTCAAATAATTCCCTCAATTCGACCTGTGTTTCATTGTTATGTTTCTTTTGAGTATTTTTCTAGGAATTTCTCCAGCATTTCATCCAAAGATTACTGGAGTTCATCCAAACATTTTTCAATGAATATAAAAAAAATACCCATGGAATTTTGAAAAGTTCATTTAAGGTTCCACACAATTTAACACCTCAGCAATTTTTTCTATGAAATCCTTCGATTGTAGGAATGATTATTCCTACACAATTTTCTAGTAATTTCGTTCTGTATTCCAGTAGATCCTGCGAGATATTAAAATTTTTCTTTTTTTATTTTTATTATCGTAGCAATAATATTGGAAATCTTTTAAAAGTTTTTCAAGAGTAAGAAAATCCTATTTGATCAAGGGTGACCTGATAAATTACAAAAGTAACTGTAACAGAGATACCCGTAAATTTGCTTTAGGAATACGTCACGATTTTTTTTTTTCAAAAATTTCTCTGCTTTCTGGGAAATTACATTCAAATTTCCTTAATGAAAACTCTTGCTTGAGAAATTTTTTTTGAAAAATTCCTTAAGAAATCTCTTAGTATTAATAGAGGAATTTCCGGAGAAATCCTAGGAGCAATCTAGGAAGTAATTTCTGAAGGTATCCTCAGAGAAATTTGTAGTCAAAATCTTATAAAAATTCTGAAGAACAATTGTGTAGAAAATCCTGAGAAATCCTTGGAGGCATCTAGAGAAGTTTCCGGTTGAATATTACAACATATTTTAAACGGGAGTCGTCTAGGATGTTCTAGAAAAACTGATTGGAGAATCACCGGATAAAATCCTTGAGGACTAAGGGCTTTTTCAAAAAAATATCTGAAATAATATGTGAAGGAGTTTCTGATGAAAGTCTTGAGGTATTTTTTGTGATAATGTTTGGAAAAATCCTGGTTCTATTTTGAGATATCCAAAACCAAATTTTTTAGGAAAATTTTTGGAGAGTGAATGTTTTAAGTATAGATATCAATCCATCCCTCTCGTAATGTCGTCGTAATACATCAATGAATGTATGTCGTAGTAATGTCGCGAAAAATTATTTGAAAAAATTTTTTAGAGATATTTTCAGAGAAATGTCTGGTCTGATTAAACTATTTTGTCCTGGTTCCTGTTAGGTTTCGTTTTTTGATTACTGTTTGATCTCTTTTTGGTCTCTTTTTAGTTAAGGAGTGTATCGAAAATAAGCTATCCACATATTTTCTTTTAAAACATGTAAACAATTGATATTTTATTCAAACAAAAAACTGATCCTGTATTGTACAAGGTTTAACTTGAACATAAAGAAGACCGGATGAAATAAAATCTATTCTTTTACGAACTTTCGAACTTTTGATCGAACACTCTTCATCAAGTTCCGGACAAGAGTTGCATCACATTTTTTGGACGCTTGAGCCCAAATTTTTTTGAATTCCTGCATGTTCCCAGCTGCTTTACCAGTCTTCTTGAAGACCCTCTTCACGATTGCCCAGTTCGATGGGTCGAAGCTGAGGGCAATTTATGTTTTTCTCAACAAAATCTATACCGTTTTTCGCAAGCCAATTGAGAGTAGTTTTGGCATAGTGAGCCGACGCTAAATCCGGCCAAAACAGTGGAGGGGTACTATGCTTCTTATATAAAGGCAGCAATCTCTTCTGAAGACACTCAGACCGATAGATTTCCGCATTTATAGTTCCGGTAGTGTAAAAAATTGTCGACTTCAAACCACAGGTACATATTGCTTGCCATACCAGTACTTTTCGACCAAATTTCTCCATTTGAATCGGCCTGTCCGCATCGCTTACATCCTCTCCTACGACGACAGTAAAGTATTGTGGACCCGGAAGGGTTTTTGAGTCCTCCTTTACATATGTCTCATCTTCCATCAAAACGCATGCATTCGGACGCTGCAAAAGACGCGAGTACAACTTCCGGGCCCTTGTTGCTGCTCGCTTCTTCTGTTCTGCACTTTATTTGGAGATTTTCTGCTTCTTGTAGGTCTTCAGATGGTTCCGCTGCTTGATTCGCTGGATCATTCCGACACTTGTTCCCGCTTTTTTGGTTAAATCACGTATTGACATCGATTTGTTCTTCATGATCAGAGATACCACTTTCCGGTCCAGTTTCGGGTTGGAAGAACCGGGGTTTCTGCCTCTTCCTGGTAGCTCATCCATAGTATAGTGCTCCCTAAACTTGTTAATGATGGTTTTAGCACTTGCACGATGAATTCCAAAGCGCTTCGCCAATTTTCGCATAGTAATACCCTTCTCACTTAGCCATGTGTCCAGAACCTTTTTTTTTTCACTTCCTTTTCAATACCCGAGAAACCAAGAATTTGAACCGCGCAAACAAGTAAACAAACGGAAGCTGACAGGCAAATGAACAGCACGCAGTGATGACAACATAACAAATCATCACAAAAACATGCGTACAACGCAAATGTATGTGGATAGCTTATTTTCGATACACTCTTTACTTTTTAATCTCTTTTTTCCTGGAAAGAGGTTTCTAAATTTCATACTTTCAAGAAACTCACTGACAATTTTTTAAATT
Source organism: Aedes aegypti (assembly GCF_002204515.2). Lineage (NCBI taxonomy): Eukaryota > Metazoa > Arthropoda > Insecta > Diptera > Culicidae > Aedes > Aedes aegypti. Next base: position 36,501,750 of record NC_035109.1, on the reverse strand, counting down.
ATTGGAAAATATTTAATTTCAGAAAAAAAAGATTTAAAAAGTAAACTGGAATTTGAACAACTTTAAATTCGAAATTTCGTAACAATCATGATTAAACTCATTATTTAGGGTTTTGTGCAACGTAAGAACTATATCACAATCACACGACGTGACGCGAGACAGGACAGAACACTTATGGTTCTTACAAACGTTAAAAGGACATATAAATTACCTTTCATTCGACGTGTACTTAGCCAAGTATGAAGCTGTATATGTACGTTTTCCTTCTATACAATCAGTTGGACATCGTCCTGATGATGGGCAGCATCAAGCCCGAAACCGGTCGTTAAAAAAAGGTAATTTAAATGTCCTTTTAACGTTTGTAAGAACCATAAGTGTTGTGTCCTGTCTTCCCGAGCAGAAGAAAATAACTACTGAATACCAAATTGAGGTATTCCATACCAGACAATTTCCAATACTTACAACCTGAATGAGCCCTGCATAAGAGGTAAAATACCTCAAATAATACCTTATGCATATTCTACAAACACCAAGCTGATAACTAGATCAGGTATTGTAATACCTAAATAATACTTGATAGATTTTCATATAAAAGTGAAATTTTTCAATACCTCCAGCAGTCCTCAATAGCTATCGAATACCAAAATGAAGTATTTTTAATTGTTTTTCAAATACCATTATAATACCAAAATGAGGTATTGACAACTAAATAATACCAAATTAAGGTATGATACCAAAATATGGTATGCATAAGTTATTGGGGAGTTATTTGTTCCTCCTCGGGTCGCGTCGCGTCGTGTGATTGTGAATCATGATTAATTTAGAACTTTTTCGAATGAAATGTAAACATTTATAATTTATTCATATTACCACAGTTAAATGTTATACGGGAACGCGATTACCCAGGGGCTTGATAACCCGTGTTTCTAGTATCCAAAATAAAAAATGGATCCGGGATCCAAAAGTTTTACGAATTATTTGTGTTAATTTAAATAGGTTATCAACTTAAATATGTAGCAGATGATCATTAACACGATCGATTCAATTTGAGATATTTTAAAGAATTTGTTTTATTTTGCTGGTCATAACTGTATGACAACTTGCTAATACATCGGTAAACTTAATATTTATTGTAAAATATTGTCACATATCCAAATAAAGTTAATTTTGCGCCCATGAAGCTGTCTTAGTTATCCAAACGACCGATGGAAATGAATGGTACATAATCTGTACTAAAAATACTTTCAAGAAGACACATACTGATGCACTTGATAGTTCCATTCAGTTCACAGAGCTCTTACAAACGAAATAAAAAACATCATCATTGGTAAACACGATTCCTTTGAATAAAACGTGGCTTTGGTATTGTTATCATCTTCATATTGTAATATTGGATATGAAACTGTTCCATTTCAGCATGCTTTGCATAATGTTTAGAAGTGTATAAATAGTTATTAAATCGAACACACTTTGAAATTTGTCATTAATTTGTTTTAGATATATAAAATTAGAGTATTTCTTGAACCTGGAATTATTTTTATAGAACCTGGAAAACCCTGGATATATCAGGGAAATTCATTTCGCTAAACGAGTAGACACCCTGTAAACGAGGCTGGATCTTCCAGTGGCTTTGGCATCAGTACCAGTTGCTGGATCTCCCATATTTCTGGAAAGTTACCTTCGTCAAGGCACTTCTGCAACACATTCCTGAACATGTCCAGATATGGTGGGATATCGACCGTCGAGACTGCTTTTCGAGATTTCTTGGCGTATTTTCGGCGAAAATACGCCAAGAAATCTCGAAAAACATGTCCAGATATGTCAGGGTGGCAGCTTTCAGCGCCACATTCGGTATTCCATCTGGGCCAGGGGCCTTCTTCGTTTTTAGTCATTTCACCGCTTCTACAAGCTCGCCGTTAGACACTTGCCGTTTCTCAGCGATTGCTTATGCGTCTTCACCGTACGGTGTTGGTGGCCAGGACATTGGATCGAGCTTCGGGAAGAGACCCTCCACGATCAGCTTCAGCTTGTCTGGGCACATCTCGAAGGGCCCTTGATGTTTGCCATAACGACTCGATACGCATTACCCCACGGCTTGGTGTCTGCATCTCGGCACAGCTTTTCTTCTTCTTCTTCTTGGCATTAACGTGGCTCACTGGGAGAGAGCCTGCTTCTCAGCTTAGTGTTCTTATGAGAACTTCCACAGTTATTAACCGAGAGCATTCTTTGTCAAACTTGCCATTTTCGCATTCGTATATCGTGTGGCAGGTACGATTTTACTCTATGCCCAGGGAAGTCAAGGAAATTTCCATTACGAAAATATCCTGGACCGCCCGAGAATCGAACCCAGACACCTTCAGCATGGCTTTGCTTTGTAGTCGCGAACTCTAACCACTCAGCTAAGGAAGGCCCCAGCTCATTGTAGCAATTAGATTGACTAAGCTTGATCTCTCATTTGAGTGCAGTCCTAGCTTCTCGAAAAGCCGTCCTTCGCTCCCTTATCTCCATTTCTGTCCTCGCTCTCTGAGCCCGCCATCTGGCTCTGAGACAAGTTGCGCGAAGCGTGCTGAGCGTGTCATCCCAGCTGTAAGCTAGTCGCCGTTTGTTTCTCGTCTCCAGTTTTCGCGGCATAGTTGCGTCACAAGCCGTTACCATTCTTTGTATTAGCTCCGAGGCGTCGATATCCTAATTACCGCCGTCTTAACTATGTGCCTCAATAAATAGTACCTTGTTAAAGGCTTTCGTCTTCCACTTCCGCCTGTTAGTTTTTCTTCCCATTGTTGACGCAGGGTTCCGTTGACCGATGCGATATCGAATCGCTAGATGGTCGCTATCGGTGTACCCCTCACAAAACCCTCCAGCTTATATTCGCTAACAGTGCAGGACTGCAAAACGTAACGTCAATGATGGATTCCATTCCGTTTTGTACATCTAGCTTCGCTAAGGCTTCCTGCAAGATATATCCTCTTGCGTTGGTCACTCTGCTGCCCCATACCACAGCCCAGACATTGAAGTCTCCTGCAATGAGTATCGGCTTCCTTCCGATCAACTTGTCAGTTGGCTGATCCACCATCTGGCTAAACTGCTCCACTGTCCAACTCGGAGGTGCATAACTGCAATCATCAAAACCGTTGATTTTGGCGATAACGAAGTCTTCACCTAAATTGTCCACCACTTCCTGGATAGGGAATCTGTCCATAACATGTATCGCAGCCTTTCCCGTTCTATCCACCACCCAGCTCCAATGCCTTGTTCGTAGCGGTCACCGTAAAACGAATCATCGCTGTCTGTGTGCCTCCATACACCTTCCTCAATCGGATCGCCATTTGCACGTCACCTAAGTTACACAGCTCTTTTTCTCACGTAATTTCGTCCAGATCCTTGCAGACAAGTACAATCTGCGGGCATAAAGCCTTCACTTCTGCTTTATCACCCAGCAAATAAGAGCCCAGATCATCTCACCGTTTTGGGTTCGTCTGGCTTTTACCACGTTTCCACCCAGATCCCTTAACATCGGATCTTCTTTGACGCTTTTGAGAAGCGCTGCGTACGTCGTAGTATCGTTATCCTTGACGAGTACGGCTTCCCTCTTCGGCAGCATCTGCCGAGGTGGAGGCTTTACTTTCTTCTTCTGCTACATTTTCTGTATCTCCGCTCGTTTCTCTCCTTACTACCACCCACTCATTTTCCCGTGGAGTTGCGATCGTACTGCGCATCTCTCTTGGAGCGGTGTCCGTAGTACCCTGTTGCGTCTGCTTCTTGGATCTTCTTGGAGTAATAAGCGAGAGCAGCTTTAGCCGTCCTTAATGCGTACTCCGTTGTTTCGGCTCTCACCATTGCCGCGGCCGTATTGTACTCTTCCACTGACGATGAGAGGGCTTCTAGGGTTCCTACGATCATGACGTTTATCTCCTTGTGGACGTTGTTCTTATTGTTCACGTCCACAAGGCACTTCGTCACGACTACCTTCGGCTTTTGTGAAACTACGTTCAACCCACTGCATCCTGAATTCTGTGGTACTGCGTCTTCTGTCGTTGCTGCTACAGCTGTTACTGTGTTTACTCCTGTTGCGACTGGTTCTTCTACTGCTGTCATCGTTGAAGGCGACCTCAGTAAACCACTTCTTGCGCACGGATTCGCCACATTCACTGCGTTGTTGTTGTTATCTTCTGTCATGGTGTAGGGTCCCCCTCCAAACCGCTATCTCTATCCGTGATAAGTAGTCGCCCTCGTGATCCCATGGTTGTCTATGCAAGCAGTGAGGCCATGCTAGGGATGAGAAGGTCCCTTATGGGGTACCATGTTCAGAGCCAGATCGACGCTAGTCAGGAATTTACATCTGAGCCTATTTCCACCGACTACAGTTTTGAACGTATTTGGAGGTCTGCCTAGGTTTTACAAGGGACGGGGACAACCGTACCATTACCGCCATTTCGAAGCGGTGTTCTTCATTCTTATTAGGGTAGTGAGATAGCACGGCTGTTGCACCAAGTTACAATAAAGTATTCCAATATTCAGTCCGGGTACGTATGTAGCCAGTATACGACCATAATTAAGATCATACTGGCATTGGTCCTAATGTGCCGGATGACACTCCTGATGATAGCATAGCATAGCATAGACTGACTGTACATGTCAACGGTTGCTAGTCCGTGATTGATCGGAACTGGTATGAATTGCACTTCGATCCAAATGAATAAGGGTTGGGACTTTCCGCTTAGTCTTAAAATGCACATTTTATGGCAGATCTAATATAATTGATCAACATCGGCGCCAGCCAAGTCTTTACAGTAAGTTGGAATGGGGAAGAATTGTTAGTGTAATGATTGTTGCTTCTAAAGACCGAGAAAACCTCTACATTTCCACGATCACCACGTAAAGGGTGTTAGGGAGGAGGAAGATCTGATCTGAAAGCCACCTTTGGTCGGTGTACCTTTGGATGAGGAGGAAAAATGCGTTTTTTTACATAAAACTAACTTTGCATTTTTGTTTCGCGGTGAAAAGATATTGGTAGAAGATTAAAAAAATAAGTCGACATTAAAAATGTCCAACTATTCAAAAGTTATTTTAAGTAATGACAAAAAAGAAAGCTATGTATAATTAAATTATATTAAACAAGAATAAGGATTTATTCCGACACTTGAAGTGACGAATCATCCATAGTTTGTTTGAAAATAACGATAAAAATGTGTAAAACATAAAACGAGCTCACCAATTGGTAGTCCATCATCGACTGAACATGAATATCTCTTCGCACTCACACAACACGAACCTGATACGACGAAACGAAAAAAAAAACACTATTTCTTGGACTTCCACGAAGCACTGCCCAGCAAAAACGCTCGAAACCATAGATAAAATAAAGTCAACCCCACCGATGACGCGTAAAGATAACACGATTGCTTAAGCTTTCACAAAGCACTCCACATTTGTCATGTGATCAAATTATCCAAACACTCTTGAATCTTAATCGTTTTCAGATTTAGTTAGCACAATCATGAAGTTTTAAACAGCAAGGACCTGATTTTGCCAGCTCCTCTATGAATTTTAGACTGACTAAAAGGGGAACCTGACAAAATCGGGTCATTTTGTTTTGTTTCTTTATGTGTATAACAATACTTATCAACAAAGTTCATAATACTTTCGATGCGGATAAGTTATCTTATGATGGTTTAAAAAAGTAATGTATTTACCCATATAAGAGAAACGAAGAATTTTGTATGGAGACAGCAAGCATATTGGAAAAAATCGGTTTAATCTAGACAAACGGAATCAACTAGAGTTCCTAGCTATACATTAATGTAAAATTTTCTATGAATTTCTCCTTGAACACCAAATTCTTAAAGAGCTTCATATTAAATACCTTTATTTTTTTAGACACTCCTTCGAAATAGCATAAATAATTGTCTCTAAGCCCTGTAACAGTCTTAAGTATAATTCAAAGAAAGTTTCATCCGGAGTTTTCCACATAAAGTTTTATAAACATTATTTTATAACTCATAAGATTATGGAAAAGTTTGCAACAAAATCTATACACTTGCATTGCATGTCGACTTTCATCATATAATAAAAGCACGTATATCACCTCCACTTTTGTACATGTAAGGCCTTTTTGCGACAGCTTCGTGAAACTTTGCTCATCAAAGCATCGCATAACGCAAAAGGTGATTTCGTTATACGTACATGTCTGGAAAGAAACTTTAATTTAGACGATAAATCCCTTCAGTGTACCTAATCAAAAAATTCGCTCATTTTATAGAAGCCGTGATTCGGCATACTATATTAAGTTTTTCTAATAAGAGACAATCTTGGAAGAATTCAAGCACAAGATTAATTCCCGTAATAAAAGGCCCCCTCTGGCTATGCCCATGCGTGGATGACATCAAACATCATCTTCAATTTTTATGTAAACGTTGTAAAGATTGTACCCCGTTTGGCATAAAGTCGTTTGGCATAAGGTCGTTTGGCATAAAGCCGTTTGGCATAAAGTCGTTTGGCATAATGGTCGTTTGACATAATGGCCGTTTGGCATAATGGTCATTTGGCATAATGATCGTTTGGCATAATTATCGTTTGGCATAATGATTCACTTAGAATGAATATCGGCATTTTTTAATCCGTATAGGCCTGAGTGAAAGAAAAATTACTAAAACTTTCACCGCTCAGCGAATACTAAACGGATTTCAATTATTTGTTGTCAGTATGCTGGTACACCTATCTTATTTCTAAAATTGGTAAAACGATCATGGGAATGTTCATGTGGCCGGAGTTATTGCGGTGAATCACTGGGTCAGGTCGGGTGACAAGAGTTCTGTGCTTCTGTACCCCTGGAGGTAGGCAAATTTCAAGTCACAGATAAATTCTAGAATCGGCTATAATGTGACCACTATATCAAGTAGTTTTAAGAAAAACGCATCAGCGTAAACCTTCAGATAATCGATTAAATTGAATAATTATGTCAACTGCATTTGATTGATCTTACAAATGACCTTTTTCAGGTCCCCGGGATGCCTCAAATTTATGATAAAGTGCACAATTTGTATCTTAACATCTGTGTCTAGCTTATGGGATTGCATTTTTGTGAACTGTTATGTTCGATCTATACTTTAAGACATTTTAAACGGTTTAGTACCTAACAAATCTAGAGCTGATTCTTCAGGGCATCAAGTCCGAATGGCCGCATCTGGTACTCTCTACATTGCACCGTGTAGATTTGATTTATAATGTTGAATATTAGATCTTAATGATTTATGCAAATTAAAATGATTTCATTGGCAATAAATAAAGATAACTTGACATGTCCCAAAAAATCGCCTTTTTTCACCAGACTTGACCCAGTAACCCACCGCAATAACTCCGGCTACAGGAGTATTCCCGACTTTCTCTGGCCACTTTTAGAAACTAGATATGTGGGCCAGTATACTGACAAAAAATTATTTGAATCCGTTAAGTATTCGCTGAGTGGTAAACGTTTTAGTATGTTTGCTTTCACTCAGGCCTATACGGGTTAAGCTTTTACAGAGATCAACACCATTGAGCCCATAGCAAACAAATTTGGTAGGTTTTCAATAAGCATGGTGTTCGTTCTGAGATTTTCCAAGCTATGAATGTCAAAAATTATTGTGACATTAGAGAGCGTAACTATATAAAACTCGTAATGGGTCTGGTGGGAGATCTTTTCGGAATGATATTTTTTTCTACATCTCAGAACATAGAGTATCTTTGAGCTTGTTGCGATATACATATTTGAAAATATAAAATTGGCAAAGAAAGTTCGCAGTAGAATATTTCGCTGCAATTCAAGTTTTGTCCCAATTCGGACGTAACAGTTGATGAAAATTAAATTAAAAAGGAAAATTTATTTGCAGAATATTTAAAACTCTAATCCAAAGACCAGCATAATGCTAAAATATACGAAAGCATATAATTTTACGTTCAAAATGTTTAAGACTCTAACGCAAAAAAAAAATGTTTCCGCGGCATAACTCAAATGAACAACACATTTAAAAAAAAATGTGTGGAAAAGCTTCTGAATGATTCAATATAAATTTTAATTTTTGAAGTGTTCGTCAAAAACACCATCTATTAAGGGAAATGAGATCATATATTCGCAAGAAAAAAAACATATGTTGAATATTGGCAGGATCTAAAGTAATTATCATTCTTACAGCACGTCTAGCAAGAATTGATAATACAGCAAAATATAAAAATGATTAGCATTTAACTTTACTAAATAATAAAAATTTAAAACAGTATGAATATAAAAAACAGCCTATTTTTAAAAGAAGATGTATTCTGTCATTCTCGGGCTATACATATGTTGGCAAAAATGCTGAGGACGGTAAAACTCGAAAGAACCGCCAATTAAATAAAGAAGGATGCATATTAGATGGTTAGTTCGTTCACCACCTTGAAATGTATAAAGTTACGACAATTATGAGTGTTAAAAACTTTTCGAGGACGTGGGCTAATCGGGGAAACGGGATATTCAGGGAACTGGCATTAAGAGAAACGACATTCGGGAAAAAGTAACACAGCCCATCGAAGTTACTGCAGTAATTGATTTCTCTTTTCGCCAATAACTTGAGTAGCCAATAACTTGACCCGCTCTTCTGTCAGTTGAAAACAAAAAATATCTACAATATAGCTCCAAAGAACAGCCTATGTATAAGATAAGGTGAAGTTTATGTAAACTTTAACACTCCTTATACTTTTAATTATGGCTATATCATGTTTAGAGAAAAAAAAAACATAGAATGTTGGAAAGAAGGGTAAATTTGTGCTGAATATATCAAAATCTTCAGTGCAAGAAAATATACCTATAGCGAAACTCAAAAGGAGCATTAATATTTGAAAGAAGGGTAATTTCTGGATAAATAATAAAATACTATTGGCAATAACTTTCATAATACGCCTTAGTGTATTCAAGAGCATATGATTGTTGAATAAAGTGTCATTTTGCTTCAATTGACTCCAAAACAAGCCTGATGCCATCAGAAAGATTCATTAGAAACGTAAAAACGAATGTCATCTTAAGAAATTCTTGGTTTAAGACTTATTATGCCAAACGACTATTATGCCAAACGACCATTATTCCAAACGACCATTATGCCAAACGAGCATTATGCCAAACGACTTTATGCCAAATGACCTACCACCGTTGTAAAACATGACGAAAAAAATTTTTCTACGAATTTTAAATGGGCTGACAAAATCGCGGGTACACAAAATCGGGGGCTGAGAAAATCGGGTCAGTACTGTATGTCGAAAAACTATGTTTTTGGGAACGAACGTTTAAAGTCAACATCCAAATGTTTATTTTTTTTATTCCCACTTGACTGCAAGGACGTGGCCAGTGTAGTTATTGACTCAGTATAAATTGGGATACAGAATTATTCAAGCCAATAAAATTATGCCTACCTTCAGTTGATCACGGCAAGCTAAATAAATGGATAAATATACTCTTGAGCTGAAAAAAAATCATAATTTTGCAACTTATTGCATAAATAACTATTTGCAATGTATCATCGTAATAGGCTGTGTTTCATCACGCCAATCTCTTATCAAACGATCTTCTACGAAATTGTAAAAAATGTTGTACGCAACTCGTTTCAGAACTCGACACTCGTTGTAATTATCCATCATGGAAGCCTCGTTGCTCGACTCGAGCTGCTTGAATCATTTCTGCCCATACAGCATATTTGTAACATTCGACAAAAGTAGGCATTGCTTAAAATTACTTAGAATTCAAAAGTGCTTATTTGAGGCTGAAATTTTGTACAACTCATATCGAATACTTGGTGAATAGTTAGAAAACAATTCTGATAGAAATTTAATCGCTTCTTCAGTCCAGTAGGCTAATTCCGGCGCGTGTTTTCTTCGAAGAAAATAAAAATTTCTTGCTGGTGCGTAATGGAAGAAAATTTCTTATCTTCGAAGAAATTGTTCGCCGGAATTCACCTACAGGACTCATGTATAATCTTAATGTGACTGTTGTGCGGTTACCCAGACAACCAGAAATCGCATGAAAGTTCACGTTACAACTCGTTTATTCATACTAATTACATCAAACCCGCAAAACATCGTGGATAAACTCGTCAGTTTGATGAGTTTCCTCGCATAAAACACTTCTTTTCTGAGTTTATTTATACATTTTGTTTCGTCTCGTACACTCGTATAAAGTAAGTCGCATCAATCCGTAGCAGCTGTCAAATCAACATTTGTTATCATAAGTTAAGTCGCATAAGATCACAGGTTGGTTCGGTAGAATATTTATACTCTCGCATTGTATGTTATTATTCATCACATAATATATGCATGCATATCGCCTCCACTTTTGTACGTAGAAGGCCTTTTCACGACATCTTATAAGTGAAATTTTGCGCATATAAAGCCTCCAGGTGATTTCGTTATACGTACATTTTGGTTGTCTGGGTACAATTACCAATATGACAAAACAACTTGCTATTTTTTTTCGGATTTTCTAGAACAAACTCACAGATTTCAGTTAATTGATCGAAAGTATTTATGATTTGATGACTCTCCCCGGTGTTAATTCGAAATTGTCAAAAATGTCGAATGTGACTAATATGCAGTTATGGGCAGATTAGTACGCCGCTTATCTTTTGGCAAGTGCATATCGCACACCCTTAGTTTCCTCGTTGGCACCTGGAGCGATTTTAGAGCTTCAGCATAAATAAGGAAATCGACACGGGTTTGAGTTTGGTGGTCGTACGAATCGAAAAATAAGACATTCTTTTCCCGGGGACCTCCGGATCGGAAGTCGTTATGGGTGTCTCTTGAATAAATCCTGCCGTTTTGCTCCCGAGATGTAAACCATGTCGATATACCGCATCGGAAGACTGCGAAAGTATCCCATTACTGTGAGTCTCGCTTGCTCTCCATCAGGTTTACAATATTGCATTATTATTCATTGAGGGTATTTGCCTACATTACGAGAAATGTCCCTCCGGGGAATGGGAACGATGTGTCACACTATGGGCGATCAGGTGGCCAACAATCGTGAAAGTTACTTGTTCCGACAGATTTTTCTTGTACGTCATTCCACTTAAACACTGAAATTATAATATCGCTGGAATATTAGAGCAAACTATGTTATATAGTTCTGTTGATGCCGTGAGAAAAATAAAGAATTCACAGATAAACCGTTTAAAAGCTCAATCAATCTAAGAAAATATTTAAATACCACAAAATGATTCATATCATCATAACTATGCGAGTTCTAACATTTATAATGGTTTTCGTTAAGTGAGTCGCAAAAGTGGCCTATATGCATCATTTGTAACAAAACTTAGTATTCCATTATAGGCCCTATTCAAAAATTTGTCTCGAAAACTGTTTTTTTTGTAACAAAAGTGCAAACTATTTATGTTTTATATTTGGCCGCCGGATTATATGAAAACAGTCCATAGTGTATCATCGGGAAAAATGTAACAAGCAAGTACCTGGTGTTCCGCGTTGTTTTAAATCGCTTCCAGAATATCGTCCCCTTGATGCTACAACTAGATAACTCGAAATTTGAAATTTTTGACTTCAATATGTCAAAACATTTTTCTTAATTAGATCTGCAAAATATCCACAGGTCTTAAACGTGTGATTCAAAATACACAAGTTAAAGATTATTTTTAAATCTTAATCACTGCGATTAACCATCACCTTGTTAAACGGTCATACTTTCAAAGTTGCACATCTCAAAATTTTGATTTTCGAGTTATCTAGTTGTAGCATTAAGGGGACGATATGTACCCTAGCTGCGCTCGAACGACAGCCGAATGGAGATGGATCGGCGGATTCCACCTGGCGGCAAACTTGGCTTGGAAACAAATGACACTTCGTTATGACAGTCTTAGACCTGAACCTCACAGGGAAAACAGATGGGCGTTGGGAGATTGCACTGCAAGATTTATGAACCACGCCGTGAGTAATGTCCTCAGGCGAACTCCGGCTTCCAATAGGGTTCTAAAATTTTAGATAAAATCTTGTTTTCGTGCAAAAAAATCTTCTTCTTCTTGGCATTTACGTCCTCACTGGGACAGAGCCTGCTTCTCAGCTTAGTGTTCTTATGAACACTTCCACAGTTTTTAACTGAGAGCTTTCTTTGCCAAAGTTGCCGTTTTCGCATTCGTATATTGTGTGGCAGGAACGATTCTACATTATGCCCAGGGAAGTCAAGGAAATTTCCGTTACGAAAAGATCCTGGATCGGCCGGGATTCGAACCCAGACACCTTCAGCATGGCTTTGCTTTGTAGCCGCGGACTCTAACCACTCGGCTAAGGAATACCCATCGCGTAAAAAATAACAAATTCATAATTTAACCCTCTAATACCCAAATTTTTATTTTCGATCTAAATATCATTTTTAGTTATCTAAAATCGTTCTAAACACGTTTTGGGCAATGATTTATTTTTATTCGCAAATCTATGAATTTTGGTTTTTGATTTTTATAATTTTTATTTTTGAACATCCTTATCCTTTATCATTTTTTCTTGAAACCTCTTCTAGTCACTAATATTTGGCAATAATAAAAATTCAAAGTTTTTCGGTACTTTTAAAAATAATTAATTTTAAATATTTTTCTGTAGATATTTTTATTTTCCGTGTAATTAACGGAAAAAACAGGTTTGAAATTATTTTAATACCACCAAGCTTTTCTTCTGTTGTAGGTTAATAGTAGAAAAATATAAAAGGTACGATTTTTAATATTACACGTTAATTAAACCCCAGGCATTTGTAGGTTATATAAGAATACAACTTTTCAAACAATTTTCAAAAATATAAAAAAATTTCAAACGTCATAAAAAACTTTTCTCATATGCGTGTTATGAGTCAAGGTTTAAGCCAAAAATAAAATTATTTTGATTTCCGAGCTACGAAAAAATACACAAAATTCCAAAGTGTACCCCGTCTAAAGGCGGGGTTGGGTATTAGAGGGTTAAATTTGAAAATATTAGTTGAAATTTTTATCTTTACCCTTTTCAACAAGCTTCCTATCTGATACATCAGAAGGTACACGGAAATCAAAATTCACCCAAAATTTGAGTATAAATCGAGGGGTGTGGCAAAATCTCAAAGTCGAAAATATATGTTGTACAAATGTGTTTTTGGCCTAAAGTTCAATACAAAAACTGACAAAGGGCTTAAGAACCCTATTGCTAGACAAGGATACACGAAAAAACAAATTTTACAGCTGAGCGGTTCCACAGAAAATGACGGCTTTTTTCCCAAATTTCATTTTTATATTTTTTGATTTGGATGAAATTTTGCATGCTTTCTTTATGCCCAAAAATGCCGATGCAATCATCGGCTTGCCATTTTGACTCTAGCCTTACTTTTGAGAAGGGCCTAAGAAAAAAATCCTTAATAATTTTCAAAAAATTATAACTTAGAAACGGTTTGTCCGATCAGTTTGGTGCCTTCCGCAAAGTTTTAGGTTATTGTTGGGACTATCTGGAAAAAATATACACTGTAAAAAAAAATGTTGTATTTTTTATATATCGAAAATAAAGCTTAAAAATCAATTTTCTCAAAAATCGTTTTTATGATTTTTTTTTAATTTTTTATATGTTCAAGTAGACAAAAAGTGAAGCCTTTTGTACAGTGGGTAAAGATGGAGAAATCATGGACAAAAAAGTTATGATTTTTTTAAAACAAGGTTGATTTTTCAATATGGTCATAATAAACTTTTTGAATGCTTTTCGACCCGATTTTAGGAAAGTACGCAAAATTTTCAACAAAACCCGATTTTGTCAGCCCCCGATTTTGTCTGCCCCCGATTTTGTCTACCCCCGATTTTGTCAGCTTTTTGACCCGATTTTGTTACCCTGTTTTAAATTTGTCAAAAAATTGTAATCTTCATGTTTTATCACGTTTACATTAAAGTTAATGATGATGTTTGATATCATGCACGCATGGGCGTAGCCAGAGGAGGCAATGGCAATGCCTTTTATTTAAAGTGAAAAATATCGATATTACCAATATAAGGGAGGGGGAGCCCCTGATAAAAAAAAACTGGCTACGCCCATGTCCATTACCCTCTTGAAAGTCCATGTAACCATGTAACACGTCAAAATTAGAAAAACAGGAACAAAATAAAATGACCCGAATTTGTCAGGTTCCCCATTTTGTCAGCCTAAAATTCATCGAGGGGCTGATAAAATCGGGTCTTTACTGTATTTTTTTTCAGATAGTCCCAACAATAACCTAAAACTTTGCAGAAGACTCCAAACTGATCGGACAAACCGTTATATTATAATGACCGAAAATTGAAAATTACATCATAATTTTGTATTAAAATCGCTGTATCTTTAAAACGGTAAAAGTTAGCCTGATTTTTCCGTATACCTTTTTTGTTGTAAATTTTGCGTACTTTCATAAAATCGAGTTGAAAAAATATTTAAAAAGTTTATTATGACCATTTTCAAAAATTCACCTATTTTCAAAAACTCATAACTTTTTTGTCCATGATTTCTCCATCTTGACCCACTGTGCAAAAGACTTCATTTTTTGTCTACTTTAACATATATAAAAAAAAAAAAATCAAAAATACGATTTTTGAGAAAATTGATTTTTAAGCTTTATTTTCGATATATAAAAAATTACAACATTTATTTTTACAGTGTATATTTTTTTCCAGATAGTCCCAACAATAACCTAAAACTTTGCGGAAGGCACTAAACTGATCGGACAAACCGTTTCTAAGTTATATTTTTTTGAAAATTATTAAGGATTTTTTTCTTTGGCCCTTCTCAAAAGTAAGGCTAGAGTCAAAATGGCGAGCCGATGATGCAAAAAGGCATTTTTGGGCATAAAGAAAGCATGTGCAAAATTTCATCCAAATCAAAAAATACAAAAGTAAACCGACATTCGAATTCAAATGGAACCGCTCAGCTCGTCCTCTTGAATCGGAAACCTATGGCTTTTTAACGACCGATGACGGCCTGCCGCCGCCGCATGTCATTCGCCCTTTGAGCCCACGCGACAGTTTCTGCCGATGAATGGGTCGTTCGCTATCCGAATGTAATCTAATACATGCCTGGGCAATAAAACGATTCCACCATGATAAATAAAAAGACTACACGCACAAGTCGTTATCGTGTTTGGTTCATGGGCGAAAGTTGACTCAACGGAACGGGGGATGTCCAACTGGGGTACTTTAGAGGATTAGTTCTTTCGACGCTCATTTGTTTGAGTAGTTTTAGAGCACTGTTGTCAAAATGGCTTGTACATTAATTTTCATTTACTATAATTGTTTGCATTTTTTGGGTTTGATAAGCTTAAGGACATGAAAGTTTCCACCCAAAAACATTTCATTGTAAAATGTCACTAAATTTTTATGAAATTTCATTTGCAGCTCAAGTTTATTTCCCTTAACGCTTATTTGACGACTTTCCTTTCAATATTAATTTTCATACCGTTTGGAATTTTAATCAAGCTGTTCGGAATATGACACAGATTGAGCACAGTTTTCTACATTTGAAGCAAAATGATGTTCCAAAATTTCGGGAATAAAACTTTGAAGAGCTTGTTCAGGCTAGGTGTTCATCCAAAAGGTCTCAAATTTCGGGAGAACACTCAGAATTTGATCTGGTTGCATATGAATGATATGATAACTATCTTACAAAACCCTACGTCTTCATTATCTTCACAATCTCGAACCATTTCAATAAGAAGCTGAACTCCCACCCCTGGCGAATCGCACCGAAAACCCATCCAAACAAATTGCACTTTAATAACCCACTTTTTTCGGCTTCAAAACACCAATTTGTCACGCAGCACGCCAAACTCGGAGGAACCCACCTTCGGGAACGATTGTTTGCGCGCTCCATCCGACCGGCATCGAAACAGAAAAACATGCACTCCATCTTACGCGTAGACAGCCCGGCAGGCAGTGTGTTTTGGCTTTCCCCAATTCTGAGACCCCCCTCCCTTCTCTCTCGGGGTGAATGTGTTTTCAAAACAGAACTTAAGGATCCTCCCCCTTTGCACAGTGGCCGCATTTCATACCAAAGTTGGCCAAAAGTATAAATATTGCTAAAATCGTTCAACGTAAAAGTGTAAATTTCAGTTGAAATTTCGCATCTACAATACATATGATGTGAAAAATCTAAATATAGGCCAATCGATCCAAAACTTTGGGGATACTACAGAAAGTTACTAAAAATATCCATGAAAAGGTTTGCAAACTTCATTTTTTACTATTTGTTCAACTTGAGACCACTGTGCGCTGTGCGTTCCCCGCGTTATCGAGTCAGTCTTCTCCACTTGGAAAGAAGGAAAGGTGGACTGTGACTTCGGCCGTCAACCGCCCCCGCCCCCCTTGTACTCGTTGACCTGTGTAGATCCCATCTTCCGTGCCGAGCAGGAAGGTTCTATTTTCGGCATAGCAGCGACGAAATTTCCCGGTGTGTCTCTCACCGGCTGGGGAATTCGATTCGATTCGAGCTATAATTGATCGTTTTTCTGTTTTGGTGAATTCCATGGAATGTGACGCAGTTTATTGCGATGACTTGCCGGAAGGTTCGGACTAATCGCTTCTAAACGATGATGATTGGTGTTTAGAGTTGATGTCTGTGATAGGGACGTGGTCGATTATTTTTTAAAGCAAAACCGGTCAGAGCTGCGATAGACATCAGTGCTGGAAATGTTCGCATCACGAAGCAGCTCACGAGTGTATACCAACGCATAACAAACATCACAGACTCGGGATCTGGCTAGGTGTGAGTAAGCCCGCACCCGTCTGCTCGGGAGAACATGTCAAAAGAAGTAGCAACAAGCTCGCGAGCGTTTACTCGCGAGTAACCGAGCAAGGTGTGATTTATTATGGTTTTTACAGACAAATTAATTGTATAACCATCATATCGATAGTAAACTACTAGTTTGTAGTCAAAAGCCCTTGAAAACCATAAATCTCGGAGGGTAAGCAGCTTTTTTCCCAAAAGCACAATATGACTCTGAGCAGCTCCGAACACGTTCGCGAATCACTTTTTGCTTCAGTTACTCGGGAGTCGACAGATGCGAGTAAGCCAGCGCTCTGACGCTCGGGAGCGTTTGGTTTTGCTTTTGTTCCAGTTCAGATGAAGCGTTCGCCACTTTCCATCACTGATAGACATTAGTGCATGTTTACTCAAACAGAAATGTCGGGAGCCTTTGGATAGAAAATGATCACATACAAAAAATACAGGGACAAAGAAACAAAGGACCAGTTCAGCTGGTAGAATCATAGAGACGAATGCTGTACTCCAACAACGCTCGAAAGGACTATTCTCTTCATGAAAAACGATTCGTTGCCTAGCATGGCAGAACTGCCTCTCGAGAGCTTCTCGTACTAGATTTTGCATTTTTCGTATTTCAATTCTTCTTTTTTCATCGCATTGGAGGACTCAGTTGACTGGTTGCCACAGCTCCATTACCATGTTGTTTGGCAGAATGAGGGTGACGTACATCTGTAAATGTGTAATCCTAGTTTTAGAGAACGATGTGGGCATGAATTTGCACCGCAAAAAAGCGATCCTTAAGAAATGAGGTCATCGTCCAAATCCCGAAGGAGAATCGTACGTTTTCACATTTCATTTCAAACTGTTGCAACTTTCATCCGCCCCCTTTTCGGTTTCGAATGCAACAATGTTCAGAGGTAAATGCCACCGCCACATCCACAGTCATTACGGTTGTTGAGAAAAATTACCGCCACGGTTCATATCCCAAACGCCATGGTTGGCTCGCTGCCGGAAGTACGTAGCCGGAAAATATGAGCTTTTTGAGCGGCCATGCAATGCGGGTTGCATACATTACACGCCATTGGGGCTCGCACGCCAACAAAGCCCCGCGTCCTTTGAAGGAACGCCACTCGCATTTGATGCCTCAGTAATTCAAACGTTCGCCGCCAGTTGGCGCTGGGTGACATTTCATACTCATTTAGACGGTGGTAGAAATTAAGGCGTTTCTGTTGCTGAGTTTGAGTGGCTGACAATGGCAACTTGCGAGGAAAGCTACCGCAAAACGAACAGTCGCGTGCGGAAATAGTTTAAAACGCAATTAAGCTGTTGCCACATTGGTTGGTTAGAACTTCTTGCAGGGTAGTGGTGAAGAACGGGACTATATTCACAAACAAAAGTGTTTTACTGGAGATGCGAAACCTGACACAAAGTGAGGTTTTCTATGAAACCTTGAAAGTGACATTTTTAGAAGAGATTTATTAAAAAGAAACTACTAGCTACAGGTATCTTATTTTTGGACGGTAGTTGTAGATAACTGTACGGGATACTACATCAAAATAGTGTATTATTATATGTATTAAAACCTGCTGAGATATTTCAGATTATAATTTCGCCTAATGTCACCCCTGACGACAGTACATAAAATTGTAGTGGCTCAATTATATATAATTTATGAATTCAAACTGTAAAGGCAACTTCAATAATATTTCACCATTTTCAAGGCGCAGCTTGGATTCGGAAAGAATTCTGGTCAGAATTCGAATAGAACCTTGGTCAGGAATCGGACAGTATCTGGGTCAGGATTTGAGAAGAATCCTGGTGAGGATTCAGAGAGAAACTGGTCAGGTTTTACAGAAAATCTTGGTCAGGATTTGGAGAGAATCCTCTTCTGAATTCGGAGAGAAACCTGTTCAGGATTTGGAGAGAATCCTAATCAGGGTTCGGAGAGGACCCTGGTCATGATTCCGAGAGATTTCCTGGTTAGAATTCCGATAAAATCCTAGTCAGGACTCAGGAAGAATCCTGTTCAGGCAACTGATTAGGTTTTGGAATAAATATTGGTCAGAATTTGAAGAGACTCCTATCGGGATTTAGGCAAAAACTGGTCAGGTTTTGGAGAGGATTCTGGCCATGGTTCGTAGAGAACCGATAAACAATCCTGGTCAGAATTAAGAAAAAAATCCTGTCCAGGAATCGGAAAGAATCCTGGTCAAAATACGGAAAGAATCATGGTCATGATTAGGAGAGAATCCTTTTCAGAATTTGGAGAGAAATTGGTCAGAATTTAGAGAAAACTCTGTACGAGATTCGGAGAGAATTCCGTTCAGGATTTGAAAAGAATTCTGGTCAGGATTCCGAGAGAATCCTGGTCAGAATTCCGAGAAAATCGATAATCCTTGTCAGGATTCGTTCAAAAATAGGAGAGAATCCTGGTCAGAATTTGTAGAGAAACCTGGCCAGAATTTGGAGAGATTTCCGGTCAGGATGCGGAGAGAATTCCCGTCGGGATTTAGAGAGAATCCTGGTCAGGATTCTAAAAGAATCCCGTTCAGGATTTGGAGAGAATCCTGGTCAGGATTTGGAGAGAATCCTTGTCAGGATTTAGACAGAAACTGGTCAGGCTCTGAAGACAATTCTGATCAGGGTTCTGAGAGAACCTTGGTCAGGATTCCGAGAGAATCCTGGTTCGAATTTTGAGATAATTCTAGTCAGAATTCGGAGAAAATCCTGGTCATGATTCGGGAAAATCCTGTTAAGGACTCGGAAAGAATCTTGGTCAGAATACGGAAAGAATCAAGGTCAGGATTCAAAGAATCCAGGACTCGATTTGGAGAGAATCCTGTTCTGGATTCAGAGAGAAACTGGACAGGTTTTAGATAAAATCTTGGTCAGGATGTGGAGAGAATCCTGTACAGGATTCGAGGAAATCCCGTTCAGGATTTGAAGAGAATCCTGGTCAGGATTTGGGGAGAATCCTGGTCAGGATTTTGAGAGAAACTGGTCAGGTTTTGGAGAGAATCCTGATCAGTATTTGAAGAGAATTCTGTTCAAGATTTTGAGAAAATTCCGTTCAGTATTCGGAGAGAATCCTGGTCATGATTCGGAGAGAATCCTGATCAGGGTTCGGAGAGAGCCCTGGTCAGGATTCCGAGACAATTCTGGTTAGTATCCCGAGATAATCCTGATCAGGATTCGTTATGAATCCTGGTCAGGATTTGGAAAGAATTCTGATCAGAATTCCGAGATAATCCTGGCCAGGATTCGGAAAGAGTGCAGGATTCTGAGATAATTTCAGTCAGGATTCGGAGAGAATTCCAGTCAGAATTCGGAAAGAATAACGTCCAGGATTTGGAGGGAATCCTCAACAGGATTTGGAGAGAATACCGTTGAAGATTTGTATCAGTATTCGGAGAGAATCCTGATCATGATTCCAAGAGAATCCTGTACGGAGAGAACCCTGCTCAGGATTCCGAGACAATCCTGATTTGAATTCCGAGATAATCGTGGTCTGGATTCGGAAAGAGTACTGTTTAGAATTTGGAGAGAATCCTAGTCAGGATTCGGAGAGAATCCCGTACAGGATTTGGACAGAATCCTGGCAAGGATTCGGAGATATTTTCGGTCTGAATTCGGAGAGAATCCTTGTCAGGATAGACAGCAACTGGTCAGGTTTTGGAGAGAATCCTGGTTAGGATGTGGAGAGAATCCTGTACAGAATTCGAGGAAACCCCGTTCAGGATTTGAAGAGAATCCAGGTCAAAATTTGGAGAGAATCCTGATCAGGATTCGAAGCTGAATTTCAGTCATGATTCGGAGAGAATCTTGGTCAGGATTCGGAGAGAATCCTGGTCGGAGTTCGAAGGGAATCCTGGTTAGGATTCCGAGAAAATCCTGCTGAAAATTTGAAGAGAATCCAGATCGGGATTTCGAGAGAATAAGGATCCAGGTCGGGATTCGGAGAAAATAAGGATCGTGGTCGGGATTCGGAGAGCATCAGGATCCTGGTCAGGATTTGGAGAGAATCCTAATCTGGATTCCGAGAGAATCCTGGTCAGGATTTGCAGAGAATCTTGGTCAGGATTCGGAGGGAATCCTGGTCAGGTTCGGAAAGAATCCTGTTTTATGTTCAAAGAGAATTCTGATCAGTATCCGGAAAGAATCCTGGTCAAGTTTCAGAAAGATTCCTGATGAATTCTGATCAGGATTCGGACAAAATTCTGGCCAGGATTCGGGCAAAATTTTCAGCAGGATACGGACAGAATCCTGATCAAAATTCGGACAGAATACTCGGTAAGGATTTGGAAAGAATCTTTGAAATGATTTGGCAAGAGTCATAGTAAAGATTCGAGCCAAATTTTGTTCATAATAAGCAGGATTCTTCTTGGGCCAGATTCGCACAGAATCTTTGGCAGATTTCGAAGAGAATCCTAAGCAGGACTTCAAGAGAATTCTGCGCAGGATTCTGATATAATTCAGATCAGAATTAGGCTAGAATCCTGAGCAGAATTTAGACAGAATCCTGTCTAAAATTCAATGAGAATACTGACCATATTTTTTTGGAATATCGAACAGTATTCGGTTGGAATACTGAGCAAAATCTAGAAAAAAAAACAGAGCAAGATTTGGAGAGATTCCTGATATGCAATTGGGATGAATCTAACGTATGATTTGGACAGAATCCTGATCCTGAGAGCATGATTCGTAAACGATTCGTAGAGAACCCTGATATGCATTTGGAAAGAATCGAAAGCATGTTTCGAAAAGAACCATGAGCAGGATTCTGAGACAATTCTGAGCAGGATTTATAGAGAATCGAAGAGAATACTAAGCAGTATTCGGACAGAATCCTGAACAAGTTTAGGACAAAATCCTGTTCAGGATCTGTTCAAAATCCTGAACAGATTTCGAAGAGAATTTCGACCAAGATTCAGAGAAAATCCCTAACATGTAACAGAGAAAATTTAGAACAGGATTCGAAGATAATATTTGACATGATTTATAGAGAAACCTGAATAGGATTTAGGCAGAACCCTAATTATGCGAAGAGAATCTTGTACAGGATTCGGAGAAGTAATAATTCGCTGTTTTTTCTTATCTTTAACTACCTATTTCAATGCTCATCGTTTTAAGTATTACAAAATCTTATCATCAGCTTATCAAATTTCTTCCACTGGAAGTCAGAATATCTTCAGGAGTCTTCCAATGGATATTCATTCCGGAATTCAACCCCAATTGCATCTGAGATTTCTAAAAAAGTTACTTCAAGATTTTTACCATGGATGAAAATTATGGATTCATCCAGTTATTTGTTGAGGGATTTCTTTAAACATTACTACTGGTATTATTTCTTAAACCAACTAAAAATTTTAAACTATTTATCGCTAATCGTTCTCATGAAAAACGTTAGCCAAAAAAGAGGATGTAATATTTACTGTATCATAAGGTATTCCCTCTGCACAATTTATTTCAATTTATCTCAGTCTCCCAATACGGCATCTAGCTTACCAAGTAGACCGATATGCCGAAAAAATTTATTGCTTACAATTCTACTAGAAGTATCATTATGAAATTGAGAATGCGTCAAACAATCTCTTAGAAATCTCGAATAAAAAAAATCCTAAGCCCCAAAATAATGAAAATCGGTTGTTGAAACAATGTTGGCTAAACAGTTTTTAGAGAATTGAAGACGCTTTTTTGCCGACGTTTCGGTCCGTTTGGAACCTTTTTCAAGGGTTCAATCACTACGGTTAGTTAAGACGGCTTTGCTAGAAAATCTTAGTGATTGAACCCTTGGAAAAGGGACTGATACGTCGGGAAAAATTTAAAAAAGAATAGCGTTTTCAATTCCCTAAAGACTGCTTAGCCAACATTGTATCACTAACAGATCCTAGCTCGTAGCTCATCCGAGGAACAAAATCGGTTGAAAAACTGATTTTTGGAAACAATGTACAATAATACAGCCATTCCATGCAGAACCGATCTAGTGGGTCACCGAATTCTGTGAAAAATTGATATTTTGTTCCTTATTCGAAATAAGGATATACACTACCCACCATAAGTATGGAATCGTTGCAATACTGAGTATTGCAGCACTTTTAAGTTTAGCATCACCCATAATCCAGTGATAAAAGTTTTTCCAACTAAAATAAAAAATCGCTGGGGCTCAAAGACGTATTTTTTAAGATGACCTTAAAAATACATTGATGTAGCGCTTCAGAATCACGAGATAATATTCATTTTAGGTGAAGCTAAACTTTTCAAGGTGCTGCAATATTCAGTATGAGTGTTGCAATACGCGATTCCATACTTATGGTGGGTAGTGTACGTGTTTTTTTATTGTTTGATTAGGGTGACCAGAAAAACCGCAACTTCGCAAAAATTTTATTTTTTTTTTTAAATCATAACTTTTGAACCACTTGACCGATTTTTAATTTTCTTGGACTAAATGAAAGCTAAAGATTTTGACTTTTCATGAAAATTATAAAATTCCACAAACATTTTTTTTACATGGAAAAGAAATAAAAATCTCCGGTTTTTTTTGTGTTTTGAAGGCCTCGGTACCAAAGGGACTATTGCTATTCTTCTTCTTCTTCTTCTTTCTGGCATTACGTCCTCACTGGGACAGAGCCTGCTTCTCAGCTTAGTGTTCTTATGAGCACTTCCACAGTTATTAACTGAGAGCTTACTGTGCCAATGACCATTTTTGCATGCGTATATCGTGTGGCAAGTACGAAGATACTTTATGCCCTGGGAAGTCGAGAAAATTTCCAACCCGAAAAGATCCTCGACCGGTGGGATTCGCTCAGCTTGGTCTTGCTGAATAGCTGCGCGTTTACCGCTACGGCTATCTGGGCCCCCTTATTGCTATTCTTATTTCATCTTAAAAGTTAAGAAAATTTTACGTAAACTGAAAAATTTTCAGCAATGCATGTTTTTTAGTTTTTGAGATATATTTTTTGAAAGTTAAAAAAATAATCATTTTTCATCGGCACACACTGTCGGTCTCAGCGCATTAGAACTTTTATTTAAAAAAAAATCATAACTTTTAAACAGCTCAACCGATTTTCAATCTTTTTTCATGGAATAAAAACTTACAATTTCAACTTTGAAAAATATACAACACCAAAAACTTTTTTTTTTTACATGAAAATATATAAAAATTTCCTAAGAAGCTAGAAAATTTTCATACATCTTACTGTACAATTTTTTTTTCAGGGTCCTATTTTTTTTTTTTTTGAAAAGTTGATATGTTAAGCTTTTATTTCATGAAAAAATATTGAAAATCGGTTAAGCTGTTCAAAAGTTATGATTTTTTAAATATAAAAATTTATCCCAAAAACTAAAAAATATACATCGCTTAAAATTTGTCAGTATACGTAAGCTTTTCTGAACTTTTAAGAAAAAATGAGAACAGCAATAGCCCCTTTGATCCCGAGGCCTTCAAAACACAAAAAATCGGAGATTTTTATTTCTTTTTCATGTAAAAAAAATGTTTGTGGAATTTTATAATTTCTTGAAAAGTCAAAATCTTTAGCTTCTATTTCGTCCAAGAAAATTATAAATCGGTCAGATGGTTCAAAAGTTATCAAATTAAAAAATAAATAAAAATTATTCAAAATCGAGATTTTTCTGGTCATCCTATTTCGGAAACGGTCACCCTAATCAAAAAATCGAAAAAAAAACACTTGTATCGTTATTTCGGTTGAGGAACAAAAACGAAAATTTTCATTGAATTCGGTGACCCACTAGATCGTTTTTTCATGGAATGGTTGAATATGTTTAACTACCGTTTGTTTTGATTCATATTACGGACAGCTTCAAATTCCGGACACTCTACTTTGTAAGGGAAACATTTCACCCGAAATATTTCATTTTTTTCCGTTCAAAAGTTCTCTTTTTCGAGGCTCGTTTTAATAAGCTTTTTCCACAAATATCTATGCAAATTTATAATGTCCAACTACCTTAGACATCTCTTTAGTGGTTTGACGATTTCAATTGATGATTCGATTGTTCTATTAATGATTATCATGAGCTGTCCGGAATTCGAATCAAAGTGTCCGGAATATGAGGCAAAAGTGAGGAAGCGTCCGGAATAAGAATCATGAAAAGGCCACACATTTTGATTTATTTAAAATTATTTAAGTTGTGGAAGCGTATTCTTTACCCACCATTCGAAAGATAAGGGTTTCCGACGTTCGATAACGCTAAGGAATCATACAGAATGATTTATTTTGTATGCTCTATGCTGGGTTATACTTCACTGAGGCCTTAAGTGTCCGTAATATGAATCGAAACGGTACCTAATGGTGGTAAAAAACTTAGCTGTTCAGAAAGATTAAACTGAAGAAGACAGGTTCAAATCTCGGCTATTCTACCACAAGTGAGCGAATAATGAGCAGGCTCCGTTCCGGTAAGGATGTGAAGGCAGAAAAAAGAAGAAGAGATTATTGCATATGCCACACAAAGGCAAACTGATAAGCCTACTCAAGATCTGGTGACCGAGATTGTAGGAAAAATCGAACCCTTATCCTTCCTCACACATATTCACACATCCATACAGCAGACACGAGCAACTACAGAGAGCGAGCCGTAGCTATCTATAGTGAACGAGCTCAGAATCGAATCAATTTAGCTGATGGAGATAATTATCGGAAAATTAATTACTTCCCATTAAAATTATCATCGTAGCTGCTTTGGTCTGCTCGTTCTCAGTAGGGCTCGAAACTGTTTCAGAACATCGCCCTTCTGCTTTTTAGGGGTCGACCATAAACCATATAGTGTCCAGGGGGGCTTGGGGTTTGCCCATAGACCACGGTCTTAACAAATTTCAAAATTTCTGATTGAAATATGTGAAAAAAGCACGTGGTTTATGAATATTTCCTCAAACTCGTTGATAGGGGAGTGAGGATACTTCCGAATCGTTCGATAAGAGCAATTTTCGCCAATTCCGAGGGTAACGACACTTCTTCGAGATTCTCGATTCCCAATCGACTTCTATTAATATTCAATCAAATCAGGTTTTATCGTTTCCATAGGGGTGGGGGAAGGGAGCAACCCAAGTGAATGACCTTGAATCCTACGATGGCATGGCCCTGGCTCAGCCAGTTATGGTTATGGTCATGTGCTGTGCGATTGTCATTTCCGTCAGCAACAGTCAGCCATACCGATTCGCTCAAACCCTCTTCGGAGTACATGTCTGGTATCGCATATCGCTCGCAATTGCCTCTACCCATGCCATGTAAGGATTCATGACCGATTACCTGGTGCCTGTAGAGCAGATCTGCCCAACCTTTTTTTTCTAAAAAATAATGTTGATGAGCAATTCAATCTTATTTAAAACGTAAATATCCAGATCTCGAAAAATCGAATAGGATTCAGCCAGTTTAAAATGGTGCATTGAGTAAAATTTTGAATTATTTTTTGGAATTTTTAAGGATTTTGCTCAGAATTTTGCTGATGAAGCTCAAAAGCTTATGTAAAAACCCAACTTAAGATTATTTTAACGAATTTTGTGAATTTCATGCCAAGAATTTTGTGAGATTGTATTTGGTAAATTCTACCTTTTGGCAACACAATTTGTTCAAGCTTGACTGAATTCAGATCTGCTAAATAGTGAAAAAAAAATAGAAAAACTTCTAATCGTAACTTTTGAACAATTCATCAAACTTTTTGAATATGACCCACATTATTTACGCTTAAAAAATAATTTAAGTTAAGCTTGGAATTTACACTCTCATTATAGGTAGGTAGAGTAATCAATGGGCCAGCTATGAGAAGAACCTTCAAACTCCTCACGGGTCTCACGAAATGGTTCAACAGGCCAGTTGCGGTCCGCGAACCATACATTGGGCATCCCTGCCGAAGTTGGATCGACCAACCAGCCAGCCAACATTTCGATTAAAGGTGTACGCCAAATTTGGTTTTCCGGCAGTCGGTAGCATTTATTGGGTGGTCGGTCGTCGTCGGAATGGGATGATTCTGTCGAGGGAAAGAATATAAAAGCGAGCGTTGGAAATTTCAATCAGGTTTTGCGACTTGCTCGCCATCTGTCAGTGGCGTGAGTGGTGGTTTCTTCGCTAGACTAACTGGCTGATTGAATCCCTATATGGGTATGACCGGATGCTTGATATTGAATTGAGCTTTCGTATTAGGTTGTTGGTTTGGTTCGTAGAATTATGACGTTCGATCGTTTACAGATTTGCGCAATGACACAATCATCTTAACTTGTTTGGAGATTAGTGAAAAAAAAAACGACCACAGTTCAGAGAAGGTCTAGGATTTCGTATCTGAGCGGTTCCATTTGAATTCGAATGTCGGTTTACTTTTGTATTTTTTGATTTGGCTGAAATTTGGCATATGCTTTCTTTATACCCAAAAATGCCTATTTGCATCATCGGTTCGCCATTTTTACCCTAGCGTTACTTTTGAGAAGGGCCTAAGAAATAAAGCCTTAACAATTTTCAAAAATTTAAAACTCAGAAACTATTTGTCCGATCAGTTTGATGTCTTCTGCAATGTTTTAGGTTATTGTTGGGACTATCTGGAAAAAATATACACTGTAAAAAAAATGTTGTAATTTTTTATATATCGAAAATAAAGCTTAAAAATCAATTTTCTCATAAATTTAGATTTATTTTTATATGTTGAAGTAGACAAAAAATGAAGTCTTTTGCACAGTGGGTCATGATGGAGAAATCATGGACAAAAAAGTTATGATTTAAAAAAAAAGGTGAATTTGTTGAAAATGGTCATAATAAACTTTTCAAATGTTTCGGTAGCAATTAGCAAAATTTTCTCATATACCTTTTTTGTTGAAAATTTTGCGTACTTTCATAAAATCGGGTCGAAAAGCATTCAAAAAGTTTATTTAGACCATATTGAAAAATCAACCTTTTTTTTAAAATATCATAACTTTTTTGTCCATGATTTCTCCATCTTGACTTACTGTGCAAAAGACTTCATTTTTTGTCTACACTGATAAAAATCCACACGCTCGATCTGTGTGTTTAAAATTATGGATCGATTCATGAACGTCCATATCGATTTGCTATGATTTTCTTGCAAACTTCGTGTGTGTTACACATTAAATTCCTTTGTTTTGCTTCATGGATTGATTCATCAACCGACAACAGGGATTCCATATTCCATATTATTTTTTCCAAATAAGTTCCCGAAGCTTTCTCTTCAGATTCGTATGTGTCAACCTATGGACGCATAGATCATGGCTCTACCCCATTTGGCATAATACCATCTGGCATAATGCCGTTTGGCATAATGCCATTTGGCATAATGGCCATTTGGCATAATAGCCATTTGGCATAACGGCCATCTGGCATAATTAAAACAATATATATATATATATATATATATATATATATATATATATATATATATATATATATATATATATATATATATATATATATATATATATATATATATTTTTTTTTTTTTTTTCTCAAACATTTCAAATTCAACGTTCAACGCTCCGTCATTGTAATCATCGTCATCATCGAAACTTCCAAAGCAGTTTTTCTGTTCAAAACAGAAAATTATTCGATGAAAATGTGTTCACTGTGTATCAATTGGAGAATAGAATACAGTGAACACATTTTCCTGTAAATTTTCTTGACTTTGAACGAAAAAACTGCTTTTGAAAATTCCGAAATTAATGACGGATCCTGCCCCCTTAAAGTGCTTGAAATGTTTGTCTAGGACAAGTCAAATTGACTGGAAAAAGGGACTAATATTGACAATGATCTTTAGTCCAAAGAAGTTAATGTGAAGTAAGTACGAGGAAATACTTTAAGATAGGGCCCAGATAGCCGTAGCGGTAAACGCGCAGCTATTCAGCGAGACCAAGCTGAGGGTCATGGGTTCGAATCCCACCGGTCGAGGATCTTTTCGGGTTGGAAATTTTCTCGATTCCCAGGGCATAGAGTATCTTCGTACCTGCCACACGATATACACATGCAAAAATGGTCAATTGGCAAAGAAAGCTCTCAGTTAATAACTGTGGAAGTGCTCATAAGAACACTAAGCTGAGAAGCAGGCTTTGTCCCAGTTGGGACGTAACGCCAGAAAGAAGAAGAAGAAGGCTCGTCCAAATGGTGCGTTTGAGGCTGATAATAATAATATTACCAACATTATTACTTTTCTCATCTGAGGTTGAGCATATCGCTGGAGAGGCATCCCATAACATATGGGGTGATTAATTTAGATTAGGGGTCGTCCATGAACCATGTGGTCATTTATGGGCGGAAGGGGGGTTAGGCAGAAGACCACAGTCCATACAAATTTTAAAATTTTTGTGTGGACAACTGACCACAGGGGAGGAAATAATTCGGTCTGAAATTCCAAAAAAATGACCATGGGTTAATGGGCAGCTCCTTAGTAAAATTCACCTTCTTTCAAACATGAGCTGTTCTTTTAAGTTTGCAGTTTAGCGAGTCATAACGAACTGTGGACGCTGCGAGTGCCAGACAGTGGCCTTTTCGCGATGTTTTTAGACTAAATTCCGACTAAAATCCATAATTACCACGTCCTTTACATTCTCCATGCATAAAGTAGAAGAAAAATGACTTTTGGGTGAATTAGGGGCAGTGTTTGGGATTGAGTAGGGTTGAGTCCATTGGATGTGTCGCTTGGTCCAGCGGGAGCGAGCTATGGGACCAGAAACATACTCGTTTGGCATGCAATGCGTAACCGAGTAATATCGGAAATCCGGTTAGTCGTGATCATATCATGGATCTCACCACTGAGTCGTGCTCATTCAGTTAAGATGAGTTTCCGGAATTTGAAGCGTCCGGGAAATTTGAATATAAACACGGTCCAAAGGCATCCGATGTAATTAAAAATCGATCATGGCGTGCCTATGATTCACTACGCTGCATACTAAAAGAACAGCTTATGTTTGATAGAAGGTAAAATTTCTAGTTGGGTAGTTCACCAATTATTGAATGCATATAATGCTCATTAATTGTTAAATATTTCGTTAGGAACAGACATATTGTTCAGCAATAGGCGAGATTTAAGGCCGTTCAGCAATAGGCGAAATATTCTGCTTAACTAATAACCGTGTATATATATCAGCTGATTGTTGTAGCATTTAAGGCAAAGCATCTCTCTTGAGATTTTCTTTCTTTTGAACATTGGATGTTCTTCATATTTAACTTCTGTGCCCTCAAAAAAAATCAATATGAAATCGTGGTACCCAAGCGACGGCCAGAAATCGAGCTAATGCTTTAAAAATAATTAAAGACAGACGTTCAAAGAGCATAACAAGAATGATAAAAGCCGGCTCACTCTACAGTGCCAAATTTTTACTTCTCATAAAACTTCTACATGAAGCTACGTGAATAAAATCTCACAGCTTCAAGTGTGACTTGAAGGGCACTGGTCGAAAATAGAAAATGATTCTATTATGTGAATCTATGACATTTAGTCGAAAGACATTTGGTCGAATGACATTTAGTCGAATGACGTTTGGTCGAAAGTACATTTGGTCGAACGGACATTTCGTCGAATGGACATTTGGTCGAAAAGGTTTAGTTGCAAAAGAAAGCATATAATATTTGGTCGAACCGACATTTCGTGGAATGGATAGTGATCGAATCTAAATAGGATGGCATAATTTTACGTTTAGTCTGACTATCGTAGAGAGTAGCATTTTGTTGCTTATACAAGAAAGAATTAAGTAATTGAAAAAGTATCAGTCATTTTATAAACAATCTTAATGCGATTAGCAAAATTTTGTTATTCAATTTGATGGACGCTTTCCCAGCATATTGATCTCTTGCGTTTTAGACGTTTCATGCTGCTTTTTCGTTCAGGCATGTTCTGCAATTCCAAAAAAGCTGATCTTAAATAGAAGCAAGCCAACTTTTGTCACCTCTGTCAATTCGTCTTCCCTTACCCGGTACATAGAATTAGCACAATTTTCATTTTTAATAATTCAAAGCTTCTACTGTAAACTCTATTCACCAGAGATCATCCACACTGTCAGCAAAGCTATATATTTGCTTTAGGAATGTTTTTAAACTGGAAGTCACAATAAGCCAATAAGCCATAAGTAGATCCTTAAAGCAAATTTTTGCTGCTGTCTTTATTCTGATTTCCGCATTCAAAAATCTTATCCACGTCCGTAAGCTGCAAGGCCCCCAATTCAAAGAAAGATCCCGAGCACTCTCTCCAAATGCTCTCCAAATAATTTTATCATATGATCTTTCAACAAACCATTTGAAAATAAGCTTTCAACCAAATTTCCGTTCAACTAAACGTCATTCGACCAAAATAATTGTTCCAAAACAATTCGACCAAATGTCCATTCGACCAAATGTCCTATCGACCATATGTACTTTCGACCAAATGTCATTCGACCAAACGTCATTCGACCAAATGTCATTCGACGAAATGTCCTAAAGCCCTATTATGTTGTCTAGAATGGGCATGTATTTCATTTAGGCTGATCATTACCAGGCCTAAAGTTGAGGACAATAATTTGAGGAAAAGTATTCTTCAAATTATGCCAAATGGCCGTTATGCCAAATGGACATTTTGCCAAATGGCTATTATGCCAATTGGCATTATGCCAGATGGCATTATGCCAAATGGGGTAGAGCCTAGATCATCACTCCAACACGGATTCAGTGTGTTTTGCTTATGGTTATCTTGTGTCATAATCATCATGTTCAAGTTGGTCGATTCATTGATTTGCGCAATGAGATTGTTATGATGAAATCTATGAGCTATGCTATCGATTTCCATGTTCAAAGCTTCTAAATTGTTTGTGATCAACCCATGGGATGCATAGTGAACTGAATTGCGGTTGGACCTCGTGTCGAACGACAGTCATCATCATGCTTCCAAAGAGAAGAAGCAAATTTTTAAGCTGAAAGTGTTAGATGAAAATTTGTGAATTCGATTTTTCTTTTATTAGTGAAGTTGACCGATATACGAGAATTCTACATTTCTATAGGACAACATTGATTATAATGTATAATTTAGTAGAAAAATCGGATTCCACTAACAGATTTTCCTGGCTTTCAGTTTCGAGAAAAAATGGAATATGCTTATCCCTGGCTTCCCAAATTATGGATTTGCGGCGCCCCGCTTGTTGCTGGCTCATGGGTTTGAAAAAAAATCAAGAAAGCTTGCGACAAACAGAGGAGCCTCGGATCCATATTTTGGGGAGCAAAAGTTCTTCTACCAAATTTCTTCTTTCAGTCCCATGACATTTATGTTCTATCACACATGACTATCTAAAGCTACTACATTTCGAATTAATAAGCAAATCAGTTGGTTTTCATGATTTAATATTTGGAAATTCATGTTTGTTTCACATGACAACTTAATGTTGATACACATGTTATTATACCGTGAAATCAATGATGAAATCCATATGGCTACCACACTCAAATCATGTGGTTTTCCTCATTGCGCTAATCTATAAGTAAAACACACGACCTTGACGTGCAAATTTTTATCAGTGTACTTTAACATATAAAAAAATAAAAAAAATCAAAAATACGATTTTTGAGAAAATTGATTTTTAAGCTTTATTTTCGATATATAAAAAATTACAACATTTTTTTTGCAGTGTATATTTTTTTCCAGATAGTCCCAACAATAACCTAAAACTTTGCGGAAGACTCCAAACTGATCGGACAAACCGTTTCTAAGTTATATTATAATGACCGAAAATTGAAAATTATATCATAATTTTGTATTAAAATCGCTGTATCTTTAAAACGGTAAAAGTTAGCCTGATTTTTCTGTGTACCTTTTTTGTTGTAAATTTTGCGTACTTTCATGAAATCGAGTTTAAAAATATTTAAAAAGTTTATTATGACCATTTTCAAAAATTCACCTTTCTTCAAAAAATCATAACTTTTTTGTCCATGATTTCTCCATCTTGACCCACTGTGCAAAAGACTTCATTTTTTGTCTACTTTAACATATAAAAAAATATAAAAAATCAAAAATACGATTTTTGAGAAAATTGATTTTTAAGCTTAATTACAACATTTTTTTTACAGTGTATATTTTTTTCCAGATAGTCCCAACAATAACCTAAAACATTGCGGAAGACACCAAACTAATCGGACAAACCGTTTCTAAGTTATATTTTTTTGAAAATTATTAAGGATTTTTTTCTTAGGCCCTTCTCAAAAGTAAGGCTAGAGTCAAAATGGCGAGCCGATGATGCAAAAAGGCATTTTTGGGCATAAAGAAAGCATGTGCAAAATTTCATCCAAATCAAAAAATATAAAAATGAAATTTGGGAAAAATAGTCGTCATTTTCTGTGGAACCGCTCACCTGAAACTCAAACAGTGTAGAAATATGGACATGCTTTTAGTTGAATGATGTACAGTGTATACTGTGCTTTTTTAATTTTTGGCGTTTTTCAATGGATACCGATCTTATGATTTTTGTTTCTGTTCTTAAGATGAGAAAATGGATTCAGTCAATTCTGTGATTATGTGACCATTGCTATTCCAATTTCGATGCTACAGATGCATTTTTGGGCGTCAGATCAGCACAAACAACACTGGGTTAGTTTAGAGTAATGTCGTCAAACAAAATTCCATAATATTGAGCTAACTCCAGATGGCAAAGTGTTTAACAAAACTGTCCAAGCAGATTTGCTGGTCAAAGTGCTGACTGCGGGTGACTCAATCTACTAGTCAGTATAAGAGCGTAGATTTATTTCTCATATGTACGATTTTCAATTCCATCCGGAAGTCAGACTGAAATCAACCATTTCTATTCTAAGAATATTGCTCAACCAATCAGCAGCAGTGATCAGGCACATAAACGAAATGCTCCTACGTTACGATTCCATACTGAGTCAATATAAGACGACAATTTCGTCAAAAGGCATTGTCTCTCAATTTAGTAAACTCCGTCTTCGATTCTTTTTCCTATTCCTACGGAAGCATCCGAGCCCCAAGCCAATGAGTCGCCCACGCTCGTTCGCTGAAAGCGGCGAAGTAGATAAATTCCAACCGCGCCATCGCAACGTCCATTTTACTAATTCTCGAAAAAAGAAAATCAATTTCCCCGAGCAATAAAGAGGTCTCCTTCCCGTGCTCATCAATCACGAGGCGTTCTTCCGATTGGATTGGTGACGACTTTTCCCCACCTCCACTGCGTACACAGTAAAAAATAAATTGTTATGATTGTAACTTATAAAACATATCGAGCCTAGTACAAGACACTGAAGATGGCCTTACAGTTGAGGTCGAAATACGCGTATCTGTCAAACTCTAGTGGAATTGAATGGTTTTGTATTATATTCGGTCATAATTCATTCATAGGTATTCCACTAAACAGCTCGAATATTTATTATAAGGAATTTTGTTGTAATATAGATTTGACTAAATTTACTTACGTCGGTCGATGTTAATTTATTTTTTACTGTGTACTTTTTTCACTCGCATTCTAGTGCACAGGGAGGCCCCACAGAGTTGCACAATCGGTGCAGCGGCCTTTACTCACTCACCCAATCACTCACCTCCTCACTCCTGTGTGCCGATCGCCAAGCTCTGCAAATAGTAACGTCGTAACTCAATTAATTGATTGCGAATCCAATCGAGCTTGATTACCCACTCTCGCCGCTGCACTGGAATCTTTCTTCGGAATTCTCGGACCCAGGACTTCCCAGGAATGAATCCGTTCGAGGTTGACGAAGACGACTACGACAAAGGGAGGAAGTATTTACACTCAGGATGAGATGGGCCTGGGACCGGGAACGATTGAGCCATAGAAGATGAAGAGCAATGAGTTCGATCGATTTTTTCAAACGTTTCGCAATTTTCTGCTGGACGGGATTGGAAGGATGATGGTAGTGAATCGGGATGGCTTATCCACTCGTCCGTTCGTCCGGTAGCATTTATCAAAATGTCACGATTCTGTGATTATTTTTGAATTTTTCATGCGCTCCGTTGATGGCTTGGGAAAGTAATGACCAATGCGAACAAGTACAACGCTTTGCAAAATCATAATGCTGGAATATTTGTAATCGTACTCGATGTAACCACATTCTCACTGACATTACGATTACCAGCCAGGGATGGAATTCTGAGAAAATTGAGAATATATCTCACTTATCGCTCTATGTAACAATCATGATCCGCAATACGTCATGAGAGACTGTTTATCGTCTACTGCTGCTTCTTCTTTGCATTACGTCCTCACTGGGACGGAGCCTGCTTCTCAGCTTATTGTTCAATGAGCACTTCGACAGTTATCAACTGAGAGCTTTATTTGCCAATGTTGTCATTTTCGCATTCGTATATCGTATGGCAGGTACGATGATACTCTATGCCCAGGGGAGTCAAGGAAATTGCCATTACGAAAAGATCCCTGACCGAGGCCGGACACCTTCCGTATGAGTTATAGGGCTA
Organism: Aedes aegypti; assembly: GCF_002204515.2. NCBI lineage: Eukaryota > Metazoa > Arthropoda > Insecta > Diptera > Culicidae > Aedes > Aedes aegypti. The sequence continues at coordinate 36,466,608 of NC_035109.1, read as the reverse complement.
CCTGTTCAAAATACATTATTGTCGTGTAGGAATTGACAAAACCTCTTAATATTGGTGCGTACAATTCCATAACAAGATAAAGTTGAACAATTATAGCTCCAAGTATAATTAAACTAAGTTTAAACGAGCAAAAAAATTGCTTATGGTCGATTGCCGACCCAGAGTCAGGTGAATATGCCTTGCTCATAGGAATGAGTAAATCCGAACCACCCACCGGGCATAACGAAAAAAAAAGCTTGTACAAACTTACTTCTCATCCTCCACAAGGCGGAGTCCAACTTTGACCGGCTTTCGTTCTTTGTTTAGCGGAAAAACTCTTCGAGAGCACCTGGGGACACGCGACCAGGTCATTACTGCCGCTGCCAGCTCGACTGTGCACCACTGTCCGAAACTGTCCGGGCATAAACAGAAAAGTTTAAGCGTAAGCAATTAGAACGAATTAGTTAGCCTGACCGGTGACAAAAGCTGTTGGAATACTTTTAACCTTGCTTTGAGAGCTCGGTTATTAGATACATGTTTTCGTTCTACAAATGGTCACAGAGGGTTATGATGAAACCCCCAAATTCATCACGTTTTATGCTAATGACGGCGTGAAGTAAAACGAAAATGGTAATCCATAATTCGGTGTTGAAACACCAATTAGTTTTTTTCTACCATGTTATGACGCTGCTGCTTCGTACTTTTCAAATACACTTTGTTTTGAATAGTTGTTTAAACTTGTTTAACGTGTTGTCCTTCTAATATTACTATCACAATCTTCTTTTTGCTCAAATTCTTCTTCGTCCTCACTGGGACAGAGCCTACTTCTTAGCTTAGTGTTCTTATGAACACTTCCACAGTTATTAACTGAGAGCTTTCTTTGCTTAAGTTGCTATTCTCGCATTCGTATGTCGTGTGGCAGGTACGATGACACTCTATTCACAGGGTAGTCAAACAAATTCTAATTACGAAAAGATCCTGGAATAACGTGGAATCGAACCCGGATACCTTCAGCATAGCTTAACGTCAATGTTCCTTTTTGTCATAGAGTCCAAGTAACATTTGTTCAGACTTGTTTCGTTTTTGTTTTTATAGAAATATATCTTGAACTGTAAATCGATTCAACATCTATTATTATCTCAATCATCAACTACAATACTACTGTATATGTGTTTGATCGGTTGATTGCAGCACTCCGATGATCTCTTACGACCCCACGGGAGCTCATTTCGCAGCGTAGTTCATCGTTCTTTCTAGACACGAAGAAAGCCACTAACTCGACCTCAGAACCTTCAGTCGACCATCGTCACGCATTTGTCGTAAATCGCTCGGAGACGTTTCTGCTTTCTTTGATTCGCTGGAAAGTAAGATACCTATTGAAAGGGAAACCTTGAAATTCGCTATCGATAAAAGCTACTCTGTTACGACCACTAACAGTCACTGAAGATAACACGAACATTCCAATCCACACCAACGGTGGAGAAACTGCAGACAGCACGCAACTAACGTGGTTGCTTGAACAACGTCTGGTATATGGCGCATTGGAAGCATTGGGGTTTGGGCGGTATATCTTACTTTACTGTGTTGAAGACCCGAACATGGCTTCGACGACCAATATCGATTAGATACGTTTAAACGATGTGTACCACTTGCGGTTTTGATGTGGTTTTGTTGTCTCGCAGCAGTTTGGCTTGGAAGTGTCTTACGGTGATGTCAGTATGGTCATTTGACTGATGCAAATTTTGAAATTTTTGCTCCCCCATGCTTAAATGGTTTCAATTATGATAAAAATCATTGTCCCAAGATATGAAGTGATTTGGAAGAAATTTGGGTGTGTTCAATTCGTTCGAAGTTTATATGGAAATTATTATGAAAAAGGCAAACTTTTTGTGTTCAGTCCTCTACCGGCTTGTCATAATAATCTATAGAAAAGAGAACAAATTCTTCTCTTGTGAAATTTTCCTAGCTACAACTTTGCCGAAGACCACATTTTGATGGTACGTAAGGATAATTTGTTATTATTGATTTCAAAGTCCAAATCATGCTGAGATGATCATTCAATTACTTTCAGAGCAACACTGCTTTTTTGCTGTATAACAGAGTAGCCTGGATTACATTGACCTACTCTTCCCACCAAGCGCACCACTGTTGCCTGCCGAACAGTTGGTTCAGCATGATACATGCAAACCCACTTTATGATTATGAATAACAATGTTTTCTGACGTACAATCAAAATGTGTTCTCCGACACAGTTGTAACGGGAAGGATTTCACATAAGAAAAACTTTTTCATTTTTTCATTAAATATTATGACGAAGAGATAGAGGACTAATCCCACAAGGTTGGCGTTTCTTCCGAATCATTTCAAACTTTGGGAGGATGCCGTTTACCATAGTGATAATCGTTTAAGCATAGGGCAGCGAAAGTTTCCAAATTTTCATCATTCTAATGACCATGACATGGATGGGTATGGGTTATGAGAAGGGTCTGCGAGAATTGTTGGGATTAGAATTAGAAACTTGTAACCTTCTGAGTTATTGGGTCACCAAGTGGCTCGGTGCTTAGTTGATTAAGCACTACAAGAATCGTGGAATCAAATTCTACTTGAGCACGTGGATATTTTTTTTCATTATTTATTTTAAAAACCATGCGGATTGGATTACCGAACAGCTGTGATTATTCGAGTTGTGTCAAAAGTTTGAAGATCTGTTTTCATAAAAAAAACACTTATTTCCAAATATTGATATTTTCACATTTGAAATCCGGACATATTTTGAAGAAAATCTTTGGTGGCTCCAGGAATGCCAGGTGATTTTTTTTTCAATATATTCTAATTACACAGAAAAATTTCTTCCACTTCAACTTTTCCAAATATATTGGTAACTTCGTGCACTCTTCAGCAACCTCCAAAAGTTGTAGCAAAAAAATATCGAAGAATTTTTCCACGATTTTCTCAAAACTCTTTCAAATTTACTCCTCAATGAATGCTTCTTGCGATTTCTCAAGGTTATCGAACAATTTTCGCAAAGATTTCCCAAAAACCCAATAAATTCATCCCAAAAATATCTAGCATATCCTTTTTATACTCACAGAAATGACATCTAATACTTTATTTTTATTTATCAATTGCTTCTTGAAATCTTTTGAAAGATCTTCTATGGAGTTTAAGAGGTGTTTTCTGGAAAATTAGACCAGGAATTTCATTAAAATTTAAGATTTTTTCTTCCACCTCCAGTTTTTTTTTTCGGGAATAACATGTTCAACAAATTAAATGAAGTTCGTTAAAGATTTTCAAAGAATGTTATTAGACATATCTCAACGAACAACTTGAAGAATTCTTTAATTCTAAGAGGGTAGAGTGCAGAACTACTTGGCACTTCCATGAATCACTTTGACATGGGGGTTTTCCCAGCCGAATTGTACAAAACTTTGCTGCAGTGTCGTCGGAGTGTGCTCAAAATTTCACAACGATTGTAAAATAGAGTGGCATTTCCAACAGCTTCTTAGACTTGCCATATTTTGTGAGAACATGTAACAAAATTGCGACATATCCAGAATCTCAAAACTGAAAGTTTGATTAAAATTGCCGAAAAATATGTGAAATGTAGAATTAAAAAATTAAAAAAAGAATCGGAAATTGTTTCATCTTACAAGTAAGAAGAAGGTATGTTACCACTTAATCAGTTTTCACAAATGATCAGCATTGTGCACAAACTGAATCATTAAGAGCTCATGCCTGCCTGAGCGGCTTTCGCAAAAAAAATGTGAAAATGTTGATTACTAAATTATTTATTGCTATTTTCTGTTATTCTGTTATTTTTGTAGGGATATTCTGATGAAAGTTAATCTCACGATAAGTAAACTATTTTCAATGAGAACCTATCGAAATATTTAGAAATCGCAAATAACAATGTTATCACATTTTTTTACAGACATCTTCTCCTGATAAACCGACTAGCTCTTGTAAGACCACTTACATGTCAGTGTCTAACCTAATTTTGTATTACTGCTAAGAGTTTATTAGACCAACCAGCCCATATAAATATAACAGACACATAAATTTTCCGTAGTCGTCGTATCATTGTTGAAATCAAATGTTACTGGATTGCATTGCTCATTGCTTTATAAGATGGAGCAAAGAATAAAATCCTTTTCAAACTTCTTCTTGAACCTATAAGAATTGTTATATAATAAACCAGATGTGTGAAATAGATAAAAAAGTAGTATTTATATGGTGCACATCCTCACGTACTTGCTTAATGATCGTTAATATTCCAAATTCATATACAAAATAGATGCCAATATTCTTCTGAAATGGTGCACGTTTCCCTGAAGTCATCCAGTGCTAAAAAATATTGACTTGACAAATGAAATGGTTGTATAATTGAATTTAAATAGATATTGATATTTTGCTTATTACACATTTTGTGATTAAAAATGCCACATTTTCAAGCTTTATCAAAAAATAATCCAGGGGTGCTGCAAATCATTTGAAAACGGCCTCTTTCTATACTTTTCTTGCACTTCAAGACCCATATAAACGCGTCCCTGATCCATCCAAAAAAAATTTTTTGTCGAACAGTGTAATATTTCTGTCAAACCATAAGATCAACAGAGCGATGACTGGAGCTTTCATTACAAGCCTCGAATAACTTTTTATAGACATATTGCTGTAAAATATTCTTTATGAAGTGAAATTTCACATTTTCATAGATAAATACGACGAATGATTGACGAAATTGTAATGTTTATACAAAACGAACTCACGTTCATCGGATGAAGATCATGTAAATTTGGGACATGATTAAACTTGCACTGGGCTGGAAATCGTCATATGCATACATATTTGCGAAAGTTTCGAACACTGAAAACAGTATGAAGTCAAAACGAGCAATCTTCGCAATGTGTCAATCTTTAACTATTCCATTTTTTATTTTTGCGATCAATCCTCTTCTGCTTTACCAACAGAAAGGACATCACCTGCTGCTTCTACAATATTGGCAATGTGTTGTATGCAACGAGTCCATCGAGAGTAGTCCAGTTGTGTTTGCACGGTTGGTTGGTTGCCATTTACCAGTGAATTGTTGGATGATTTGCCATCCGAGAAATACATAGTCCAGTCGCTGTCTGATCGTCGAGATTGACGGGTGCTCCCCTTCATAGCACCGTTTTCCGCGCTGAAGCTTTCAGCGACTTGACGAAAGGCTTTGTTGGGGGGGGGGGGGTACTGGGAATCAAACCCATGACCTTCCGCTTATGAAGCGAGAGTGCAGCCAACTACGCCACGTTGACCCCCTTTGTCATATTTCTATCAGCACAAAATATTATATGACGTGATTCTTAAGAAAAATTACAAATTCGATGAAAAAATCGTTTTTTTTTCACTTATTTGGTCCTATTTTGTCAAAATAACTTGAAAATAATAGGCTATAGAATTTTGACGTTCTCATGAGAGTTGTTTATTTTATCAAAGTTAACAACTTTGCCGAACAGGCCAAGTCTCTTGAACATCACAGAATAAAGTTGGAATGTGGCGCCACCTATGCGGACGGCTTACGAACTATTCGTTTATGTCAGTAGATGGTCCTTGTTGTTACAAAAAACATTGCCGGGGACACAAAATGCCGGAAATGCGTCTTTACCGAGTTAATAATCCCGACAGATTGCGTCCCTGCCTCATAGTGTAGTGGTATCACTGAACGGATTTGTTAATGGATACCTGGCTTTAATTCACAAGGAGTTTTCGATACAGTTCATGGCAACATCGTAGAAAGTATACTTATTTGTTTTGAAAAGTATTTGGCAGTTATCGTGAAACATTCCATAGAGGAATTGTGGATGATATTCCCGAACAGAAGAAGACGGAGAAGAACAGCAGGAGCAGAAAGATTTAATTTTTAAGAATTTTTAGAGAAGTTAACAAAATTATGATCAGTGGAATTCCAGAAAATCTCTTAAAGTAATAAAAAAAATTGGAGGTGTGCAATTTCCTTGTAATTTTTTTAGAGGTGTTTCGAAAATGTTTAATTTTTGGTGAACTACAAGAATTCTCCAAGAAGTTTTCCACAATCCAATTGAAATTGAAATTTATGTTAATGAAGATGTTTAAAAAATAAACATATTTTATTAGCACACTCGAAGAACTAAATTTAAAATCAAGGAGCACCATTTTTTTCACCTATACTTTTGGTTTTTAGGTTGTCTTCACGAATTCCATATATTTATCCGGATGTTCTTATTTTTTAAGAAATTATATGAAAATTGATTAAAACAAAAAAAAACAAATTTCTCCAGAGAGAATTCAAAAAACTTCCCGAAGGAATTTTGCGGAATGTTCACTAGGATTAGATTTACCCAAAATTATCTTAAGGCTCAAGAATCCATGATTCAATCATCAGCAATCATTCAATAATAAAAACCAGTTTTTTCGTTCAATTTTGATGAAATCCTTATGAAAATCTATCATCGCATTACAGATACCCAGTGCAATGCAATGATAGATTTTATTGAGCATTGTTTCAACTTTGAGCGAAAATACTGGTTTTGAAAATTTGCTAAACGATGATGGTTATTTTCCTCTTGATTGTAGCAATCTTAGGTAAAAATAATATACAAATCTGTGAAAAATTCTTTCATGACTTCGCGGAAATAAAACACAAGATCGACTGAAACAGATTTGGGAAAACATCCCTGAATCCTTCGAATTTTTTTGGGAACAAACCCTAAAAGTATGCAGTGTTTCTGATGAAATTCCGAGAAAGATAGCTAAAGATTAATCAGGCACTGAAAAAATAGTCTAGAAGAGTTTCTGTGATTCTGTGTGTGTCTTGAAATGGAAGACATGTCTTTCAACCTGGCATCCCTGAGAGGCTCTACGGCCAGGAGAGAAAGAACCTCAATGTACTGTTTTAAAGTGCCAGCTACAAAATTCAAGTGAGGTAATATTACATAGAATGTTATTGAGACCTGAATAAGGGTACATAACAAAAATTTATCAGCATATGTTAAGATTTTTTCGAACATAGGTTGTTACAAACTTGATGCAGGATATTGTTGAAATAACTCAAATTATAACAAAAAGTGTATGACTAGAAACATAAACATAACTAAATGTGTTTTAATTCTATCAAAAACATATCAAACCAAATTATAATGTTTGATTCAAAGTTTTCTAATTATATTACTGTCTAAAAAATATACGGAGTAACTCATTCAGTTACAAGCTTTTGATGAATTATATGACAATTCAAACAAAGCATAATACTTGATGCAATTCACAGAAAAAATGTATGATGTGAAACAAATTAATTAAAATTAATCTTTTATTACCTGCAATTAGTTAAACATTAAATGATGATCATAACATTCTGTGAATGCTGGATAGTCCAAGAGTTTTTTTTTTTTCGTTCTTCCTAAATGAAGCAAAGTAACTCATTCTTATCTTGATTTAATTAATATTTATCAATAGGTTACAGAATCTGATCAACAACAATATAGATTTAGATGTTGTGTTAATGTTAAAATTATGAAAAATGGTGATCAAGGACACACAATACAATATGAGCGGTTCCATTTGAATTCGAATGTCGGTTTACTGTTGTATTTTTTGATTTGGCTGAAATTTGGCATATGCTTTTTTATACCCAAAAATGCCTATTTGCATCATCGGTTCGCCATTTTTACCCTAGCGTTACTTTTGAGAAGGGCCTAAGAAAAAAAGCCTTAACAATTTTCAAAAAATTAAAACTTAGATACTATTTGTCTGATCGGTTTGGTGTCTTCCGCAAAGTTTTAGGTTATTGTTGGAACTATCTGAAAAAAATAAACACATTAAAAAAAAATCATTTTTTTTTTATTTGGAAAATAAAGCTTAAAAATCCATTTTCACAAAAATCGTTTTCTTGATTTTTTTATTTTTTTATATTTTAAAGTAGACAAAATATGGAGTCTTTTGCACAGTGGGTCAAGATGGAGAAATCATGGACAAAAAAGTTATGATTTTTTGAAAAAAAAGGTGAATTTTTGAAAATGGTCATAATAAACTTTTTAAATATTTTTCAACTCGATTTTATGAAAGTACGCAAAATTTACAACAAAAAAGGTATACGGAAAAATCAGGCTTACTTTTACCGTTTTAAAGATACAGCGATTTTAATACAAAATTATGATATAATTTTCAATTTTCGGTCATTATAATATAACTTAGAAACGGTTTGTCCGATCAGTTTGGTGTCTTCCGCAAAGTTACAGGTTATTGTTGGAACTATCTGGAAAGAATATACACAGTAAAAAAAATTGTAATATTTTTTTATTTGGAAAATAAAGCTTAAAAATCCATTTTCACAAAAATCGTTTTCTTGATTTTTTTATTTTTTTTTTTATATGTTGAAGTGACAAAAAATGAAGTCTTTTGCACAGTGGGTCAAGATGGAGAAATCATGGACAAAAAGGTTATGATTTTTAAAAAAGGTGAATTTGTTGAAAATGGTCATAATAAACTTTTCAAATGTTTCGGTAGCAATTAGCAAAATTTTCTCATATACCTTTTTTGTTGAAAATTTTGCGTACTATCATAAAATCGGGTCGAAAAGCATTCAAAAAGTTTATTTAGACCATATTGAAAAATCAACCTTTTTTCAAAAAATCATAACTTTTTTGTCCATGATTTCTCCATCTTGACCCACTGTGCAAAATACTTCATTTTTTGTCTACTTTAACATATAAAAAAAAATCAAAAATACGATTTTTAAGAAAATTGATTTTTAAGCTTTATTTTCGATATATAAAAAATTACAACATTTTTTTTACAGTGTATATTTTTTCCAGATAGTCCCAACAATAACCTAAAACTTTGCGGAAGGCACCAAACTGATCGGACAAACCGTTTCTAAGTTATAATTTTTTGAAAATTATTAAGGATTTTTTTCTTAGGCCCTTCTCAAAAGTAAGGCTAGAGTCAAAATGGCGAGCCGATGATGCAAAAAGGCATTTTTGGTTATAAAGAAAGCATGTGCAAAATTTCATCCAAATAAAAAAATACAAAAGTTAACCGACATTCGAATTCAAATGGAACCGCTCTCTAACAACCTACCTCACGTACTTACCTCTAGATATAGCTCACGTATGCTTCGAACATGTTCTTCCAACACTCCTCACATTTTGGGGCTTCGTGATAATGCACCCACCCCAATATGACTATGGTTTCGACCATTTTGGCGGTGGTTAAACGCGAAGTTTAACCTTCAAATGCCATCCGTTTTGGACGGGCAAATTTGATGGTTTCGCTTTTAGTTTAGTCGATAGCTGTACGAGGTATTGTAGCTAGTTATACATACCCACCTATCTTGCGGGGAAAATCGCTGATCACATCCTAAGCTGGCAGTGGAATCAACAGGCACCCGTACCCGTAAAAAACTTTAACACCAAACGTGCGACTTGGCTTTCTGCGTGGGTCGCCCTTAGTCTCGCCCTAGCAGAGCCCGAGTCCAAGATGCATCACCGCTGCCACTGCAATAATTTTGCATATTTTATTACTCGTTAACATGAAACACGGACCTCGCCGTCAACGACAAAGACGGGCGCGATGGCAAAGCTGATAGCTTGTGGAGTATGTTTCTGAGAAAATAATATCGATATAAACGATAACGCTAGCGTTGACGATGGCTTACGAGGCAATGCAGGCGAGCTGTTCAACCGCCGGTCGAGTTAAGCCGAGGGAATGATGGGTGTTACTGTGACCTCAAAATCAACCTCCATCAAGCGCAATCTTGGCACTTAATACGCTATACTTTAACGGTTGAACGGTGAAATTACCTTGCCTCCTACGTAAGGGTATGCGATATTTCGAAACATTTCGTTTTTAGTAGGTATTTTTGTTTTATATTGTTCGAGGCTAGTATGTAGAAAATGAATCCGAAGTATAAGCAGAATGAGCAGTTCTACCAGCATAAGGAGCTTCTCAGAAAAAACCATAGAAATCGGTTGAGTTATCTCCAAGAAAACTGAAAATTACTATATGATAAAATTTGCAAAAACTTTTTTAACCGGAGTTTTTTTTTACTAATCTGCTTTATTTGTTCACATCAGACTCTTATCACAGTACTGTTTAGAAAAGCAAATCGTCAAATATGAGAAAAATTCTTTAATCTCTTTTTTTATGAAAAAATGATGCTGCTAATAGAGGGGTCAATAATGCTAAAAGCTGCATTCACCTATCGTTTCTTTTCGAATTGGCATGAAATAAATCCATACCGCATATCCCTAATCCTACCCTGCGACGACGACACCGGCGTCCCGAGCCTCGACCATGATTTAAGTGTTCAATTTTTCAATTTCCTCTCCGGACTAATCGCGACCCATTGTCCATATTTTCCACTTGCAGAGCTTGGGCATACTGGCCTCGATACCGGCGGCCTTGCTGATCATCTCGTTGGTGTTTCTGTTGCTGTACCTGCTGACCAGATGCTGCGACCGGAAGCCGAGGAAACCGAAATCGCACGGCTGCCAAAAGTGCACCCTGGTGTTCTTCGCTATCGTGTGCTGTGCGGCGATTGGGTTGGGACTGTATGGGAATGACGACCTGCACAACGGGGTGCTGCAGATCTTCGGCTCCGGCAGGAAAATCGAGGAGCTCATTCTGAGCGTGAGGAATCAGGTAGGTTTTGATGAGCTAGTGATAGTGATAACTAGGAATGTTTTAAACGAAGCTTCCAGAAATGACTTCAGGGATTCCTCCTGGAATATATTCAGAGATTTCTCCAGAAATGTCTTTCAAGAATGTCTTCAGGGATTTCTCCTGGAATATCTTCAGGGATTCTTCCAGGAATGCTTTCAGGTTTTCCCTAAGAATACCTTCAGGAATTCGTCAAGAAATGTCTTCAGGTATTCCTCCAGTAATGCCCTCAGGGATTCCTCCGGGAATGCCTATAGAAATTCCTTAAGGAATGTCTTCCGGGATCCCTGCAGAAATATCTTCAGGGATTTTTCTGAAATGTCTTCAGGAATTCTTCCAGGAAAAACTTCAGTAACTCCTCCAATAATGTTTTTAGCAATTCCTCCAAAAATTCTAGGGATTCCGTCAGGAATATCTTTAAGGATTCCTCCAGAAATTTTCTCAGGGATTCCTCAAGGAATGTGTTCAGGGTTTCCACCAGGAATGTCTTCAGGGATTTCTCCAGGAATGCCCTAAGGAAATCCTTCAGGAATGCCCTCAGCGATTCCTCCAAGAATGCCCTCGGGATTCCTCCAGGAATGCCCTCAGAGATTCCTCCAGGAATGCCTTCAGATATTCCTTCAGGAATGCCCTCACGGATTACACCAGAAATACCTTCAGAGATTCCTCCAGGAATGTCCTCAGGGATTTATTCAGGAATATCTTTAGAAATTCATCCAGGAAAGTCTTCAGGAATGCCCTCAGGGATTCTTCCAGGATTGCCTTCAGAAAATACTTTAAGAATGCCTTCAGGGATTCCTCCAGAATATCTTCAGGGATGTCGTCAGAAATTCTTCAAAGGATTCCTCCAGGAATGCCCTCAGGAACTGCTCCAGGAATGCAATGAGTGATTCCTCCAGGATTGCCTTCAGGGAATCCTCCAGTAATGCTCTCAGGGATTCTTCCAGGTATGCCCTCAGGAACTGCTCCAGGAATACCCTCAGAAACTGCTCTAGTAATGCCCTCAGGGAATCCTCCAGTAATGCCCACAGGTATTCCTCCAGGAATGCCTGCAGGGATTTCTCCAGGAGTGCCCTCAGAAATTTTTCCAGGATTGCCCTCAGAGATTCCTCCAGGAATGCCCTCAGAGATTCCTCCATTAATGCCCTCATGGAGTCCTCCAGGAATGACTTCAGAGATTCCACCAGGAATGCCCTCAGAGATTCCTCCAGGAATGCCTTCAAATATTCCTTCAGGAATGCCCTCAGGGATTCCATCAGGAATGCCCTCAGGGCTTACATCAGAAATACTTCTTCTTCTTTCTGGCGTTACGTCCCCACTGGGACAGAGCCTGCATCTCAGCTTAGTGTTCTTATGAGCACTTCCACAGTTATTCACTGAGAGCTTACTATGCCAATGACCATTTTTTGCATGTTAGCGGTTCCATTTGAATTCGAATGTCGGTTTACTTTTGTATTTTTTGATTTGGCTGAAATTTGGCATATGCTTTCTTTATACCCAAAAATGCCTATTTGCATCATCGGTTCGCCATTTTTACCCTAGCGTTACTTTTGAGAAATTGTATTTTTTTTTATTTGGAAAATAAAGCTTAAAAATCCATTTTCACAAAAATCGTTTTCTTGATTTTTTTATTTTTTTAAATTTTAAAGTAGACAAAAAATGGAGTCTTTTGCACAGTGGGTCAAGATGGAGAAATCATGGACAAAAAAGTTATGATTTTTTGAAAAAAGGTGAATTTGTTGAAAATGGTCATAATAAACTTTTTAAATATTTTTCAACTCGATTTTATGAAAGAACGCAAAATTTACAACAAAAAAGGTATACAGAAAAATCAGGCTAACTTTTACCGTTTTAAAGATACAGCGATTTTAATACAAAATTATGATATAATTTTCAATTTTCGGTCATTATAATATAACTTAGAAACGGTTTGTCCGATCAGTTTGGAGTCTTCCGCAAAGTTTTAGGTTATTGTTGGGACTATCTGAAAAAAAAACAGTAAAAAAAAATTTGTAATATTTTTTATTTGGAAAATAAAGCTTAAAAATCCATTTTCACAAAAATCGTTTTCTTGATTTTTTTAATTTTTTTATATGGTGAAGTAGACAAAAAATGAAGTCTTTTGCACAGTGGGTCAAGATGGAGAAATCATGGACAAAAAAGTTATGATATAAAAAAAAGGTGAATTTGTTGAAAATGGTCAAAATAAACTTTTCAAATGTTTCGGTAGCAATTAGCAAAATTTTCTCATATACCTTTTTTGTTGAAAATTTTGCGTACTTTCATAAAATCGGGTCGAAAAGCATTCAAAAAGTTTATTTAGACCATATTGAAAAATCAACCTTTTTTAAAAAATCATAACTTTTTTGTCCATGATTTCTCCATCTTGACCCACTGTGCAAAAGTCTTCATTTTTTGTCTACTTTAACATATAAAAAAAAAAATCAAAAATACAATTTTTGAGAAAATTGATGTTTAAGCTTTATTTTCGATATATAAAAAATTACAACATTTTTTACAGTGTATATTTTTTTCCAGATAGTCCCAACAATAACCTAAAGCTTTGCGGAAGGCACCAAACTGATCGGACAAACCGTTTCTAAGTTATAATTTTTTGAAAATTATTAAGGATTTTTTTTCTTAGGCCCTTCTCGAAAGTAAAGCTAGAGTCAAAATGGCGAGCCGATGATGCAAAAAGGCATTTTTAGGCATAAAGAAAGCATGTGCAAAATTTCATCCAAATCAAAAAATATAAAAATGAAATTTGGGAAAAAAGTCGTCATTTTCTGTGGAACCGCTCATGTGTATATCGTGTGGCAGGTAAGAAGATACTCTATGCCCTGAGGAGTCGAGAAAATTTCCAACCCGGAAAGATCCTCGACCGGTGGGATTCGAACCCATGACCCTCAGCTTGGTCATGCTGAATAGCTGCGCGTTTACCGCTACAGCTAGTTGGGCCCCGTACACCAGAAATACCTTCAGGGGTTCATCCAGGAATGTCTTCAGGGATTGATTTAGGAATAGGAAATGTCTTCAGAAATGCCCTCACGGATTCTTCCAGGAATGCCTTCAGAAATTACTCTAGGAATGCCCTCAGGGATTCCTCCAGAATATCTTCAGGGATGTCTTCTGAAATTCTTCAAAGGATTCATCCAGGAATGCCCTCAAAGATATCTCCAGGAATGTCCTCAGGGACTGCTCCAGGAATGCAATGAGTGATTCCTCCAGGATTGCCCTCAGAGAATCCTCCAGTAATGCCCTCAGGGATTCCTCCAGGAATGCCCTTAGGAATTTCTCCAGGAATGCCCTCAGGAACTGCTCCAGGAATGCCCTCAGGGAATCCTCCATTAATGCCCTCAGGGATTCCTCCAGGAATGCCTTCAGGGATTTCTCCAGGAGTGCCCTCAGATATTCCTTCAGGAATGCCCTCAGAGATTCCTCCAGGAATGGCTTCAGATATTCCTTCAGGAATGCTCTCAGAGATTCCATCAGGAATACCCTCAGGACTTACACCAGAAATACCTTCAGGGATCCATCCAGGAATTTCATTAGGGATTCATTTAGGAATATCTTTAGAAATTCATCCAGGAATGTCTTCAGGAATGCCCTCAGGGATTCTTCCAGAAATGCCTTCAGAAATTACTCTAGGAATGCCCTCAGGGATTCCTCCAGAGTATCTTCAGAGATGTCTTCATAAATTCTTCAAAGGATTCCTCCAGGAATGCCCTCAAAGATATCTCCAGGAATGTCCTCAGGAACTGCTCCAGGAATGCAATGAGTGATTCCACCAGGAATGCCCTCAGGGAATCCTCCAGTAATGCCCTCAAGGATTCCTCCAGGAATGCTCTTAGGGATTTCTTCAGGAATGCCCTAAGGGATTCCTTCTGGAATGCCTTCAGGGATTCCTCCAGGAATGTCCTCTAGGATTTCTCCAGGAATTCCATCAGAGATTCCTCCACGAATGCCCTCAGAAATTCCTCCAGGAATACCCTCAGAGATTCCTCCAGGAATATCCTCAGGGATTCCTCCAGGAATGTCCTCAGGGATTCCTCCAGGAATGACTTCAGGGATTCCTCCAGGAATGCCTTCAGAAGTTCCTCTTACAGGAATGTCTTTAGGGGTTCATCCAAAATGCCTTCAGGGATTCCTCCAGGAACGTCTTCAAAGATTCCTCCAGGAACGCCTTCAGAAATTACTCCAGGAATGCCCTCAAGGATTTCTTCAGGAATACCCTGAGGGAGTGCTCCAGGAATGCCCTCAGAGATTCTTCCAGGTATGTCCTCAGAGATTCCTCTAGGAATGTCCTCAGGGATTCCTTCCGAAATGCTCTCAGGAATTCCTCCAGGAATGACTTCAAGGATTCCACCAGAGATATTTTCAGGGATTCCTTCAGGAATGCCTTCAGGGATACCTCCAGGAATATCAACAGGGATTCTTCCAGGAATGCTCTAGAAATTTCTCCAGGAATGTCTTCAGAGATTTTTACAGAAATGCCTACATAGATTGGTCGAGGAATTTTTACAGAGATTTTCATTTATCCTTCGGTCCTGCTGAACTGAATGCCTTCAAAGATGTTCTTTAAAGAGGTAATGGCGACATCAAGGTTTTTACGAAATTCTCTCAGCTACAACATATCTTCAGGAATCTGAAATAAGTTTCAACACAGGAGAGATATTTAACAAGAGCAATGTAGGAATTCACCAACTGTGACTTCAGAAATGAATTGCACCATGATTCTGACGTGGATCTTGTGAAGAATCAATTGACAACGTCATCATGAACACGACTCAGATCTTGCCATAGACGTTCTTTGTATTCCACAACAAATTACAAAATTAAAATTTTGAATATTTAAATCAAATATTAATGTAGCTATGCCTATATTTTTCTCTCAACTGAGCTAAGACATGGAAAGAAATGGTTGCCAGCATCCATTGACCAGATGATCATCACTCAATTACCAGTCCAATCATGTTGAAGTGCACTCTCCAGTGGAGTGTCGTGTGCCTTCTTCGAAGCAGCTACCATTCATGTTCGAGTGCTTGTATTGTGCAATTCCTCGTCCTAAAGCCACATGGCGATAAGCCCACTCTGATGGGTCTTCTCCGAACTAAATCCAGTACATTGCCTCCATCCCACGTCCTCGATCCCCACAAACCGAAATCAGTCTCATATTTCGTCTGAGTCCAGTCCGAGGCAAAAAAAAAACATCAACAGCCACAACTTTAGAGAGAAAAAAATACGTCAGAGTGTCAAAGTAACCGACTAATAGTGCCATGAGGAGGAACGCTCACCAAACTGCCTTCTTTTACTATTTAGGTGCAGGGCGCACTAACAGGTTTCAAACCGATGACGATGACGACCGGCCGTAATCTAAAACGAGGTGTTTGTTGTAGCAGCAGACGGATACTGGGGGGGTGGGAGGTTTGATGGTGGAAGGTACCTACAACAAGTTTAACAACTTTGGCTTGCCTGCATTTATGAAGGCCCGGACCCGTCTTGCAAGCTCACCCCAGCCAGCACCGAAAGCTTCTGTCCATACACTATGGGGCAGAAAGGTCCTTTGGCTGGACAATATTTGTAGTTATCAGGAGTGGTTCTCAAGCTTTTTGCAGTTCTATAAAGATGCCACGGGCTCCAACAATGTATGTTTCCGAACTGAAATTATGAACAGATCTCAGAATGAATTAATGCATATATTCTTGGCAGGCACACCAAAAGTCAAATCTGTAATACACCACAGATAATGCAAGAGATCTGCTATGATCCTCTGCAGTCCAAAAAAGACGATATTATCAAAATTATTCAACCAATCTTGCACGTCAGATAAACTTCAATTTCAATCAAAAATCTTCACGGAAATTTTTCAAGAAAGACTAATAGATTTGAGAGAATTCCACTAATGGTGGAAACAGTGAAAAATTTCGAATTGCTCAATCTCGTCAATAGTGTGCCAAGCTACTAGGAATTTTAGAGGAAGCAGAAGAAATCTACCAAGAATTTAGCTTTAGCTTCCTGGCTTCATGGTAGGAATTTCCTACACGGGTAAAAATCGGAATTCCAAAATCATGATTATGCACTCTGATATCATGATTGCAGTGTGTTTTCATCTTATGATTTGGTCTCATGATATCATAAGTCAGACTGCCGTAACGCCGCACAAGCGTTATGTTCTTGTAGCTGATTCATTCGCCACAGAAAATTTTACGAAGACATCACACCTCTAGGTTTTGGCCAACCAACGCGGGTATCTGTCCCATAGTGACGGAGTTTATAGGGTTGGCAAACAGGTGCATCAAGCTCCAGTATCAGGGTGGTGGCTGGGGAGGAAGACCTGGGTGGTGGTATGAATTATTTGAGTGCGTGATTGGAACATGTTGCTTGGCTGGCTGCCTTCCAACCTCCTTTTGAGGCTTTAGCGTGTGCTAAAGCCCTGTCCGTGAATGTGTGTGTGCGCGCTGATTTGTGGTCTACGATGATGGGTGGATTGTGGTTTTAGGTCTCGTGAGCAGCCGCCCTGGTTTATTTGTGAACACCCTTAGCTGGGCGGAGGTGGACGGAAGAAGACACGATC
This sequence comes from Aedes aegypti, assembly GCF_002204515.2. Taxonomy (NCBI): domain Eukaryota; kingdom Metazoa; phylum Arthropoda; class Insecta; order Diptera; family Culicidae; genus Aedes; species Aedes aegypti. Next base: position 36,449,384 of record NC_035109.1, on the reverse strand, counting down.
CGGTCCGACAAGAAGTCGCCAATGTATAATTTATGGTGTGCAATTAATTTGTGTGATTTGGATTTTCTTTGATCGATTAAGGTGTATGGTTGATAGGTTTTGTAGAATTTTTAAAAGTGATGCCAAGGATCATGATCAAATGTATTCCGAATCTCACTCTTAGCTCTCCGGTTGTAATTCTTCCTCCTCAATTCAGTAATTAGTAGAAGACTTCATAATACTCTAACTCAGTAATCGCATGGAAATGTTAAAGTTGGAACTTGTTGTAGCTGTTACAATACTGAGAATGCCCTGTGGTTGTTGTGATCTTCAGCAAAATTGCTTACGATGAATCGTTTAGCTCGATTCTACACCAAGTCCTAGCGGAAGATTCTAAAATCTATCCCAAAACGTTTTTCCGGTAAAGAGACATGGGATTTGGAAGTGAAGTATGGAGAGGAAAGGGGTTTTGTCTTCCCTATCCTATGTTACGAAACATTCAAATATTCAATCATCTCACCATAAATCATTCCTATGATTTGTCAGAAATACGCTAAAGTACTATTAAGGAGTCCAACAAAAAACGTCACATTTCTCTTGGTTTCTGAAAAGGATTATGTAAAGATCTTGTAACGACATTCCCAAAAAATGTGTGGTGTTACTTTGTTTCCCTATGAGCAATCGGCATGAAATTTTGGCACAGAACTACAAATATATTCAATTTCGTTACAAAAAAATATAAAATTTTTCGCACCACCGGCTACAAATTTATGCACCAGGTGAAATCGCTCAAAATAATAGTGGTTGTAATAATTTAAATATCTGATGTATTTTGATTTTTTGCATCTTTCTTTACTCATCGTTTCAACAATTTCCACCTAAGCTATAAATGTAAAACAACCCAATTTTCTACAAAATTCTTTCCGAACAAAAATTTACATAAGAAAAACTACTATTATATTGAGCGATTTCCCCTGCTGCTTAACTTTTTAACTGGTAGTGTAAAACATTGAGTGTAGTATTGGAATTAAGCATATTTGTAGTTTGCCAAAATTTCATGCCAATTTCTCATAGGAAAACAAAGTTACAGCATGCCAAAGTTGAGCATTTTATGATAGAAGTATGAAAACCGCCTTCCACTACTATTATTCTGAACACAACTGCATGTACTCCATTCTTCCTAAAAAATCCTTCAGTAATTTATTGTCTCTTTAGTTCTATCACGAATATTATCCAGAATATATCTATGTATTACCTCCGTATTCCTTTCAAAGATTTTTTTAAATCTTTCATGTTAAGCAATTCCTTCTAAAATTAATACAACTTTTATCCATCTGCAATTCTTTAAATTGTTTTCATGAACTTCTCCTGGTAGTTCTTCCAGGATTCTTCCAATGAATAACTGCTGTATCTCTCAATGATTCCTCTATGACACATGAGGGGTTTAATTTTTCAAGGATTTGATCGGAAATCCAACACCTCTAGGTATTTTTCTAGGGCTGGAGAAAAAAATCATACAACAATGTTCATGGCATTCTTTCTTGAATTTCTCAGATACTATTCTGATTGTTTTCCAAAGTTATATTAATAGATATCTCCAAGAAGTTTTTAAAAAGTTCTCAGATTATCGGATTCTCCCGACGCTTGTTTCAGGAGTATATTCGATACTTGTTGATCCTTTTCCAGAAGTTATTTTAAGAAATTATTCAGAATATTCTTTGGCGTTTTAAAGATAGTTTTAAAGCTTTGTATATTTTTCTGCATGTATTTGCCATGAAATAAAACTTTGGGGATTTCAATTGTTATTATACCAGATATCCCATCTTGCAATTTAAATAAACTACAGATACCTTATGAGGAATTAATTAAGGTATTTGTCTCCAGTTGATTTATGGTGTCACTTTATTGTTTTCGAGATTTGTTTAGAAGTTCTTAAAGAAGTACACTAAGGATTTCACTGAGCATGCTATCAAGGACTGTTATTGAAATTACACAAGCAATTGCTCAAGTATAATACTTTTATCAAAATTTTAAGTAAAGTAGTTATTTCCTCTGAATTTGTTATTGCGAAAATTACTAAAAAATATATGTTGAAAATCAAGTTATGTCGACATGCTGTGAAAATTAATTCAAATCGATGCATTTCCCAATAACTTAGGAGTAATCTATCAAAATTTATCATTTTATATGGAAAATCGAAAAAGTAAGAGAAAAACGATCTATTCTAACCAGTGTTATACAGATCATTGGAATCTCTTCATAAAACAATTACACTACATTATCCTCAAAAAAATCTTCTATACAAGACATGCTCTTCTATGGAATATAAAATTAAAGAATACACTTGCGCTGAGGGCGATAAAAATCGAAAGAACCGTCAATCACATAAACAAGGGTGCATATTAGATGACCAGTTCGTTCACCACCTTGAAGTAATTAAAGTTACGACAATTTTGAGGGCCAAAAACTTGTCTGGGAAGTGGACTATTCGGAGACCAGGTATACGGGAAACTGGCGCTCGGGAAAAAGACATACGGGGATCCGACATTCGGAGAAAAGTATTACAACCGAAAATTTCAGCTCTGTTGCACTACTACCTATTTGTTTAATTTAACGAAAAAAATGAAGTAAAATAAAACAATAATTATGTGAATGGTACATTACTTCCCATTAAAGCATAATTATACCATACGAATGAGAAGGCCTTACTTAGCTATACTAAAGGAGTATTCCTTATCCGAGTAGTTAGAGTCCGCGACTACGAAGCAAAGCCATGCTGAAGGTGTCTGGGTTCGATTCCCGGTCGGTCCAGGATCTTTTCGTAATGGAAATTTCCTTGACTTCCCTGGTGATATAAAGGGCGAACATGAAATTATTGTGACACCGAAATTGTCATGCCAATTTTATTATAATGTTTAGAATCAAATCAAAACCAAAACCTACATATATTTACTTCAAAAATCAAAAGAAAAATTAATCGTTGGAGCCTTGAGTGTAAAATTGAAGGCATTTTCTCTTAATGCTCTCCATCAAAGTCTTTACAGTGTCATCCGGTAGCAGATTCTCGTTTTTTTTTTTTTTTTCTTAACATGTCCTTCTCATCTTTGACTGTCTTCTTGCTCTTCCGAAGTTCCCGCTTCATTATTGCCCAGTACTGCTCACCGGGCGCAGCTCCGGATAGTTTGTCGGATTCATGTCCTTTGGAACAAAAAGGACAGAATTGGCCTCATACCACTCCAGGACACATTTAGAATAGCCGTTTTTAGCCGTCGATTGATGCCACTCATCGCGGTTTGGGATGTTCTGTACCTTGTATGTATGTAGTCCAGCTCTCTTCTTTGCATTCTGGACATTGCTCTACGACATGCCGATATTTTTAACCAAATCACGGCTTGAGACATTGGGATTTGCTTTAATCATCCGCTTCACCTTTCCCTCCGTCTTTTTGTTCTCCGGTCTCGGTTTTCTTCCAGCTCCTTTGCCGTGGTCCAACGTCAACCGCTCCTGGAACCGCATCAACATTCTGGAGACGGTTGTATGGTGACATTTTTCCCAACTGCCGGTGCGACAGGTCAGGAAATTCCAGGTGTTTGGAAAGAATTTGTTCTCTTGACTCGCGTTGGTTCACCTCCATTTTCGCTGAATCGAAAAACACGACTTCGAGTTTGACAGCGAGTAAACAATACACATCAATGAAAAAGTGTGCAAAATTTGGTTGGTTTTTATCCAATTCTATAGAAATTATGCCCTGTTGAATGTGTCACAATAACTTCGTGTTCGCCCTTTAGTATAATCCTACCTGCCACACGATATACGAATGCGAAAATGGCAACTTTGGCAAAGAAAGCTCTCAGTTAATAACAGTGGAAGTGCTCATAAGAACACTGCTGAGAAGCAGGCTCTGTTCCAGTGAGGACGTATACACCATGAAGAAGAAAAAGAATAAGAAGAAGAAGAAGAAGAAAAAGAAGAAGAAGAAGGATTAGAAGGCATGAACAAAATAGTGTTAAAAGTCATCTCATACAAAAATTTTCTAGGGCATCGAAATTGCATACGGTGCACTTATGCTTTTATGGGTAGTATTGCTTGGAAAATTCCAGGAGAAAATTTTGTTAGATGAATTCAAGGAGGAACTTTTAATAGAATCGATGAATCCTTGGAGAAACACTTGTACATCGCATACATGAATTCTTGAGAGACATCCTGCAAGGAACTTTAAAGCAAATCATTGAATCTTGAGGCTGTTTAAGTGAATCATATGGAGAAGTCTCCGCAAGATTTTTTGGGAAAATTATACATATCTTGCGAATATGTTTGGTGGAAATTCCCAAAAGTATTCTCTGTGGTAAATTCTGGAGAGATTTTCGATAGTTGATCAATTTCTTAGAGTAAGTATTGGAATTTTTGCTAGTGAACTTCCTTTTTTAAAGAATATTTAGAGATTTTTCTGAAAATGGATCAATTCTTGGATGGAACTGCTAGAGTGCCTTCGCTGGGAATCGATGGAAGAATGTCAAAAATCAAAACGTTAAAAGGACAGAAGGACGAAAGACAAAAGGTCGAAAGGATAAATGGTCGTAGAGGAAAAAAATGAAGATCGAGAAGTTTTTCCTAGAGAAAGAAGACAAAAGAATCACCAAGCAAATCATTTTGACCTTTGATCTGTCGACCTATTGTCTTTCTGCCTTTCGATACGTTGCTTTCCAACCTTTTGTCTCTAAACTCTTCACGGTGCTCCCTTGACCGTTATTATCAGAAAAAAAACTCCATGAAATCTGTACTCACCAGTAGTTTTGTATAGCTAAGTTGCATGTCTGGGCAAAACTAAAAAAAAAAATCGTGGGGTCCGTTTTGAAATTGCGCCAATTTGATTGTATAAGTCAACAAATTCAAAAGAAATCTGAGATATTTAAACGGACTTTGATTGGCCGTGATTATCAGAAGAATTAAACCAATAAAATTTAGTCAAAGTAGGTGTTTTTAGTTATATTTAACCTCTGGGCGGAGTTTTGAATGAAAAGATCGTCGAAAATTTGAGTTACGCCCATTTTTAAGTTCTACTATTAAAATCACTAATTTCAAATAGACTAATTACACATTCTAATACCGCTAAGCATATTCTGTTTTAAGCAGTGTTTTTAATAACACATTGCACTTATATGCCATCGAAGTCTTTCACAATTGATTGATTTATCATAGGCTCAAGCGATATAAATCAATACGGAGTAAATTTCATCATGTAACCAAATAAGTTTTTATTCAACAATATTCTGCATAGTTTGGTGAAGCAATGAACTCACGATTCAAATTACTTAACTCGCAATACATGTTGAATATCGAAGAGCAAGTTGACGTCAAATAATACTTTCGGACTTGAGTTTTCGGTTATGAGTAGCAGGGTATGGAATAAAATGAAATTAACGATGTAGCGATACAAAATGAAAAAAAAAAAAAATATTGCAAAGTATTGAACATCCCTTATTATTTTGTTTAATGGAATTTAAATTGGTAGCACTAACTTACAGTGCTTATTTTTTAAAGCTTGTCTTTGTCGCATATGAAAAGTTTGTTTAGCAAAGTATGATTTAGTTTCGTTTGTCTTGACTAATTATAGCAGCGGGCGGTCCTTACTTTACAGGAACAGTTTGCGATCGAAAAAATACAGATAAACCATCAATTTGTGAAGGATACAAACCCGTTTTGGTAGATAGATTGGCAGGTAATCAACACGGCCACAGAACAATTTAATATTTTCCGGTAACAAAAACTGGAAGTTAAGTCTTTTTAAAATTACACACCTCTGAATTACTCTTGATCATTACTCCGAATATCAATAATATGAACCTGAAGACTTAACCTCGAGTTCCAGTTTATAGAATGGCATTACTTCGAATATCATTATCACGTGGCAATGTCATTCAAGGTAATTTTAAATTCGGGACAAATGCATTCAACATAATGGTGCGTTCAGGGTGATGACACTCGGGTTTATGACATTATGGGAAACTAAATTCGGGGAAATGAAATTCGGGGTTATGGGGGTTGAATCTTTTTAAGAGAGGTTTGATTTGAGTACTGATTTCCAGAGAAGACATGTGAAATTGAGCTCTGCAAGTATTATGATTTTAAAATCAATGAATCTAAACAATACCGAATATTTCATACATATTTCATGTATTGAGGCTTACTCTTCGCGAGTTGATTTGATGATGGGTTGATTGATTCATACAATTCTCTCACTATTGTATTTATCCAGGACTCTTACGTATTTGTGAGATCAAAATGACCGGAAAAGCTACAGATTAAATTATTCATTTGCGAAAAATCTAAATGTTGTAATCTATGCTACAAATGATCAAAAGAAATATTGATAGTGGTCTAGAGTGCCACAGTTTGATCAATAAGGCATTACTTCAATTGAAGTTTATGTTCTGGGGCAGTTCAAAGTTAGTACAGCCGCCGGGCAGCTAGTTTGGTTATAATAATATATTATGACTAATAATAACAATACAAATTTGGCTCCGTAATGCATTGCATCGCATGAGCCTATGACACATCAGTTAAATGTGAAAGACTTCGATGGCATGTTAGTGCAATGCGTCATTGAAAACATTTGAGCATGCTGACCGGTATTAGAATGCCTAATTAATCCTCCATGATCCATGATCATGACTCGATATCGACTCATGGAACCATACCAAAAACAAAATTTCATGGTTACTATGATGGTCCCCTCAAATGGCTTTCCAAGGCATTCGTTTCCAAAACTCGATATTTGCATGAGATGATGGTCCCTTCAGATATCGACTCAGGGAATTTTGACTGTATATAAAATTAGTGTTTTTAAAAATTACATTTTAAAATGGGCGTTACTCAAAATTTCAACGATCTTATTATTCAAAACTCCGTCCAGAGGATACAAATTACGAAACACACCTACTGTGAATCAAATTTTGATGGTTTATTTCTTCTGATAATCACGGCCAATAAAAATCTGTTTTAATATCTTACATGTCCTTTGAATATGTGGACTTATACAATCAAAAGGACGTAACTTCAAAACGGGTCCTACGATTTTTTATAAATTTTGCCCATACATGCAGCATAGCTATAGAAAACGACTGGTGAGCACAGATTTGATAAAGATTTTTTTCTGATAATAAAGATCAGTTAAGCATCGTGGCTCTTTACTGGCGAAATGTTTGGAGGAACCACTGAATAATGTATGAAGAAATGTTTGAGCAAAAAACTGTAGAATAAAATTTATGGACACAAAGTCAAAAGTCAAAACGTCGAAAGGACAGAAGGTTGAAAAGACAAATGGTCTTAAAGGAGCCAATAATTTAGACCTTTTGTCTTTCAGCCTTTCGACATCCTGTTTTCGACTTTTTGTCCCCATACTCTTCGCTGGCCAATTTTTTGGATAAATCTCTGGATAACATTTGTGGAGATTCTTGAGTAAGGTTTATGAACAGAAGCTTGAAAGACATAACGTCGAAATGACAAATTGTCAAAAGACATAAAGTCGAAAATGATTTGCTTGGTGGGAAAAAAAGGTTTTCGATCTACTGTTGCTTCTTTTTTGTTCTTCGGCCCTTTGTGACATGTTTTAGAAATACCTGCAGATATTCGCGAGGATTCCTAAAAAAGCCTAAGGACTGTTCATTTTATAAAGTGGACACCTTGTGCATGCTGTATCTTTTTAATTTATTAATGAGATTTCAATCGGTTTTCTGCACATCGTTCGACTAGTATTGTAAAATGTTGTGATAATAAAAATTCTCCAAAATAATTTAATTTCACACGAATGTGGAACGATTAGAACGGTCGATTTTTGGAGGTTATCAAAATCAGTGATTGTTAGAAATTGGCTGGAAAATTCGACAATTCATATTTTTTATTTTCAAAAAAAGCTTGTTCTTCGAAAGCATCATCAATCAGAAACCTAATGGAAAAAAAATCAAGTTATTTTTGTGCAACAATTTTAAAGATATAGTTAAATCATTTTTTTCCTATATTTTTTAGAGAAAAACATTTTAAATTTGAAGGGAACTCATATGAGTAGATTTTTTTGGTTTAAAGAACGTCATGACGGAAGTGCTAATATAGTATTAATATGAAAAATAATTTACGCATTCATAGAGTTACTTATTTAGTCCCCACGTCACTTTTGAACCACAATAGAAACACAATTGCCTTATTCTTAGAAGACCTTCCAGAGTACATTGACTATCTTAAAACTGGCAACACTGCTGTAATAAAATCGATTTTATTTTTATGTCATTCTGAGATTACCAATTTAAATATTTGGAGGAAACCGTTTACAATTTGCTGTAGATCGTTAAATATGCGGAAATGATTTTAAAAGTATGAGATTTTTTTAGTAAAACTACCATGAAGAGTAAAATTTATACTTAAGACTGTGGTTTAAACTCACGACTTAGCTCTCGTTTTTACATATATAGTTTCTTTAGTTATCCAAACTAGTTTTGAACACGCTTTTTACTTTTCTCTTTTGCTGGGTGCGAAAAGATAGTGTATCAGCAAATTTGACCAGAAATGGGTAAATCACTAAAGTTACCTAATGTCAAAGAAAGGTGGAATATAATTGATCTTTTTGAAGCTATTAGCTATAGTAGAATAGTAAATGATACAAACATATAATTTGTTCACAAAAATTAGGATTTTTATTTTGCGAAAAACAATGTTAAACTTTGACTAACAGCTTTTCTTAGCAGTTTTTTAAGAAACTATGTAGCTCTTCAACCAAAAGCATTTTCTAAGATCTTGTATTTTCATAGCATTGTAGAATAACGATGCACAGGGAACCGATTACGATTTTGTCAATAAATAAAACAAATATAGCATAAACAAAGTGTCCACTTTATAAAATGAACAGTCCTTATTCTTTCATGAATGTATTGGATGAATTATTACTGGAGCTTTCTTGAGATCGTTAAACTGCTGGAGTGATCTTTAGTTACTTTTGAAAATTCCAAGGTAAATTTATGAAGGATCATCTTAAGAAATAGTTGTAGAAATATCTCTACAGGTATCTAGCTGAGCTCCTACAGGGTCAGTAAATTGTTCCCGACTTCGGTATCTACTTCATCTTATTTAGGTTGCTAGAAAATAAGTGTAAATGTGTAAGCCTTTCTGTATTTTATTTGGGAACCCCTGGTAATCTAAATGAATTCTGTCACAAACAAATTTTAACTTTTGGAAAGACCTGTGAATAACATGCTTTGAAAATCTCAGGAAACCCCAACCAACCCCTGGTACCTTATTAGGTATCTCCTTAGAACCCTTTGAAATACCCCGGTAACTAAGAAATGAGAATGTGCTCTGAAATCTTTAGTTATCCTTTGGATGATTCTGAAGTCACTTGGAAACTCTGAGGGTTTCTAAGGAATCTCTGGGACTGATGTTGGAGTCCCTGAATACTGTTCAAAAACTTTCTAGGAACCCTTGAAACCACATAGTTAACCTTTCAATCCTTTGTGGGTATCTCGATACCGAATGCTCTGGGAATCTCAGAGACACCCTTGGGAACACTTTAGAACCTCTTCGAACTGAATGCAGCGGGACAACTATTTTCTGGTAAAAATGTTGCAAACGGAATGCCAAATTTGAAACCATAATAATTAACTACAAAACTAAACTCTATTCACAAACATTCAAAACAGGAAGTTTTTACTCCATGCGGGTCCGTTGATTTCTTCTTCAGTTCCAATCTGCGTGCCGTACGCCACTTGGCTTCAATTAAATTGTTGGCATTTATTTATGTTCACTTCGGATTAGTTTTCCCATTCCTGCGCGGTACAAACCACGATTCCTACGTCCCAAGAATCATCACCACCACCATAATCATCGCAGTTGCCTCTGAGTTTTTTTTTTTTTTCCTCTATCCGCGAAGGGGCTGGGTGATGGGCACTATGGGCAGTTTCATTGTAGCATGATGGACAAAAATTTGTCTGCCGTCTTAAGCCACTTTGATGAGTTTTGTGATCACTGGGACAGGGCCTGCTTCTCAGATTAGTGTTCAATAAGCACGTCCACAATTATTCACTAAGAGCCTTTTTTTTGCCAAAGTTGCCATTTTTTGCAGTCGTGGGGCAAGTACGATGATATTCTATGCCCAGGAAAGTCAAAGAATTTTCCATTACGAAAAGATCCAGGACCGACCGGGAATTGATCCCAGACACCCTCAGTATGGCTTTGCTTTGTAGCCGCGGACTTCAACCACTCGATTAAGCAAGGCCTCAACTCAGAACAAGTCATTCTTTCGAGTTTTTACCACCTAACCGCCCATAGTGCAATGACGGCGTGATCATTGTGACCCATTGTAGCAAAACAGGGACAAAAACATGACGGCTTCGGGCAACTTGCTGCCAGAAGAATATGAGTTCCGTCGTCGACCCGTTTGTTACTGGCTGCTTCATTATTGCTGGGGAGATATGCTGGCTGATGGTTACAAACCGAAGCATGCACTCGAGACCCCTCCCGGGAAGATAAATAGTCCAAACGAGATGACTTGATTTTTTTCTGCGCTTCGCGGGCGCACTGCAAGAAATGAGATGTTTTTAATTTCTATAGAATTGTCGAACAGTTTCGATTCGCAGTGCTCCGGCAAGAACTCAGCAGCGTCTGCTACATCAATTTTCATTAGTCTCAATTATGTACCCTTTGCAAAGTCCCTCTAACAATTTGCTTCCGCCTTCTTTTTTCCCCCCGATATCGTTCCAGACCGAAATGGTGAAGTATAATCTCAAGACGAAGGTGGTCCTGTCCGAGCTGGAGGCCAAATTCGAGAAACCACCGCAGATGTACAATCAGACGGCCCAATACCTGCTGCAGGACACGGTCAAGATGGTCAAGGACAACACGACGATGGCAATCAACGCGCTGGAAACGGTGGTCTACCTGACGAGGCCCTCCCACTCGGAGATGACGCTGAACAGTTTGCTGAATGTGAGTACCGTATTTGTAAATCTATTAAGAAGTAATGGTCGGATAAACAGAAGATAACAATAGTTTTTGCCTAAAATATTCAGTGTATTGAAATATTTGCTTCAATATAATTCATAAATTCATACCAGGGAGGAAGCTAAAGAATCATTTTCAAAATTTGATTTTGAATTCTCTGCAGAGCTTTCTTCCTGGTATTACAACAGCTAGTCCATATTGGTACAGCATACAACATGGCTGGCCTGAAAATTTGTTTGAATATCAAAAGCTTGTTCTTAGGACAAAGTTTTGATTTTCTATTAATAAGGGGATAGAGACATTGTACATATATGTTACATTTGGCTTGAATGCCCTCAATGTGATTTTTGAAATTAAATACTTACCTAGCATGAGCCCTAGATACTTAACTTCATCTGACCAATTTATTGGAACCACTCTCATCGTGACAATAAGTCTACTTGAAGGTTTCAAATAAAGAGCTTTTGGTTTATCAGGGAATATTGTTAGTTGAGTTTTGGAAGCATTAGGCGAAATCTTCCATTTTTGCAAGTATGAAGAAAAAATATCCAAACTTTTTTGCAGTCGACTACAGATGACACGCAGACTTCGTCCTTTGGCGGAGAGGCCTGTGTCATCCGCAATCAAGGATTTTTGACATACCTGAGGTAACTCAGGTAAGTCAGAAGTGAAAATATTGTATAATATTGGTCCCAAAATGCTGCCTTGAGGAACACCAGCTCTTACAGGAAGTCTTTCAGACCTGGAATTCTGGAAACCTGAAGTGTACGAGTTGACAGATAACTTTGAATTATTCTAACAATGTGTGTTGGAAAATTAAAGTTTTTTAATTTAACGATCAAACCTTCATACCAAACACTGTCGAAAGCTTTTTCTATGTCTAGAAGAGTAAGACCAGTATAATAGCCTTCATATTTGTTGGAATGAATCAAATTCGTTACACTTAAAAGTTGATGAGTTGTCGAATGTCCATGACAAAATTTAAATGTTCATTGGTAAAAATTAAATTTTCGTTGATGTGGACCATCATTCTGTTCAAAATGACCATTTCAAAAAGTTTACTGATGGAGGAAAGCAAACTGATTGGACGATAGCTGAAAGCTGCTGTACGATTTTTGTCTGGTTTTAAATTTGGTACAACCTTAGCATTTTTCCATTTGTCAGGAAAATTCTTTCTTTCTTTCTGGCGTTACGTCCCCACTGGGACAGAGCCTGCTTCTCAGCTTAGTATTCTTATGAGCACTTCTATAGTTATTAACTGAGAGCTTACTATGCCAATGACCATTTTTGCATGTGTATATCGTGTGGCAGGTACGAAGATACTCTATGCCCTGGAAAGTCGAGAAAATTTCCAACCCGAAAAGATCCTGGACCGGTGGGATTCGAATCCACGACCCTCAGCTTGGTCTTGCTGAATAGCTGCGCGTTTACCGCTACGGCTATCTGGAAAATATGGTAATTGAAAACATTTGTTGAATATTTCAACTAAGAATGATAAGCTACTTTCTGGAAGTTTCTTGATGAGGATGTAGAAAATTTCATCATCGACAGGAGCTTTCATATTTTTGACTTTTTTTCATAAAAGTTCTCACTTCTTCCAGATCAGTCCCCCAGGAATTTTTGAAAACGTTCTCTTGATTGGGAATATTTTCGAAGTCCTGAGAGACTTGATTTTCAATTGGACTAGTAAGTCCTAAATTAAAATTGTGCGCGCTTTCAAACTGCATAGCAAGTTTTTGAGCTTTTTCGCAATTAGTTAGTTATAATTTGTTTTCCTCTTTCAAAGTCGGTATTGGCTTCTGAGGGTTTTTCAAAAAATTTTAGATAATTTCCAATAGGGCTTAGGGTCGATTTCTTCACCATGGCTTAAGCCGTAAACCACGCTTACCCATATAGTTAAACTAGGTTCAAGGCCTAAACGAGGATGAAGAAATCGACCCTTAGGGCCAGCGTCCAATCGTGAAAAAAATATTTTCGTTTCTTAAATGTGAAAATGGTTTCTTGATTTCTTTCTGCAAGTCTTGCCATATAATTTTCATAGCAGGACCGCGAGTGCGTTGAAATTGCCTTCTCCTCACGTTTTGAAGACGGATCAAAAGTTTAAGATCATCGTCTATAACCAGGGTTTCAAATTTTACTTCACATTTTGGAATTGTAATGTTCCTGGCTTCAACAATGGAATTTTTTAAAGTTTGAAGAGCATTGTCAGTATCAAGTTTTGTTTTAAAGAGATGTTAACATCAAGATTAGAGTGTTGCAAGCTTCAACACTTGTGCACAAGCCGTGGCTCAACTGTTGCCTACTTTCTGGCTGTTTTTCAATCGGGTGATATACTCACCACTTTCCATCAAACAAAATCACCATGTCCTGCAAATGCTGCCAAAAAGTTGTTCAGGACCAAGAAGGCATTTTCTGCAGAGGTTTTTGCGGTGAGTTATTTCACGCAATTTGTTCCAAAATTGATTTCCCACTTGATCATCTTCGTCAGCATGAAAAAAACATTTGTTGGATGTGCGACAACTGCTCCGAACTCTTTTCCAATGGGCACTTCCGAAACATCGTCAGCCGATATGAAACGAACGGCGGTTCCTTACCCGGTGCTATCAAAGCTATCCAAGATGACATCTCTAAACTGAACTTAACTGTTGCAACCTTGTCTGCTAGAATAGAATCCTATCCTGTAACACCGCAGCCAACTACTTCCAAAGGATTCAAATGGGGTGACCACATCACACCTACAAGCTCCAAACGACGACGTGGAAACAACGGTGATTTGCTGGCTCCAGTGCCACAACTCAAGCAATGCAGTGCTACGAAGGAAATTTGTGCTTCTGTTAGGACGGTTAGCTTACAGAGCAACTTATTCTGGCTTCATCTTTCGGCCTTCCACCTAACTACCACCGAAGATGATATTAGCAGCTTGGTTCGCGAATGTTTGACCATCGGCGAAAATCAACAGATGAAAGTCATTAAACTCGTTCCGAAAGGCCGTGACCCATCGACCCTAAACATTGTGTCATTCAAAGTCGGTCTGGAGGAAAAATTGAAGAACGATGCCCTCTCACGCGAATCTTGGCCTCAAAATGTGCTGTTTCGTGAATTTGAAGACCTTCATTCAAAAAACATGCCAGCCATTGTCAGAATTTCCCCAAAACCAGCTTTAAATCCGGCAACGAGCGACTCTGCAACCAACGCTTCATTTCCTACGACAACGAGTTAGAATCTTCTGGCTGCGGAAGCGGAATGCATAACACGAAGCCTTTTGGAAGCCCCTTCTTACTCAAACACAGTCGTGCCAGCAACCGACGACGTTCTCCGTTGTAATTCGTTCACACATCAACAATGTTCCAGCCATCCAAGTCATTCCGCTCCTGTGTTTGGGTATATAGAAGGGGTCTTCCAGACCGCTCTCGCAGGCAAGTATCCATATCGTAGAACCTCTTCGCTTCCTGACGTTGGCTCATGTTTCAGCTCCCAACGTCAAGTTCGGCTGCCTCGATCACGCAGCCTACATTCAACAGCCGCATTCGTCGACTCTGCAACACTAGGCGGACTACAACCAAGACGCACTCTGGAAAGCCTGATGGAAGCCCCCAATCTCTTCAACCCAGTCCGGCCGTATGCAGTCTCCGTTCATCATAGCCGTCTCGGTCCTGTGGTCGCATGTAGAGCAACAAGCTTGCACAGGCAAGTACCAATTTCGTAACTGTTCTTCGTTGTGTGATTCAGTTCCCCTCACGCAGCCTACTGTACGAACGGCTGGGCGTGACGTTACTCCTGAAAACAATTTTCTACACAACCGATCGACCCTTCAGCCAGGACGCATCGTAGAAAGCTTTTTGGAAGTCCTTAGTTCCTCTAACACAGTCGTGCATAATCCTGCCAGCGCTCATCACAGCCGTCCTGGCCCTGTTGTTAGTAGGTGTTCGGGAGTCTTCCAATCTGCTTTGACAGGCAAGTACGACTATCAGAACGAACTTCTGCTGTCTCATATCAACTCACTTTTCAGTGCTGTGACTGATGGGACACTCGGTAATATGATGAGCACATCGGAATGCAACCAAGCCGAAGTAGAACAAATTCCAACGTTGATACTTGGGACTCGGAGTAACAGTAAGTCTATGATGAACCAACATCGTGCCGACAATGTAGTCATATACTACCAAAATGTCGGTGGTATGAATAGCTTGTTGGAGGATTACCGCTTATCTGTTTCTGACAATTGCTACGACATAATTGCTCTAACCGAAACCTGGCTCGATTGTCGTACCACATCCCACTCAGTTTTCGGTTCCAACTATGAAGTTTTTCGCTGCGACCGCAATCGAAGGAACAGTCAGAAGTCATCAGAAGGTGGCGTCCTGCTAGCCGTAAGCCGAAAATTAACAGCTTATCCAATCGAAAACGATTCATGGACCTGCTTGGAACAAGTTTGGATATCCATAAAATTAGCAGACCGCACGCTGTTTCTATGTGTTGTATACAAACCACCAGATCGCGTACGTGACAATGATCTCATCGAAACTCATTGTCGATAAGTTCTGGAGGTTGCAGAAAACGCTTCTGCTAACGACGAGCTCATCGTGCTGGGTGATTTCAACATGTCTGGCATTTCTTGGCGGTCATCCAGGAATGGTTTTCTATATCCAGATCCCCAGCGTTCAACCCTGCATCCGGCTGCAACAACTCTCACCGACGGTTATAGTACAGCTACTCTTACTCAAATCAACAGTGTGACCAACGAAAACAATCGGATTTTAGATCTTTGCCTTGTCAGTTCGATCGAAGTGGCTCCACCGATTTATCGCGACTTCGCCCCGTTAGTGAAGTCAACCATCCACCATACCCCTCTTGTTATTTCCGTCGAAAACCAATTGATTTGCGAGTTTACTATCGCTCCCAAGGCTATTCACTATGAGTTCTCAAAAGCCGATTACCACGGTATTGCTAATCTGCTTTCTAGCATGGATTGGGACACTATTCTTGACGCCGAAGATGTGGATGCAGCAGTGGAAACCTTCTCGAATGTGCTCTCCTACGATCGACATGTTCCAAAACAGGTTTTTCAGAACAAAACTTGTATCCCTTGGATGACCAACGAGCTACGGCGACTAAAAACTTCGAAACGAGCCGCCTTACGACAATACACCAAGCATCGCACTCCTCAGCTAAAATGCCGGTACCTCAGATTGAACAAGGAGTATAAGCACGTGAGTCAACGCTCCTACTCACTTTATCAACGTGGAATTCAACGAAAACTGAGAGCTAATCCGAAAGCTTTTTTGAATTTTGTGAATGAGCAGCGTAAAGAGTCTGGCTTGCCCTCATCAATGTTATACAACGGCCGATTGGGATCATCAACTTCAGAGATATGTCAAGTCTTCAAGGAAAAATTCGCCGAAGTGTTCTCCACCGAAACGTTGGATGCGGACCAAGTCAACCTTGCCGTCAATGGGCTGCCTATATTTAGTCATTCGCTAAGCACCTTCCATATTGATGAATCGATGATAGCCTATGCTGCTTCCCAACTTAAAACATCATTCAATCCAGGACCTGACGGTGTACCTCCAGCTTTTCTTAAGACAAATATCGATCACTTACTGCACCCTCTTTGTCGGCTGTTCCGATTGTCATTATCATGCGGAACTTTCCCTTCGCTCTGGAAGAAAGCACATATGTTCCCGGTTCATAAGAAAGGATGCCAACGAGATGTAAATAATTATCGTGGAATAACATCGCTGAGTGCAGTTTTAAAGTTATTCGAACTAGTAGTCATGGGACCACTACTTTCCCACTGCAAACAGTATTTGAGCGATGATCAGCACGGGTTCATCGCTGGGCGCTCTACAACCACCAACTTGTTGTGTCTCACTTCATACGCTACTGAAAGTATGACCCAAAGAGCGCAGACAGATGTGATTTATACTGATTTGTCCGCGGCGTTTGACAAGCTAAACCATGCCATAGCGATCGCAAAATTAGAAAGGCTTGGAATTAACGGGAATCTTTTACAATGGTTTCGTAGCTATTTGACAGACCGCCATCTACTTGTTGCCATAGGAGACTGTCACTCCGACACTTTCTCTGCATCATCGGGTATCTCTCAAGGAAGCCACCTGGGCCCCCTGATATTTCTCCTGTATTTCAACGATGTGAATTTGGCGCTTAAGGGGATTATAAAACAAAGCCAAACTTTGAATTTTTAAGAGCACGAGACAGGAGAATCTGTCAACAGTTCGCGTTGAAAATCAATCAAATTACTTGCTTGCTGGTGGTGACCAATGGGATAAATTTTCAACGCAGTGCGCTGTGTGGTTCTCAAGTCTTGTGCTCTTGAAAATTTGAGGTATGGCTTCGTTCTATAATCACCTTAAAGGACCACGATTGTCTTACGCGGACGATCTTAAAATATTTCTCCGCATACGCTCCATCGACGATTGCCGTTTTCTGCAACAGCAACTTGACGCCTTTGCCAACTGGTGTAGTGTGAATCGTATGGTAGTCAACCCTGACAAGTGCTCTGTGATAACCTTCTCAAGGAAAATGCAACCGTTTGTCTATCAATACACTTTGCGTGGAACGGACATAGAACGAGTAGAGCATGTTAAGGACTTGGAAGTAATTTTGGATTCCCAACTCACGTACAAACAGCACATTTCGTAAGTAGTAGACAAGGCATCCAGAACGCTTGGGTTTATTTTTCGCTGTGCCAAAAACTTCACCGACGTTCATTGTCTGAAGGCACTTTACTCTTCCTTAGTCCGTTCCTCGCTAGAATACTGCTCAACTGTATGGAGCCCATCCTACAGCAACGGCGCAGAAAGAATAGAATCTATTCAACGGCGTTTCCTTCGATATGCCCTTCGAAGACTACCCTGGAATAATCCTTTTCGTCTGCCCAGCTATGAGAGCCGATGTCAACTGATTCGTTTGGAGCCACTTTCATCCAGACGGGATACTGCTAAGGCTTTTCTGATCGCTGATGCACTAGGTAACCGGATTGACTGCCCATCTATATTGGAACAGATAAACGTCAACGTTCAACCTCGGGCTTTGCGTAACAGTGCAATGATGCGACTGCCCTATCGTAGCACAAACTACGCAATGCATGGAGCTATCAATGGACTCCAACGAACCTTCAATCGCGTTTCGTCACTCTTTGACTACCACTTGTCTCGCGAAGTACTCCGTAGTAGATTCTCAGAATATTTTAGACGATAGTTGTTTTTAAACGCCTGTTTTTGCTTTAATTTGTTTGTAAATTTTGTTTGCTTTTATTGTTTGATTAGTGACGTTTCATGTACTTATTTTTTTATCATCATTTGGGCAACTCAGCCTGTTGATGAATACCAATAAACATAGACATTAATCATAGAGTCAATATATGTTTTATATATTCCACTCGGCTCGAAAATAATTGAAAGTGGAGCTAATAGGATTGAGAATCGCTTCATGGGGAAACATAACAGGGACATGATCAGAATCAAAATCAGCATGAGTAACTTCAAAGATGACTAGAGTCGGTTAAGGCCAAGATAATCGTAGATGGATTTCTAGAAGAGGAAAAACATGTTGGGTTATCAGGGTATTGAATTGAGAAATATCCTGAAGAGCACTCATCGCATAAAATTCTGCCGTTGGAATGACTTTGAGAATTATTTCATGACCGATGTTTGGCATTAAAGTCACCAATGACAAAAAAAAATGAGTTTTTTTTATATATTAAGGCACTCCGTGCTCGTGACCACTACTGTGCCGGACTCAGTTGATCTTGTAGCTTCTTTACCGATACAGATCTATTTTCAACTTATCTATATTTACATCTAGTTTCACTCTCTCCTACTCTTTTACTCTCACACCGAGCAGGTAGGAAGAGAGCTCTGCTGTTAGTGAGGCTAGCCCATGACTTCCGCTTATGAATCGAAAGCGTAACCTCAAGGCTACAGACCCCCCTGAAAAAAAAATTATAAATAAAAAAATAAAAAATAATTAAAAATAAAAAAAAATGACTTATTGCGAGTCAATTTTTGCAAGTCATTTTGTAGCAAATTAACTTGCTGTCCAGAGCATTGAAAAGGCAAATAGTCAGCTATGAAAGTATACTAAGCTGTGATTCAACAGAAACACCTAAAGCTTCAAAAACTTTGATTTCAAATGACGAAAACAGTTGATGTTTTATACGCCTATGAATGATGATTGCAACTCCCCCACATGCCCCATCTAGTCGATTATTACGATAAACAAAAAAGTTAGAAGTTAGGATCTTTTTTAAATTTGGATCCAGATTTTAAATATTTTTCAGTAATAACTGCTATATGCACGATATTAGCTGTGAGAAAATTAAACAGCTCGTCCCCTTTACAATTCAAGAAACGAGCATTCCAATTTAAAATATTTAAATTTTTGTTTGGATCCAATAGAAAACCATAATCCAATAACAATTTGATAAATAGATTTTACACCAGCTTGGACTGCTTCAATCATAGTGGTGGCTTTGAACATTGCATCAATCATTAGATTCAATTGTTCAGTTAGAAAATTAAAATCAGAGGCTGACATATCACTTGAAGTGGGTACATAATCTGATGATTTCTCGTTAGAATTTTCGGTAGACGAAGAGGCGAAGTAGAAATTTCATGTGGCGGCAGGGTTTTTTTTTAATTTGATTTGAAACAATTAGAATGGGTACTCGTAGTATGAAAAAGGGAGGAGTTCAAATTACCCGCTACGATATCGGCATAGGATTTTCCTTAGGTAGATGCATTCGAAATTAAAAAATTCGAACGACTACCCGATGGATTAAAATTAGTTTGTGAATGAGCATGATTATGATTTACCTGATGAGTATGATTCCTAATCAAGCGATCGTTAACTGAAAAATGAGCATTGTTCGATACTCTACCAGGCAAACTCCGGAAACGACAGTTATCGTAACGGATACTATCTTACATCTGCCTGGCACGAGCCTCGTCGACTCGCCTACGCGAAGGGCAACCCCAAAAATTTGACTTATGATTGCCCCCGCCGCGAATATGAACTTATCGTTATTTTCCTTCACTGGACAGACGTCCTTAGCGTGAGAAGAACCTCCGCATGACCCCACTTTTGGCACCGACGGCACTTAGTGGGGTTCTGGAAATTTCCTCCAGGTTTCTGGAAATGTTCCCTGTCACACGGACATCGAACATAAGTCTAGGTTTTTCTAAAGCTTTAATTTTATTTAATTCTTTTTTGTTAAAGTGAACTAAATAATATTGTTGAGAAAGCCCTTTCCGAACAATTCCAGATTGGGTTCTCTTTTCCATAATGATTACTTGGACTGGGGAGAATCCAAGTAAATCATTTATTCTATTTTTGATCTCTTCAGGTGACTAATAGTCACTTGAGAGACCTTTCAAGACGACTCTGAATAAACGGTCAGTTTTGTCGTCACAAGTAAAAATTTGTGCTTCTTCTCTTCAAGATGTTTGAGAAGAAGTTGGCGATCTTTAAGAGTTTCCGACAAAACGCGACAGTCTCCTTTCTTTGCGATTTGGAAGGAGACCTTGATTCCCCTAATGGAGTTCAAGATCTCCTGCCTAAATCCCCCACATTTGGAACAGCTAACCACGATAGGCGGCACTCTTTTCTTCCTCACTTGAATCATTTGGATTTCGGAAAATTTGTCTAGAGCATCGAACTGATTGCTCATTTCGATGTAATTATCAACATTAACCATTTCACCCTTGGAAGAAGCACGCATCCCGCACAAAAATAGGAAAATCCATATTTTTTTTAGATTTTAGCAACTACTACTGTTGTGTTCAAGCTGCCATAAAACTTCATTAAAACAATAACGTTTAATTACGTCAATGTTCCTCGCTTTTTGATTAGTTTTCCTGTAAAATTAGACTTTGTTGCTTATCTCTGCCTGAATACATATCCGTTACTCCCTGGCTTCATTGTTCGTCTCATCAAGGCATGCAACAAAGCAGCCATCTAGTTACCAGCCAATGGTGTTAATCTGTAATGAGGGTATACATTTTAAAATAATGCACCGCCCCCGATTTGGGTCGCGATAATGAAAATGGATGGAAGGCTAATGCTCAGCCGGGTCCCCCATCCCGTCGTCATTCGGGATCTCCTCGAGAAGCTGCGAATCAAGGAAATGTGGTCGTCCTGCCTCAACCCAACATCAGCAGTAGAAGCAGCAAAGCTTAATGGATGTTTATTTTAGTCTTACTACCAATTCCATCAACTTTTCATTCGTTTACTTTACACCGCACAGTATTTCGATAGGCCGAAATCGTGAACTTAATTCAGTAGCACTCTTAAACGTGATTTTTCTGGAATGGTGTCTTCAGACGAAAATTTTCTAAAAATATGGCGCATATATTGGCGGTAACTGTTAGTTCGCAACTTTGCCGTAGGCGGCGCTGTAAAATTAAAATTTCTGAAATGACGATCTTTAAATATGGTGTCTTTGGCAAAGTTGTAGATAATTTAAATACCAACAACTTTGCCGAAGACACCTATTCTGTATCTAGTCACATTTCCAAAATATGGAGGTATTTTATGAACGACCCCCTAAAAACAGTTTTTCTTGAATATTTTGAAAATGTGAGGTTTTCGATAGCAACTTTGTTCTACAAAATTGTGTAAACAGTCAAAACTAATCATTTTCTCGAAGGCACTATGGTTCTAAAATGTAAGGGAAAGGAATTATAGTAATTTAAGTGCAAATATCAGTCACTTTTCGGGGTCGTTTATTTTTTGGGTGGCAAGTGGTGGCAGATTAAACCCATTGGGATTGAAAATATATCATAAGTAGTGTTCAATGTCGATAGTGTCATGATTATCCACGAGTATCCCTTCCAGTTAACGGGATTTTTATCAGAGTCTATTTAGGCAAGTTTTGACAGCGCGTTTGATAAATATGCTTGCTCTGACTATCTTCATGAGAGTCATACACTTGTTTTCACTCTCCCCTTCTCCCTACCATTCGCTGTTTTGATTGTTATGCTTCTGCATTCTAAATTAAACAGACACATTCAATGCGTGAAATTTTAACAGCGACGAAAAATTCCTTTGTCTATTTACACATCTTGCTTAAAATGTGAACTACTCTTTTAGTCAAGAACTGATAAGTGATTAATAATTTTTCAGCCGCTATGTGAAAACCCTTGCTTAATATTTGTCTTAATTTAGTTAAGAGTGTGTTTATGTTTTATGTATGCTGTCAAATGTGCGCTTATAGCCAGCGGTTGTTTTCAAGTGCTGTTTCAATTAGTAAAAATGGTTGACGAAGAAGATAAGTTAAAAATAGTTTTAACAAACCAAGCAACAAAAAATCCAAACAAGCAAAGGAGCTGTTGCGTACCTTAGCTGAAATCTATACAATACTTCAGAGAAGAGTGAGAGTGAGCCTTCGGTTGATTTTAATACCTTTATACCTAATACCTAATATTATATTCTGCAATAAAATAGAATACGACTATTTTTAAGCCAATGCGTTGGATAAAAAAAATCCTCTATACATCGGTATTAAATCTTGATTCATATCTTAAAAACCCTTATTACCAAAAATAATAAATAAGAAACTTTAAAAAGGGATATACACAAGGAACGTAATAAAAACATACATACCTTCTCCTGCGCGTGATCGAAACTTGCCTAAATAGACTCTGATAACAAACCCGTTAACTGGAAGGGATACTCGTGGATAATCATGGCACTATCGACATTGAACACTACTTAAGGTATATTTTCAATCCCAATGGGTTTCATCTGCCACCACTTGCCACCCGAAAAAATAAACGACCCCGAAAAGTGACTGATACTTGCACTTAAATTACTATAATTCCTTTCCCTTACATTTTAGAACCTTAGTGCCTTCGAGAAAATGATTCGTTTTGACTGTTTACACAATTTTGTAGAACAAAGTTGCTACCGAAAACCTCACATTTTCAAAATATTCGAGAAAAACTGTTTTTTGAGGGTCGTTCATAAAATACCTCCATATTTTGGAAATGTGACTAGATACAGACTAGGTGTCTTCGGCAAAGTTGTTGGTATTTAAATTATCTACAACTTTGCCCAAGACACCATATTTAAAGATCGTCATTTCAGAAATTTTAATTTTACAGCGCCGCCTACGGCAAAGTTGCGAACTAACAGTTACCGCCAATATATGCGCCATATTTTTAGAAAATTTTCGTCTGAAGACACCATTTCAGAAAAATCACGTTTAAGAGTGCTACTGAATTAAGTTCACGATTTCGGCCTATCGAAATACTGTGCACCGCCTCCCCCTTCAGTCTTAGTCGCGTTGAACATCGTCGATGGTTTTTCTAGGTATACCCAGAGCAGCTCAGGGAAAGCGGACATAGTTTTGCTACTAACGGCGAGAGATTTTCACGCTTCATCGGACAACTTCCGTGGAATTTCTCATTTCCAACGGATTTGATGAGATTTCGGTGAATCTCTTCGCTCTCTTCCTTCCTCGCCACCCTTCGCTGTAGGTGGGTGGAAGGATGGCGTGATCCGGATGATGGGATTTATTGAATTTCCTCGCTGGAGCTTCCTCAAGATATTTTTGCATACTGGTCGCCTTCTTGGAGCGGATTGGCAAACAGAGCTGGAAACGGGATTGAGTGCACTGTGATTCGATGGATGGGATGAGTGCGCTTTTTGTTTGTGCATTTGCGGTAAGTGAGAAGTTTGATTGTGCAGCGCAGCAGGATTCTTGCGGTTTGGAGTGGGATCGGTCGAATGGAGTTGAATAAATGAAAAAGTTCTATCGGGATGTGTTTCCATGAAATAGAGTGTTTTTAAGGAAATATTACATGACCACACAGCAAATTTGTATGCATTTTCTTTATATTTACTTCTGGTGACATGCCTGCTTATTATTTTTATTTCAAATATAGACGATTACAGCAAATGATTGGTGCAATTATGCAGTGCAGTTGGAGCTATATATTTCTTTGTAATGTTTCAAATAGGAATTACCGTTTTCTAAATTGGAAACATGACGAGTGATAACGTTATATTGCAGGTAATACTGGAATCTATTCGAGACCGGGATCAAAACACAAAAGAGAGCTAAACGTTTTTATATATCACAATGAGTGACGGTTGGAGAACGGGGTTGGTGGTCCAAAAGCTAGCACTTCTGCTTCATAAGTAGAATGTCACGGGTTCATTACCAGGCTCATCCCTTTCCTCGTACTTTGTACATTTCACTTACTTCTGTTTTCCACTCTTAATCTGCCACAGTTGATCTACCACAGCTGATCTATCACAGTTCATAGCATTTCCAAGAACCCGAGACGGACAAAAAAACCGTTTTCCTGCGCTTCCATTCTTTGGTCATTATAGCACGCCTTACCTTACGTCTGATAAGTAGGGACTCTGCTAACCAAACAGAAATCCTCTCTGCCATAAAAATTATACCGGCCCTACACCTTTCCGCAAGAACTGGCGTAGATGCAGAGGTATGTACGGTCTGCTGTGGGTGCCAGATTAATGCATCATCCATTCCCCCCCCCCCTTCCCCTCATTGGTTTGCATTCTGACGTGGCAGGCGCCATTGACGCCTAAAAATATAAGATCACCAGCACTTGTACATTGAAAGTGTCTGGTAGTCCCAAGTGGATGGACATCGGAATTGATATTTATTTTCCTAAACGTAAAACACATCAATTTTTGTGTGATTTAGAACCAAAGTTTTGGAAATTTGAGGTTTTTCTATTGAATACTTTTATTCTTATACCGTGTGTGGCCGATTCTCAGCCTAGTTAAAACGCGTAGATCAGCTACATTGCCACTGCCTAACCATCTCTTTTTATCGTCTCTTATCTCCCTAAGCTAGTTCTCTCTTGTTTCGAACCATTGGCTATCCCATCGGCGCCGTATGGCTTGCTTCGTTGCTCTCAATGCATCTTCGCCGGAGATGGGAGTGTCGATAGCCGGTCGCTTTCTTTGCTGCGTTGGCCATTCGATCAGCTTGGTTATGCCGGCATGTTCCGAGATCTAACAGAATCAAACATTTTTGTTTCGCACGATGTGCTCGATCTCTTGAATCCACGGGTGCTTGGAAGATCCAGCCTCCAGGACCTGCAAGCAGCTCGCCGAATCCGTAAGGATCACCATTTCATTCCGGATGTTAAGGATAGAAACCGCCTTCTAAATCGCATACGCTTTTGCAGAGAAAACGCTGCATTCCTTCGGTAGACTGAACGTCCCGGGAAGGTTATTGTTATACAATGTAGCTCCTACCGTGTCTTCGCACTTTGACCTGTCAGTATGGACGACGGTTGAGTTGTGGAAGTGAGCTGACAGAAGTTGCTGGACGAATACTCCTCTTCACATCCCATAGAATCGAGGGTTTACATCCGTTCCAAGTACGGTCGCCTTGTCTCATAAGTTCACCGATTGCAGGGAGTGCCGTGTTCATGAGCTCCTCCAAACGATCCGAAACGCGCCGAATCAAGGGAAGAGAGTTGTTTCGGCTGTTTTTCGTTAGAATGGCTGTTAGAATGGGTGCCCGCTTCGGCTATGACCGAAACTATAGGGCTGGTGACAAAGGCTCCGAAGGCAAGCCATTCTGTTAAATGCTGGAGCTAGGATCTGCAATGTTGCTGGACCTCCTCGGCTCACCAATCCGATTCCATACGACGTCAGCTTTTCAATAATTAACGCCGATCCAACCTGCAGCAAACTTGTCCGATTGCCTCGCAGCAATTTGGCTCCAATCATTTGGAGTTGTTCGCGCCGTCGCGGGTAATTTTCGGACACTTTTCAAGAAAATCGAATTCACTTGAAGATGAAGATCACTTTATTCGCGAACACTAAATTACAACAATTTATTCGGGGAAAAACACGGGAAACGATCTTCACACCGCGACGGATTTATTTACTACTGAGTTGCAGTTATCTTCTGTTTATCTGCTTACATATAACACAGCTATAGCACAGCACAGCTGGCCGTTTGTTTGCTGTGTGCGTATCAAGAGAAAACTCTTACGCTCTTGTCCTAATCTAGGGATGCACATGTTGACTTAAGTTGTCGAATACAATTCACGTCTCGCTCTATCAGGAGTAATCATAGGCGTGACTAGCATGCTTTTCTTCACCATATTGCAATAGGGCTTGAATGTCAAGGTACAATCTAGAGTGACACCTAGAATCCTTAGCCGGTTGGTTTTCAAGATGGAAACTAGGTCTTCAAAGAATTCCGCGCCGGCTTTTGACGCGCATTCGGGCTGCAGTAGAACACATGAGACTTTGCCGCAGACATTGCGAAGCCGACACTCATCGCCCATTTACAGACAGCCTGTTTTCCGTGAGCAGTCCTTCGTTTTTTCCCGTTTAATGATGAGGAGGCTGTTGTCGGCGTACATGAGTACGTCGACTCCATTCGGCAGTGTTCGGAATAGAGATGGGCAAAACGGCTCATTTTAGTGAACGGATCACTCATTTTGGAGAACCGGATCTTTTCAACGGTTCAGTGGCTCATCGGCTCGCGAAGAAAGAGCGAACTGAACCAAGCGAATATAAAAAAGCGGTTCACCTCCTGTTGCGCAACACGCGTCGTATCTTTCGTATTTTTCGCTCTCTCATTCTTCATCCCCAAAAACCCACGATACTCGACCGATTTCCACAACCCAAACCAAAAGGGAGAAGCAAAATGTCCTTTGCCATTCTATGAGCATTTTTACTCTCTATCTATCATCTGTCTGTATGCAAAAAGGGAGGGCAAAATTGTCTGCTATGCTGAGAGCGCTGAGAGTACGGAGCAGCAGAAAACTGTGCTTGCATGTGTGGTGTGGCGCGCAAAGCAAAGCACGTGACAAGCGTTAATTAAGGCGCAAGTACAAATAAAGCAAATGTCAAATATAAAAAAGATTTTGCCCTTTGGTATCAACAAATCACACAGCCTTTTTATTTTGCTACGGTTCTTTTTTTTCGATTCATCGATTTTAACGGTGAAAAATACTCCATTTTTATTTAGGCCTTAAGCCGAGAAACGAACGAAGCAGAATGCGGCAATTCATGAGACAGTTGCGATCTGCTGGTTTTGTGTTTACCATGAGATTTTGAAGTTTCGCGGTCGGAGTAACCTTTCGATAACAAAGGAAATGTTAAGCTTTGATAACACTCGCATGTTTTGTTTACCCTTCCGTTTCGGTTGCATGCACACTTTTAGCTGTCTGTCCTATCGCGGAAAGTCCTCATAGAAAGCCTTATAAGGGATCTTATCTTATGTCTGATCCGTGCTGATCAAATTAACCGACTCTGGCCAAAAAAGAGCCACGGTTCACTCGTTCTTTTGAGTGATCCGAATCTTTAGAACGGCTCCGATTCTTTTTGCCCATCTCTAGTCCGGAAGATGGGCTGCATCGCCACCAAGAACAGCGTTACGGATAACACTGCTCCTTGCGGCACACAATTTTCCAGCTTGTGATTCGCTCCGAGAGGAAGCTTTGCAGTAGATTCATCAGTCGACCTCGTATCCGCTATAACTTCAGGGTGCGACACTCTTAAAAATAATGGAAATTACTGTGGACGTAATTCATAGTATGACTGAATTACATATGATGTAAATGATAAAACAACACAAAAATGTGTCCATGAAGATGTATTTAACAAAAAATGTAATTTAACACGTGAAAGGACACGAAAACGATGTCACTATGATCATCATTTCCCGAATCAGACGCTATGGTATTTAGAATGCGACATAAATTCATGTTATTTGGCTCGCTTTTTTTATGTGCATCCAAAAGACGTAAAATCACATGATTTTTTCGGAGTGTGTACTGTGCCACCAGGTATTGTAGGTATTGTGCCATCTGGTATTGACCTCTCCAGCTCGGCAAAGTACGTTTCGGTGCCACGTTCCACACTGAAAGCGTGCTGACGCCTGTCAAATCGTCCATTTGACTCCAGCTCAGTGATTGAACAATCCGCTCGAGTAACTTCGCCATGCAGCTGGTCAGCGAAATAGGCCGGAAGGCAGCCGGTCCGGAATCTTGACAGAGAACTTCGCCATCTAAAACGATGGAGGGTAGCTAGTACGTCTCCAGTTCTTCCGCTACTTCTTCGGTGCTGTCCGTAAAACCGTTAAGCATGAGCATGAGCATGATTGACCGCCCGCATTTGCTACTCCGTTATTGCAAGAACAGCTGTACTTACACAGGGAACCAACAGATGCTACTCAGGATCAGTAGCATCTTCAATGTGTAAGTACTGATGCTCTCATTATTATAACAAACAATACCGGCGCCGGCTGCGTCCGAATGCAGGTCAATTTGGGAATGGGAGGGAAAAGTTGATGTGTTACTTGCTTTACAGAAACCGAGGAGTCCTCTGCATTTCCACAAGAAAACACTGGGAGTTTGGATGTGTGAAAGGGTGCGTTTTGGTAAACGGTAAATAAATAATTCGAAATGAATACGTGAGCATATTCACGGCGACACCGATAGTGCGGTTACTACACAAACCGGACACGATACTGATTTCGTTGCTCGTTAACAGGAGCATACAACAGGTTCAACGTATGAAACACTTTCTTCCGCGCAACGCGAACCGGATACAATTGATCCGGATTCCGTCGCTCGCCCACAAAGGAGCATGCAACAGATTCAACGGATCAAACACTACTCTGTCCGTTAAACCGTTATCTGATAAGGTTTGTCGGGCGGACCTCCGAACCAGACTCTCCGAGCAGATAGTCACATCGATCGCTGATGCCGGGTCAATGTCGTTAGCTGAGCCATAATTCAAGATCACCATTTGCTTCGTCAGAAATGTTTCGGCTATGCGCACTTGATTTTTTTTTTCCGTTCGGGATGAACCACTGCGACCAGTTTTCTGTGATCTTTTGTGGTATAGCCGTGTCCTTTGTTTAGTGCATGTCGTTTTACTCCATTACTATTGAGAAACAATGAAGTAGTCGTTTTTTATACAATTATCATTCTTCACCATTTTGCATAGAGCATCTTTAGAAAGAGATACCGCTTTTTATACCTTTTGGAGAAAACAGTTTGTCACCAATAAAATCTCAAAAGCGCACCCCTTAATCAAGCTCGGCCACTATGGTAGTTGAATGATACCGATTTTGACCATGCATCGGTACTTTAGCGTATCAAATTATTGCTTCAACTTATAAGGTTCAAAGTCGCTTTTAGTAACTGTGAACTGGTTTCATCTCATTAGACATTTAGATTCCTTGAAACAAGAAGCTTGTTTAGAATGTAGCAGGTCTACTACTCCACTGATTCGGAATCGTTTACCTCATTCAAGATATTCAAAAATAAGCAAATGATCTTGGAAAGAACTTGTCTCATGAACTGAAGCTAGCCTCAGATGCTGATTGAGTCATTTTTCCATTTCGACCTCCTCATCATCTAGGACAAATAGGTGGGTCTTAGTGACTTGTGACACTCTTACATCAGTATTAACAAGAACAGATACAACAAGAGTACAATATGGTAGATCTTACCTCGTAACGCAACTCGAAAAGGTGTTCTACCGGTGTTACGGGTAAGCGCGCTTGATTGGTGCGATTCTCATGCGATGTGGTGAGCGTTGAAGTCTCCCAGGACAAAATATAACCTTTCAGTTGGTCGAAAAATTCAACCAGTGCGGAACTGAACTCGGCGGGATGTACCTATATCGACACAACGGCCTAGATCGGCGTGTGAAGGCAAACAGCGACGAGATGTAAAGGGGTATTGATTTTCACGCGTTCAAACGGTATACCTTCTCGAATGGCATGGCCTACACCGTGTTGCCAATAGTTGGCGTTCCTAGACTGTAGCAGTACCGTGTAGTTGCTGCCAACGAAATCTGGCGAAACAACAGGCTACGACGCATGGTTTGAGATCGGAGATGAGCAGCTTTAGCTCGCTGATGTTGGTCCTAAGACAACGGATATTCCATTGAAGGTCGAAGCATCCGCCAGAGCCACTATCAGTAGTAGATCGTGTGATGGCTGACGAGTTAGATGTTCTTCGGTATGGCGGATCTGTTGTGAGGGCGTGCGGTAGCCTCTGTCGGCAAAAAAAACAATCTGTTACTTGCCTGTGGGACGCTTTGTTCCACAATACCCGCTGCTGTCGAAACAATTAAACTAGTTCTGCTAATATCGACAATAGCTGGCACTGCGGAAGCGCTTTGTGTAATGTTTCTGCGATGAACTCTCAAAAGGCCTTCTGTGGGGGATGGGGGTGATGTGGCGTATTCTGAAAGAATATCAGGCGCAGTAGCAACCGTTCGCGATATGAGATTAGAAGGACTGACCTGTGGGACGTCTTGCCCCACAGTACCAGCCATTCCCGAAACTACTACTACACGATTGCTTCCAGAGACACCGGCAAAGCCGGCACTGGAGAAAGACTTTGTGTAGTGTCGTCGGTGGGTTGGATGCTTTATGTTGGTGCCGATTGAGTTTGCGGTGTCGTGGTATAGTCGAACTCGTCGTCAACGGATTGAGGTAAGACATTCCGGATGACTTTTTCAGCCTGCCATACTTGCGTCGGAAGAGGTACTACACTTTTCTTACTTTCGAACCAAAAGGTCTCGTTGCCAGTGTTCGTATGAGGGTCGTCGTTGTATTCCGAAGATTGTTCGAAAGTGGGGTTATCGAAGACGCTGATTAGGAGGTGTCTCCGAAACCTCAGACTCTGCACTGGAGTCAGGTCTTCTTTGGAGCGGGCAAGTGTCTGGCGAGATGGTTTGAGGTAGATGAAGGTCCTCCGCGCTGACTCTTCTGAACGGCCGGGGAGTTATTCCTAAATCGAGTCATCGGGTCAGCCGTCGAGTAGGTTTCACTCACATGGTGCACTCTTTCTGGGTTAGTTGGCTGCTTGACCTGCTTGATAAAAGCCATCATTTGCTCGATCCGCTCGTCTTTTTGTTTGTTATCTTTTTGTATCCTGGCGATTTCCATATCTTTTTAGAGCATGGCCGCTTCCAGCTACTTTAGCTTCCTCTCAAAAACGCTCTGTTGGGCCGCTACCTTTGCGAAGCTACCAGCTGGTTGCTCCACGCGTGTTGCTAATAGCTAGGCAGCTAAAAGCTTCGTGAATCCGTCGGCTGGTTGTCCATCGTCGTATTGCAGTTGAGCCACTTCTTGCTGCAAACAGTCTTGAACGAAGTGGTAGCTCATGTGTTTCATGCGAGGGTTGTACGAGCCATTACTTGCTACACTGGTTGCAGACCCAGACAATCGGAAGTCGCATAACAGTTTACGAACAAAGTCGTTTATTAGTACAAATAGCATCACACCCGCATTACATGGAGTGCGAAGTCGTTTGACTGCTTTTTTATGGGTTCATATGTACATTTCGTTTCGTCCCACATAAACATACAAAGTAAGTCGGATCAATCCGTAGCAGCTGTCAAATCAATTTTGTTGTTCGCAATAAAATATACACACTCGCATTGCATACTACTTTCCATCATATAAAATATTCACGTATATCGCCTCCACTTTTGTACGTACAAGGCCTTTTCGCGACATCTTATACGTGAAACTTTGCGCATATAAGCATCGCTTAACGCAAAAGGTGATTCGTTATATATACATTCTGGTTGTGTGGGACTGACTGTCGCACTTTATCGGTACCGTAATCCGGGGTATCATTGATCAGCGGAGTAACATTGATTGGAATGACTCACCTCATCAAAAGTTCGTATTATCATTTATTGATGAAACATTTCCAAATCATGAATGATGCTTCGCTTTCTTATATTCATGAGCTAATAAAAGTTAATATTTTTGTGAAAATTGCGATTACATTTCGCGTAAATTTGTCAATTTTTTGGAATAATGATTTTAATTGTTATGGATGACACTACCGAAGACTCATGTCTCACATAAGTTCTACAAACGATATAAGCAAGCAAAATGTGGTTGTCACTAAAAATGACATCGCCGAAAACGATTCCGTTGTCAAAACTTTTATAAGTATGCTCAATTAGGCAACATTACCGAATTACTGTTAGGAATGTAATATTCCCTTAGGAAATTGCATACATTTCGGCGTATTCCGTGGTTCGAGGTGTTTTAATTTTAAAATAACTCAAAAAGTAAATGACTTGTAAGCGTTTGGCCTTCATATTCGACTTCAGGGGCCATGATTTAAGTAAGTAACGACATTTTCAGTATTATCGAACGTTGTTTATAAAGGTGATCAATGTTACCCCATATCGACTAAATCAAAAAATCGCCTAAAACATTTTTTTAACATGCTTAAATCATTCAATAAACAAAATACAGTATATAGTCACAAGCTATGGGTGGCAGTACTTGTTTTAAAAATATAAAACCTGCAACATTTGCATTTTCAAACGAAATATTGAAGAAACATTCAGAAAAATGATCAATTTTACCCCGGATTACGGTACCGAACTTTCTTCAAACAGCTGCGAACCTAGGTTGTTCCACCACATTGCCTCTTGAATACTGCAAGACATAGCCATGTAGTCCACCTCACAGGATGATAAAGCAACCGGTGGGTTGCTTCTTCACGTTCCACGATATGGCTCCACCTTGCAGTGTGAACACGTAGCCTATTGTCAATCTTCTGTTGTCGGAATCTCCTCCCAATCGACGGAACTAATGCCAACCAGTTCGGCAGATGCGTGACTAGAATACTCTAACTTTTTCGTCAAGGTCCCTTAACGAGTTATCCTCTTGACTGCTTCCCATTGCTGTCATCACGGATTGGTACTACACTGGCACACAGCATTCACCGCGTAGGCAATATCCAGCCGGGTCACCTGGGCTGCGAATGTCAGACATCTAACGGATTCCTTAAATGGGGTTTTCTTCATATCCTCGACTTCTGGCATGGTTTCTTGGTCCCGTCGATTTGCTCATCCTTATAGCAGGATCAGCAGGCGTCGCAACAGGGTTCGAATCGGCCATGACAAAACATTGGAGGATGCCCTCGATATACGATTACTGATCGAGCCACAGCTTTTCTTCCTTTCGCTTCCTCGTGATTAGGATTACCGAACAGTACTTGGCCGCGCCAAGATCCTTCATTTTGAAATGCTCGCTCAAATACGCCTTCAGTTTTCGTTTCAGGTTCCGATCGTTGGGGAAGTTGAGCAAATCGTTCACGAACATCGTAACGAACATCATCTCATCTTCGCTCATCATCCAGTACAAGCATGTGTATGGACATATGGACATGTATGGACATGTCGAACGAATTAGGACAAACTTCCGAAGAACACCAGTTGAGCGTTCTACACTCGACTCGACTGTTTCAAGCAGTACTGGGAATGGTAATAGTAGTAGGCTTGAATTTCGCGAAAATCACGTGGCTTTCCCAGTACAGTAGTTCAAAAAAGTGAATCTCATCAAATAGCCTATGTTAGGTGCATGAATCTTCTTAATCGTTAGTGTCATTGAAGGCTCTAAATGCGGGAAATGCAGCGGGAAATAGAACATTTGTCTACAGTAATTTTGGGTTGCCCTTAGCGACGGGTGTTTTGTGATTTTCAAGGCTCTTTGCTTACAGCAGCGATAGGCGTGAGTTTCACTGGCTTCGCTGACTGCGATTGGCTTTGTTTGGCTACTATAGAATGAATTTCAGATTTTTTTCCCAACCCTGGTTTCAAGTCATAGAGCGCTTTCTTCAATCTGCAGACTTTTCCGTTCCTCTGTTCTAATCCCTGCGGCTGCAGCATGTCGATTTCCTCATCGTTCAGCTCCCCTTGCACTGTGACGGCATCCATCTTGTCGATATCCAAGTCATGTTTCACCGCCAGCGCCATGAGGAACCGGATCATCGCATACCGTACCACGAGATAATAAACTTCGTCGTAATCTAAGCCCGGCCGTTGCGAGCAACCTTTGACGACAAGTCGAGCCTTGTAACGCTAGATAGTTCTATCGGGACCACGCTTCGCTTTGAACGTCCATTTGTTCTGGAACGCTTTGCGTCCTTCAGGTAAATCGGCCAGCATCACCGTTTTGGTCTCGCTTAATGACCTCAGCTCTTCCTTCGTCGCTTGGATTCAATGATCTCGGTCCGGCCGCCGCAGAACCTCTTCGTAGATTGTGGGGTCGTTCATCTCACTTGTCGCTGAGACTGATGGTACCAACAAATCCCCGAAATGTAGCTCGGCGAATTCCACCGGTTGTTTTTCACGGCTACACACCGCCCTTGTACTTTCCACACCTCTCTCAAGAACAACAACAGCTGATTCGAAATTCACCACTCACAGGATCGTAGACTCGGTATACTATTGTGTCTTCGCAGTAGCCAACGAAAATTCCTTGCTTCGCTTGATTTTCAGAACGTACGTCATCACGCTGGATCCAAAAACTTTCAGATGCTTCAGATTCGGCTTCTTTCCTGTACACGCCTTTTCCGGCGTCATGCTTTCCAAAAACCGTGTTGACCCGGTAGGCAGCAGTAGAGACGGCTTCCGCCCAGAAGTCCTTTCCGAGCTTCGTATCGTTGAGCATGCGCCAGGCTTTCTCTATTTTGCTTGGGTGTATACGGCCACGTAGTTTGATTCCGAATACCATCTCGCTCCAACATGTAGAAAGCTTTTGTTGACGTACTTCGTACCGTTATCTGTTCGTAGATCCTTCAGCTTCTTACCGGATTGCTGTTCAGCGGCAGCCTTGAATTTCTGGGACGCCTCAAGTGCCTGGTTCTTCCGTTCTAGAAAGAATGCCACGGCCTTCTTGCTGGCGTCGCCCAGAAACTAATAAAATAACGGCTTCCTCCGAACGAAGGTACTTCCACGGGGTCACACAGGTTGGAGTGTACCAGCTCTAGCAAGTCCTCTGCCTTCGAATCGCTGGTGGGGAATGGGAGTCGCACATGCTTACCCTGCTTATTCAAGCTGCCCTCATTCAAGTGGCCAAGCCGCCTGTGCCACACATAGTTGATGCAGTTCGCCAAAAACACTTCTATTCCCGTAACGACAAGCTCACCCCTATCGTCCTAGACTTCACACTTCTCTTCTCTTATTTGGCTTTACATCAATTATCTTGATGAAGCCTCGCCAACAATAATACGCCAATTCACTCGGTTCATGGCCGCTTCTCTCCATCCTCGACTGTGACCCACGCTCTCCAGGTCCTGGTGCACCTGGTCAATCCACCTAGCTCGCTGCGCCCCACGCCTTCTTGTTCCGAACGGATTCGTAGCGAACACCATCTTTACAGGGTTGTTGTCCGGCATTCTTGCAACATGCCCTGCCCAGCGTATCCTTCCAGCTTTAGCTACCTTCACGATACTGGGTTCGCCGTAGAGTTGAGCGAGCTCGTGGTTCATCCTTCGCCGCCACACGCCGTTCTCCTGTACGCCGCCGAAGATCGTCCTTAGCACTCGGCGTTCGAAAACCCCAAGAGCTTGCAAGTCCTTCTCGAGCATAGTCCACGCCTCATGCCCGTAGAGGACTACCGATCTTATGAGCGTTTTGTACATCGTACATTTGGTGCGGGGATAAATCTTTCTTGACCGCAGTTTCTTCTGGAGCCCATAGTAGGCACGACTTACGCTGATGATGCGCCTTCGTATTTCCCGACTAACATTGTTGTCAGCCGTCAACAAGGATCCGAGGTAGACGAACTCGTCCACCACCTCGAAGGTATCCCCGTCTATCGTAACACTGCTTCCTAGGCGGGTCCTGTCGCGCTCAGTTCCGCCAACCAGCATGTACTTTGTTTTCGACGCATTCACCATTAGCCCGACTCTTGTTGCTTCGCGTTTTAGGCGGGTGAACAAATCTGCCACCGTTTCAAATTTTCTCCCAATAATGTCCATGTCGTCCGCGAAGCAAACAAATTGTCCGGATCTCGTGAAAATCGTGCCTCGACTGTTAAGTCCGGCTCTCCGCATAACACCTTCAAGCGCAATATTGAACAACAGGCACGAAAGTCCATCGCCCTGTCGTAGTCCCCGCCGAGACTCGAACAAACTGGAGTGTTCGCCCGAGATCTTCACGCAGTTTTGAACACTGTTCATCGTTGATCTGATCAATCTTGTGAGCTTCCCGGGATAGCTGTTCTCGTCCATGCTTTTCTATAGCTCTACGCGGTCGATACTATCGTATGCCGCCTTGAAATCGATGAACAAATGGTGCGTAGGGACCTGGTACTCACGGCATTTCTGGAGGATTTGCAGCACGGAAAAGATCTGGTCCGTTGTCGAGCGGCCGTCGATGAAACCTGCTTGATAACTTCTCACGAACTCGTTTGCTATAGGTGATAGACGACAGAAGAGAATCTGGGATAGCACTTTGTAGGCGGCGTTTAGGATGGTGATTGCACGATATTTTTCACACTCCAGTTTGTCGCCCTTTTTGTAGATAGGGTATATAACGCCTTGCTCCCACTCCTCCGGTAGTTGTTCCGTTTCCCAGATTCATACTATCAGCCGATGCAGAAAAGCGGCCAACCTGTCCGGGCCCATCTTGATGAGTTCGGCTCCGATACCACCTGTAGTTAATTAAGAAGCGTCTTCTCGAGCCAAGATTAGACTAATAACTGACAGTATGTTTGTTATTTCGTTTCCATATCACATTTTCTCTAGGCCTGCTTATTATACGTTGTTGATTGAATTGATCATTTGTATTCTACTATTCATTACTTCCTCACATTATTCCCTTTTTCTACTCTTTTTCGAGTGTGTTCAATTTCCCATGTTTTATAATTTACACATTATACATACTTAAATAATAACTTATTCTATATTTTTTAAAAGGTTCACTCAACTCGCGATTCGTTTTGCCAATGGACCTTTATTACTTTGATCGGTATAGGATACACACGTACATACAATATTCAACTCAAAGCTAAATTTTTTCATGGGTATACCTTTTGAGAAGCTTTCATAATTCATGTGGAGAAATTCGATTTGACTTAGAAATTGGAATCTATGCGATAATAGAACGCATTTTCGTACTCTCTGATGTACTCGCTACTGCGTTGATAAACTCTGACAAAAACTAAATACTACGAAGAATTGGATTCCAAGAAAAGGTACAAATATGACCATGCTGAGAAGATTGCAAAGTTTAACATCATAGTCTTCTGGGAATAACATTTTTATATCTTTGAACACAAAAAGACTTAATAATCTAAACTGTTTGTCATCGAACTCAAATCTTCACAATAGAGTACTTTTTTTTTAATTCTTCGTCTGTTTTTTTGGGATCTCTTTCCGATATATCTGCTTAGAGAATTATTATCTGCGTATCATTGGAATAGAGCAATAACATTTTCAATTATTATTTATCCTCTTTCTTATCCTCCTCCGACGCTAGTTGATGTAATGTAATCTATTGGTGGGCTGAAAAACAACAAGGCTGCGGTAAAGGACGAGTTCCGGTCCAAGCTTGTCAAACACGTTAATAAACACGAACTTCTTCACCGTATCGTTTCGAAGATATGGGAAGAACAACAAATGTTTTCTAGTTGGTAGGATGGTCTCATTTACGCTTTGTACAAGAAAGTGCAACGACTGAAGCGTGCAGCTACCGAATATACCACACATAATTCGGCGTACAAAATCATGTCTGGAATTCTGTTGAATAGATTGAGACTGCTTGAGGAGTCCTACGTCGGTGTATACCAAGTTGGTTTTTTTTAAAGAATCAATCAATCACCCTGTATCCAATACTATATAAATTATGGGATTACAACTTGCAGACTAATTATCTGTTTGTAGCTTTCAAAAGGTGCGTATGGATTAGTGAAGACAAACTATGGCCGAACATGGATTTCCGGCAAAGTTGATTGGACTGATTCGTGCAACGATTGTAGAATCCAAATCATATATACGATATTTCGTCATTGTTCGTAACTTTAGATGAATTTAAGCAGGCTTAAATATTAACAAAGCGCTCGATGGTGTCATTATTACACGTTCGCAAAAAACAGTACCATTATCCTTATATGCTCCTTGGCTTTGCGGACGATAAAGATTGAACGGGATTGGCCGTCGAGGAGTGGACGAAGTATTCCTGCCTTTCACGAGAGAAACAACGGACTCACTATCAACACCACAAAGACGAAGTACATGATAGCTGTTGGTCAGCGCTGGCCCGGTCGGACGGAGGTGGATATTGTCAAGCGTATAAAACACGGTAGGCTGCGATGGACTGGTCACATTGCCCGTATGCCGGAAGAACGTAAATCAAATAAAATATTCAACAGAGAAGCTGTACGAAACCACTGACTTCGTGGTAGGCTGCGTGAATGACGGATTTTTGCAGTTGAGGAGGACTTCAGGGCACTTAACGTTCAGGCTGATTGTAGGCAATTCACCCATGGTCGAGCCATGTGAAGAAAAATCATCCATTCGACGTAGATTCATCTAACGAATTGTGGCCCATCAAATAATGAAGTACTATAATACTGCCACCACATTGTAAGATTTTTCGTATCGTGAATCGGGACTACTTCAGAGTTCACACCATATTATAAAGCTGTATTGCAACGAAAAAGTTACTGGTTTTCACTCACTAACTCACTCACTCAGCTTTCCTGTGATTTTTGCAGTTACCAATATCTTGCAAAACAAAATCAACAGCAGGACAGGAGTCAGCGTTCCGATCATACAACTCAAAATGCTCTTATTTTCTTTCGGGATTGCAGTCATTTTATTACATTCGGGTCTATTTCAAATGTTCTTTTTCAACACATAGGTAAACTTTGCCTAATCTGAGACCAGTTTTATTATAGATATCTGCCCATTTCCGTCAGAATCTAGTTCTTGGTTCTCTGCCTTTGTCCATCAGAGACCTTTTTTACACGGATTTCTGCCTATTTCCATCAGAAACCGTCGACTGTAATCTCCGCCCATGTCCGTCGGAGACTACTATATTAATCATTTCATAGAATTACTGTTTTTGACCATCGAAAGCCACATCAGTTGCTAAACATTTTCTGGTATTCTCACCTTTATTCTACCGACTGCGCCATTGTAGTTAATTAAGAAGCGTCTTCTCGAGCCAAGATTAGACTAATAACTGACAGTATGTTTGTTATTTCGTTTCCATATCACATTTTCTCTAGGCCTGCTTATTATACGTTGTTGATTGAATTGATCATTTGTATTCTACTATTCATTACTTCCTCACACCACCCTTGCCAGCGGCTTTGTTGTTCTTGAGCTGTTGAATGGCATCCTTAACTTCCCCCCATCGTGGGAGCTGGTTGGTTTCCGCTCAGGTGGTCATCGTAGTGCTGCTTCCACCTTTCGATCACCTCGCGTCCGTCCGTCAAGATGCTCCCATATTTATCCCGCCACATCTCAGCTCGCGGCACGAAGCCTTTGCAGGATGTGTTGAGCTTCTGATAAAACTTCCGCGTTTCTTGAGAACGGTACAGCAACTCCATCTCTTGGCATTCCACCTTTTCCAGGCGGCGCTTTTTGTCCCGGAATAGGTGGGTTTGCTGTTTCCGCTTCAGTCTGTATCGTTCCACGTTTTGCCGCGTACCATGCTGCAGCATTGCAGCCCGCGCTGCATTCTTCTCCTCTAAAACCTCCTGGCACTCCTCGTCAAACCAATCGTTTCTTGAGCTTCATTCCACATATCCGACAATGCTCTCGGCAGCGTCGTTAATAGCTGCTTTGACTGTCCTCCAGCAGTCCTCAAGAGGGGCCCTATCGAGCTCGCCCTCATCCGGCAACGCTGCCTCAAAATGCTGCGCGTACGCATTGGCGACATCCGGTTGTTTTAGCCGCTCGAGATTGTACCGGAGCGGGCGTCGGTACCGTACATCATTGATGACGGATAGTTTTGGGCGCAGTTTCACCATCACCAGGTAGTGGTCGGAGTCAATGTTAGCGCCACGATAGGTTCTGACGTAGGTTATGTCGGAGAAGTGCCGTCCATCGATCAAAACGTGGTTGATTTGCGATTCTGTCTGATGAGGTGATCTCCAGGTGTACCGATACGGGAGGCTGTGCTGGAAATAGGTGCTACGAATGGCCATATTCAGACTTCACACTTGCTGACTGTGAATACCACTTTGTGGCCTCGCTTACACCGATAATGCCTTCATGTTACTATTGTCTTCCGTTCATACGTCG
Source organism: Aedes aegypti (assembly GCF_002204515.2). Classification (NCBI taxonomy): domain Eukaryota; kingdom Metazoa; phylum Arthropoda; class Insecta; order Diptera; family Culicidae; genus Aedes; species Aedes aegypti. The sequence continues at coordinate 36,409,359 of NC_035109.1, read as the reverse complement.
GGATCCTTGGCTATCGCGTGGACAAATCTTCTTCTTTCTGGCGTTACGTCCCAACTGGGACAAAGCCTATTTTTCAGATTAGTGTTCTTATTAGCACTTCCACAGTTATTAACTGAGAGCTTTATTTGCCGATTGACCATTGTGGCAGGTACGAAGATACTCTATGCCCTGGGAATCGAGAAAATTTCCTTTATGAAAAGATCCTCGACCAGCGGGATTCGAACCCACGACCCTCAGCATGGTCATGCTGAATAGCTGCGCGTTTACCGCTACGGCTATATGGGCCCATGGCGCGTGGACAAATGGTTGATCCGAATAAGCCATGTGACTAGATAATCAAAATACCACTCGTTGGTCTTCACGTCGTCACCGATGGCGAAAATGCTGCACAGTTCCTTTGGCTTCATCGACGACGTATTGACATGCGGACCCTTCGCTGCGAAAAGTTCCGGATTCTCGCAGTTGTAGCAAAGCCTCTCATCCGTGCTTCTTTCTTTTGGTACGAACTTCATCCTGCTCGTCTTCCATCCGTGCTGCTGCCGACCGGACTGCTTCATACTGCTCCGGAAGACCCATCAGAAGAATCGCTGCGAGCCAGGAATCGTCCACCTTGAAACACACGGATGCGAGTTTGTAGCTCGGGTTCATCAATTCATCAGCGTACGCCTCGACACTGGAACAGTCGAGCAGCCGCACCGATGTGAATTTTCGTAGCAGGCCAGTTTTTCTTGTCAATCCGCTGCCTGGAATGCGGACCGTAACTTCTCCCAAGTTTCCTTCGCCGTGGCTGCATTTTGTACCAGACTGTAGTTGTAACTCTCCAGACTGAGGCAGATCGTGGCCAAGGCTTTTAGTTTCAGGTCCTCAAGATCATCCGCATTGGAAACGCCCATTTTCCCTTCCTTCTTCTTCTCGATGTCTGGCAGCGCCACGGAACTCCTGCCTTATTTGAAAGCTTTCCGCTTCAGTCGTGACGATTCCGCCGATGGCCGCTCCATCCTCTTGCTGACCGGAACTTCTTGTTCGGCATTTTCGGTTAGGAAATCTTGAAATCTTCAGGTTAGGGATCCTGGGCCCATAACCTATCGCTTATATAGCGCGGCACGGATTACTGTGATTCGACTACTGTGATTTACAATACTAATCTACTGACAATACTAATCTACGAAATGACATTCAGATTCGGATGAGGGACGACTTGTACCTCGGTTCCATCAATTAGCTTCGTTAACTTAAGTAACTTGGAAACTTGGGCTGGGTCTCGAACTCGCAGAGTAAATGTCGTGCCCTGCGCTTCGGACTTCACGCACTCGATAGGACCGCTGGCACATACCTCAACCGATTTCCCGGTAATGTACGGGTTAATCAGTAACGCTACTCCGTTTCTCCAGGCCATTTTATTAAGTCTCGCGTTGGTCTAAAAATCTTGTTAATGAATTTGAAGGGTGATCCAAATTCGATTTTAAAAAGCTCCCAAATTGTTTTGACCTTTTGCAATGTTAATGCAGAATCAAAAACATTGCGGCCAACTTTTAAAATCCGAACTCCGAACTCCCACACTTATATCTGCTAAAGGTCCTGGATATCATCGTCATTATAACGTATTCGATCTCTTAACAGCTTTCCCCGTGTAACCATTCCCCGTCCCGCCAACCATCTTCTCATTAGTCACACTCTGAAGTGCCAGAAGGGTGCAAAGCCACCCTCCTTTCCAGCATTTCCCTTTGGCCCCGGAATCGCGACCTGCTCTACAGTTGTAGAGTTAGGGCACGGAGTGAAAGCATTTTTCCCATTTCATTGTGTCTATTGACTCAGCTGGAAATAGATTGCTACGAGATGAGCCCGGCAAGTGACAATGACTAGGACAGTGATTCCCAACCCGTTTTGGAGCTGCGGGTCTCTGAAATAACATATTCAGAATAATAGTAGTGAAAGCCAATTTTCATACAAAAGGCTCAAAACAAAAATACCAAAAAATTATCTCAATTGGACTTTAAATCTTAGCCCTTTTGGATATAATCTGAAATTTTGAAAAAAATCTCAGGAACCAATTCCGGCATTAAATGAAGAAAACAAATTATTACTAACTAATTGCAAAAAATCTCAACAACTTGCTATGCAGTGTAAAAGGGCGCAAAGCTTCTAGCTTTCTTCCAATCAGCTTGCTCCACGGCGGACCACCGGTTTGGGAAACCCTGCCCTAGGACAACCAAAGCAACGATGAGGTAGTGTGTAGTATTTATCCTGCACCGCCATCACTGTCATCATCAGTCACGGCACCAGCATTGTGCTTAATCAGCAGACACTTCTCGTTCGGTTTTCTGATCTCCCTAAAAATAGTTCTAATGAAGATGGATTGAATGGCTGTGGCTGTGGGAATGTGGCCTTGACTGGATATTTTATGTGTAATGCCTACCCGAACAATATTTCAACCCAAGAGATGTGTCGCCAAGGATTAAAATGGTCTTATGGGAGCTGTCACTGTGAAATATCCATTTTTGAAGCGCGTTCTTCCGGAAAAAGTTATCTTTGGCTTCCATTCGGACAATTAAAACTATTGCCGAATCAGGACACCCGGAAAAACTTTTAACGGACCCCATTATGATCTCTCTCTATCTACTTATTCTAATTGAAAACGGAAAAGTGTTTCCTTAAAGGGAAAGTCGCAAGATGAAAACTTTTCAAATTATTCAGTCAAAAGCGTTGCCACGGATGAAAAGCGGTTCCTAATGTTATCCAGGGTCCGGTATAATTGATAAGTTTTTTTTTTTGTATTTCTGCAAAATTCCATTCAAAAATGCATATATTGCTAGTTAAATATTTGAAACCCGTAGGCTGCGGTCTGACATACAAAATTCCAATTGTTCGTATTCGAACATAGATCAACAGTTTTTCATGCAATTTTGAGGGTAATGACTCCATCATTAAAAATAGACGTAGATTCAATCTTTTAAGGACCTCAGCAAAGCCATGCTGAAGGTGTCTGGGTTCGAATCCCGGTCGATACAGAATCTTTTCGTAATGAAAATTTCCTTGACTTCCCTGGGTGCCTGCCACACGATAAACGAATGCGAAAATGGTCACTTTGGCAAAGAATGGTCTCAGTTAATAACCGTGGAAGTGCTCATAAGAACCCTACGCTGAGAAGCAGGCTCTGTCCCAGTGAGGACGTAAATGCCAAGAAAGAGAAGGAGGGAGGGGAGCTCAGGTATCATTTTACGGTATTAATTCACCCATTCTTCTTCCCCCTCTTTTCAGACGTACGAATTCTACGAGGAACTGCGATGGCCCGCGACGCTCGGATTTCTGACCTTCCTGCTGTTGCTGTGCATCATTCTGGTCATCGGAGCGACGCGCAGTTCCCGCTGTGCGTTGATCTTCTTCAGCGTGTGCGGCCTGCTGGCGGTGACCGTGTGCTGGCTTCTGTCCGGGATCTATCTGGCCAGTGCGGTGGCCCTCGGGGATTTCTGCATGAAGCCGAACGATTTCATCTGCAGTCAGGTAAGGACTAATTTCTTATTAGTGTTATGTAACCGAAAACATGGGGCCTTCCATAACCGAGTAGTTTAGAGTCCGCAGGTACAAAGCAAAGCCATGCTGAAGGTGTCTGGGTTCGACTCCCGGTCGGTTCAGGATCTTTTCGTAATGGAAATTTCCTTTACTTCCCTGGGCATAAAGTATCATCGAACCTACCACACGATATACGAATGCGAAACGTAGGCAAAGAGCTCTCAGTTAATAACTGTGGAAGTGCTCATAGGACCACTAAGCTTAGAAGCAGGCTCTGTCCCAGTTGAGTCCTAACGCTAGAAAGAAGAAGTAAAATAAAATCTATTTAAATTTAATTTGCAATCATGGAGATCTTTCGCTTAGTTGTTTGTTTCGCACCAGGTTCATGGTGCTCACAGCTTTACCCAGTTAACACACCATCGTATTTGATGAGATATAAGAGTGCAAATGTGGAGGCGATATACGTACTTATTGCATGCGGCCTTATGGCGCATGTACGTATATCGCCTCCAAATTTGTACGCTTATGTGCTATCGTATACGAGTTTGTGTTTACTGGGTAAAACCATATTACCTGGTCATGCTGTGGATTCCATTCTCCAGGCATTCACGACGAAAAATGAAGATTCTATGATAAAACTAAGGAAGAATTAAAAAGGTTAAATTCTCCAAGGTTTCCTCTTAGATTTTTATGAACTCTTTCTTAAAATTGACCTGTCGAGGCTATTATATAATTTCTTCTGAGGAACTCTCAATAATAAACCAAAGGATTTATGATTCTATCGAGAAATTTATCGAATCAGTTCCCAAGATAGCCGGTTTTGTTCAATGATTTCTTTAGTGATCTCTCCAAAACTTCTTTTGAGACTTAATAGGTCCACAGTTTTCATAGGTTCCACAGTTGTCCTCGTGGGATTTAATAAAAAAATGAAGTATTTTCAAAAACATCAGTACAGATCAGTACATTGATCCATTTGCTTATATGAAGATTTAAGATTTTTTTGGCATAACTAAATATCATCAATATACAACTACTCACGTTTGTAGATACTCAGGCCTGTACTCAATGAAGTCTTTGAAAGTCGAAGAACAACGACACAACTGAATATAACATCTCGTTTACTGATATGGAGAGCTAGGGGCCTTCGCAATATTAAAGAACTATCTATTGATAATTTGTTACGCTTTTAGATCCTAAGACATATATTCGATAGAGATCTTGGATGATTAAGAACATCCGCACAAATTGATACAATACACCATTTACACGCATGATCGTTTAGGGGCCTTTGGAGCATTTGAAAAATAACCTCTTATCACTTATTACAGTCTTAGGCCTATATTCAATGGAGTCCTTGGAGGACCAAAAACACTCATGCAAACCAACAAAATATTCCGATGACTTAAATGAATGGTAAAGAGTATGTTCCATATTAAAAAACTATCGATAGTCCATTGATCACGCTTGTAGATCATAAGACCTATATTCGAAGAACTCCATAGAAGCCCTAGGAAATCGGCACAAACTATAACAATACTTATTTTGCTGCTATCATGGCCTGTGCCATATCAAAAGAGCATCTATTGATAATTGATTACGCTTGTAGATCCTAAGGCCTATATTCAACAGAGATCTTGGGGGAGCAAGAACATCCGCACAAATTAATACAATTCACCGTTTACGCACATGGATGGTGCGGGATCTTTGAACTATTTGAAAATTAACCTTGAATCACTTATAAGTAATAATTAGTAATAAGTTATTACTGCCGTAGATCCCAAGTTCTAAATGGGGTCGCCAAGTGGTCATTTTGTTTGGATTTTCAGACAACCCCACCCCCCTCGCGGTCTTTTGATCATACAAAAAAAATGTGTATGATCCATGTTCGTTCATTGACCAGAACTCCCCCTTCCCCCATAAATGACCACGTGTTTTATGGACGACTCCTATTCAATGGATTCCTTGGAGGACCAAAAACACCCGTACAAACCAACAAAATAGTCTGATGAATGGTTAAGTGACTGTACTATATAAAAAAAACTATTGATAGACCATTGATCACGCTTGTAGATCCTAAGACTTACATTCGATGAAGTCCTTGGAGATTATTGGTACAAATTGTAACAATACTCATTTTACTACTATGAATAGATAAGAGCCTTTGCCATTTAAAAAAAAAACACCAAAGGACCGCTAAATACGCCGGTACATAGCAGGTACATTAGTGTGGGACAAAATTTAGATTCTCGCTCTAGTCCACTTTTTGGATTGCATTTAGGTTCCATAACAACTGTGCAAAATTTCAGCTCGATCGGTGAAACTATATTTTAGCGCAAGCCGTTCAAAGTTTGTATGGGATTCACTATGGGAAAACTTACTTTTGCAAAGAAAAATTTCCAAAGGTCGTCTATTGACCTCTATAAAAAATCTGAATATAGACCTCGAATGGTATTTTTACGATGAAGAATATTTCCGAAGACCGCAAAGCAATCCGACGCTTGTGAAAAAAGTTATTCAATGAAAACCTACTGGCAAGGCGACGGTGATTCACACGTAAAGGAATAACAATAATAACAAAATTGGGCGAAATTTCCGAATAATCGATGCTTAATCACATTTTTCACAAGCATCGGAGTGCTTTGTGGTCTTCGACAATGCTGTTCATCGTAAAAATACCTATCGAGGTCTGCGTTCTGAATTTTTATAGATTACCCTCTAGGTGTCCTCTGGCGAATTTTATTTGCAAAAGTAAGTTTTCTCATAGTAAATCCCATACAGACTTTGAACGGCTAGCGCTAAAACATAGTTTCTCCGATCGGGCTGAAATTTTGCACAGTTGTTATAGGATCTAAATGCAATCCAAAAAGTAGACTGGAGCGAAAATCTAAATTTTTCATATAACCGTGTCCCAGGCTAAGGTACATATTCCAGGAAGTTCTTGGATGAACTAGAACACCTGTTGTACTCAATTAGTTACAAAAACTCGGATCTGACAATACAAACGTTCTTCAAAATATCAAAATCTTCTAGGGTCCAGTATTGTGAGATATTCTTCTACATAAAAATGCTAAATTTATCTCCATTAGCTCAAGTAGAATCCTATGTGCAAACTCCAAATAGTTCTTGGAAGACCTTAACTTGCAAACATTCTAAATTGATGCTTATACTGAGCTGTTCGGTAATCCAATCCGCATGGTTATTAAATTAATTAACTTATTACGCGTGGTAAAGATGGACACATTATGGGTGAAATTATGAAAAACAAAATCCACGTGCTCGGCTGGGATTCAAAAAAAAAAACAGAAACATTCTAGCCTGATTAAGAACCAAATATATCAATAATATGTTAATGATAGTAAAAGAGCATAATTTCTCTAAACAAAAAACATTATTTCAGCAAGTAGACTCACTCAAAAGCAAAGCCACGTTTTACTAAGCTCCCTCGTTTAACGCACTGATGCAATTCACGCACCCCCGTTCTAGTTCGTAATTGAGGTTACAGTGTATATAGAAATTCCACGACAATTAGAAGTTGCAAAAAAAAAAAAAATTACGTAAAAAGTAATTTATTTTTACGAATTAAATCACACCAGCACAACATGGTGTATCAATCCATAGCATCTGTAAACTCAATTTTGTTATTATAAATAAAGTCGTATAAGATTACAGATAAGTTCGCAATGAAATCTCTACACTTCCATTGTATGTCAATTTCCATCACACGAAATATGCAGATATATCGTCTCTCCTTTTGTACGTATAAGACCGTTTGACGACATATTATACGGAATGCTTGCACATCGTATTACGCAACAGGTGATTTTGTTAGCCATTCCATAAAAAAACGATCTAATGGGTCACCGAATTCCGTGAAAATTTGCTATTTTGTTCCTTATCCGAAATAAGGATACACGTATTCTTGGATTTTTTGATTAGTATGGCCATTTCCGTAATAAAGTGACCAGAAAAACCGCGACTTTGCAAAATTTTTGTTTTTAAAAAAATCATAACTGGTTCAAAAGCTTGACCGATTTTCAATTTTCTTGGTCAAAATTGACTTGGACGATTTTGACGTTTCAAAAAAAATGTAAAATTTCACAAAAAAAAATTTTTACATGAAAAAAAATAAAAAATTTCCGTATTTTGTGTTTTGAAGGCCTTGGGACAAAAGGGGCTATTTCTGCTGTCATTTTTTCTTGAAAGTTCAGAATAACGTTTACTGTCAAATTTTCAGCAATGTAATTTTTCTTAGAGTTTTTGAGATAAATTTTTTTGAAAATAAATCAGGCATTCTTTATCGGCTTATACTGTAATTCTCAGCGCATCAGATTTTTTAATTTCTAAAAAATCATTACTTTTCAACAGCACAACCGATTTCCGATCATTTTTTATGGAATAAAAGCTTAAGATCTCAACCTTCAAAACACAAAAAAAAACGGTCGGGCGGTTAAAAAGTTATAATTTTTTTTAAATTAATATTTTTCTGAGCCGTGATTTTTTCTGATCACCTTATTTTGGAAATGGTCACCCTAATCAAAAAACCCAAAAACACGTGTATTCTTATTTCGGATAAGGAACAAAATAGCAAATTTTCACGAAATTCGGTGACCCACTAAATCGGTTTTCCATTAAATGGCTGCATATGTACATTCTGGTTGTCTGGGTTTTCTTCAAAGTGTTTTTTCAAAGTTTCCCGCAGAATTTTTTCCAGATATTATCTAACAACATCTTCTTCTTGGCATTACGTTCTTATGGAACAGAGCCTGCTTCTCAGCTTAGTGTTTTTATGAGCACTTACACAGTGATTTTTTTGCCAAAGTTGCCATTTTTGTTCTTGAGCAACGGTGGTCTGCAGCTCGGAAATTCATTGACTCCTGCGTTTTTATGCAACAAATGGAACGCGTTCCGTTCGTTTTTGGCTCGCATTCAGTGCATCACTGAGTACGATGATACTCTATGCCCAGGGAAGTCAAGGAAATTTCCTCTACGAAAAGATCCTGGACCAACAGGGAATCAAACCCAGACATGTTCTGCATGGTTTTTCTATGTAGCTAAGGACTCTAACCAATCGGCTAAGAAAGGCCCCAAAAGCTGTGCCATATGATAATCAAAAAAACTATTCAGCGATATCTCCAGTTATACTTTTCGAATGATTCCTTTCAAAAGTCCTCTAATGAAGTCTCTGAGATATTATTGACAACATATTTCTAGAATTCCTCTAGCAGTTCCATCAGTTATTCATAGAAATGATTCAAGAAATTCCCCTTACAAAGACTTTTTCAGAAATGACAACATTTTTTCCTTGAATTGGGTATATAGAAGGGATTTTCAAGGAAATCCACAGTACTTCTTTCACTTTTATTTGATTGACCTGGAGCGATGAACACGTGATGTTATGCTGGTCTATAAAAGTGCCGTTGGTGGACATCCATTTCCTGTTTTCGATTTTCGATCCTCCATTTAAACCCTTGAAGCTCCGCACACGTTCACGAATCTCTTTTGCTTCGATTACCTGCGAGTACGACAGATGCGAGTAAATCAGCTCTCTGATACTCGCGAGCATTTTTTTATTAGCATTATTGTTATTCCAATGCAACAGACATGTTCGTCACTTTCCATCACTGATAATCAATGATTTTGAGATCCAGAACCTTTGAGACTCTCTTGAGTTTCTCTCAGTAACTTATTTGCATATAGAATAGAATACCTTCAAAAATCAGTGACTCTTGAAAGTATTTTTATTTCTTTTAGAAATTCCCCTATTTTTTCGCTAAAAGATTACTTTAGTCTTTTTTTCAATATTTACTTTACTTTAAGAATTCCCTTAAGAAGTTTTCCAGAAATCCATTTCTATATTCATAAATTTACTAATGATTCCTACAGATATTGCTCCAGAAATTCAATTAGGGTTATCTTTGGGGATTCTCTAAGGAATACATTAGAGTAAAGTGGGGCAAAAGTTCGAGTGGGGCAAGAGTTTCTTTTTAAGATTTCTAGCTCAAATCAAATCAAAACTTAGAAATGTCATGGTGGTTCGAATGCTATTCAAGTAAGAGACTTTCACTCCAAATATCATAAAAATCGATTGAGATTTGGAAAAGTTATGGCTATTTGTTGTTTTTCGACGTAAATATTGTAATATTTGGTCAAACTTTCGATGCATGGAATTAAATGAAGATAAAATATTTTTCAATATTTTATGTAAGAGCGTTTCTAGGCCTATCATAAGGATGCTTTGACGTGGATTAGTTTTTCCATAAATAGTTGGAATCAATTTTTGGCCCATAGCGGGGCAAAAGTTCGAATCTGCGGGGCAAAAGTTCGACCCATGTATAAACCCACGGAAAATTTTTCAAATTTCCTGAAATCTACATATTATCTTCAAATTTAGCGAAATTTGCCTGATCGTGCTAAAAATGTCACAAAAATTTTACATTTCCCTTAGTTTTGCGAAAAACTGCTATTTTTTGGGTGTATTACAATTAACCCTGTTTTGGGCATTTTTTGATGAAAATTTAGTGTGTATTTTTCGGCAAACATAAGTTTACGGCTGGTAGAAAGTATGCCTGGCATAAAAGTATTGATATTTTGTGTTTTAGCCAACGAACTTTTGCCCCACACTAGATTCGAACTTTTGCCCCATCGGTGGGGCAAAAGTTCGAATAAGACAATCAACTTTGAAACTGTTATAACTTAAAATGGGTAAATATTTTGACACAAGTTTGTTCAGCAAAGTTATAGCCAATATGATGAAGGTTCGCTGTATGGTATTTGTTTTGTTTCATCTGCTATTATTTTCCTGGAAACTTTGATTATACCACTAAGGTCGAACTTTTGCCCCACCTTACTCTAGTCATATAACAAGCTATTCACGAAGAGGTTTCTTAGAACACCATATATTTTACAGGACTTGCTTTAAGGCTCCCTGCAACAATAACATAGAACTCCCAAACGCTTTCCTAGAAGGATAGTTCTAGCGATTCTTTCAAGGAAAAACTTCTGGAGGTTTTTCCTGAAATTTTTACAATATGTCGTCCTCTTGATGCTACAACTAGATTACTGGAAATTTCGATGTGTAGAGTTCAATTTGTCGAAACATAAATCTTAATTAAATCTGCCAGATATTCACAAATCATACGCGTGTGATTCAAACTAAACAAGTCAAAGATTACTTATCAATCATATTCTCTTTGAACAACCGTCTCCTTGTGAAGCGGTCAAACTTTCAATGTTGAATAGTTCGAAATTTAGATATTTGAGTTATCTAGATATAGCATCAAGAGGACGATGTTTTCCAATGATCTTTACTTTAAAATGCTCGAAAATTCTGTGAAGCTCCGATTACATTTCTCCAGTATTTATAGCCAGGTTTCCGCTTCAAAGATTCCACCAAATATGTCTCCAAGAATACTTCACATGATCTCCTTAAAAATTTCCTCAAACATTTCTTTTACCATTATTCTAAGGAGGCATTTTACGGGTTTCTTCAATAAGACTTCAGACATACTCAGAAACAAATTCAGAGAATATTTTCTGAAACTTCCTTAGAGAATCCTGCCATTAAGTAACTTGTTTCTGCGTTCATCTTTCAAGGGTTTCATCCAATCATTGCATTAATAGTCCATCTGGAGAGTATTCCACGAAAATCTCTGAGTATTCATTTGAAATTCCAAGACAAGAATTCATCCAAGAAATTCTCCAGAAATAAATGTATAGATGCCTAAAGATTCAATTTGAATTCCTTATGCAATTCTCCTGCGATTCCTTCAAAAAAATTTCACAACTGGCATCATTTCGGTTTCCTCCGTGAATTATTGTGAGTTATTAAGCCCTTACAATTATTTGTTAGTTCCACCCGAGGATACTTCCTAAGGTTTCTTGAAGAATCCTTTCTGCAATGATCGTTTATGAAGTTTAAGAATAAGTGACTCGACGATCATAACTGTATCCATTCCATATCGCGATTTGTCAACGATTTCATTCCCCAAACGCAGCAGAGTACGTTGCACTTGGTGAAATGCACCACGGCACATTTCTGCTGCAATCACTTATACCGAAAGGCAACCATTACAAATCACCATCTGGCATTCTGGGAAATCCTTCAACCAGCCACGGTGACGACTACTATGGGTTATGCTGACTATGAATAACGACGTCGTCGACGAAGACTACAGTCAGTGACGCCGTTCCCATTCTGTGCCTTTTTGTACCCTTCTGGTTTTCATCAGGGGAAAGCATTGTCATGCCCTTGGAAAAGGATAACCATCACCACTTTTTCCAAAAACAGCTTATAAAATAATTCATAACAAGCAATAAGTGGGTGCGAAATAGCAATAAAAAGCTAAGTTAAGTGTAGTACACGACACTGAAGACGGCCTTACAGTTGAGGTCGAAATACGCATATCTGTCAAAAGATACAAACTATATGGAATCAAATTGTATAGTACCAAATTCGGTGTTTCATCTACTTATAAAAAGTTCAACATCGGAAATCAGCATTTTAAGATTAAGCAAATAATTAAAAAATATAAAACGCGAAAATAAAAAGGTTATGCTTAATTATAGTATTGTATCTTATTGTCATATAGAAGAAACAAATTTGAATTTTGAAATGCTTCGTTTGATTTTTTTTAACATTTTTTGGTTATTTAGGTTTAAATTATGGATTTAATTTTTCTTGTGATATTTTTTTTATCGCTAATTGAAATTGTGTTTGTGCTAATTTTGAATTTTTTATTGCATATCTCCAAATTATTTAAAACGTATCGATTGATTTTCATAACTAATGTTCAATTTACCACTGTTTATGTTTATCAATTTACCGGTAATCCTCTGCTCTAAACGCTCATTTATTTGGCTGCCTTTTCATCATCGCCCATTGCGGCTACACTTTTCCCGATCCCGACCATATTCTTTATCGTTTTCTTCACCATCGGGGTCCACAAACACGAGAAAACACAATAAAAAAATCCCGTACAAACGAAAAGAATTTCCTAATGGGTGGTGTTGCTGGTGCACTTGCACTCTTAAACTTTTCTAGGCGTGGGAAGGTGGACTAAAATGCGTTCCCCAAGAAAGAACTCAAATTGTGAATTTCGTTGAAAACTTCATTCTAATTGGATTTACAAAGAAGTCGAATAAATAAGATGGCAATTACCTAAAACCGTCATTGGATTGAGGCAAGAAATTGAATTGAAAAAACTAACACCTTATTCAAAATAACGGGGTATAACGCGTCCCCTAGTACCGCAGAGATTTTTTGTGTGGCAAGACCAGCTATTTTATCTTTTTTATTTTTTTGTGACATAATTTGAATTTTACCGATAGTTTCTGAGCAGTATGACGCATTTTTCCCCATGTCATTGACTCCCAAAGTAACCAAAATAATTTCTAATTTGTTTAATTTTTTTGATGTGGAAATTGGGAATTGTTCTTCCTTGAAAGGCGTTAAGATTCATAAAGATATCGTATGAAATAAATCTATGACAAAAGGCTTAAAGACAAAAGGTCGGAATGACAGAAAGTCAAAACAACAAAAGGTCGAAGAATAAAAAAGGGACAAATGATCAAAAATCTTTTTTTTTTCAAAGGAGGAAAATGTCCCACCGAGCAATTCATATTCGATCTTCTGTTTTTCGACTTTTCGTCCTAGACGTCTGAAGCTGCCCGTAATATAAATCAGAACGGTACCCCGACGGTTCATTTTACACCTTGTTCCCCTATACATCATCAGCAGCCAAAATGCGGCAGTTTTCCCCCCTTACTTTTGGTTTCCCGTGATCCGTGGAGAAGCTCCAAGAGGTTGACGACATTTGGCAAGACGGAAGCCGGAACAGAAAACACTGTAACAATACTAAACAGAAACCGCAGAGGGCAATGCGACAGCACATCTTGTTTTCGCCCTCGAAGTGGAAAGAAGTTTGCTCTCCAAGTCCCCATGGTGGGAAAGAACGATACTTTGTGCCATTGTTTCTGGTACCAGTTTCATTTTTGGGATAGAGTGCAACCTGCCGCTACGGACAAGAATATACGGGTAGGACACGGAAGGACTGGCTCCAAAAGAAACGGTGCACAGTGGTTCCATTTGTTCTACGAAACGGTCATAAATCATTTTACTCAATATCCGATGATAAGGACTGTTCATTTTATAAAGTGGACACCTTGTTTATGCTATATCTTTTTTATTTATTGTTGAAATCGTAAACGGTTTTCTGTGTATCGTTCAACTATTATTCTACAATGTTATGAAAATACAGAAACTTACAAAATGCTTTCGGTTGAAGAACTAAATAGTTTTTGCAAAAACTCCTAAGAAAAACTGTTCGTCAAGTTTAAGCATTTTTTTTCGCATGAAAAAAATCCTAAATTTAATGAACAAATTGTATGTTGGTATCCTTTACTATTCAACTTAAGGTAGAGCTTTTAAAAACATCAAAAATATTCCATCAGTTCCTGACGCTGCTGATACACCATCTTTTTACTACCAGCAAAAAAGTAAAGTAATAAGCGTGTTCAAAACTGGTTTAGATTACTAAAGAAACTATATATGTATAAAAAAAGCAAAATCTTGAGTTTTAACCGCATTCTTGGGTACCAAATTTACTCTTTATGGTCGTTTTATTGAAAAATCCCATACTTTTAAAATTATATACGCATGTTTATCGATCTAGAGCAAACTGTAAGCGTTTTTCTCAAAATATTTTGATAGGTAGTCTCAGAATAACACATTCTGAAAATAATACATGCAAAATAAATTTGATTTAATTCAAGCAGTGTTCCCAATCTTGATGATTGTCATTGTGCTTTGAGTGGTCTTCTGAAAATAAATTATTTGTTTTTCTATTGTGCTTAAAATATGACGTGGGGACTAAATCAGCAACTCTATGAAGGCGTAAGTTATTTTTATTATAAATACTATATTATTACTTCCGTCTGGACGTACTTTAAAACTTAAAATTCTACTCATATCAGTTCCATTTAAATTTAAGATATTTTTCTTTAAAAAAAATTGATAAAAAATGATTTTATGATATCTGCAAAATTGCTTCTCCAAAAATAACTTGATATTTTTTAGCAAGCTTCTAATTGATGATGCTTTCTAAATACAACAATTTTTTGAAAATAAAAAAATATAAATTGTCGAATTTTCCTGCCGATTTTTAATAATCCTTGATTTTGATAACCTCCAAAAATCCACAGCATTGTACAATATTAGTCGAACGATGTACAGAAAACCGATTTCGATTTCATTGATAAATTAAAAAGATATTGCATGTCCAAAGTGTCCACTTTATAAAATGAACAGTCCCTAAATACTATCAGAAATTGACAAATTAATTGTTTTTGACTGTTAAAACTTCATCGAGGTTGATGCCGTTATTGATATCACTTCAAAAATTCTGATTAGGATGCAGAGATCATATTGCGAATGCTCTGTTATATGAATTATTATATGTGCAAAAAACTGACTTGCAATCATCTCTCTTTCCGTGTCCAAGATTAACAAAAGTATTTAATATTTTATTGATAAGTACCAGTAAATCTATAGATTGAAAGCAATATATTAGGATTATTAATGTCGAACTTGAGAAAATTCCCCCTCACATGCTCAGAAGCCCACTTTTTGGTAGGTGGATGTAAAAAGCTAATGGACACTTTTCTAAGTGCCGAAGATGTGCATACCAAACAAATACTTGACATACTTATTAATTGAGAATGTCAATTGCACATCAAATCTCTACCAAAACCAAATAACGAACATGTCACTTAATGTAATTAACCTTAAGTTCTAAATATTTACAACTGAAAAATAACTAATGAATTATTTGGTAATATTTTGTTGCTTCCTAATATTTTTTATTCTAACAATTTTATTTTTTCAGCACTGTATATAAAGATGCTGAAATGTCGTTGAATATCTTGCTTTAATGCTCAAAATAAATACAAGAACAATTTCATGTCATGCCCCCCACACTTTGGGAAGTTATATCATACATATTAGAATGGCTGTTGTACCAATACTAATGAAATAATATTTTATTGTCTCAGCGCTCTCACTAAAACTGCTTGTTAAATCAATATACAATGTTGCATGTGCATTCATATCGAATTGAAGTATGAGTAGTGAAAAATTAATTATTTTGTATATTCATTCCAGTTAGCTACAAATATACTGGTATGTAATCAATTCTATGAATATTTTTACCATTGCCTTTATTGGTAAAAACTCTTAACTTTTAAGGTACGCTGCTAACTTATTTGCAAATATTTGCAGCTAGAACCTTCACAGGTACATTTTTCTACTCAAACATGATGATTTGGTGACGGAAGTTTGATTAAATGTGATTAAGAACATATTTAAAAACGAACTTCAAATAAAGTGATGTAGTTACTAAGTGAGTATATGACACATTCCACGCACATCTACGCCAAGATATCAAAAATTCAAACTCTGAAATATTTCCAAAGCTATGCAGAACATGAAAGACAATATGTTGAATTGTATAAAAAACATAAATTTGATTGAAAATACAGTGAAAAACATACCTGAAAAGTTATATAAAGTTTATATAATTTATTGGTGAGAAAGTGACACATTAAACAACTTTTTTTATAAAAGCCCTGTATCATAGTTTATCAAGTGTAATATGATTATCTTTTAACTAGAAGGGTATTAGATGACATTGTTATGTGCGGGTTTAGTTTTTTCAAACGAATTATTGGTTCTTTGAAAACGTATTTTTTCAAATAGTCACATTATTATGGTGTCGCGTTACGAAAATTGCCTTATTTTTGATATTGTAAAATAAATACTTCTTTTAGAACTCTTATATTTTGGATTCTCTTCTTACTCGTCAAGATACGTGTTCCATAAAAAAAGATTTAAAATCGGACCATTCTTCGAAAAGTTACACTAGGAGCAAAATTATGGTGTCGCGTTACGTTAATTTTAACCGTAAATTTTCAGGATGAAACAACAAATTTCAAAATGCTCGTTCTCAGCAACGCTTCAACCGATTTTCGAAATTTTTGATTTTTAGTAGATGGAAATAGTTATTCTAGCTTTCAGCGTTGGTGCCACCTCACTAAAACCCTTCCCGTTTTTGTAAAATGTGGGTATGTCTGTTTTCTCTTGTTTTTCACTCAAATCTGATCAAGTAGCTCTGGTTTTTAATTAACTCGTTGGCTAGTGACCCAAATCTTATCAGACAGGTGTCGTTTAGTGCAGGAATAGTCTCTCACATGTTGTGGAATACTTGGCTTCGATGGGAAACAACGTGGTTAATCCGGAATATCCGTAAAAATGATCAATTCATGAAAATAATCCAAGACAGTTTTTTTTTGCAAACTCATCAGAACTCCTTATTATAAAACGCAATAGGTTATTTGAATTGTTCATGGACCTAGGTGGTCACAATAATTGCCTCTGGAATATCCGGAACATCCGTAAAAATGGTCATTTCGTGAAAATCATCCTAGATCACTGCGCTTTTTTTTCAAAACATATCAGAAATCAATTACTAAACATAACGGATGATTGAGATTGTTCTTGAATATAGATGGCCACTATAAAGCTCTTAGGAGGATCTGGAGCAGCGGTAAATAATGGTCATCTCGTAAAAATCAACTTAGAAACGTTGTTTTTTTTTCAAATCTTCTGGATGTTTTGTCATGACATTTATCTATGTTGACATTCATCCTTTACGTTGTATAATAATGAAGTTGATTAATTTTGCAATAAACTTCGGTGATCAAGGTGGTCTTTAATTTCAATACAAATTATACTTCTTCTTCTTCTTCCTGGCGTTACGTCCTCACTTGGAGCTTTCTTTGCTAAAGTTGCCATTTTCACATTCGTATATCGTGTGGCAGGTACGATTATACTCTATGCCCAGGGAGGTCAAGGAAATTTCCTTTATGAAAAGATCCTGGACCGACCGGGAATCGAACCCAGACACCTTCAGCATGGCTTTGCTTTGTAACCGCGGACTCTAACCACTCGGCTAAGAAAGGCTCCCAATTATACGTGTATTACATATTTTATAAGATCTATAATTATTATTTTTTATGTGTTAAAAAACGCACAGTGGTCTAGGATTATTTTTTACGCCCAGTTTTGCGGATCTTTCCAAGGGAGTTGTAGTTGTCCATGGGCAGTACTGATTGTATGATTTTATAAATTGATAATTTTTATGAGTATTGCGGATTTTCCAGTGATCCATGTTGTTTACCATTGAAGCCAAGCAGTCCCCAAGGTGTGTGAAGCTATCTTTTCACTGACCGGTACCTTTCTGATAAGATTTGGGTCGCTTCTTAAAACCAGACCTAAAACCAAAGCTATTTGATTAGCTTCGTGAAAAAAAGAAAAAAAATAAACATAGGTATTTACCTCTCACAAAAACGTGAAAAGTTTCAGAAAAATTGCGCCAACGCTTAAATCTGGTACAACTATTTCCTTTCAATGAAAGCTCAAACAATCGGTTGAATAATTGAGGAACTGAATTTTATGAGTTAAAATGTATTCACAATTTTGCCTAATAATCTGATTTAATAACTCTTCTGTGCGGCAGAATTCCATGATATTCAGATCACTATTTTGATACCATAAACGACCTTAACAATTTTGCTAAAAGATGATCATTAAAATCTTTCAGACCACCATTAGTAAATCATAAACACCTGCACACGCTATGTCTGAACCAGCAGATTATAGAAATTGAATGTACATCGGATATTTTCATCATCTTCAAAAAATATCAAAGGAACGGTTAAAAAATTTAACCCAAATTAAGTGCAATTACCCCACTGTACAGCAGCTCTACATATTTTTCGTCCGATCATTAAGAAGCTTTTATGGTCGTCTACAAATTTCTGAAGCAATATTCTTCAAATAATTTATTGAATCATAATTTTACCCATTTATCAGATCCACTGTGTTATTGAATTTCGGGTAGTTACGACACGACAACCATAAACGTCTGCTTGTCGACTTTGCCGAAAGCATACTTTTAAAAGTACATCGTTGAAAGGTTTACATAATTTCATTTTACAATCAAATTCAATCATTCTAACATGTATCAAAGCTCAAGATTATTCGCGCCGCCATCGGAAAGCACTGTACCGGAAACATTTTTAAAAAATCATTCTTAAGAAATATCTCAATATTACTGCAAAGAATTTAGTCAAATTTATATGGTGACCACATCTACGCTTTTACAAAGCACGACATTCTCAAAGGGTTTCACAGAAACATTAAATAAATTTTAACCAGTATCGGATCAAATTACCCCACTGTGAGGCAGAATGTCGAATGTATTAAACAAATAACAATACTAGATATACATTTTTTTTCTGAAACCTGAAAGCAACATTACCGATTTTATCAATAAAAATAAAAAATGCTTTTTGCGTAACGCGACACCATTTGCAGAACCCTGTTGGAAGATAAACGTAACGCAGCGCTCATAAAATGAAATCAATGATTTCTGCAATTATTCAATATTTTCTTCCAATTTGAAGTCACACTCTGATTTTTATCAATACATAGAAGTATTTACTAGAACAAACTCGGATTGTAAAAATTATAGCAGAGCAGATATAGGCGATTATAGAGTGATGTTTAAAAAAGTGCATTTCAGCGATGGTGTCGCGTTACGAAATGCAACTGCTTTTAGTTACCATATATACAGTGTTATGTTTCAAAATGAATGTCACAACATCAAGTACATTTAATATGCAAAATATAAAGGCTGTTTAATCACATGGTCACAAGGCATATTTCCGAGAACAGGCCTCATTTGATAATGAAAGTCGGTTCCTCGTGGTGTCGCGTGACGCTGTAATGTGTCATATTTCTATCGTCATTACTCACATGTATACTGACTCCTAGATGTCAAATAACACTCTAAAACGTATCGGAAGTGATAGATATACATCTGTACTAGTGTTCTGTAATCATAACTTATTAAAATATCATTTGATTCTGGTTTGCGAAGACAATGAACAAAGTGCTGAAATTGCTTAATTTTTACCGTATTTTTCACATATGAAAAATACACTTAATCATTCATAGCCTTACTATGCATATCATACAGGAACGTCTATAATATTCCTGTTTTTACATTCCTGAGATCATAATTGATCCATGAAAAGGTAAAGGAATGGCAACCAAGACATTTTGTTTTTCGATTTATAACCTATGGGCGGTACCACTGTGCGGTGCAACTGTGTCATATTCCGTAATTAAAATCGCAATCTGGTCGAGGCTCGAACCGTTAACGAGATGTTAAACTTTTTACGAAAAAAAAGTTTCGGTTCATAATGGAGAAGTAAATTATTCGATCCAACCTTCTTCTTTCTCTCTGGATGAATGGCGTTAAACGGACAATGAAAGTTGCTAAGTGGAAATCGGAGATGGGGTAATAACTTTGATCAGAGGAGAAGTATTCTCCATCTCAAAAGTAAGCATTGAATAAGAAA
This sequence comes from Aedes aegypti, assembly GCF_002204515.2. Lineage (NCBI taxonomy): Eukaryota > Metazoa > Arthropoda > Insecta > Diptera > Culicidae > Aedes > Aedes aegypti. The sequence continues at coordinate 36,389,370 of NC_035109.1, read as the reverse complement.
GTATACGCAATTAATGCTGAAAACGGAGAATTATGTGAAGTCGATTATATTTTTTTTTCCTTATTTGCTTAACCTAATTGAAAGCTCAATCTCAATCGACTTCTAAAAACACTACGTGAGCAAACACATGGTACTGAAACTAATGATCTCGCTTCTAGTTTATCGACGTACTTAGAACGATGGGTACGAGATATTTTGACTGCTGTAAATGTTGTCCACATCATTCGCGTAGCAAACAAATTGACTGGATCTAGTGAAAAACGTACCCCTGCTCTCCGCATGACACCTTCTAGCGCAATATTGAACAACAGGCCCCGACGCGATCCAAACGAACTGGAGTGTTCGCCTGAAACCTCCACACTATTTTGCACACCTTCCATTGTTGCTCTAATCAGTCTCGTGAGCTTCCCGGGAAAGCTGTTCTCATCCATGATTTTCCATAGCTCTACGCGATCGGTATCATCGTATGCCGCCTTGAAATCGTTGAAAAGCTGATGAGTTGGGACCTGGTATTCATTTCATTTTCATTTTGCAGCGTTTGGTGGGGCAATGAGAGCGCAAGTCAGTCCAAAGCCGGGGGAAGGGATAGGTAATGGCTGTTATAGTCTATGCGGACCGCTTGAACAGCGTCGGGAAGGATAAGAAGGGTTGGGGTAGGGTATAGGGAATTGTAGAAGACTTGACACAGTAATGCGATTAATGCTGCAAAATGTAAAAGTGCTGAAAGCAATTTAATTTGAGTTTTGAAGTTTGAATTGACTTATTAAAATTCCAAATAGACCGGCCATTGTACAAGTAAGAAAGAATAAGCTGATCGATTTCTAGAAATTTTATAAACAACACAATAATAACAATATGAGAGTGATGCTAAGGGCTGCTGATGGCACGATGCGACGTTTTAGGAGATTTTGATACTAATTGAACATTACTATAAAGAGCGCAATGAAGTTTTTGCACTGATTGACGATGCTGATTTATATAAAAATATTAGATATTATTAGTTAATTTGTTTGTGTGATCTAGGAGTTAATAATGTAAAAATTTTACTTACCCTTGATGATAATACTTCCCTGACCAGAAATATTATATTTTGAGCACCCTTTTCGAAGCTATTCTATCCAGGTATCCATTTACTGCTTACAATCCTGAAATTATTCTTATTGTGCATGCTCATGCATTATATTAGTGATGCTCATAATCATGCAACAGTTAAGAAGGAGAGAAAGAGATAATATAGGAACAGTGATTAGTAATGAGTTAATTATGTAGTTTTGTTAGAATTATAAACAATTAAACAGTAGTAATGAATAGCTTATAAAATGACTTTGCAGCATAGCTGAGCCTTTCGGATCGTAAGACCGATGTATAAAAACAATTTGTTTCGAAATTGTCCGCGTGGTTTTCTAGTGCCCCTTTTAGATAAGAATCAGTCATAGACATACACACCGAATACTCGCCATGACCCTATGACCAACATTTGTATATGTATAGCCTTAGCTGATGTGGCTCTTCTAATAGGAAGTTCTTTCACTCATTGATTGTCTTCAAAACCTCGTCAAGTATAGAAAATTGATTTTATTTCATTTATTATTACAGTGAAGCTACATTGTACTTATTAAGTATTAGGTATTATTTTATGTTTTTATCACTATTGATATTATCAAGGCCAGAATTCCCATTTGTAAAGAATTATATAGTACTAGAACACCATAGAAGATCGCTAAACATTACCTAATCATGGAACGGCTTTTTGCTCTATTATTTTAAGTAGATGCTATTGATCTCCCTTTGCTCCTATCCGCAACATTGCACATTCAAGGGTCTGATTGTGCTCCTAACCCAACTTCAGTTCTTAATCTTCTCGCCAGCTTGAAACTATATTTTCCCGAAGTGAAAGTAATTTTGATGAGTGATAGCCTAGTGCAGCCCAACTGCATAGTACAGTAGTTTAACCAGAATCTTCAGGTCAGAAGATAAAATCTAAATTTTGTGATAAAAAGGTTGCCATTGCTTTGAAATTCACCCAACATCTTATCAAAACTACTAACAACAGCGATCAATTATCAAAATTCATCGCTCCCTGGAAAATATAATCCCAAGCCCAGGGCTGATGAGTTGGGACCTGGTATTCACGGCATTTTTGAAAGATGTACCATACAGTAAGATCTGGTCCATTATCGATCGGCCGTCAACGAAAACGGCTTGATAACTTCCCACAATATCGTTTACTACAGGTAACAGACGACGGAAGATGATCTGGGATAACACTTTGATCGCTCGAAAGATCTCACAATCTAACTTGTCGCCTTTCTTGTTGATGGGGCATATTACCTGTTAGGAGCGTTACGTGTACCACTAAACCTAATCCAAGAATCGGATCAATGTATGTGAAATTTCTATAATTTGTAAATGCATGAATTAAGGAATTGAGTTAGATTAGTCGTTGATTTTAATTGATGTAAACACAGTTTGCCACAGTGACGTAGCTAGGGTTTTCGGGGCCCGGTGCAGAGTTGAATTTGGAGGCCCTTTAAACTAGGAGTGTGCGTCGCTAGGCTAAAATACAATGTGACTAATCAACAGGGCTGGTAGCGGCTCAGTGTCTTGGATCTAGAGACCTCCTGCCTGAAAAAAGTGATCGAAAATAGACTGATCAAGAGCCACGTTTTAATAAGGATTCCTCAGAGAATCCTACCAGTCATCTCTCAGAGGGTCTTTCTAAAAAAATCTGTTGGAGATTTTTAGTGACGTTAAGCCAAATATTACTACATATATTTCATTATTTCCTGAGAATGAAATCCAGGTATTTGTTCAATGTTTTCTTCAGTCAAAAACTCAAAGATTTCTTTTGAAGTGCATTATGCGATTCCTTCATAAATTTTAAAAAGAATTCCCTCCAGATTTTCGTTCGGGAAGAAGTGTTCATCCTGTTTTTTCTCCATAGAAACCCTCTGACATTATTTCAGGGATTTTTTTAAAGATTAATATTCAAGGAAGTTATCTTTCTCGGAACTAATCCTGCGGTTCACACGGTGCCCCGACAGACCGTTATTATGCAAAAAAGTACATCAAATCTGAGCACAGGGCTCGATTACTGAGGTAATTCTGCACCTCTGGACCAATATTTTAAAAATCCCTAGGAGTAATCTCGAGAAATCTTAATTTTATGTTTTTGACCTCACACAAACAGAGTAACGATGAATGCAAGCATACCTAAATGAAACACCATTATCAATTTGTCTTGTGAAAAACGTTTATTCTTGGCTCTCTAAGCACATTTATTTGAGAACAGAAGCGAAAACTATTGAGCGAATAAAATAGGCAAACTTCAGTGGGCTGGTCATTTAGTTAGAAGGCCAGAAGAAAAAGTTCCATCACTAAGGTGGAGGTCAGCGCCCATGTAAGTTCATTCTGATATTGACGTGAGCGTACCAGAGCTACCAAATCATTCCAGATTTGAAGCAAATGGTTGATACTGGCTCTAATCGACTATAAAAGTATTCACATGGCTTACACTGTTCGACAAAAAAAAATTGGATGGATCAGGGACGCGTTTACATGGGTCTTGACGTGTAAGAAAAGTGTAGAAAGAGGCCGTTTTCAAATGATTTGCAGCACCCTTGGATTATTTTTTGATAAAGTTTGAAAATTTGGCCTTTTTAATCACAAAAAGTGTAATAAGCAAAATATCAATATGTTTTCACAAATGATTAGTATTGTGCACAAACAGGATCAAAAAGAACTCATGCCTGTCTGAGTGGCTTTCTTCTCAAAAATATTTTTTTGAAAATTTTCCACGAGTTGGAGCATAATTTTTCCGGCGTTTCTTTACGAATTTTCTCAACGGTGGAAAATTTTGTGGAAATTTTTTTCCAGTTAGTATTTTATTTATTTCTGAGAAAATTTGCTTTCATTTTCATAAAAAAAAATTTTGTTTCTACGATGCTTCGTTCTTGAGTTATGATTATTCAAAGTAAGTAGTGTCGGAGGAAAACAAAAAAAAAAATCCAACTGAGTTTTCCGGGAAAATAAGCTACCCTGAATTTTTCTCAATTTTTTTTATTCATATATTGATGAGCCCTGCCTGTGGAAAAAGTTTCATGAGAATCTGAGACCCTTCGGCCCACTTTGTACGGAAATAAATAAAAATCCCCACTACATATCAACAGCTTAGCCAACTTTTTGTGTGTTTTTGTAAGTTTTTTCAGTGCTATTGCAAAATTTTAATAAGGATTATATTGAATTTTGAGGTCAAAAACATCAAATCGAGATTCCTCCAAGGGTTTTTTTTTTAAATTGGTCGAGAGGTGCAGAATGACCTCAGGAATCGAGCCCTATGCTCAGATTTGATGGACATTTTTTTGCATAATAACGGTTTTTCGGGCCCATAGAATTCAGAAATTTCTTCTCAGTTTCTATTGTGATTTTTTTTTAATTTCCTTTTTTTCGTTTATAGTTTCTTTTATATTGCAACTATAAATTTATCTGTATCTCTATCTTTCTATAAGAATTCTTCATCAGGCTTTTCCAAAATTTTCCCAAAAGAAGTTCGCAAACAATTAATTTAGGATTTCTCTAGAAACGCCTCCAAAAATATGCTAAAAACATTTCCAGAAATAATTACTGAAAAAAAACAGGTGGATATTTCTAAACTAAATTCTAGAGATATCACTGGTTGTGGTAAAATAGATGATACAATTCTACAAGGGAGAAGCTCTTTAAAGATCTCCGGATTTCTTCTAGACTCTTGAATAAGCATTCCGAGAAACTGATGGAGTAATTATTGAAAATGTGGCCAAACGAAACCCTGCATAATTTTTTGTAGGATTTCTAGTGGAAATCCCTGGAATTTCTCTTAAAAGAATTACAGAAATAGTTGCTGTAGTATTTTGTGATCTTAAACCCTAAATGAACTATTAAATTGAAGAATCTATTGAGAAATTTCTTCACAAAATTATTCAAGAAATGTTTGAAAGAACTCAAAATGTCTGGAGAAAAGTATGAGGAATCCCTGCTTGAATCTAGTTAATGTAAATGAAATGTAACAATTCGTGTGATAATCTGTGGGGTAATGGCTGAAGGAGTGATTTTAAAATTACATAAACTGATACCGTACACCCCCGCTAATTTGAACAGTACCTCATGCAAACCATCGGGGTTCATTTTTAATTTGAACATCTAGTCACCCTAGAAACGTGTTTCTGGTTACCTCTTTCACTATTTTGTTTTTATTCTGCGTTCCGTTCCACAGCGTTCCATTTCACTTTATTCTGTGCCATGAGTTTAATGACGTTTGAACCATTTTTAATTTGAACGATGTGCAAATTACCCCGCTACAGATTAAAAAGTGTTCAGATTAAATGTGGTCAAACCAACGGGGGTACCCGGTACTGGAAAAAATGTCATGAGAGCTTTTCTTGTTTGTTTTCTCTATAAATTTTCAACACGAATGTTTTCAAACTTGGAATAAAACTTTGTATAATTTCTTGAAAGTATTCTTGTAGGAGGAATATTCCTGTAGTTATGACGCTGAGATAGTTATTGCTGGAATATCGGTAGAACTAAAAGAAAATTTCTAGGAAATCCTGTGAGAATTTCTTGGATAATTAGCACATTGTTGGGCTGATGAACAGTAATCACATAATCATCACTGATGAAATCATTTAAAGTTTTTCAAATCTAGATATCTTTTAAAATTTTTCAAATCAAATTTCTGAGAGAAACATTAGAGGAATCTTTATAACAGTCCCTGTACAAATCTTTATATGTTTTCTTGAAGAAAAGGTTCTAGACAAATCACTAGAAGAATTCCTGAAGCTTTCCATGATGAATATGTAAACCCATAGAATAATCGCTCTTAGGAATATATTCATTTTGAAAGGCTTGAATACCGGCTTTGTTTAAAATATGGCTCACAATAGAAATATTTCCAAAGCAGTTCCTGGCTTCCTCCAGCTCAACTTACAGAGGGCCTGGATATTTTTTGATTAACAGAATGATGTATTTTTGAATAAAAAAAACAGGACGTTGTGCTAAAAACTGCTAAAAACGTTGTGCTAAAATAAACACTTTTTATCAATATAACTGGATGCTACAGGGGCCCCTCCAAACTTGATTTTTTTTCTTTTTGTACACATTTTAGTTTGTTAAAAACCGAATTTCTACTACTACAGGAAATATTAACCATGATTTAGGGGCCCCTAGGAACCCGGGGCCCGGTGCGGACCGCACCTACCGCACCCCCCTAGCTACGCTACTGGTTTGCCACATCCATCGACCGGAAGTAGATTTGGTGTCAATGGTCACCGGAATTGAAGGCTAAATTACTTCTATTACCACTATAAATTCAATTTATTTTACTGTATTTTAGCTTTTGAAGCGCTGTGTAATGGTTTCGCCAAAAGATCCCTGGATCCTGATCTCTACTTCGACATCGGAACATTCTTTAAAGAATTCCGATCAAGGTGTTGGTCGAAGACGGGTTTCCAGCAAAAACAATCGTAGGAGAGATTGTTTGATGATGGCAACGAGCTCGGATTTGCAGAATTGGATTGCATGTAATGTGCCGGATCGGGAGGAAAATTTGGTAGGCTGTGATGCCTGTAAGGATCGGTATCATTTCTCATGGTGAACGATGGCATCCGAGATAAATGTCGGTTATGCAGCAAATGTACCTCTGCCATTACCGTTGACGACATGTCGAAATCCGGCAAATCCAGTCGGAGCAGTCGGTCGATGAGGATTCAACTTCGATTGATGAAGTTTGAGGAAGAGCATAAGGCCGGAAAAAAATCGGATGTTGAAGCAACACCAGCTAAAAAAGGAACGTCAGGAAAAAGCTTTGCAGGTGAAAGCAGCTATGGAAAAACTGTTCCGAGATGAAAAGTACGCCCTGTTGATGGCTGAGGCGAACGAAGATGACGACAAAAGGGTTGCGAGCCTAAAAAGTCGAGTGAGCAGTAAGGATAAAGCCAACCGGTGAATAAAGGATCACGCTGGCATGCTAAAGGGTGTCCACGATGAAATTGCCACCCACAAAATTGATTCGCAAAATTCGAGTTTTCATCCGATTGCCATCAAATTTTCAAGGGATTGAAAAATAACTTTTGAACTTCATTTAACTCGTATTTCATTTACAGTCCATACGCAAATGCCCGCACCTTGGCCTTAACCCCGGCCATAAGATTCTGCACAACCTGTGAATCAACCGTTTTTTGCATGTAAACCAATAATTTCTTCAGTTCCTCTACTGTATTCACTACCTTAGGTCGTTTAAGAAGGTGCTGCTGCATAATCGCCCAGTACTTCTCGATGGGGCGGAGCTCCGGAGTGTTGGGAGGGTTGAACATTTTCGGCACGAAATTGACCTTATTACCCGCATACCACTTCAGCAAATCCTTGGAGTAGTGGCATAAGGCCAAATTCGGCCAGAAGATTGTTGGGACGTTGTGGGCCTGCAGGAGAGGAAGCAGCCGCTTCTGGAGCCACTCTTTCATGTAAACCTGTCCGTTCATCGTGTCCTGGGTCACGAAAGGTGCACTCCGCTTCCCGCACGTGCAAATGGCTTGCCAAACCAGGAATTTCTTCGCAAATTTGGACATCTTCTGAGTGCGGACGTGCTCCGCTGAACTTATCCTTGACCATGAAAAACACGTTGCCGGGGATCTGTTTAAAGTCGGCCTTCACATATGTTTCGTCGTCCATGATGCTGCATTCAACTTTCGTCAGCATGTTGAGGTACAACTTCCTGGCACGGGTTTTGGCGGACTTGTTCTGCTTCTCGTCGCGATTAAGGGCCTTTTGTACCTTGAACGTTCGAAGCCCAGCCTTAGTTTTGGCCTTCTGGACAAAACATCGGCTTAGGTGCAGGTTCTTAGCCACATCCCGAACGGAGGCGTCCGGGTTTCGGTTGAAGGCCCCAACTACGCGGTTGTGATTTTTGGTGTTGTACGGAATACTTTTTTCTTCACTTCTGGGCTTCCGATCGGTGGTCAATCGTTCCTCGAACCGCTTAATCACTCGCGACACCGTGGCATTCACGATTTCCAACGTTTTAGCGATGGAACGATGCGAAAAATCCTTGTTCTCGTGATGAATGCGCAAGATTTTATCACGCACAAGCTGTTCTTTCGACTCCATTTCCGCGAGTTTTGATCACAGGACTTTAAAACTTGCAGGATGTAAATAATGCACTAAGAACTAAATCCACCCAAATTTTCATTAAATTCTACCAAACAGTTAAAAAGCTAGAGTAATTTCATAGTGTGGTAATTTCATCGTGGACACTCTTTAGTAGACGGCGACTTTAACCTTGACTGGTTGGTGGAAAAGTAGGCTCTAGGAATCCACCAGCGAGCCTGCTGGATTTCATGATTCCCTTGTAAAACCCGAATCCACTGAGTAGTTCGCTATCGTTTCAACCAGATCAGTCCCACAGGGGCAAATTCAGCAGCAGCTATCAGCAAGGCAAATAGTTCCTTAGGAGTTACCGGTGTTTTCGGGAAACCCCGAGGACTGGCTGCTTTTTGTGAGTAGGAAATGTGTGGCTATTCAGATGCAGAAAGCCTCATGAGGCTGCAGAGTTGGCCGTTGCTTTCAGCAACGGAGGCAGAAAGGTTGGAAACATTGGTCAATTTCGGCATCACTGTGCAAAATCTTCTACGGCACCTGAAAGGAGCGGACTAGCAGGCCCATCTGATGAACCTGTCGCTGCTGAACGAGCTAGTGCAGCAGCTGCTGGCTAATATCGGTTTAGACTGGGCACTCCACAAACAGCGTGCTGGATTTGTAGATCTGGGAACTTTCAGTAACTATATGATGGCGATAACTTCAGCAGCCAGCGATGTTTACGCAATTCAGCGACCAGAACGTCCACTGAGTCAACAGAAGCGATAGTCAGCGCCTCAAGAAGAAGGTGTTCATGTCAGCCTGAAGAGTTTTCACGTTCCGAAGCCAGTGCGCCGGTGGTCGTTTCTGTGCATCGCCTGTTTCTAAATATGATCCTATTTCGCATCATCCCGGCCATGCTGTTTACAGGAAAGAGACACAAATATCAACCTTCGCATTTTTCTATGAGGGGTCGTATCTTACTCTGATTGATTGCCGACATCGCAGATCAGCTAAATATTGTCGGTCGGAGAAGTACGTCCACTGTGCCTCACTTGGACAATCATTAAACGACGAGAGGTCGCATCACAGCAAGTAAGTCAGCAAATCTCTGGTTCATCGAGTTCATGTTGGACGAAGTTCGCACAGTAGATGTTTAGGCTCTACCGACGCAGGCTCTTCAGTACAGCGAGTTGGCCAGGACGACAAGCAAACAGTTCCAAAGATTCTAAAAGGGATGGACAATATTCATCTCTCTTTCTTTGCGAAGAAGGAAGCGCGGTGCTAAACGGAATTAGTTTGGACTGTATTCGGTTGCGTAGGAAATCCAGCGAAAGTGAATGAATTTCTCTCAGGTGCATGGATGACATCTTTCACTGTACTGCAGCAGTCCTCAAGAGGGGCTTCATCCAGCTTATCCTCTTCCAGTAATGCAGCCTCGAGTTGGTGCGCGTATGCAGTTGCGACATCCGGTTACTTAAGCCGCTCCAGGTCATACCGGGTCGGCCGTCGGTACCATACGTTTTTGAAGACGAAGTGTTTTGGGTGCAGCTCAACCATCACCAGATAGTGGACAGAGTCGATGTTAGCACCACGATAATGTCGGAGAAGTGTCGTTCATCAATCATAACGTGGTTGATTTGTGATTCTGTCTGCTGTGGTGATCTGCATATCACCCATCACTATAAAAGCTGTTCCCAGCTCGTGTATGTTGTCGCAGCTCTAGTAGATGGTATGGTTACCTCTAAACGTTCGCACCATTGATCCCTTCCAACACACTTCCTGCAACGCTACGGTTCCGAATCCGCGGTCCTTCAGCACGTCGGCGAGTATGCGAGTGCTCCCGTTGAAGTTGAGAGATTTACAGTTCGACGTACCGAGCTTCCAGTCGCTAGTCCATTCACCTCGCTCTGGTCTTCGTCGATTGTCCCGGGTTGTATTCTCTCGTTGATTATTCATTGCTTGATGTTTTGACGGCTGGCTTGCAGGGTCTGACACCAAACCCCCAGATTTCCGGAGGACCATACCCCCTAAATGTTCGGAGGGTCATATTGTACAGTTTATCTTAGATTCCTTCTCTGGCACTCGAACGATGATCTGCCGCCCCTGACATGGGGAGCAAATGCTGTTGTGAGCCGCTCCTAACATGGAGTTCAGACGCTTTAGGTTTGCAGAAGCAAACCCACCATTCCCTCTCAGTATTCGACCAAAGTTCCCGGGGTTGATTACCCGATCTTCGCTAAGGTTGCTTGTACCCGAGGCGGTAGGTGGTGTCGGTAGGTGGTGTCGGCTTTAGATACGCAAGGTACCAATGGTACGTCATGCCCAGCATTTATCAGCCTTCCGATGAAAAGTACTCTCCTCCAAACTACGATTAGCCATGTGTCCTAAAGCCATTCGACACTTGTCTAATTACATTTGATCCCATAATAGTTTTTTCAAAATTGTTGTTTACATCTCTGTGGATACAATTTTCAAGAATTCTCAATCATTTTTCTGATTTGATACACTAAACAAAGAACTTTCTCTTTTTTCCATCCACAGCAAAAGCTCAAAGACGTCCAGTACACGTACTGCAGCTCGGTTGGCACCAATCGGTACGTGCTGCGACTGAACGAATCCAAAGACTACTTGGACCGGGCCAAGGAAGCGCTGGACATCATGAACCGAATTGCCATCAACTTGTACCCGCGCTTCGAGATGAGCTCCAAAATCAATCGACTGAGCGAAGAGCTGGACGACAGCAAACGGCAGTTGATTGCTCTTTCCGCTAGGGCCGATCGCCGTGCCGTCATGGAGCACTACGCAAACGCCACCCGGGGTCTGTGCGAGGGTGGACTATTCGGCCTTACACTGATGCTGCTGGCCAGCTTGGTGTCGGCTGCGATTCTGAGTCTGCTGGTGTGCGTCGATTCGCACACGTGGATCTATTTGACGAAGAAGTGAGTCCGGATTTGGGTTATATACTGGTTGATCAATGAAGACATGTTGATTGTGTTTTTTTCAGACGACCCTACGAGGACAAATCGGAAACGGCACCATTGTTTCCGGCCGGTGCGGCCACGGCATCTCCAGCATCGGCGCAGATCACGGCCGGAACGATGACGGTCAACCGGACGCTGCTTCATGCCCAGGCTGCCACCAGTAATGGGACCACCGGAGGAACGCTGATTCCGAGTAGCGGCCGCAACGGAACCACACACGGATTGCGCGGGTTGGCATCGTACAGTGGCGATGAGTCACCACCGCCAGATTATAATGTTGTGGTGCATGATAACAGGCATGGCTTTTTTATTTTGTATATTGATTTTATGATTTTTCAGTTTTCAGTGCAAGCCGATTTTGGATTTCCATTGCTTTTTCGTGAAGCGACACTTCGTTGTTTGTTATCTTCTTAAAAGTACTTCTGATTTTCTTTGATTCTTTAAAACGCTAAAAAAGAGGACCACCGGTAGAACGGTAAATCGTATGCACAAAAAGGGTATCATGTGACATGCCCCTTATTTGATTTTATTGTTTAGAAGGAATTAGAAGGCACACTTTTTGATTTTCAAAACAGATATTTATGAAATTATAATGCTAACTCTTCAAAATTTGAACTCGAAGAACAAAACTGAATCGTATTTGGACAGACTCCAACTTACGGTAGGAATACCCTAGAATCAAAGAATCGAATAATAAGGTAAACATTTCAGAATTTGTTTAAAATTAGTTTATAAGAACTGCTAGTTTGCTTGTTCCCACCTTTTTCAAAAATACCATGCGCCAACAACGATAGAAGATGTCACAAAAACAACCATTGCACATAGCCACAATCATATTGTCCCACTTCAATCACTAAAGTCCCGTTTTTCTTCACGTAACAGAGCATCCGGACACCACACCCTGGGTCGGTTACCGTCGCAGCAGAGCCACCTGGCCGGGCCGAACAACGGCAAATACGCAACGCTTAGTAAACAGTGTAAAACGCTCGAATCGAGCGACTTCTACTGAGACTCGCCTGCCTGCAATGTGTCAAGTGCAGGCAGCAACAAACTAGGTGAGTTCGGAACTCCCACAATCTCCCACAGCAACGCACCTACCGCTAAGAGAGTCTTGGCTAACGAACCGCCTGTCGATACGTTTGCAGATAAGAAACTGACCGCCTCGACCGCCACCCTCGCCGATAAGGACCCCCGTGACATTAGTAACAATGGCTTCAACCGCTTTGACCCCAAGTATGTGAGTATTGGCCCGAAGGCCGTTCGAACCTCAAGCAACCAAACGATGGTCAATTTGAACAAGTGTGCCACTCTACGAGCTCACGGCCGATACGCAAGCGGAGGACGAGGCACTAGTCCAAGTCCCCACCTGAAGAGCGTCCAACAGCCCATGGTTGCCCATTCTCAGTTCAACAAACCGCAGACTCAACACACTCAACTGCAAGATAAACCAGAACGCCAGGCAACGACTCAACCCAAGTTGAACATCTCAACCGTCTCCAAAGACTACAATCAATCGTACTCGTGTGCTACGTTGCCCTACAAGAAGCCCAGTGGATTCGCCGATGGACCAACTACGTCCATCTTGAAAAAGGAGAGTAACCTTGACAGCAAGCATCAACATCCGACCGTCTACAGCATCGACACCTCTCATCATCAGCCGGCACCTCAGCCAACTCAACACCACCGGTCTCTATCTAGCACCAATCAACTCTACCACGAAACGGGAGCAGGATCGACTTTCGCTAGCCCACCGCCATCATCCGCGTCAACGGCTACCACCAAGAGCAACATTTCGATCATCAACCAACCACTGCCAGAGATTCCGACCGCGGCTCAGCAAAACAGCAGCAGCCTGAAGAACAATCAACAGCCGCTCTGTGCCGCCACGCTCAATCAGTACCGTTCGCTGCAACGACCGAGCAAGCAGAGCTCGCTCAGCGTCAAAGAAGTGTCTCCTCAACCGCAGCATCATCAACAACAACAGCAGCAACAACAGCTACTGCAGCAGCAGCAGCAACACCAACAACAGCTATTACAGCAACATCAACTGCAGCAGCAGCAACAACAACAGCAGCAGCACCATCCACCGCAGGTGCAACAGAAGCCATCGATACCACCCAAGGTGAGTTAATTTTCCTTGCATTTGGAAGTTCAACACCTTGAAAAAAACAATACCGTGACCAATATACAGTAATCAGGGCTTTACTGCAATCGAATCTTTCAGATTTTGTTTAGTATTTTTGACATTTTAAGCAATTACCTCAACTAACTCCCCATTTTTCCACTTGCAGGTAACACCACCGATGCTGCCGCCGAAGAACCGCCACAAAGACGAATCCCTGTACCAATCCCGGACCTCGTCGGTCTCCTCCAGCACCGGCAGACCTCAACAACCATTACCTCAACCTCCCTCGCACCAGTCGTCTTCATCGTCTCTGCAGTCCTACGGTCACGTCGTCAGTGCCAGCGGCAAGACTAACTTCAACGCCATTCAGCTCCAATTGCAGAACCAGCTGCACTTCAAGCAGTACCATCAACTGACCCAACAACCCTGGCAGCGGGAACAGCTCTCCATGCAGCAGCAACATGCGGCAGCAAGCGGCTATCAGACGCACGACTCCCGGTACGAACAGAAGTCCAACCGCAATCGATCGTACTCGGGAAGCAGCGAACGAGAGCAACAGCAACAGCAGCAGCACCATCAACAACAACTACAACAGCAGCAGCAGCAATACCAGAAGCCTAGCGGTGAGAAACAGAAGCAAAGCTACCAGACACTACCGAAAAATCATCACCATCATTCTTCGAACACGACGTCGTTCAGCACACAAACGCAACCGCAGCCGCTGCAACAACCTGTGCCACACCATCATCACCATCCGTTACCGCCGCAGCAGCAACAACAACAGCAGCAGTCACAGCAGGCTGTGACTCAACAACCGCAACAGCCGAAGAGCATCCTCAGCAAGTCGCGATCGAACGAAGCACGCGAACGAGAGCGAGAACATCGGGAGCGCGAGCGGGAAAGAGAACGGGAACGAGATCGCGATCGGGATCGGGATCGAGACCGAGACCGAGACCGAGACCGAGACCGAGATCGAGATCGAGACAGGGATCGGGATCGTGAACGGGAAAGAAGCTCGCACCGAGGCCACAGTCACGAGTATCATCACGATTCGCGTTCGGTGGACAGCAACAAGAACCCGAACGTGTACTACCGATCGCTGCAGCGCGGAGGACTACAGGCCAACAATGATCTCTACTCGGTGACGGAATTGTGAGAAAGGTTTGATTTTTAAGTTTGTTTCTAGATGTGTTTGGTTCGCGGAGGAATGGTTTTACTGTCGATGCATTCCTCCTCCATCATTGTTTAAAAAGTTTGTTCGAACTGCCCTCCATTTCGATTCTTATGAAAACACACAGAACGAGAATTAACTATTCGATTAAATAAAATCTAGCGAATACAAAACAGGGTTGCCAGTCGGACTCGGAGGAAGATCAACATAGGGATCCATACTTCACAAGTTGAGTTGAACAACATTTGACAATTTTGTGATAGTTTTAAGATATGGTTTTTAACATTCGATACCCGTCTTCCCTCCAAGTAGGCGTTGGATCGCGGCAGAACCCAGAGGCATCACAAATACAATACGATACGTAACCAAACGAACACTGACACAAACACACGAAATGCAAACGAATCGACCGATAGGTGGCACGAGAAGCACACTCACACAAACACAAACAAATAGCGCACCCAAATATATTGAACAAGAAACCAATTCAAAGCCAGAACTGTAAATAGTTGTAGGTTGACGATGTTTTTACGTGAATTACTGAAAGAACAACATAAACAAGTTTTAAAAAGCTAACAATGAGATGTAGAGAGTTAAACAGAATTATCGCAAACACAAAGCGCCGGGACGATGCGATCTGTTGTTAATGTTACTGAAATGAATATTCTTCATTATTAGAAGCAAATCAACTTCACCGTACGATCACGAACACATAAAAGCAAACGTAGGCTGAACTGAACCGGACGGGGAGAAATGTCGTTCATTACTAGTGAAATATGTTTAAAAAAAATCGATGAGAAAAAAAACACAGAATAGGAATAGAATCTTAACTAAACACGAAAATGTTCATTCTCATTCATCCCCCTCTCATTGCCACGTTGCCGTTATTGTGGATTTGATGACATTCATCTGGAAAGTTAAGTAGAGGAAGTTTAGCAGCATTTGCGCACCATTTTCACAAACGGATACACAGACACTCAACAAAAAAAAAAAAAAACACACACACACACATTATTGCATTCTTGCAACTTTTTTCGATCTAAGCGAAGCCAAATTAATCGTAACACCACTATTAGGAACAGCAAACAGAAATGAAATGACCTAGCGTAGAATTAATACTCGAAACACGAAACAAACAATTGAAGTCGGTACGAGACGGCAAGGGCTTGTTGCGTTGCGAATTTTTTTGTCAGGGTTGGTATCGAAACTTCTGCTTCTTGTTCTCTAGAAAAATCCCTCTTATTAAAAAAAAGTCAGTCATTATCTTCACTGAAATCATCACATTTTTTCGCATTCGCAATTCACGTTTTCTTGATTAGAATCGAACTCACGACTCCCAATGCATTAGACAGACGCTCTCTCTTTTAAAACAAATACTGCTTTTTCAGTTTTTACTTTTGCCCCATTTTTAATTGGGCCTTATAAAAAAATGCTTTCTTAACTGCATATATATAGATAGTATACTAATGCGGTTGCTTATATGTTGCATACATCCGGGCGTTTGTTCAGATGTTGTTGTTCAATGATAGTATAAGCCATTTTACGAGACGTTTCGGAACAGCTAATCGATGCAACGGCGTCAACTGACAGGAGACCTGGGATTTTGTTCCAGCGTGATTTTTAACAACGCCTCATCTTACCAAAAAGGGACATGGAGAAAATGACAAAGAAGAGGGGCACAGGCATCGCAGTATCGATTCTATCTCGTCTTGAAGTCCACGTCAGTTGCCAACTACTTCTGTACGATTTTTACCATGCCACCTTGGCCGTAGCAACGATTTTTCCATTTTTCTTGAGCACCGCTTCTTTCTTGAGGAACAGCAGCAGCCAGCTTTTCAATCGACAGCAAATTGTCTCGAAGATTCGACACTTAGAGCACTTTACGCATGTTCGGGAAACAGTATAATTGCTGATGCCGTTAATCACGCCTTCCTCCTTTGCGACCAGGCCTGCGTTGCATTTTGGCGTGACTGGTACATCACGGTTGGCCATGAAACTAATCTCTTTCTGACACGTGGTAGCTTAAACTCCTTTCTTTTTGCAGTGCTTTTTCAGGCGACCGGTTTGACCGCACTTGTGCCATTCCCTTTGAATTTGTCACCATTCTTGCTATACTGGTGACCCACAAACGCCGCCGCTCGGTCCTCAACGGTCTCGCCCTGACGATCAGCTCTTCCGCTAGCAGCCGTTACTTGACCAAATCCAAATTGAGGTCGGCTTCATCGATGTTTTCCTGCGCTGTCATGAATCCAGCACACCAGATCTTACTTACTTATTTGGCTTTACATCAATTATCTCGATAAAGCCTTGCCAACAATTTTTCGCCAATTCACTCGGTTCATGGCCGCTTCTCTCCATCCTCGACTGTGAACCACGCTCTCCAGGTCCTGGTGCACCTGGTCAATCCACCTAGCTCGCTGCGCCCCACGCCTTCTTGTTCCGACCGGATTCGTAGCGAACATCATTTTTACAGGGTTGTTGTCCGGCATTCTTGCAACATGCCCTGCCCAGCGTATCCTTCCAGCTTTAGCTACCTTCACGATAGTGGGTTCGCCGTAGAGTTGAGCGAGCTCGTGGTTCATTCTTCGCCGCCACATGTCGTTCTCCTGCATGCCGCCGAAGATCGTCCTTAGCACTCGGCGTTCGAAAACCCCAAGAGCTTGCAAGTCCTCCTCGAGCATAGTCCACGCCTCATGCCCATAGAGAACTACCGGTCTTATGAGCGTTTTGTACATCGTGCATTTGGTGCGGGGTGAATCTTTCTTGACCGCAGTTTCTTCTGGAGCCCATAGTAGGCACGACTTCCGCTGATTATGCGCCTCCGTATTTCCCGACTAACATTGTTGTCATCCGTCAACAAGGATCCGAGGTAGACGAACTCGTCCACCACCTCGAAGGTATCCCCGTCTATCGTAACATTGCTTCCTAGGCGGGCCCTGTCGCGCTCAGTTCCGCCCACCAGCATGTACTTTGTTTTCGACGCATTCACCATTAGCCCGACTATTGTTGCTTCGCGTTTCAGGCGGGTGAACAAATCTGCCACCGTTTCAAATTTTCTCCCAATAATATCCATGTCGTCCGCGAAGCAAACAAATTGTCCGGATCTCGTGAAAATCGTGTATCGACTGTTAACCTTCCAGTCGTCGCGTGGTTGACCACCGTCAGAACCACCACGCTGCTATTGTGATCGAAAAGCGAGGTTATTTCACCAGTGTTGTACAAAATACAACAGCGCGACGAATGAAGTGTTAAGTCCTGCTCTCCGCATGGCACCTTCAAGCGCAATATTGAACAACAGGCACGAAAGTCCGTCGCCCTGTCGTAGTCCCCGCCGAGACTCGAACGAACTGGAGTGTTCGCCCGAGATCTTCACGCAGTTTTGCACACCGTTCATCGTTGCTCTGATCAATCTTGTGAGCTTCCCGGGAAAGCTGTTCTCGTCCATGATTTTCCATAGCTCTACGCGGTCGATACTATCGTATGCCGCCTTGAAATCGATGAACAAATGGTGCGTAGGGACCTGGTACTCACGGCATTTCTGGAGGATTTGCCGCACGGAAAAGATCTGGTCCGTTGTCGAGCGGCCGTCGATGAAACCTGCTTGATAACTTCCCACGAACTCGTTTGCTATAGGTGATAGACGACGGAAGAGAATCTGGGATAGCACTTTGTAGGCGGCGTTTAGGATGGTGATTGCACGATAATTTTCACACTCCAGTTTGTCGCCCTTTTTGTAGATAGGGCATATAACGCCTTGCTTCCACTCCTCCGGTAGCTGTTCCGTTTCCCAGATTC